>NC_138577.1:9503297-10223297 GCF_964289735.1 Phaethon aethereus | reverse complement strand
GACTTTCCTTCTGGAGGGCTACAGAGGCAAATGCCTTCCTCTGTTGACTAAGCAGAGGAGTTAGATGCCTATCTTATGAGGACTGCTTCATCAGCTGCCTGAGACTGAGAGGCAAGTTAGGCATCTGTGTCATATAGGCTGGACACCAACCAAACTCATCTGTTTAAGAAAAGCAATTAACTTTTCTGGGAATGGGTATAAACTTTGGGTATTGCTGAAGTAAATTTGTGAGTAAAAGTGTTAAGGTTATGAAGACAAGTATACCAAAGTTCAGAAGTGGTGCCTTGGAGATAAAGAAGGAACATATTTCCAGAGCAGACAGGGTCTGTACACAAGGATGGATTATGCAAAGTATCTTTGCTGCAGGTAACATTGACCAACAACTTGCTCTACTGAGCAAACCATAGCCAAATACCTCTGGTAAATGCCAATATTCCTTCAACCCAGCTTCCTCCTTGAAGCATCTAAGTGGAGATTGGGACTGTTTTCCTTGAACACTAGGCAAAGACGATGGCTTAAAACCTAATGGTGGGATTCAAGAATCATAGAATCAGAGAGTAGTTTGTGTTGGAAGGACCTTTAAAAGTCATCTAGTCCAAGCCCCCTGCAATGAGCAGGGACAGCTTCAACTAGATTAGGTTGCTCAGAGCCCCGTCGAACCTAATCTGGAATGGTTCCAGGGATGGGGCATCTACCACCTCTCTGGGCAACCTGGGCCAGTGGTTCACCACCCTCGTTGTCAAAAATTCATTCCTTAGATCTAGTCTAAATCTGCCCTCTTTTAGTTTAAAACTTGCAGAGGGATCTGAACAGGCTGGATTGATGGGCAGAGGTCAACTGCATGAGGTTTAATAAGGCCAAGTGCCGGGTCCTGCACTTGGGTCACAACAACCCCATGCAACGCTACAGGCTTGGGCAGGGCTGGTGGGAGAGCTGCCCAGCGGAAAAGAACCTAGGGGTGCTGGTTGACAGCCAGCTGAAGATGAGCCAGCAGTGTGCCCAGGTGGCCAAGAAGGCCAATGGCATCCTGGCCTGTATCAGAATAGTGCATCCAGCAGGAGTAGGCAAGAAATCGTGCCCCTGTACTCGGCACTGGTGAGGCCGCACCTCGAATCCTCTGTGCAGTTTTGGGCTCCTCACTACAAGAAGGATGCTGAGGTGCTGGAGCGTGTCCAGAGAAGGGCAATGAAGCTGGTGAGGGGTTGGAGCACAAGTCTTATGAGGAGCGGCTGAGGGAACTGGGGTTCAGCGTGGAGAAGAGGAGGCTGAGGGGAGACCTTATTGCTCTCTACAATTACCTGAAAAGGGGTTGTGGCGACATGGGTGTTGGTCTCTTCTCTGAAGTAACTAATGAGAGGATGAGAGGAAATGGCCTCAAGTTGCACCAGGGGAGGTTTACACTGGATATTAGGAAAAAATTTCTTCACCGAGAGAGTGGTCAAGGATTGGAATAGGCTGCCCAGGGAGGTGGTGGAGTCACCATTGCTGGAAGTATTCAAAAAATATGTGGATGTGGCACTTCAGGACATGGTTTAAGGAACATGATGGTGTTGGGCTAACGGTTGGACTTGATGATCTCGAAGGTTCTTTCCAACCTTAATGATTCTGTGATTCTGTGAAAACCATTACCCCTTGTCCTAGCACAATAGGGCCTGCTAAACAGTCTGTCCCCATCTTTCTTCTAAGCCCCCTTTAAGTACTGGCAGGCTGCAATAAGGCCTCTTCGGAGCCTTCTCTTCTCCAGGCTCAACAATCACTACTCTTTCAGCCTGTCCTCAAAGGAGAGATGTTCCATCTCTCTGATCATTTTGGTGGCCTCCTCTGGACCCGCTCCAACAGGTCCATGTCCCTCCTGTGCTGAGGGCTCCAGAGCTGGACGCAGCACTGAAGGCAGGGTCTCAGCAGAGCATAGTAGAGGGGCAGAATCCCCTCCCTCGACCTGCTGTCCATGCGGCTTTGGATGCAGCCCAGGATATGACTGGTCTTCTGGTCTGCGAGCACACATTGCTTGCTCATGTCTCTCCTGCATCATGTCCAAGATGCAGACATCTCCATCTAAGCAAATTGCTCGAGGCTGCTTTTAATGACTAGAATGACTAGCTGTGAAGCAGATACTTATAGTGTAGGTCTATAACATCAGGGGAAGTGAATCTCAGTCAAAGACTTGGTTAGGGCAAACATAACGTTAGTCATGTCCTTGTAACCCGTGCTATCAGCACAGTAGTCCCAATACTACAAACACCTTTGTCACAGGAAAGCTTTTAACAGCAGCTTCTGACCAGACTGACCAGACTCCCATTGTGGCAGACATTTATTGCCCATATTTAAGCTGGAGCAACATTTACTTCCCCCAGAAGTCTTTGGCTTGGACTCATCCCATCCAGACATAAGCACTCAACTTAGGAGTCCATTTACCCTAATCTCTGCAAAGTCCATGGAAGTGAAGAGGAACAATGATTCTACTTAGCTGATATATGAATGGGACTTGAGAGTGTCTCTTTTATTCTTTAAAGACTAGAAAGGAAATCTAAGGCCACTCAGTAAGGCATTTAGGCCAAGTGAGCAACCCATGGAAAGCTGCTCTGTGGCTGCTTGCTTTCCCTGTTTCCCCATGAATAGCTGCATGACTGGTTAACCCAGAAGAGTTATTTAGTTGCAATCTTTTCATACCTTCCACCCCTACTTTCTACGCACATGGCCTGACTAAAGAGCAATTACGTCCCTTGCAACTACTTCTTATTTTTCATCTCTTCATCTGTAATTCTATAGTCTGTACCACCAAGACCGCTGAATCATTTTCCAAGGACAGGTTTACTGGAGGACTAAGAAGCAGATGCCAACGCAGCTTTGCTCCCATTTACACCAGCAGCCTGATGGGTAGTTACGGCCTGCATCCACATCTGTGCACAGCAGGAAGGATTCTGCCCTGTCTCTTGCTGGTGCTAATGTCAAACTGCCCTGGCTTCAATGGGAGGAGGATCGCGACTGTTGCTAGTGTGACAAGGTCAACCTGTTACGTGGAGCAAGATTTGTGTCCATCTATACAACAAACTTTTGAAAGCAAGAGAAGGACAGGCCTTTCCCAAAGACTTTATGAACTAAGAAAGTGCAGATGATCTTCTTTAAAAGTACACAGCTCCTGTGCACTGTGACATCCACCATATAATCTAGCGACTCCTGGGCTTGTGCAGCATTTTGCACACACCTCTCAGGTCATCTACCTGCTGTCAGGGTATGAATGTATCTGCTAAGCTTGTACATGCAACTAGCTGCAGGTGCAAGATTGCTCTGTGTCTTTGCAGGATCCCAGAATTGGTCCAGCACTGCCTCTGTCATGGTGAATTTCTTCTACTGCTTAAATCTGCTGCCTCCTGTTCCTCATTATTTCTACTGAGTCTTTCCCCCGGTCCTTCCTAGCCAAGTCTCCATGGATCATCTTCTCTATCCCTTTTCCTGTGCTGTATTGGAGGCAAGGAACCTCTCCCCGAAGAAACTCAAAGGCCATCCTTTCTTCTGGCACCAAAGTGGCAACCTCCTGTGCTCACACCTAAGCCTCTGATCACAGCTGAGCATTGCTCATGAGCACACCACATATGTAGACTTCTTTACTTTATGCAATACACATTAGTCTCTGTTTACACACACACACTTGTGTTTGTAAGCACCTTCCAGAATTGCACTCAGGATCCCATCCTTCCATCTGCTGGGGCCTGTGCCCAAGAACACCTATAGCAAGGCAGTGGAGAAATTCTTCCTGCAGGTGACAGATCTTTACAGCTGTTGCCTCTGAGGCTGATCAATATTATTAAAATTTCAACCCGTGTTTTTCTCCCTTGCCTTTCTTCTTGTTTCTATAGCAATTTCTCTCTCTGTTTTCTGCCTCTGCACCAACTTTCATCCAGTGTTGGATGGCTCTGCTTTCTCTCTGCCTCAGCCCTCCTCTTCACCATGGCGTGATATGAACCCACACAGATCTCCGCTTCCCCGGCTCCTGCCTGGACTGCCTGGCAGAGGTGGTGGAAGGAGGCAGGGCTCTGCAAAACAGGCTCGATCAGTGTGACAGCCGCTGCTAAGGCTGTTGTGGGGAGTTGAAGATTAGGAGCCCAAATGTCTTACAGCGGGAAGGGCAATGCGATGAAGGGTACTTTGCATCCATGCTGGGATTAAATGAAGCCTGATCATTTACACTAGAAATCAATGCATTTACCTGGACACTTGGGGTGCTATTTTTAGGAAGAAAAAAAAAAGAAAAGGAAAAGAAAAAAGAACGCTTTTGTCAGATGCTTCAGTGCTACATCCGAAGGTTAAAAAGGAGACAGTATATATGAATCTTTATATACATGAATATGCACACATACGTATCATACATATGTATACGTACAGAGGTACTATATATACATACATATCAACAGAGACAACTACATATATACAGACAGAGAAGCTAATGTGACCTAACAGGGAGATGGGAGTCCAGCATTTCAAATGCTAATGTTTTATGTGGTTTGTTTTTTTTTAAGATGCTTGAAGGCCCTGCCTCATTTTTCCCATTTATAAATTAAAGGTGATAATAAAAATTAGCTCTTAAATAGTAATGCCCTTCTTTCAAATAATTGTATGACTTACTTGCTATGAAATATTGTTATTTGGAGTTTTCTCATGTAACTATGTTACATTAAGAGCTGGTTGAAAAATGACAATTATTTTTCCAGGGGAGAACTTTCATTATTTTGGCTTGCTTTCTTAAGAATATTTTAGTTTAAAAAGAAAAAAATCTGGAATGGAGGAGGTGGCCAGAGGAATAGATTAATTTTTGTCTTTTTTTTAATCAATCTGAAAACCAGTCCATTTTTAAAAGGAATTTAGTGTTTTGGAGGCCAACATTTTTAATCGAGACAGTTTTGGTTTTTTGTGCTGTTGGCATTTCTTTTTTAATCTACTAGAATGAAAATTTGCTCCGGAAGCATCCAGTTTGGTCAAAATGTCACTTTTCCTGTCCTCCCCCAGCTGGTTTGATGAAAAAGTGTCAAGCAGCAATAACTGTGTCACCTCTGATTTATCTGTTTTACTAGAGTCGTTAGTTTCAAGCAGTGGATGAAAAAGCACTGCAACAGAGTGGCTGCTCCTGGAGAAGCCAGCCAGGATGGTCAGAAAATGCCACTGGTTCCCTGTGTGGTGTTGCCTTTTCTCACCGTGTCCCCAAGTGGAGACATCTCCTGTCCCCCCCAGGTGGTGACATCTTGATGGGCACAGCATGAGGGGGATCACAGGGTGGTGGGGACACCCTGAAGGGGATGTGGAGGTGTGTGGTAGGAGGATGAGTGGGGCTGAGGTGGGACAGAGTGGGGATGCAGGGTGGGCTGGTGCAGGAAGGAGCTCTGATCTGCCCAGCATTGGGGTTGCGGTACGGAGCAATGGGTAAGGGCTGAGCAGTCACAGCCCTGCTCGCCCTCATCAGCATCACCCAGAATTTACTTGCTCATGCAAACATAGCCATGGCTCCCTATTCCTCTCTAGCTGTGTTTTACCAACCAAGAGCTTTTCGGGCAAAGGTCAGCACAGTAAAATAAAGGCAGTGCATTTTGGGAAGCAGAGTGGTAGTGACGGTAAAGGTCAAACGTACATTATGTGCCTGCTTTTCTAGCAAAGCCTATAACTTCTTCCATTGGCGAGCTCAGTGGGTCCTGTGTCCTGAAGAGGATTTGTCCTGCCTCATACAGAGTGCTCACTCCTAGTTTTGCTGCTAGTGAACATTAGGTGTGAGAGGAAATTAAGGTGTGTGGTAGCTACCTTTCTGCATACAATGAAAGGTTCTTTATTACAAAGGGGTCTCAAGGAATTTGCTATCTCTTGAGCATTGTACCAACAGTTTAATTAAAAAAATGTACATAGCTGAGAACCAAGCCTAATTGGGAAGCTGTGAGTGAGCCTCTGTGTCTGGTCTCCTCTGGTTCTGCTTTTTTTTCCTCTATAGATTGACTAGAGCTTATCAAAATGCTGATGAACCCGATGCTTCACGCTCCTGTTCTTGTTGCTGAGGTTTAGAGATTCTACACCCATTCCTGCTTTCCTTTTCCCCACCAGATGACAGCACCTCCTAGGATGATCTCAAGACCCCTAATCATGCCCAGCTCATGGGTCTCAACAGGTAGGGTTATGCTGCCTGTGACCTCCAAGCAGGTTGCCCAGCACACCTTATACACCCTACCTGGGGCTCAAATGCCTGCCACGAGACACCATAGCCCACAACTGGCTGCCAGGTGGTGGTTGTGTGGGCTTGCATCCAGGAAAGGAGGAGACCCCAGCCCTCCTCCCAGCTGAAATCCCTGGCAGTGGTCCCCAGTGACTCCCAAAAACCTGGTCCTGTGCCTGTGGCAGGAGGCAGGGCTGGACTCGGGAGCTACTTGGCCTGCCCACAGCTGGGGTGGCGGGGGCACCCTGTGACCCAATATTGTGCAAGACTTACTGAGTGCAGCAAATACTCATCCATGAGCCTTTCTGCCCTGCGTGGTAGAACTTGTGCCTTGAAGCATCTCCCACGTGACATCTCACACTTGTGGGTTCTCTTCCTTGTGATACATAATGGGACCATTCCCTGGGGGTGAGAATTCACCTTTCTTCTGTCAAGCCTGTTCAACACTTCACCTAGCCTCTGTACCCTTCTAAATCAGAATGCAGCCAGGAACACATACTCCCAGCTTGCAACACTCAATTACTCCTTCTGATATTTTATTTTTTTTGCCTGCAGCTTCAAATTACCTTCAAGGTGCACAGTGCAATTAGCTAAAAATATTTCCTGCTTCGTTTTAATTGCACTAAAACTCTAATGTACCTCCAGTGAGGAGCAGTAAGGTGGAAATTGGTGCCCCAAATATTTCAAATTGATTAAAGCCCAGGATGACTCAATAAGCTTACATAGTTCTATTAATTATTAAATGTTATTAATTTTTTTGTTAAAAAAACCCTTCTTGCAGCCACATTCTGTATAATGTTTCTGAAGAAAGATACTTTCACTGAGAAGATAACTATTCCTGAGTCTGAGAATGATAGGACAAGAGTTCCTCCATATAGTTGGAGAGGTTTTCATCTGAAAAATTCACAGTTCTTTGCAAATTTTAATATCTCAGAATTTGATTCTGAAAACACTTATGTTTGTGACTGATGTATATGACATGTACCTGACTCATTTCACTGCTATAGCTGAGTATTCATATGGTTCTGATTTAGAGCTGGATCACATTTTTATTCAAAACCTTTCTTGGTGGAAAATGCAGGTGATCAGTCAAACATTAAGATTGCTTAAAAAATAATCAAAAGTTTTTGTCTAAGAATTTAAAAAGAAATCCAAAACAAAACAAATTTTTTGAAAGCACTGAGAACCATGTGCTGATTTCTTCATTCCTGTGATGACTGGTTCATAATATTACTTCAATGTACTTTGAGAAAAGTATCAAAGACAACCCTCAAATTCCATTTGCATCCGGTGAAGAGTCTGATCAGTCTCAGTCCTTTCTGGTGCATTGTCACCTCAGACAGCCTGTGCTTATGAAGCCTGTCCCATTGTGCCTGCAGCTGTGCTGGTTGGGAGTGCTGTCATCCCCTGATCCCACAGAGCTGAACCCAAGGCTGGACCTCTTCAGCTCTGCTGCTGAACTTTGCTTTGTAACACATTTTATTCTAAATCAACTTGTTTACCCTTATATGAATGAGGCAGCAGGTCACTGCTGGTGTAGCTGACTTTAAACATGTCAGGAAGATATCAGAGCTGTTCAGCTGGCAGGAGTGAGGTAGTGGGGGAGACACAGAGCAACTAGAAACGGAAAGCCCACCAGCTCGTCTTGCTACAGCTGGGAGTTGACATGCGGCTATGACCATAAGCTATAGAGGGCTGTCTGATGTTCCAGCCTCACATCCTAGCCTCCTGATTTCATTCCCTAATGCTAGTATTAATGGTCTCATTGGTTTGAGATTTAGGAAAATACTGCAGTCATCTGAGGTCCTGAAATTCTGTTAAAGGACCTCAAAAGAACTGCAGAAATGTTTAATACCTGTATTGATTATTTCTAAGGCTATAGTCTATATATCTAAATTTGATTTGTTTTATTTTACATTTTAAGTGCCAACACGACAAAGACATTGTGAAAGGTGACCATGAACAGACTTTGGCAGTGAGAGCCTTCACTGGCCAGTGTGCCTAGAGAAGCAATCCCCAGGCGTGCAACAGGTTCTCAGCTCTTCCCTCTTCTAGTCCTCAGCTCTCAAATGCACTTGCCAACTTGGGTAGCAATCAGGGCTTGCTTGTTATAGAGATGTGTTTAGGAGGTACAAAAGTGAGACCCAAGAGCTTGTTTCACATAGGCCATCAATGAGATGTCAGATGAGGCTTTCTGTGCTGCAATGAATTCAGCAAGTTTCTCACCAGTCTTGTACAAATGACAGGCTCATGTTAGCCTAAACATTCATGGTCTTCCCCATTCCTAAGGGCTAGGGATTTACCTGAGTGAGGAATGGTGGTGGGGTAGAGGTGGGATTGAGTGCATGTCTCACCCACTTCCATGGCTGTGAATGAAGCCTGCTAGTGATGGTGGAGTCCATGGCAAATGTCAGAAAGATGCTATCCATATCTTCAACTCTTTCTCCCTCTCCTGCACTCTCCAGGGTAAGAACAACTTCTGACCATCTCTGGAGCAGCTCATGCTTGCCACTGATTCTTACACAATTTCACAGGAAATTAAAGGTGCTCAGCCTCTTACTAAAGGGCGCATTGAGAAGATGAGTCTCTGAAAAGAAAACAAAGCCTGGGCCCTTGCTGATAGTGTGCAAGTCCATTCAGTTGCTTCCTCTGAAGCAGAACTCCAGGAAGGCAGGTATTGGCTCCTCCTTCCCCATGGGAATACAAGGGACAGATTAAAGAGAAGGGGAAAGAGAAAATCATTTCACAGCTAGTCTGCCCCAGACAAGCAAAGGCTCCTGACATCAACAAACTAATCAACGCTGAAAGCTTATGAGGTCAATGTTTCCCTTCTCCTCCATTATTCTTTTGATTTTTTTCTGAGTGGCTAGGACTTGAGCACTGCCCTGGCAGGTCTATAAATATAAAAGCCTTTCTTGTCTTCCTCTAGAGCACACCAAAGACCATTTGAGTACCTGTGGGAGAAGTTAAAACTAACCCAAAGAAAAGCAACTTGCAAAAAACACCTTGTCCAGCCAATCTTCAAGTGCTGACCACAAATTGCTGTAAGTCAGGCCCATGAAGCTTGTTTCTGCTCAAGTGAAATGGGAAAGGCAGTTCTGCCTCCTAAGAGCAGGCCCTCTGGATTCAGTGTTTCGTGTGAAGACTTATGGCCAGGAATTCTAATGCCAAGCAACTGGCAGAGATGGCAGTGAGGTGTGAGCTGTGCCTGAAGGAGATGGCTGGGACTATCAGGGTTGAACTCTGAACATGTGGGATGCCTGGAGCTCCACAGTGGCTGTGCCTCCTCCCCTCTGATCCGTGAAATGCTGCTGAGCTGCCTTGGTCAGACAGCAGTGCACAGCTCCTAGGAGGTTCCCTGACCTGGCCACCAAGAAAATCCCAGCCTTTGTAGACTCCTTTCCACTGGCACCTATAGAGTGTAAACCGCTCCTGAAGCCGAATGAGGAGTGTTTATAAATCACCTTGGTATAGAAGGAAAATGGCAGAGGAACTGGGAACAGCTACAACTGGTGCTGCAATGGAATGTCAAGGGTGCCTGTCCTAGGGCACTGCCCGTGCTCTCTACATTGCAGCATAAGGAACTTTACTCAGCAGTCTTTTTGTGGCAAAGACAAGGCTGCTCCTTCCATGGTTCTTGTCCTCAGGCTTTCTGTTGGGCTCTGTGCTCCTTCGGTGCACACGGTTGCTCTTTTGGGTAGAAAAGGGGGAAATAAAAATGCCCCATTCCCTACCAATATCTGACAAACAGGAATCATAGCTGCAGCATAAGCTTCTCTGATGGATTTTGCCTCAGCAAAGGGAAATTAAGATTTCAGCAAACAAGTCCCAATTCCATGGTACCGGTAGCACAAATGACATCTGATAATTGCTAACTCCTTTTGCTTATTCTTTGCTCTGTTCACCCCATCAGTCTCTCCAGATTATATTTTCAGCTGAATTTAATGAATGCCATTTATTAAACTAACACCAGGGTTCTGCTCTGGCCTCAGACAGATGTGCCTGCTAATATGAATCATTTTGTTCAATTGGATTATTCTGATGGAGAGCAGATCCCTGCCACTCTGAGGAGCACAAACAAATGGGGAAGAGCTCGCCTCCAGTTGTGACCAGCCGCTCGTGTTCATTAGGAGGCAGGTCCAGGCTCTGCAGGCAGCTTGGCAGGGTGGTATCCCTACTGCTCTCATCAGTTGGTGCTTCTGCTCCTTTCCATTTCCCCCTCATGTACAGAGGGAGCCCAGGTCTCAGTGTGGCCCTGAGCCTGGCTTGATGCTGGGACACAAGCGTCACAGAGTCATAGAACCATCAAGGTTGGAAAAGACCTTTAAGATTATCAAGTCTAACCATCAACCCAACACCACCAGGCCCACTAAACCATGTGCCAAAGTGCCACGTCTACAGGTTTTTTGAACACTTCCAGTGATGGTGACTCCACCACTTCCCTGGGCAACCTGTGCCAATGCCTGACCACTAAGTAAAGAAATTTTTCCTAATATCCAGTCTAAACCTCCCCTGGCACAACTTGAGGCTATTTCCTCTCATCCTATTGCCTGTGACTTGAGAGAAGAGACCAACACCCACCTCACCACAACCCCCTTTCAAGTAGTCGTAGAGAGTGAGAAGGTCACCCCTCAGCCTCCTCCACACTAAACAACAATAGTTCCCTCAGCTGCTCCTCATAAGGCTTGTTCTCCAGACACCTCAACAGCTTCATTGCCTTTCTCTGGACACACTCCAGCTTTCCTGTGTTTACCACTTTCATGGGCAACAGGATTCATCTTGTCCTTTGTCATGACTAATGGTCCTTATCTGAATGCAGAACAGACCCCCTGTGTATTCTTCCCTTCCCAGTGTGCCATGTCTGACCTCTTTTATATTGACATCTGAGAAAATGTGGACTACTTATTTGCTATTGATCCTTCTTTACTCTGATCTTCTCCAACTATTTGGGCAAAGGAACAGGGATGATATGCTTTTAAAGGCTTGTATTAATCAGAGAAAAGAGATAAAATCCATCCAAAATCTCCCAGACAGAGATCCCCTCTGTTTATCCTTTGGGATTTTAGTGTTGAAAATTTTGGGTCAATCTCTGTAATACATTGTGTTCAGGCACCAGACATCCATCTATCTGTCTGTCTCAATACAAATCCTACCTTCTGTGAACCATAAAACTCCTAGCAGAGTGACATTACCACTTCTCACATTGACAGAACACACTGAACACACATAACTTGGGGAAAAATTACAAAGGCAATTTAAAAGATCAGAAGAGAAAAAGTTTTCTGCTCCCTGAGCATAGTTGCCAAATCCCACAACAAGTCTTTAGCTGGCACAAATCATCATTGCTCCATTAAAACCTATTTTTCTCCCAGGTAAAGGGCAGGCCCAGCACTTTTCCAGTTACCTGTGATCCTCAAGACAACTCCTTCTAGAATATTTCTGAAAGAGGAAATGGTTTTCATTTTAATCCTAAGATGCACCCAGAGTTAATTCCAGGAATCATTGGTGAGTACCAGAAGCCAGACTGTCAGAAAGTGGGTCTGTGCTGAAAGAGAAAAGACCCCAAAGCTAACCACAGTGCCAGCTTACGTGCCTTTACTAACAGCCCCTGAGCACGGTCCTCATCAAAGCCATCTACTGAGAAGTTAATTCCTACATTCAGGTTTAAGTTTAGGAATGCTTCTCCAGGACCAAGGTATTTCTTTACTCCTGGCCAAGATCTGTGCACCTTTCTTTAAATTGCATTACACTGGTCTTCATGGGGAACAGGAAAAAGACCTATACGAATTCTTGATGGGATTTTGTCTAACAAGGTCTGTATGATCTGTACCAAATAATGCCCTGTAAGCTAAGAGCAGAAGACAGAAAACCCTCAAAAATACCCCCTTCTGAAAGCACCAAATCCATTAAGAATTGACATGTGAGAGCCCAGTTTCCTAAAGCAGTTGTTGGGCTGCCTGCCTGGCTCCCTTTCCCAGTGCCCAGTCTCCATGGTGGAGCAATATGTGCCATGCAAGGGGAATATACAGAGGAAAATAAAGAGTACGGAAAGCATTCACTTGTCATATGTCACAGGAGATGGGATGCAACCTCTACTGATGAGTAGAGGTGCTTCAAGTGGGGGAAAAAAAAAAAATCTTGTCCTGCAAAGATGAATTTGTAGCTGACTGCAGAGCCCATGGGCTTCATGACCCAACCATTTCCAAATCCTTAGAAGTCAAGGTAATGAAAATCTATTTTCTTTTGGAACAATGTGCTTTTTAAAACAGTTACTGTATTACAGCACTCTACAATGACAACCAGGGCCCTGGTCCACAAGAAACCCAAATCAACCAAAGTTGTCTGTTGGCTTCAAGGGCTAGGCCTCATATAGCTGGAAATCTCAAAGGTAGACATCTCTTTGCTGCGAGGATTTTAAAGAGTTACCCTGCTTTGTATAGAATGAGTGCTTCAGGCAGACCAGCTGCTGGATCTGTCCTACACAGGAAAAAGGGGACATCTGAAGAGGTAGGGAGGGAGAATCTCCCAATAATGGGAGAAATCTGCTTTCTAAAGAGGATTGTTGGAGTATGCAACTGCAGTTTGTCCAGGATTGCAAGAGAATTTCTTGTGTTTGTAAGTCATTGTTTTATAAAGGGATTTTTAAAATAAGCTGTAGGGATGTGTTTGGCGAAAGCCATGTTCATTCCCTAGTCTCTGTTCTCTAAAAAGACCAGAGTGGCCAGAATGGTGACATTGTGTCTCCCTCTAGAATTGCAAATAATTGAAACACCTCTGCTAGGAGAACATTTAGAGTTAAGTAAGTAACAGTGGACCTGAATCCTTGGCTGTCATAAACCAGTGTCACTTCACTGACTTCAGAGGAGCTGGTGATAGACACTGCCTGAGAACTTTGCCTGATCATGGTTGTGGTTAGCACCTTTCCAGGCAAAGCATTGAGTTTTCATTCACTGTGCTTCTTGGTTGGGAAATTACTTGACTGCTGTTCTCCTTTCGCCTCCAGCTCAGCCTTCTACTCAGTATTTCAAAAAGGTTGGATGAAGCTCAGCTAAGTGGAAAAATGGCCCATTTGAAATAAAAGCTGTCTTTTCTCTAACCGCAGTGACAGGGCACGAAGACAGACATCTGAGAAACAAGGTGTGCACCGTAAACCTTCAATTCTCTGCTACAGCTGAATCAAACACTTCAGAGACCAGAGTTTTGATATTTGATTGTATCTGGCCAAAGTTACTGTACCAATGAATTATTCAAATATACAATTATTGCATTTGATATATCACTGGGTATAACTGTGGGAATGAGAAACAGTGTTCTAGTGCAGCTGATTGTATATGCCTTCTAAACCATAAGGACATCAATTTAAGGTGCTCACATTGATGGAGCACTCTGCAACCACTTATTAAGATTCTTGCCAACTCCTGTAGCAGTTTTCCCCTGCAGAGTACATTTCATGGCGTTTTTAACCTCACTTTTCTTTATACCTACAGTTTAAGTGTCCAACTCTACCCCATACAGCTTCAATTCATGGTTCTACAGTAGCTCTCAAAGGTCAGCGGCCAAAAGATCAGATCATTTTAAGCCTACTGTTCAATGCTACACAAGTGACCTGAATCCTGTGAACTATGTTTTGGAGCTGATTTGTAACTTTGGCTTTATTGGGAGTTTTCTACATTAACCTGCTCTGATAACTCACTTTTTCTTAGGGCCAGAGGACTCTGAACTGCCTTTGGCCTATACTGTCCATATTGTCTCTGGACAAAAAAGCATGTATGTGATGCTGATGCTTTGACTAAACACACTAGAGCTGGATATACCAGTCTTCAAGCATATGATGCATAGGGACATCTAAGTAGAGTATCTCTTGTCTGAAGTCCCAGACCTTTATGTTCTCATACACTGAGCTTCAAATGACTTGTCCTTTTCCCTCTCCCCAAGTACTTGCATTTGCAAACTGGTAACATGCTTCTTCCCTGACCACTCATTAGTGGGTACTGTTCTCCTCAGTGCTCCAGTATCAAAAGATTTTGCTGACTTGTGACTTATTTGAAGGTCGTGTAGGAAAATTACCACACTTGTTTTTAAACCTCATCCCATATTTTTGCAAGCCTCTTTCATTGTGGGTCTTTCCCCTCTCTCATTCTCTTTGTACCTATTTTATTCAGCAGAGGATCACATCCTGTCAATGTTTGCTGCTGCTGGAACAAACATTTCGGCTATGGGTGTCTCCTGTATTTTTCCATCTCTTTGCCTCTTGTTTCAAATCATTGCTGCTTAAAACATCTATCCTTTCCTTTGTCTACATTTTCCAGTTATTCTTCAAGTTGCATTCCCTCATGCACTGGCCCAGCAAAGCTCTGTGCTGGATGAACCTAATAAAGAAGTTCCTTCAGATGCTACTACCTTCAGATTACTGCAGCTGCCCATTAACTGAAGTAATCAAAGCTCACACTGTTTAGCTCAGAAGGGCTCTAAATCTGACCCACTCAGTTTGGCCTCAAGTTGCGCCAGGGGAGGTTTAGATTGGATATTAGGAAAAATTTCTTCACTGAGAGGGTGGTCAGGCATTGGAACAGGCTGCCCAGGGAGGTGGTGGAGTCGCCATCCCTGGAAGTGTTCAAAAAACGTGTGGATGTGGCGCTTCAGGACATGGTTTAGGGGACATGGTGGTTCTGGATTAATGGTTGGACTTGATGATCTTAAAGGTCCTTTCCAACCTAGTGATTCTGTGATTCTGTGATTCTGATTCTGTGTATGACATGGTCCATATGAGATGCCATAGTAATCTCATGGTCAAGTGGCTGAATATAACACTACCACCCTCCAGTCAACCCTGGGGCTTTGGGGGTTTTGATATTGGAAGCATTCCAAGGTGTTCCAACCGTACCAGGCTCCTGGTCTTTTCACAGTATGGACAACTCAGCAGGCTCTTTGCTGGCTGAGTCATTGAGAAAAGTTCTCACAAGCCTCCAAAGGTTTACTTTAGAGCATCAGGACCAATTACATCACAGTGGGATGAGAAATGGGAGGCTGCTTTCATATCTATTATTTAATTCTGAAATAAATGCATTATCTAACATTTTTTAAAAAATAGGGACATGGGTTTTAATGAAGAATTCATGCTCCGAACTGAAGGAAATTATTATGGTATTGCATTGCGGTGCTCTATCACTCCCATGACAAATAGTGCGGATCCATTCGTGACCTACATGGACTCATTTAGATGCAAACACAGCAATACTCCTGAAAAACTGCCCTGCTTTGAGGAAGAACAAGTTCCAAATATTGCTGAATGGAATTCAGTCTCAGAGCAGTAATTACTGATTGTAATTTTGGAGTAAATGCAGTAATTAATTATTGTCATTTTCCATCAGTGCATTATATTTTGTGCCAATCTTAGAATAACTACAATAATTAGCAAATGGGATTTTGCGTGCTCTGGTATCGAAACTGTGGTTTATAGAACAGACATGAGAATTTTACCATAATAAAATTATTAGTAATTTAAATGGGCAGAGAGGTTAAAAATGATCGGTCAGAAAAGAAAAGGGTTTCCTTGTCAGTTTTGCAAACACTTTCAGTAGTCTGTTTCAGCCTCCTCCAGTAACATTCAGTTCTATTCTCTCATGTATGAGCACAACAGTGCAAAGTTTGGGTTACAAGCACAGTTGGGGACGTCTAATTTAATCACAGTTGTGAGTGGAAATTAAAAGCAGAAGTAATCCAAAGACAAAAAAAAAATATTGGCTGAGCTGATGTTTTTCCAGTACCTAAACAGGCTTTCCCAAATGAAGCTGCGCTGATTTAATTCTCACTTTATTCACTCATATTAAAGCTTGTGCTGGAATACTGTTTAATTATACTAGTGCAAATTTCCATAATGTAAGCAAGTCCTAAATGATCTAAATGATGAATAAAGGAAGGAAATGACAGTAATCTGTGCAGGAAGAAGAGGAATTGGTTAACATGATTGTAAGAGGCACAGCTACAAGAAATGGGATTAGATCCTGATAAAGGACATTTAGTCTGAATCTCAGGATAAACAGCTTAATGGACAAAAGTGAGATCAATGCAACTGCAGAATAGCCTCTCACTGGAGGTAATACAAGACTATCTGAGAGGGACAAGCAACCCAAAATTCAGTAAAAAATACACTTTCATTAGACTGCATTGAAGCGATCTGAAATGACAAGAGACAGCCAGAAAGTTTCTGTTCATATCTTTTTGTTTATGAGCATTTGGAACTTTTCTTGTTTGTTTTATTTTTTGGCTGATAATGTCTGCTTACTTTAAAATGAGGTGTTTTTTGTTTTTGTCTCTTATCAGACCACAGAAAAAGGTAAATGCAAATTTTTCCAGTTTGGAACATATATCTTCCAATTAAAAAATAAAAAAGGAATTTCCTCTGGGAAAAAAATATCACCTATTCCAGCCAGCTGCAAAAACAAGCATCTCACACCTTCTACAATAAACCACACATAAGCACATGTTCAAGAAACTGTGAAGGAGGACCTGAACATCTTTTTTTTTTGCATTCGAGCTTTGGCCTATGTTATTTCCCCTGGCATTTTAGAGAAGCAGGTTGCCTGGACAATGCATTCTTTTAATGTTTTGCCACTACTCTTAGGAGTACAGTTGAAAAAAAAAAAATCTTACTGTTGACAATTTTTTTTCAGTCTTCTGCTTCAATTTTGTCTTACTTAATTTGTCTCACTCACACTCACTTTGTCTCACTCAGTTTCATGCCAGCCAGTGCTCCAGGTTACTCCCACCCAAACATCTCTCCATCTTTAGCTTTAAATAAAACTTCAGCGGCAGAATATCTATCTGAGGTGGTAAATAACACTTTGCTAATGATCAGTCACCTCAACGAAGCCACAGAGGGGAATGGACAGGATGCTTTTTTGTGCAATGTCTTTCATTGTTCTATCAGCCTCTATGCGGCTCTGTTAAGTCCTTAATACTGGAAGAACTGTGAATTGTGGGGTTTTCTAAGCAACATTGTCCTATCATGGCTCCTACTGACTTAGCATGTATGGGGCACTGGGGATCTAGCTTCAAGACCCAGTGAGGAGGTCTGGAATCGCACTGATGCCTTCTGCTCCCATGGGGAGGATCAGAGGAGATCGTTGTTCTGCCTGTCCTAGAGGTCCTCCATGGTGCTGGCCATGCAGAGGGTTCGCACGCACCCCCAGGCAATGCAGGTTGTACCTGCAACTTTGCCATACCAAGGGGGTACTTAAGGATTCCTAGGAATGACCACCAAGGGAGCTATGGATTTCAGGGTGTTTTTTTCTTCACTATTTTGTGCATTTGCTCTCTGAAAGACCCATGAAGTGTCTGCAAATCCTTGCTTCCTAGTCCTGAGGGGGGATTTCTAATAGAATAGATTGATTTTGTCAGAGTTGTCTCAAATGATCCTCGTCTCTTACTTTTGCTTCCTCCACACCTCAACCCCTTAACTGCAAAGAAAAAAGAGAACAGAGGCAGCCATTTTGGAAACATTTTGCCATCTGAATTCTTCAGGGCTCTGCTTGCTGCAGCTTGTGGGTTTATCTGCCCCATCACAGAGACTTTTTCAGTGTTTGACAGCAACTTTAGAGCACTTGCAAGGAAAACAAAGGATTCCAAATCACTGTGGCCTAGACTGCTTGTGTCCCAAAAGGGAGAGTTATAAGTTAAAAAAGGAGTGCATCCAGAATTAAAATTAGTGAAGATCTTTCTTTCTTGGTTAGAAAAAAACACTCTGGTGGTTTACATCAAACTGGGTGTTGCTTGCGTTTTTTGTTGGCAGCTTCTTATTTTTGGAAAGAAGTTCAATAAAACAAAGCTATTCCTTAGAAAAATCCCAATTAAAAGTTCCTTGAGCATTTCTTGAAGCACATGAGTAATTGCTCTGGCGTCAATATAGTTATGCGCATGCTTCAAACTGGAATAAAGGACCCTGAAGAGCTGTGACCAAAGTAAAACTAGATAAAAAACATACAGGAGTTACTGTGTTTCTGCCAGTTAAGGGAGCTGCTTGTTCTGAAGCTTTGCAATAGCTGTCTATGCTGTACCCATGGGCCTAGCTGGCTTCTGTCCTAGTGTTTTTAGGAAACTTCTTGTTGCAGCAATGACACTCTCTACTGAGTGGGCAAGTCAAAGAATTCCAGTGGATTTTTGGAGGCTGACGGGAAGTCACACATCAAACCAGCCATGGGGGTACAATAACACTGTGCTGAGCCAAGAACTACTGACCTATCTCTAAGTAAGCCTTATCAGTGAGGGCTTAGCCCTGCACTGATTGCTATTGCACAGCCCTGGCTGGAAGGTGACTTGTGGCCATTATGACTAAAAATGCTCTGTCTACTTCTAGGGTGCTGGTATAGATGTTCCCTAGTCCTGGAAAGCAGATGAGCTGAAGAAAGAGCTGGATCTATGCCCTTCTGTGTTTCTGGGTACCCTTTCTGTCCTCTCCAGTCTAACCTGGCATGGTAGTCCCTGTGCTAAATCAGATCCTTCCCTGGGATATGCTCCTTCAGTGTCCTCCTGGGGCCACATGCAATTGGCCAATCCTTTTTGTTAGGTGCAAAAAAACCACACACAACACTTTTTTCCTGGAGAACTTTCTCCTGCTACAAGTCAGGTATATCTTCAGGTTCTTCAACGGGCTCACCAAAGGGGGAATCTACAAGAGAATAAGGAACTCTGAGCTGCATTTATTCCATTTTGTTAGGGACTGTCTGTACCTCTAATAAAAGCTCCTATAAGCAGAGGATGGAAGTGATCTGGTGGTAACAACTGAACTGATTTTGCTGGGCAGCAGAACATTAAAATCAACCTAAAAGCCAGGAAGGCTGAAGAACTTCCTATTGAAAGGCAACAGTTCAAAACTGTTATCCTGCTTTGCAGAAGCAAAGGAAAGGAAAAAAGTGTTCTAAGCGAGGGACATGTAATTGTATTGCCATTTTACCAGATGATTTCTTTTTATATAATTTACTGGGGAAAAAAAGCCCCAAACAACTAATCTTAGCCTTAATACTGAGTAATCTTTTAACAGGAAAAAAACCTGAGACCTCAACATCAGCCTGATTGTGAAAAGGTAGAGGCAGAGCACTTCATAATGATCCATGATAATGAAAACACCATGGACTCATACCAGTGAATCTGTAACAACACAGGTGTCTACAGTCCTTCTTTCTTACACGACCATAAGAAACAAGCATATCTTCAGTGATCACAGCTATACTATGATATAAAGCTATTGCATGGTGCCAAACTAGGGAGATGCTTGTGTTGCTTGATCCCTTTGCAGGTGTTACTGAAAATCTTCCTGACAAACACGGTTCCTGCTTTAACAAAATTGCATGCATGCATGTCCCACTCTCCCCCAGCAAAACCTGCAGTAAAAAGCCAGTGTGATGAAGCAAAAAGCATTTGGATATGGAAATTTATTTTGGTTTCAAGCTTCCAAGAAACCTTGTCATAAGCAAGGAAAAGAAAAGAGGTATTTGAAGAGGGAAAATGCGTTGACAGTTGTCTTCATATAGCCACATATAGGAGAGTCTAAACTATGAAGGCTGATTCTTGCACATGCACCTAATATGTTTATTGAAAGGTTTCTTAATCTGCTTCATGTTGTCTTCAGTGCAGCACTGCTTTCGAAGATATTTTCATCCATTCCTTAATTCTCAGTGGAAGGGATACTGCTCTGAAGACCAGAACAATACATTTTTCAAAGACATTAGAGATACCAGTGAAAAATTAGAACAGTACGTAGTTTTTTGGGAAGGCTGAAGATGGGATTTTCCTGCCTGTACTTTAGATGAGTCAAAAAAGACCTGAATCAAAATCACTGAAACTTGGAAATTACAGCTACAACATCCTAGAAAGGTCACCTAACCCATCTCTTTGTCACTAATTCAGGAGTGCAAACTGCTTGTTGCAGCCTAGGGCCATCCTGAATGCTGGGTTTATTGGGGAATATCTGGTGTGGAAGAGTTTTAGCAGCAGGGAGACTTCCTGTATCTGTAACAAACAGATGCATTTATATTTCTATTTCTCAAAGAACTATCTAACAGAAAAAAAAGGCAGTGGTGGAAAATATTTCCATTTTTGGAAACATCTCTACTTTTGTTATTGCTGATAGGCTGGAATTCCAACAAAACAGGCTGCCGCTGCTATTTGTGATGCTATTACATTTATTACAAGTTCCCTTGGAGCACCAAGCTGCCTCCTTTCCAACAACACAAAGTACATGAGTCTAACAATGAGACCCTCATTCAAATTCATCTAGATCCTCACTCAGGCAAACCTTCCTTGGCTTTGGTTGGGTTTTATCTACATACAGAAGTTAACAGTCAGTGAGCAAGAAGTGCACATGGATCCTTCTATTAATTTCTTGGTCTTGGGAAGAAAAAAGTTAGGGGTTATTCAGTTGTCAGAAAGATATATTTACATAAAGTTATTATGCTGGGATGAAATTGGATACAGACTATACTGCATGAAGAATGAAGAATGCTTTGAAACATTTGCAACACAGAGCTATTGAGACAGACACTGTCCCAGTCCCATCACCTGGGATTAAGCTGCAGCCCAGTCCCATCTCTTAATTGCAGATTTTCTTCAGCCACCATAAATACTGTCTTTGGCTGAGCAAGGTGAATCAGGACAGCTGCTGGCTCTCCTCTAGTGATCAGGAAGACTTTCTAGAGATGCAAGATGCCCCTGGGGTGGGGAACTTGGCTCATCCCTTGTTAAGCATCCTTCCACCTCTTTTTCTAAAGAGACGCACACACAAATGGTTCCTGGTTTAGGTGTGGGTGCGTATCTGTGCAGTGTGGCTCTAGCCAGAAGCCTAAGTGAAAAAGGCAGAAGCTAGAGAGTCGCAGAGCTGAATCTTTCTCACACAAAGAGAGGCTACAACCACAGCTGACGCCCCAGTTCCCATGCAGTTACCTGTGCTAGTGCTTTGTATCCAGTGGTTCCCACAACTCTTCAGTAGGGACGATTAGCATCCTTTGGCCTCTTCAGCTGCACCTTCAGCCTCTTCATGCCAATCTGGAATCCGTTCATAGCCTGGATAGCAGCTTGAGCACTGGCAGGATTGTCAAAACTCACAAAACCTGTCAAAACATGAGGCAAGGCAGGGGACTTAATGAGCTGAAGGGGGCCAAGGCACGTACATGCAACGACCACTGAGAATGAACATGGGGAAGGGAGTGAAGGTGGTGGGTGGGAGTGAGCAGGTAGGAGGGTAGGTGGGTGGGCAGGAGTGTGAGGAGAGGATGATTGCCAATGGGGGCAAAGGGTAGGAGGGGTTGTTACAGATCAGTGTCCCAGGACGCAGTGCCTGGTCTGAGTGCCAGTTTGGACACAAGATTATGTGAAGCACGGGGATCTAAATGCTGGTGCCACTGTACCAGCACACACAAGATTTAGGTCACCTTTGAGCTGGGTGTCAGCAGATGGTCTCAAGGCACTCTGTCTTGCTCTTTTTCCCCTCCATCATGAGTGGGATAAATCTCTAGACCCTCACCAGCATAACCTTTCCTTCACCTTCCAATATTCATAATGAAGGGAACCTGACATACCTACAGCTACTTCCTTATTATGGCAATATAAGTAAAATGTGAATTTAATAAGTTCTCCATTATGGTATTCATTGGTATGAATAGCTTGATTGTTGGCCACTTAAGCAATATGAGGAGCTTTATTAACTGGCAATTACTGCAGAATTTATGTTGACTCTGCAATTGAGAAAGATGAACACTAGTGCTTTCCTAACATGGTTTCCATAAGTAGTTTCATACCTTGCCAGCAAATTATCCAATCAGCCATGGAGCACAGCCAGCAGTAGAAACACCTGTAATGACGTAAAATGACATTCTTTGTCTCAATAGAAGACTTGATCTCTGGGGATCAGAAGAGCCAAGGTAGGTCAGAACCACTCAGGATGCAATGCATCTAATGTATTCAGCTTTGTGGAAGGTATTTGGTGTTTTGTTGTGGGGGTTTTTTTCTTTTTTTTTTTTAATGTTAGCTCCAGGAAAAGGCCTCATTTTCCCAGACTGTATATGTCTTTAGCTGGAGTGGCCATGGGTCTGAGATATTACTGAGGCAGGGGGCCATCACATTGTATAAGAATTGCCTCTGTTACCTTTGCCAGAAATGTCCCTGTGGGCCAACAACATTTCTGAGCACAAAGGCTGGGTAAGACTAGCCTGGACCATCCTGCACTCAGACAAAGCCATCTGTTTTCCCACCCCTGCAAAGCTCTGGTAGTGCAAATCAACCCTAGGAATCCAGTGTCTCTCAACAGACAGGCTGAAGTGAAGAGACAGTTTGAGAGCCCCTCAAAAAGATAATGCTGAACATTTGCTGCCAGGTATACACCTGCTCCTGACAACAGCACCAGGCACGGCTTAAAGCCTTGGACTGTATGGTGAATGCATTCAGCAGCACCTCCTCCCTCGTCTAGTTCCTCCTCCAAAGCAAGTCTCAGATGACACAGGGTGGTTTGCATTTGAGAAAGACACACATACACACGCATGCAAACATATTTTCTCACTCCTACATTAAAGCTGGATTCCCTGCCTCTGGCTAATAACACCAGTTTATGAGAGGCCTTAAAACCTATGGTCTTAGCCTTAAAGTGAGACAACAGGGTTACTGAGTATGGCAGATGTGGTGTTAACAGGGAGGCCCATGGTATAGACAGGTGTCCCTCTTTGTCCTCCCCTTTGAAGTATGAACTCCAAGAACCTGGCTGTCCATGCATTTTTCCTGCCAGCCACCTGGATGAGGAGGTATGAACACTGCAGCTCTGAAGGTGTGAGCAAAAGTGTTGCTCAAGCCTCACAGCAGTCATCAATCTCTGGACAGAAAACTGGAGAGTTATGGTGAGTAATGAGCTGGTGTATTATTCGATGGCAATGGATCTACTTTTGCAATCACATTTCAGACAGTAAGCACCTGGTAATGTTCCCAGTTTACATTTGGCTACTTGAATAATATCTTGGTCAACAAGGTCTTATGATTTGATCTCAAGAAAGGAACAAACTAAACACCTCCTGATTTTTCTTGAGTTGATTCAGTCTTTAATATTGTTTGAAGTTCCCTTGGAAATGCTTTACTTTAGCTCCCACTTGAATTTTGCTGTCTAGCTGCCTCACATCTTTGAATATATCTTGTAGTGAAAGCCAGTTCTTTTTAAAATCACCTCTGGATTGCTAACATTCCTGCTCAAGACCCATCAGCTACATCTACAACAGTAAACTAAAACTATGCCAGGGAAGTTCAGAGAAACTGGAACCAAACCATCCATACCACTGAATTTTTAGACAGGTCCTTGACATAGTTTTGGCTTTTGCCTAATTCCAAACAATTCCTGAACTAAGTCTGAGTATTAGCACAGAACAGAGGTTGTTTTCAGTAGTTAGCTTGGATGTGGCCATGATATTCTGGAAAGCAAGAGAATTTAATAGTTCGGGTGTGGGCTATTCTGTGCCAGCTGGCCCCAGTGCTAGGGGAAAGTGCCAGGTATGTTTACTTTACTAATATATACACAGCTACCAAGTATCAAAAGTGAGTTGGCTGCAGCTGGATAGTTGCTTATATCACGTCTTTAAAGAACCTAGCTTGCCTGGGAACTTTGATTTCTAGTCTTGTAATGGGTCCTGTTCCAATGTACCTCCTACTGAATAAAAAAGCACATCTAAATGTGCATCCGTTTGTGAGTAAATCACTTTGGGATCCTAAAATAATCAGTGGAGGTCTAGAAAATATAGTCAGTGGAGTATAGGACATGATTTCTCTTTTTTTCAGGACACTCCTAGCTGTGCTTAAGTTAAATAAGTCACAAAATAATAGAATCATAGAATAATTTGGGTTGGAAGGGACCTTTAAAGGTTATCAAGTCCACCTCACCTGCAGTGAGCAGTGACACCTTCAACTAGATCAGGCTGCTCAGAGCCCCGTCCAACCTGACCTGGAATTTATTCCTTAGATCTGGTCTAAATCTGCCCTCTTTTAGTTTAAAACCATTACCCCTTGTCCTATCACAATAGTTCCTGCTAAAAAGTCTGTCCCTGTCGTTCTTCTAAGGCCCCTTCAAGTACTGGAAGGTTGCAATAAGGTGTCCCCGGAGCCTTCTCTTCTTGAGGCTGAACAACTCCAACTCTCTCAGCCTGTCCTCACAGCAGAGGTGTTCCATCCCTCTGATCGTTGTTGTGGATTCCTCTGGACCCTTTCCAACAGGTCCATGTCTTTCCTGTGTTGAGGGGTCCAGAGCTGGACACAGGACTCCAGGTGGGGTCTGACCAGAGCAGAGTAGAGGGGCAGAATCCCCTCCCTCAGTGCTGCTTTGGGTGCAGCCCAGGGTACGGTTGGCCTTCTGGGCTGCGAGCACACATTGCTGGCTCATGTCCAGCTTTTCATCCACCAGGACCCCCAAGTCCTTCTTGGCAGGGCTGCTCTTGATCCCTTCATGCCCCAGCCTGGACTGATACTGGAGGTTGCCCTGATCCAGGTGCAGGATCCTGGCGCTTGGCCTTGTTGAACCTTATGAGGTTCACATAGGCCCATTCCTTGAACATGTCTAGGTCCCTCTGGATGACATCCCGTCCCTCAGGCACATCAGCCACACCACTCAGCTTGGTGTCATCTGCAAACTTGCTGAGCGTGCACTTGATCTCACTGTCTATGTCATTGATGAAGATATTAAAAGAGTACTGGTCACAATACAGACCCCTGAGGGACACCGCTTGTCACTGATCTCCATCTGGTCATTTAGCCATTGACCACTACTCTCCGGATGCAACCATGCAACCAATTCCTCATCCACCCAACAGTCCACCCATCAAATCCATATTTCTCCAATTTAGAGAGAAGGATGTTGTGGGGAACCATGTCAAAGGCCTTACAGAAGTCCAGATAGATGACATCTGTAGCTCTTCCCTTGTCCACTGATGTAGTCACTCCATCGTAGAAGACCACTAGGTTGGTCAGGCAGGACTTGCCCTTGGTGAAGCCATGCTGGCTGGCTGTGCTGGTTCTGATGTTGGGACTGTCATCTCAAGGTAACATGTTGTTAACTGGCTAATGTCTGGGTGAGTGACTCCCCAAAGTGATGTTAATTGCTGAATCAGATTCCTAACGCATGCAAACCCCACCAGAAATGCTGTCAAGTATGATGGAAGTCTATTATTTATCTATTTTTTTCCAACAATAGCTCTTTAGTTGGGTGATAAGCCGTGGTGCTGGGATGCTGATACAGTTGTACCTCTGCAAGAATGTTGCCTTTAGATAAGCTTGGAGAGCTACACTAATTTTTATCATCGCTTTGCTTTTGAGATGGAATTCTAAGGCCATTTTCTCATTCTGTGCAAAGCTGTAAATAATACAGCATTTTAACAAATGGGACTAATAAGAGAGATCAGAAGTGCATTTGTTCACTATATTTCAGTTAGACTAGATAATGAAGCTGGAAGTTGTGCTCTTATGTTATTGGTATTAGTTGCCTACAGATTTCGACCAGATTTGGATTGTTGTTTTTTTTTCTCCTTAGTTGTCCTGTTATCCACTATATTGGATATTTTATATCCAATATAAAATTCTTCAGTGTCTAGCTGCTGAGGGTGGTGGGGTTGGGGCGGGATGGCTAGGGAGGGAGAAGGAGGAGGGCAAATGCCAATAATTGTGCATTTTCCTTGTGAGTACATCCTAGGGCAGAGCAGCTAATTCCTCTAGCTTCATTTCACTGTTTTAGTTTCAGCGGGCATGATAGTCTCAGAAGTTGTTGGTGCCTTCAGCTCTTGTCATTCCTATTTTTTATGTGGAGTTGTATTTCATATTGTTGAAAATATTTGGATGGACTCCAAAATGAAGAAAAGCTATGGCTTATCCTATGAGTTGAGATATCACAGTGATAAGGGGTATGTAGATAGACAGACAAGTTGTGCTAACAATATCAAACTCCTTTCTCTTTTCAGGTCAAATACCTGACAAGCTGTGCTAACATTATATTCCTTTCTCCTTTACTACTGGTAGGAAACATGCTACTGGTAGTTTATATGACTTTTTTGTTGTTGTTATGTGCACTATTGGTAGCTAAACATCTTTATTTCTCCACATTAATGTCAGCAGTGTTAATAGTAATATGCCAGATTTAAACTCTAGGAACAGAATGTATGTGCTGGCAAAATAGCTTCAATACTTGCTTTCTGAATGTCTTTAATGTTTGAGCCCATGACTATAGGGCTCAAAGCATGATGATAGTGCTACAGTTGCTCAAGGAGCTATCATGTGTTTTGAACACCACCCCTGCATTGTCGTTTACATTCCTGAAGGACAAAAGAGAAAGAGAGAGGTTAAAAAGCTTGAAGCTGTGCATCAGTTAATTAATAATCGGAGAAATACATGTTCTGGTCTGAAGATGGTTAGTAGGGGGACAGGATTTTGTGATAGATCTATTTTATGGGGGGGTGTGGATTTTTTAATTTTTTTTTTTTCTTTCTCCAGGGATTATGTAAAAAGGCTGTTCTAATAAATGATTTATCAAAGCAACAAAGAATGAAGAAATCTGCTAGGGCTGCAGCTCAGGGCATCTAATCTTCCTGATTCTGCACATCATCTTCCAGGAAAGTACTGACATTGGTGTCTATGACTTCTCCTGACCTGCACTTTTCCTGCGTGACTGTGTAAGTTAGTGGGCAGAAACTGCGATAGCATCTTGGAGGGTGCTTTGGTTTCTTCTCATTTCAGGGGGAGAAATTTCATTACCCTTCCACAGGAAGACTTGGTAGTGGGACATGTTGAGGGATCTTCATGCCCTTCTCAGGATGCCAGCATGACCAGCAATGGTTTTATGTGAATGATATTACTCAAGGGCTGTTTTTCTGTTTTAGTCAGCTGAGATGTTAAAGGGAATTAGCGATCTATCTCAGAGTGCATTTGAAGACTGTTTTGCAACTGTAAACTTTTCATTCACAGCGAGTAGTGTCTCTGCATTGCCATGAATTAGTCTGTGCACTAAGTGTAGTCCTGAATCCTATGGATCCCTAACTGGTCTTTCTGAGTTTTCTGTTGCTCTTTGCATGCTGCATGCAAAACAGCCTTTTGATGATCTGCTACCAGGTTGGAATAACATGTTGCCTCTCATCAGCAGAAGCCTTCCTCTGGAGGGAGCCCAATGCTTCATAACTACACTGAGCATCCCCTAAATCAGAAGTTGAGACCATGGTGAATGATCTGTCCAGATGCAAGCTTTTGATCCAGACTCCTGAACTGGGGGCAGATGGTCCTACAGCAGGTCCACTCATGTAACTAGACTGGTCTCAGGTAAAGGAAAAGAAAAGATGAACCTCAAAGAAACAAATATTTAACTTTTCTTAAAACTAAGAAGATTCATTTGACCTATGTTCCAGATGTTTGCTGCACAAAACTACCATCTCAGAGACGCACTTTGCAAGGGGTTGCAACAGAAACAGATAAACATTGGTGCTTACTAGCTTTTTTAGGCCAGAGATACATTTTTCTCATTCTGGCTGTCAGTGTATTTGTCTGAATGCCATGAGGGATCTTTCTTGTCACTTCTTGTTCCTCCACTTATCAAAGTCACTAGCTAAAGGGAGGATCCCATTCTACTGAACTTTTGCCTCTTGTAATTCCACTCATGTTCACCTCACTAGAGGGAAATGAGAATAACAGAAGAGCAAGGATCTGCCTCTCAGCCTGTGGAAGGCAAATACCCACACGGTGAAAGAGAAGAAATGTTGTGCACATGGGCTGGGTACTAGTGCAGGAGATGTCCATGCCCCTTGCTTCCCTGGCTTCCAAAGTGCTGCTACCTAGGACATGAGGGGTCCTCGGCCAAACTACTAAAATGGAGGAAGCTGCAGAAAGCCCTGGTAATTTGTTAGGCTAGAGGCCCCACTCCTTTCCTTCCCCCAAGCATTTCAGTTAGTAATCAAGGAATTACTAATCTAATTGTTTATTAATAAAACTATCCTCTTAAGTGCATGGCTTCCTTGCTTTTGTTTCTAACCAGTGAAGGGTGAGTTCTAGGAATGTCAGGGAAGCATTTTCTGCTGGGAAGGCAATGATAAGGTGTTCAAATCACAGCAGTCTTCTCTGCTGGAAGGGTGCTGGGGAGGAGCTCCCACCCTTCTCCCCACATCAGGACCTGACCACTCACTGCTCAGCACTTCCCTGCTACTTCATTTCATTTCTAAGATTGCTCAGTTTTTCTTTCTCATGTTTATTAGTTTTATCAGAGAATCCTTTAATTGTCTTGCAAGGTCTTTACTTTGCAATGCTCTTTACACAATGTGCTAGCTGCTGTCTTGCAATTTTTTAGTGCTGTAAAGAATTTCAGGATACAATCTGTATGTAAGTACCTCTATAATGTATGTGTGCATTGGAAGGTATTGTATTGTAAGGTGATTTATGTGTACTGGAATGATCAATAAAGGAGTATGTCTGCAGATCAAGGGCATAGCACTTCAGTTGTTTTCCGGTATCTAATAGGGTTGGATGACTTTTTCGAATACTTAACCTTCCACTGATGTTTAATCATGACCAAGTGAAATCTGTCTATCCAGTTACCCACCCCATCCATCCATCCATTCATCCATTCATCCATTCACCCATTCTGTAGTATATGAACAGACAGTAACTGACAACTATACTAAACAATTACTATTATATATTTCGCATCTGCTGGATGAGGTAATTGTAACCTCAGAATGTTCAAAGAATTGGCTCAGAAATTTGCTAAACCATAATGTTCATTTTAGAAATTTATGGAATATTAAAAAAACTTCAAAGTGTTCCAGAAAAAAAAAATCTATTATTATTTTTATGGATGTAAACTAGATGCTCTGTTAAACTTAGTTAATCTTTCATAAGCCTAAGTAAGAACATGAAAATTTTGGTATGAAATGATATGGTGAAGAATTAAAAAGTATACAATTAATACCAATCATCATGGTTTTATGTAAAATAACATCTATCAAATTAACCTGATTGCATGAAATTACAAGTTTGGTTAATAAAGTAAGTTTTCATATAGTATACTTAAAATTTTCTAGAGTATTTGAGAGAGATTCTATTCTTTATAGAAAATGAAAGCAGCCCATATCAAACTTCTTAGAAATCGGATAATAGATAGACCACCAAAAAAATTGTAAATTATGACTCTACAGTAATGAAGAGTTTCTAGTAGGCTCCTCCAGGAGCACGCTGAAAGCTCTGTGCTATTCAGTTTCTCTAACATTACCTGGAAAACATCTGAAGTAATTACTGGTAAAATTTGCCAATCATACAAAAATGGTGAAGTGGTAAATAATGATAGAAGTAAGTCATGTTGACCTGTATCACAGTGTAGAGTGGACTGAGTTAAGGAGTGGTCATTTTAGTCCAAGCAAATGCAAAATTAAGTATCCAGAGGAAAAAGCAAATAAGTAAGTAACTCATAAAAAGGGAAGGTCTTTAGATCATTAGAAAACACTGCATCTAAGAAGAATATGAGTGTCATGATAATAGCCAAACACATGAGGTCACAGGATTATGTTGAAATTCTTAAAGTCCCAAGACTCAGTATAGTCTTAGGATGAAGCCAGTCTCTGGGGAATATCCTCTAGAAGTAGCAAGGTGATGTTACCTCTGAGTATGGCTCAGGAAGATCCTTAATGGAATTCTGCATTTAGTCCTGGTGATCCCTCTACAAACAATAAGTTTTAAGAATTGCTCAGAACTACAAAAATAATTCTGAGTCTGAAAAAGTAATGAGAGTTGCCACAGTTTATTGAAAAGAAGGTTAAGCAGTGTTAGGACCATAGTCTATAAATAATTGCTAATAGAACGTGCGTTTTTTAATATAAAAAAAAGAGGTTGATGATTTCTTGTGGATGGAAACAGACTTTTGACAAATTTAAAATGGAAATAAGACACTGAGTCTGCATTTTTTAAATAGTGAAGGTAATTAACTATTTTGGAACATCTTGTTTAGCAATAGGGGTGGAGCACCTATCACATGAAATCTTGATTAAGAGACTTTCTAAAAGTGATGTTATGACTCAAGCAGAAGGTTTGAACCTGTCACATGACCTAAGGTATCTGGCATATGTTATTTCAGAATTCAGTCCAAAGGATCTGAATGGTCTCTTCTGATACTGCATATCTGTCTGTCTGTCTGCTGTTCATTTCACATTTCACATATTTAGATAATCAATTCTTTTCTACTAATCTGGCACGGATTGTGGTAACAGCCATGATAGAGGTGTGAATTAATGTTAATGCCTTATAATAAATGGCCCCAAAAGTGTGAGCTGTGGACCACTGAGACAGCTGACTGGTACTCGTTCTTCATCTTGCTTCCAGCTGAGAGAAACTGAACAGATGGGAAGGGGAGATTAAATGAAGAGTGAAAGTAGATGGCATGATTAACTTTCTCTAAAGGTCAGAACACCCAGTGCAGAAGGTAGCTTGAAATACACAGGCATCTTCCTTATGTCACCTTCTTGTCTTCCCATGCATGAAACTATTTCTATACATTGAGGCAGTGTGAGCTGGAATGGTCAGAGAAGTGGTCCCTGTTATTGTACGTTGTCAGTTGGATGCTCTCCAGATAGTCCCTCAAAGAAGCAGCATCATTGCGGAAGAACACTGAGGGTTGTAGATGGTGACCCTGAATATGGTGGTTCAAACCAAGAAGGACTTTTCTTCCTATGAGTCTTCTCTATCACAATCTGTTTGGCTTGGTTTTTTTTCATACAGAATTTACTGTCATGACTCACACTGAAAGTTCAAGGTTAAGATTCAAGATTAGACTAGAATTTGGACATTTTAAATTACTGCATGGTCAGATCTTTCGATTCATACATACATTTGGAACCAGGACCAACTTTTTCTAAAAAGAGAAAAAGAAGTAAAAATCTGATGTAGAAAACCACAATAGATTTCTCATCCTAAGAATGGAGTTAACAATAAAAACTATTTTTCCTGCAAACAGACCTTTTCTAAAGGATGAGAAGCTATTTGTCTGATGCTGTGTACTGTGGTTCTATCCATTCTGCTAAGTAGGATTTGAAGTCATCCAGTGAATGGATGGAAGAAGTGAAGGATTCAGGCTTCAGACATTCTTTCAAGAGCCCATGAATCAAATATTGGACCAGCACACATACATGTCTGCTGCGAACAAGAAGCATTGTGGTTCTTCTAAATGAAACATACTGTTCCAACCCAGATGATAATGATGATCTTTCTCACAAAGAACAAACTAATCAGTGAGGAATCACCCATAGATAAATGAATGATATTTGGTCTTTTTTGAATGATGATTAGAAGTGAAGCAAGTTTCTTCAGAAATGGAAGGAACTCCTCCTAATTTGTTTTCTGAGCCTTCCTTGTAAATGTTTGATGTCATGGTGTGTCAATATACAGTTTAAAGGGAAAGTAAATGGTTGGAAAAAGCAGATGAACTTTTGAGCAGACAAGTTCTTATGCCAGTGCAAAACCAGAAGCAAAGAATTAGTTTAGTGTAGGTTTTACCCAAATTATGAATGGCATCTAAGTAGATGTCCGGCTAAGGATACATTGAGAGTGTTGCTGCGTAAAGATGAAGGTCATTTTTACATTTGTTTTGTTTGAGTTGTACAATATAAACAAGATGAAAATAACTACAGAAGCTCCCACCAGCCATGTCACAATCCATTTCTTACCTTAATCTTAATTTCTTTGCTCCCAGGTTCTCTTTTGGATCCCACTCAATTTGTGGGTTCTTGATAAAGAAGGCATGTATGAACAATGCAGCTACTAAAATCACCAGTTATCCTTCTTTGTCTATAAGAGGTGACCTTCTTTTTGATAATATTTCATAGTGGGGAAGTAAATTCCTTCCTGGGCTAATCAAGAAAAAACAAAACAAACCCAAACAAACCCAAGCAGGAAAACCAATCAGGAAGGTGCACTCCGAATTGTACTAATGACTAGTGACTATTTTTTATCAGTTCTCTCATGTCCCAGGGAGTTTCTGAAATAGAACCGTTCCTTGTGTAGCAATGTATAGAATCTCACCACCTTCCTCCTTCTGCTCATTACTTAGATGGAAAACTAACCACCTTCCCCTTTATATCATTACCTCATTATGGATAGGTTGGGCAACCCAATGGATATAGAAAGAATTGAAGCTTCTCTTGTGGGACAGTCTGGAAGTTTCTGTTTAGAAGCCAGAAGTAGTGAGGAATAGTTTTTGACCATGCTTTTCAAACTAGTACTTTACTTTCTATGGAGGCCACTGTGTGAAAACTAGCTAACAAAACTAAAAGTGAAATAAACAGGAAAAAACCTCCTCATACACAGTGAGTCATTGGGAAAGAAAAGAGAAAATCTCTTCATATCTGGACTACGAGGCTGTGAACTGGCACTGAACTGGGGTACCAAAAGGAGAAAAGAAAGAGTTATACAGGTACATTTTAAGCTGGAAGATAAACTACTGTTCCAGATCCAAGCAGTTGTTCCATCTGTGGTCCTTCCAGTGCCAAGGTAAGACCTCTGTGTTTTCAGCTACCCACAATGGACAGGGAAATGATCAGCTGGCTTCTTCTATCATGATTATCAATGGGAATGAAACACCTTCCTATTATAGTGTAGATGTTGATAAATTCCTGTGGGTCTGCCAGCAGAACATTCACCATTAATGGCCTTCAAAAGAGTATCCTGAACCCTGGAGATCTCTTTGAAGAGCCTTCAGCAGTCCCTCAGAAGAGATACATTCAGTCTGTGGCACCTGAATCATATAATAAATTGACTAAAGCCTGATCTAATTCTGGCTTCTGGGGCCCCAAGTCTTGATTCACCCTTGGGTGGGAGGTGGGAAAATAAGTTTGTGTTTTAATTACTGAAATAAGTGGAGTAGAAATACTGCTGGAAAACACATTTATGAAAATGTCTTTAATTAGAAAAACTGAAGACCTGAGAAAGGCAGCATGGTTATTGATAATTTGGACAGGGATCTTAATTTGAAGGGATGGGGTAGAAATATGACTTGCCCCTATAAAAAATGGGTTTTGCATTGACACCTAAAATCAAGTAAGCAAAAATTCTTATCTCATTAATATTTTTAAAAGCCCAATAGCACAATAGTCCTTCTAGAGCATGTTCAGTCATGTCTGGAGGTGCACTATGACCAGGGTAAATACAATTTCTAGAAACTCTTCTAGAGAAGGATTTTAAATGGTCATTAGAGACCTGTCTTTAGAACAATCATATAATTTCACATTTAAATGGTCAGAACACAACCAGATTTGTAGGTCATATTGCCAAAAAGGGAGAAAACCTGTTGCCCATGAAGTATCCAAAGACAGCAGCTGATCTTAGATATTAGGATGCACCTCCTCCCTTTTATAACAGTAAACATGCCTGGCTAAATATCAAGGGGGCTGAAGCTCAGCTGGTGAAAGGGGCATACTCCTGTGCCTCTAGGTTTTCCATGGGTTACATCACTGAGGATCCTATTACAGATGTGCCCTGGCCTGCACGGAAGACCAACAGCATCCTGAACTCTATTAACAAGACCACAGCCAGTCAATTAGGGAAGTGATTACCCTTCTGTACTCAGCACTTACTAGATCGTACCTGGACATCTAGTTTTCACACCTTTTCCTCCCAACATAAGAAAGACAGTGACAAAATGGAATGAGCTCGTCACAGGGCCATCAGGATGGACAAGGCCTGGAGCACTTGCCCCGTGAGAGCAAGAAGACAGAAGTAGTCTCTTTGCATCAGGGGAAGTTCAGATTGGACATTATGAAAAAGTTCTTCACTGAGAGGATTGTCGGTCCATGGAATAAACTCCTAGGGAAGTGGTCATAGCACCAAGACTGTCAGAGTTCAAGGAGGACAATACTCTTAGTCACATGGATTAGTTTTAGGTAGTCCTGCAAGGACCCACACAGTTGGACTTGATGATCTTATAGGTCCCTTCCAACTTGAGATATTCTATGATGCTATGATTTGTAATGGTGCATGGTGGAGAATGAGAGACAAGAGACATAAATTGAAACAAGGGATGTCCAGACTGGATATAAGGAAAAGCTTTTTCACCTTGAAGGCCAGCAAGCTCAGTGGTTGATCAGTGGTTTTCACTGTTTTTAATAACTTGCATACATACTTGCTATTGCAGACATACATAATCTATATATGTCTATATATGTCTATATATTCGATAATATATATTGAATGTACATACCTATACATATGCGGTATATTACAGATCGAGACTGAGGGGAGTATAGATGATGTTTAATTTGGCTGGGGATTTGAGATAGATGAAACCAGAGATGGTTAAGGAAGGTATACGTGTTTTTATGGGGATCTGCAAGCTGCTACCCTGATGACAACCTTTGAAGATGTCAATACATACTATTTGAAGATGTTAATCTCATCTGGGGAGATTTTTGATTTTGGTTTGCTTACTTGAAAAGGGAAGATATCACATGCACCAATATATTAAAGCAATTATAAGGTTGCAAAATGAAGCACTTGAGTTAGAAATGCAAGAATTGATGTTACCTATAAAAATTTAATTCTGTATTGTTTTGTATATGTATTAAGGCATTGCTTCTAACCACGCACTTCTGTATTTCTCTTTTTTGTGGCATCCTTGTTTTAATTACTGTAGAGGACGAATAACATAACAGGGTGAGGAAAATGGCAATGTATCAGATTCATTATTGCAAGTATTGGAATGTAGACAGTAAGCAAGGCAAGGAAAGGATAGTTTTGTAATTGTACAACTGAATGCTGCCTTGGAGAACAAGGAATAGGAATTGATCCCTATTTCTGCCATGACATCACAGTTATGATGGGTATACCATGTATCACAAAATTACTTTAACAAGATCTCCTAGGCTATTTTTTTACTAGTAAATAAAACAAGGTAGGCTCTGAGTGCAAGTGGTACATCATGGCTTGTGTCTACATGAATAAATTCTCTTATCCCTAAAAAGGCCAGTCCCTGGCCCTTGTCACTGGTGAGCCATGCCTAAGCACATCCAGCTGTAAGTTAATTGTCATGGCCAAAATAGAGCCAATGGCACACAAATGTTAAAAAGATACGGATGGCTGTGGTTTAAGGGTATATGTGAGGCCTCTTTAGTTTGCCAGTGAAGATGAAGCTTTACTGTGTGTTCCTCTTGTGCTCGTTGCATGATCTGAGATTTCACTGGCTAAAAGGCTGCTGTCTGTGCCTGCATCTGAAGACAACATAAACATAGAATGCCCTGCATTGTGCTAAATACTTTAAGAAAACAAGCAAACAGACTTATCAGGCTCGTGGTATCTCAGATTAGGCATCCAAGGTTAATAAATAGTATTGAATATCTTTCTATGCCTCATGGTGAAATGAGGACACCCTGAGCACTGTGAAAATGCTGTTACTTAACTCTGTGAACCTCTCAAATACTCTGTTGGGAAGGACTGTAGGAAAACAGAGGAGGAAATAATAATAAATTCATATTCATAGCAGGGTTTGAATATTGTGCGGGAAGGAAGGCCTGAGGCCAAGCACAGAGCTGTGGGGATCTGTTGTACATCTGCTCAGTAACTAGCTAGCTGACAGACTTCAAAATGCTGAAGAGCAGTCCCATGCATTGAGTGAGACAGGATAGACGGATCTAAAGAATGTGAAGATAGGTATACAGAGGGACGGATGGTTGGATGGATTGATAGAGACATCCATTCTACAGCTCGAATTCACCTTGCGTTAGAGAGATCTTGGGAAAACAAAAATAAAAACAGATGTAATGGGTAGCCAAAAAGCTGTGGTGGGTCTGCAGTCTCACAAGAGCTGGATGTGTTAAGTTTGTGCTCTGCAAATCAGTCATCTTGAGTTCAGAAATGGGCCTGCCCATTGGAGGGGTCATTATTTCTGACTTCTAACAGAAACTTCTTGCCTGAATGAAAGTAGTACGAGACATCCTCCTCTGGCATTTCGACACATGGGGGTGTTCACATTTGAAACTATAATATCCTTGAGGCACAAGCAGGACCAGCCGTATACGATTTGGGTTCATCTACTCTATCTAATATCAAAGAGGTTTTAGAGAAGGTGGCAGCAGATAGCTCACGAGAGCCTGGTCAGGTTGTTTTCCTAGGTCCCAGTGCCGATGGACTGATTTGAATTCCAGAGCATAAAGTTTTTAATCTCTTTAAAAAGATTTGAGTGTGGTTTTTTTTTTTCTTTTCTTTCTTCTGGCATTAACTCTTAACATTGGTCATTTCCACTAGACACATAAATGGCCATTCCCTTTTCAAAGGTCATTAAATGAGTAGACACAAATTAATGAGTTCCTCCATCTAATTACCCCATGAGTAAAAACATTTATAATGACTGTGTAAATGGGCATGTGAGTAGGTATGTACAAACATATCCATAACTTAAAAATATTCTGGATGGAGTCTGTCTATGACTTGTGTGGAGAGAAGGATAGAACAGTGATAGACACACGGACAGATTGGTAAATAGAAGACAGATCCTGCTAACATATTCTTGTCTAATAAATTGTTAAGCTACAAAAGAAAGCGGAAGTCCCTGAGTACAATGTGTATTGGGAAAAGACAGAGCTGTCCCTTTAACAGGAGAGCTGCAAACAGCTGTTCCTTATGCTTACATGCTTGCTTGGTCTGAAAGTTTTGGTAAGTCAGTGCATAACTGACAGTTAGATTTATCTCCCCAATAAGCAATCAACATAATAATAAAGGAAAAATGCTTTCAGTGCATCTTTGAGAGTGCATCAGAAATTAATCTAAACATCAAATTAATTATAATTTGTAAATGAATACTGGCTCACAGCCCTAATACTTCTCCAGCTCCTCCTCCTCCCCCTAAAACCTTCCCCAACCAACTGCAATGGCTGGACGTGCTGTGCAGTGAGTTTGATGAACAGCTCCTTCTCTTTCTTACTCACACAACGCTTTCTTTATCAGCTGGAGAAGAGTCCCATCCTTACCCTGCAGACCTGAAGTCTTGGAGCCTGGCTGCTTTGGGTTATAACAAAGAGTAGCTAACAAATAATAAACTTTTGAGCCTCCTTCCTCTTTCCTCTGGGAGCCCTAAGTAACAGGGACCTGAAAAAAAATATATTGTCACTCGATCATGCAAAGTAAAGGACATAGCCTAATTCCATGGGCTACAAGGAGAAAAGCTCAGGTAGAGACTTTTCTCAGAAAGGTTAGAAGTAAAAAGAAAAAAAATCAAATTTAATCATAGTCCTGGTAACAGCAGCAAGCAGAGCTCCACCTCTCTCCCAAGTGCTTTCTAGTAATTCCTCTATCTGATGAGAATCTTTGTTTTTACCAAAAGAAGAATCAGAAAAGGAACCCCAAAAAACATTGGGCTGATAAATAACTCTCCCCATCCATTGATCCTAAAGCTCTGTGCAAAAGAGTCAGTGTCCTGCTACAAGAAGGGGAACCGCAGGCACACAGCTAGGTTGACACATGATTGCCCATATGGGGCAGGAACATGCCACTGGAATTTCTTACCCTTACATGACCTTAATACTGGACCTGCTGATTTCCACAGACAAACTCAAAGAAGAAAATAGTTGTGGTTTTTTTTATTAAATAAGAAACTGCCAGATTTGGCAGGGCCATGTTGGAGGCACATTGTGAGCAGGTGCTGAACTGTATTTTTCTGGTGTACCTTATGGTCTGTTCCACTCCTGTGTCTTATGGAGTGCTGCCAATGCACTTTAGACCTGATCTGCAATGCCCCTGGTCCCAGGGCCTTGCATAGCTTTGCTGGTGTCTTAGTCTCTTGATGCTACGTTCTTCTTTCTGTTTCAGTTTCCAGGTTGAAACTCTGTAGACTATCATGACCTGCCTGCTGCCTTGCATCTCCCACTCCACCTTTCTGACACCACATTGCAGTCTGGAACTAACACAGTGTGTTTTTAATAACATGATACAAACTCTATCCATCCCTCAGCCCTTCTCCTGAGCTTCACCCCCTGCTATGTCAAGTCCTCATTCCTCGCTGCTTTTCTCACCTTTAATCTCTCTCCTTTGGCTCCCCTGTTTCTTTTCATAAGCTAGGAGACAGAAGAAGTTTAGTAGGGAAAAGAAATATTTAACAGAGAATGTAATTAACTACTATGACCCTCATCAAGTTATGTTATTTTCTCTCTTTTGGCATCTTTAGAGAAGACTGGATCTTTTTCCAAATGGAGTGGTCCACTAGCAACTTTCAAGTGGACTTCCTGCAGGAGTCTGGAATGAAACTTGATGTCCATGTTTTACCAAGAATCAAAAAAGATGTCTCCTTTAAACTATATAAACCTATGGTCCTAAGAAGCCCTTGCAGTTTGTAGTCAAAGGTAGAATGTTCCTTGTTATGTTTAATGTAGGACATTTCAAAAAGGGGTTGGACATCCCTTCTGCCAGCGTGAAAGTCCATCTGGAATGCACAGAAAAGGAGAAAAACATCCAGCAGTTGTGGTTGCTCACACCTGAGGTGTCAGACGATGCCAGGCTGAGTGGAGGGAAACCACAGTGTCTCTGTGGGCATAAGAGAGGTTCTTCACATCCTCCTGGAGTCGTTGTCCCATGGAGGGAAACTGAAGCTGCCACACCAGCAGGTATGGGGAACAGGCACATGCCAAGGAGACGCGTGTGGGTGACAAGGGCAGGGCGTGGAGCAGAACTGGCCTGACAGTGTCCTCTACTCGATTACATGCGAAGAGCCGGCAGATCCAGGTTCTCGCTGCTCCCAGGAAGAGGTGATTGGAGGAATGAATTTCCAAGTGCACCAGTAAAGCAATTTTTCCAGTTTTAATTTATCTACATCTTATCTGACACCTTGGGGTAATCATTTGGCCTCTGCTGCTCCATCCACATCCTCGTTTTTCTAATTTCTGTCATGTCTTCCTAATTAATATTGCCCAAACCTATCCTTCTCTCTCTCTTCTCTGTTAAAACATTTTCCTAGAACACGTCTGTCTCTGCATTTCACTAGTTTAATGTCTTCAAATGCCTTCTTAAAATGTGTCTTGTGCAACAATAATGAGTGCTCCTGAAATTAGGACTGTATTGTAGTGTCAACATACACAGAGGTAGTTAGCCATGTGTGGGCAGCATGAAGAACAGCTCTTCTCACATTGACTACTTGCCTTAACAGTCTTAATAGTATCATTTTACTGAAGTTTTCTTTTTGCCTTATACACAAACTGGTCACATTTAAATTATCTGCATAACTGAGAGGGGAATTGTCACCAGAACCATTGAGACCAGCACTTAGAGGTATTTATGTCCTCTGACACTTGGCATACCTACACACAGAAGAATTTACACACATGCAGTGGGAAGGTGAGAGACCCAGTGCAGTCTCTGCCTTGCACAGAGACAAGTTCCAGGGTCCTGCAGAAGTTGACGTTCAGGCTGTGGCACACTGTGCCTCTGTGCAAGACTTCCTAGGTCAGCCTGCTGTGAGAAAGGAAGTCACTGTCTTCAAGGAGCAACCTGATAAGTGTAATTTTTCCCTGAGTGAGACAATGGTTCCTGCTGTGGCCCTGACATTTCGCTGGTAATGGACAGCATGGCCCAGCAAGAGGAACGTGCTGGCTGTAAAAGAAATGCCTGGGAAGAGGCTACAGGTATCAGCTGGGCATGAAGGTGAAACCAGTATGTCTGAATATGAGAGGGTGGACAAGGCAGTGCCTGAGGAGAAACCCAAGGAGATGCTGATATGGTAAGTGTGATGGGGGCTCAGGCCGTGGAAATACACACGGTGTTTGTGAGTGGAGGGAGAAGTATGATCTGCAATTGGCCTTGTTACAGCTGCATCAGGATAGAGGGGGAAATAAAAGCCAGAGTTTTGAAAAATCATAAGAGAAAATGAAGGATTTGGATCTAGCCTGGATGTGTGCAGCAAAAGAAGTCAGAGGCAAATGAGCCTCCCAATCTAAATTACTTTTTTCAGCGAGAATTCAGGGTTGTTTCTTAGACAGTCTTACATATTACAGCAAGTAGTCCTATCGAAAACAACAGATATATTTTGAGCACTTTCACATTTTATACATGAGCTGATGTTTGCTGTAGCTTGCTCTCCTTGCTGCTCCTTGTCAGCCAGGAGGTGGTGACCCCTAAAAATAGGGAAAGTCAAAGGCTTCATGACCACAGCGTGGTTTCTTCAGTGCATCCATGTGATGATGGTTCTCTGGAGAGTTGTGAACTCCAGAAACCAGGAGGAAGGCTTGTGGTTGATCTTGCTTTCTTCTTAACAGTGCTGTGGCTGTCACTGCTTAGTGTAGGGAGATAATAAAGGAGATAACTTTGTGCTGGAAATGAAGGAGAGAATTCAGAGCCAAATGAGAAGGAATAAAAGTCTTATTCTGAGACGCTGCTCTACTGACTTACTCAGTTTGGGCCACCTGCTTACAGGTAGTTCAACAGTGAGATGAGAGCAGCAAATGGAGTATTTTCTGTTCCCGTGGAAAAAAACATGGGCAACCTTTTTCTCCATAACATTTTTTAAGTTTGTCTAAAGCAGGACTTCTTGACAGTTTCTTGACAACCTGGACCTAGACTCTGTTACAGCAATTTACTTGGGATCTGCATAGCAGATAGATACACTTTAAAAGGTTATATAATGGTAGAATATCTTTCTGGGACCAGACAGAATTGTCCCCCCAGGCTACCAGTTGGAGAGATCTAGCTGGGCTAAAAAAAAAGTGAAACAGAATGCAAGTGCTATGTTTTATATGTTGAGTTCTGGGAAATGTTTAGGCAGAAAAAGAAAGAGGTTTTCTTACCTTCAAAGCTAAAAAATTCTGTTCTTTTCCTTCAGGAAAAACTAATATATTTTTTTTAAATTTACTTTCTAAACAAAAAATTATAATCACTGCCAGCTTCAGCAGATTGGCAAAACAAATGAAAATTCTGATTTTCTGTAATACCCTCTATATTTTTAGATTGCTTTAAAGTTGAAGGTCAACAGGATAGGAGGTTTGAAGAGCAACGTGACATACTTGTGAGAATTAGTTATCTGTACTTCTGCTCTTTCTATCCTTCTGGAGGTGGTGCACATGGCAGCACAGTCAACATATTTGTCTGAGAGTAACAGTCACAGGAGGCACTCAGCTCTATGGGAAAGTAAGTTAAAACCAGAGAAAACTGGGGCATGACTGCTGGCACCCAAAGCTGACTGGACTTGGATATTTGTGTCTCAGAAGCTGATATAGGGTGACTAAGATCCACTAGCAATCTCTAATTCCTGCTTTTGCTTGCCTGTGTGCTTGAGTCGATTCATCCAAAGGGTGCCTTCCTGCTTTCAGACGGGAATATCTCACCATTAGTTTTGGAGGTTACTTCATCAAACAAGCTGATGTTTAGTTTCTCCAGTAAGACTCAATGTTAAGAAAAATTTCCGCTAAGATCCCTCAATTCCTGCTCAGCTATCAACCACGATCTCACAGTACCTTGGAAGCAGCAATAAAGGCAGCTGCACACCCCTGCTCCACAAGCTAGGTATGTTTTGCCATCCTCATGAAGCCTTGTAGCCAGAAAGCCTTTGAGCTGAGAGAAGATAAGGTGAGTACCTCTCCAGAAGATACTGTCCCTTACTGGACTTGGGTCTCAACTTATTTCTCCATTTACTTTTGGTCTTCCCACTTGTCAATATGTGGAGAACCAGGCTCAGCAGTCCCCTAAATATTTATGATAGGAACAGCAATTTCATGCCAAAGGTCCATTTCTAATCTATGGATATCCTTGAAGCATTAGTTTTCAATGTGACCTAGAGCTGTGTTGGTCCGCTCGTCTTGTTATGAGCTTTTATATGGTTAAAGCTCTAAAAAGCAGGTGGAAAGAATTCTCCGGAGAGAACGGGGCTCATTTGTAATTTCTCATTTGAATTTCCCAACCGCCTTTTCACACCAAACTTTTTAGTCCTTCATTCCTCTCACGCTTGAGAGTGCAGAAACAAAATGACTACTGGCAAAGGGGAACGCTGTGTCCCCTCACATTAGGGGACAGGCTTCCTTCAATCTAAAGGGAAAATAACCTGTTCAGACCCTCTGTGCATGGGCAGGAGGAACTGGACATAGAGAAGGGGCACAAAACTCTTGGGAGTACGGTCTGACATGCACCATACCTAGCAAGGGATGAGGTAAGAGTTTTGGGAGGTGGGCTGTCCAGGAGGGGGAAGGGGAAGGCAACATGGAAGGGAAGCATAGTATGGAGACTCAGAGAGGCTTTAAAATCAGGTGAAACTCCAGTAAGTCTTAACTCTGGAAGTTTGCCTGAGAGACAGAGTCCAGATCAGCTGCAAGTAACAGGAAAAGAAAAGCAATAATTTGTCCCGTTGCACTTCTCAGAGAAGGTCTGCAAAAAGTGCAGGATGGCTGAGAAACAGATACTGCGCATTGCAGTGGTGGGCACATGGATGGGCGAGATCCCCTGTCCTCTAGGTGGGATGGGATCAAATGTGGCAGGGTCTCCATGGTGCCACACTGTCAGTAGGGACCCTTTGCGGCAACAACTTTGCAAACAGTGGGATGCCACTGAGACACCGTGCACACATCACCACACGGCTGTAGGCTGGCCAAGTCTTCCATTTGTGGGTGCAGCTGGTGGTTCACAGGCAGCTGAGGCTGTGCTCTTTCCATGCTCCAGCTGGTGGGGTTGAGCCAGCAGTGAGGCCAGAGCTGTGTGAGCATGGTCCAGCGCTCAAACTCAGCCTCTTAAGCATGGCTTGCCAGCTAAGGCACAGGGTTATCTCGGTCTATCTGCATCTGCTGTGGTGCTGGCTCATGTCCAGCGGGCTCAGAGCATGGCTGCCTGCGACCCCCCCGAGCAGCCATCACCCCAGAAGACCAGGCTTTCAGCTGATATTCAGCCCTTGTCCCCTTGCAGTCAAATGCATCACAGCTGCTGAAAAGCTGCCCCCACAGGTCTGCCTTCCCTTCAACCCCATGATCTGTTTTTCCTTCTCCGTAGGTACAGAAATTCCCTTTCTGCCACATGCTCCCACTGCTGACCATTTTGCTCCAGGTGCTTTAGTCTTTTCTGTACCCTCCCCGCCTCCCATTCCAACGGGGGGTATTTTCCACCCCACCACCAGCAGCCGCAGCACCCTACTGCCAAACCTTCTCCTCTAAGCAGCGCACACAACTCTGAGCATGAGACGGTTAGGAGAGAAAGAGGGAAGGGGGAAAGTATCGACAGGAGTAAATTGAGAGAAATCATAAAGCTTAAGCAGAAAGAAAGCAGTTTGAAAGGTAAAGTATTCAGAGAAAGCCCTTTCCTGGATGAATCTAATTGTTTTGTTATCTTTACCCACCAAAGCATTTACTTTGGTTTGTCGCCCGATCCACAAACACTTTCGAGGAGATGACATTACCGAAAGGCAGGAACATCTGCATCAGCTCAGCATCCCCAAACTCCTGGGGCAGATGGTAGATAAACAGGTTACAGCCCTCTGGTCCTATCAAGAGAAAAAGAAGACCCATGAATGGAGAGAAATAGGATATTAGGAAGCACATGGTGCAGATTTACTTTGGCAGCCCCTCTCTCTGACTGCTGAGGGGTCACCTCTAGGAAGCAGTCTGTAGACTTTCAAAGGAATGGACAAAGCAGAAGATCAGGAACTCAGAAAGTCACCTAGAGGCTATGCTAACTTCATTAACCTTCCTAGGACAGACACCAAGATAAATCTAGAGTCAGAGGAATGCAGCAGCACATGTGGCCATGGAAAGACAGAATGGAGGAGTAAGAACAAAAAGAAGGAAAGAAAGTGGTTCATAGTTTTTCTTTGCTCCTCATAACCTCATTTAATCTGTAAAGTTTTGGGTGATCCACACTAACCCTTGCCTCTTCGCAGTGTCTGCATGCAGAAGTTTCATTATCCTTTTTGTACCTGTGTGAGGACTGTGATAAAAAGCAGAAAGAAATGCACAAACCCACAGGCTTTTTTTCTTTTGTAAAATTTTACATTCAACCCCACAGCTTGACTCAGCCTGAAGACTCCTCCCTTGACTCAGCCTGAAGACTCCTCCAAATCTGGACAGTTTGGCCATGTCCCCCAATCCTAAAGGGTTCTGCAAGAGAGATTACAGCTGGATTTAAATCCAAATTACTAGACAAGAGGAGTTGCCTTTCTTGCCTCAGTGCTGTAATATATACTCTTACAGACTTCAGCAAGTGCTTGGAAAAATATCCAGAGAGGAGTCTTTAGTTGGAATATGCAGTTTTGTTAAAGTAGAGACCCTGAGGAAATGTTCTGTTGAAATTGTATTTGGGGCAGAAGAGGGAAAATCTACCTCTGGTCTAATAGCCTAGAATTAAATGTTTTGATGTGATGTTTATTTCTAAGTATGTTGTACTTGAGCAAAAGTCAAAAGGGAACAGGTGTGTGCAAGTGGTCTCGTTGAAAAAAAAAAAACAAACATTTCAACCCCTTGCAGTGTTCACTAGAAGAAAACAGTTTGAGCAGGCAGGTATTGTTTTTTTCACGGTCTTATTTCCAAAGGTACTTCCAGCTGCTGCCCAGCTCTGCACTGACCTCAACAGGTAACTCTAGTGGGTTCAAGATGAAGGGGAAACAGTGCGTGCTCCTTGTCATGAGGCTGAGGACAGAGGGAAGAAGGGTTTTCTCCTTCCCCCCAGCCCACGTGCCTACAACCCCGTGACTTAGCCAACTTTCCCTTATTTACGTGTGGGGAAGGAAAGGGTTTTTTAATACTCTGGTTTTCTTCATCAGGGCATAATTACTGTTTCATAACAGAGAAAATTACAACTTTGCCTTTCCTGTTAGGGAGAGGAGTTCACCTAGATGCTCCCACCTTTTATTAGCCATTACTCATCCCCCTGGCTGGCAAGAGAAGTACGGCGAAGTCAGGATTCTGACAGATGCCCATTTAAAGCTCATTAAAATTCCTGGGCCTCAGCATGATTGAAGTCATAGGCTCTCCACATTTCCTTTTGGATTAATGGAAAATGAAGCTCTAATGAATATTTGCTAAGCACAATTTTCCCCACTAATTTGCTAAAAGGATTGTCATGAAGGACCAGCTGATCCTTTGCATCTTGTGCATTTCATAGAGGTCATGAGGATGGTAACAGGGTTTCTTCCAAATGCGGAGGATAGTGGTATGGGGGGATAATTAACTAATTAGGTATCTGGTCATCTGCTTAGCTAAATTACTTTTGATACAGTGGCCCACAATCAGGCTCCCCTATTTCATGCCAAGCTTTTCCATCTTCCCCCCACATCCCGTCTGTCTCTTCCTTAGTCTCCTCACTGAGCAACTATCCCTTCTCCAGTCCTTGCTGCAGTTCAGCTCCACACAATGTGGAGTTATCAGCACAATAAACTAGATATGAAACAGTCTGAAAGTGTTAAACAAACACTGACCCCTTTAGGTGTACGTTAAAATTGAGAAAATTCTGCCCGGGAGAAGACCACGGTCAGAATAACAGGGAAAAATTCATTCCTTCATCTGAACATGCCCCAGAGCATTTCTGCTGTGGGATTTGAGATCCACATTATAATAGAATGGGTAAAATCTTGGCTTTGCTGCAATTAGTGGCAAAATTCCCACTGACATCAGCAGAGCCAGCAGTTTGCTCTGTAAAACTGGCAAATTCAAACATGCCAGCTGCATTTCCTGGGGTCTTGGGCGTGTTGTGCATGAGTAGAGATTCTGCCTGTGTGTGCTGAGAAACACCTACGAAGGCGTAAGGCAGACCAGGAGACACGCAACTTCATCCATACTGGGTTTAGAGGTTGGGCTCAAGGAAAGAACAACCATTAGTTCACCTTGAAACCAGCTTTGCCTCACACTGCTCAGAGGCTGAGAGAAAGAGACCAGGGAGGATGTGAAAAAGCAGAGACCATCCTCAAAGCCCAGTTCAGCTCTGAAATGTGTCTGGGAAACATGCTGTGGCTGCCTATACCAACTCAGACATTCAAGGCCAAACTCACTCTGTCCCCAACTACAGAGAGTTTCTGCTAATTTCCAGTGCTGAAAACTCCACCTGCTACTGAAAAACAACCTGGCGTAGTTCGATTTGTTTTACCACTCTCATGTATAAAAATTCTGCCATTAGAATTTAACAAGCAATGTCTTGTAAAATCCATCCATCTTTAAGTTGTCTATTTATTTATTGTCTAGTTAAGTTAGACTCCTTGGTAAAGAATTCACAAAACAAGCTCTCTTTGTCTCAGCCCTTCTACCTTGCTGCGGGTTTTTTTGCTTAGGTTAACCTGGGCACTCTGTGGAAGACGTGTTTATGTGTATGGCCGCCTCTTTGTACATACGTGTATAGTCTTAAGAAACCAAAGGAATGAGTTGTTCAGCTCAGAATGCTATGAAGAGCTAAGTTTGTTCTCCATGCACTGAGTTTTAAAGGACTCAGTCAGGATTACTGGAGCCAGAAGAAGACCACAGCTGGTATGGCAAAACTTTAGTGAAGACTCCAACTGTCTTGTTGGAGAGAAAGTTCTTGTTTTGGACTGAATTCATCGATGATTGGAGATCAGTATACTTGGCAGTTCAGGGCTGAATACGGTACTAAAATTACTTACCACACACTTTGCATTGGTTTTCAAAAGGGCTGTAAGTCAACTTGAAATCTAACCCTCATGACACATTATGAGAAGAGAATCAAGGTTCATTTCTACCCTGACATCTACCATGGCACTTGGTTTTATGGTTTTAAGTTATCGATATTTCTGTTCATTAATACACAAGACACACAGATAGCCTTGATTTGGACAAAAGGGAAAGAAAAGTTTTAACAAATGCACAATTTATGAATGGTCTGTAAATTACAAGCAAACCATGCTGGATAATAAAAAAAATCGTGACTGAGGGCACAGAAGCACATGGTAGAGAACCCTCCAGTGAGTCCGTGGTAGAGAAATCTGTGGTTGGGTCCATGGCGGCTCGTGGCTTAGACAGGTGTACTCTTCACTGGGTAAAAAACTGGCTGGACAGCCAAGCCCAAAGAGTTGTAGTGAATGGAGTTAAATCATGAATGAGAGTTGTCAGCCAGTCACGTGGTGTTTCCCAGAGCTCAGTTTTGGGGCCGGTCTTGTATAATATCTTTATTGATGATCTGGATGAGGGGATCAAGTGCTCCCTCAGTAAGTTTGCAGAGGACACCAAGTCCGGTGGAAGTGTTGATCTACTCGAGGGTAGGAAGGTTCTGCAGGGGGATCTGGACAGGCTGGATTGCTGGGCTGAGGCCAGCTCTATGAGGTTCAATAAGGCCAAGTTCCAGGTCCTGGACTTCGGTCACAAAAACCCCATGCAACGCTACAGACTTGGGGAAGAGTGGCTAGAGAGCTGCCTGGAGGAAAAGGACCTGGGAGTGCTGGTTGACAGCCAGCTGAACATGAGCCGGCAGTGTGCCCAGGTGGCCAAGAAGGCCAGCAGCGTCCTGGCCTGTATCAGAAATAGCATGGCCAGCAGGAGTAGGGAAGTGATTTTGTCCCTGGACTTGACACTGGCGAGACTGCACCTTGAATACCGTGTTCAGTTTTGAGCCCCTCACTACCAGAAAGACATTGAGTTGCTGGAGCGTGTCCGAAGAAGGGCGATGAAGCTGGTGAGGTGTCTGGAGCACAAGTCTTATGAGGAGCGGCTGAGGGAACTGGGGCTGTTTAGTGTGGAGAAGAGGAAGCTGAGGGGAGACCTTATCTCTCTCTACAACTACCTGAAAGGGGGTTGTGGTGAAGTGTTTGTTGGTCTCTTCTCCCAAGTAACTAGAGATAAAATGAGAGAAAATGCCCTCAAGTTGCGCCAGGGGAGGTTTCAACTAGATATTAGGAAAACCTCTTTACTGTGAGAGTGGTCAAACATTGGAACAGGCTGCCAAGGGAGGTGATGGAATCACCATCACTGGAAGTGTTCAAAAAACTTGTGGACATGGCACTTCAGGACATGGTTTAGTGTGCGTGGTGGTATTGGTTTGACAGTTGGACTTGATGGTCTTAAAGATATTTTCCAATCTTAATGATTCTGTAATTCTGTGATTTGGCTTCGTTGGACCTGAGCTGCTAAGCCATTGCTCTCCCCATGCTCCTCACCCTCCAGTTTCATTGTTATTTAAGATGGGGACAGTTGCAGACCCAACACAACCCTGGGTGTTCATTGTCAACGTGTAAACTCCATATACCTGTGATGGTATCAGCTACCTATCATTGCATCCCCAACACCATGAATCAGTGTCATAAGGAAAGGCTATGACTAGACTGCTCTTCCAAGAATAATTAAAAATGGGTTGTCCAGTAAGGATGTGTATAGTTAGCCTGCAGCCTTTTGGTCAGCTGCACACCTCACCTCTATAGCAAATACTCAGAGGCTGGAATTTCTTTGCCTTTTCTGTATTTGCTTGCTATTCATTCTCCAGCCTATTTGAGCACAGGGCAGATGAGAGTCACAAGCCTACACAACTTTATTTTAATATCTAAGTGTATTTCTGAGTTTCAGAAACTACATGAAGATGAGTAATACCATACAAATTTAAAATTACCCCAAGTTTTGCCTGGTTGACATGTCCTGAATCAAGATTCCTTTTCTAGCTTTGATCATTTTGGATCTGTTCCACACTATGCACCCTGTCAGCTGCTTGGCAGCCTCAGTGCTTGTGTGGAAGTAATGACTAATCTCTACAGAAACATTGCAGCAACCAAGCAGCTCTGGGCTTGTTATCCAACTGGGATCTGGGAACAGAGTTAGCATTGTTATTAACAATGTGATCATTGATGTTATTGTTGTGGTAGGGATGGTTCATTAACGAATCAATGTTTGTGCACATCCTTGCAGACATAAAGTACTCTTCTCAGCACTGAGCATTATTACTGTTAGAGTTGCCTCTTGCTGTGTTTTCCTGTTAAAGGTTAGAGATGCTTAAAGGTCTTGAACCTCTGCTAAAAGGGAGTGTTGTGCCTTCGAGATTCTCTTTCTAGCAACCATCAGAGAAAGCCACAGCATCTAATCACTGCAGGAAAATGGAGGACACTGGCAATGGAAACCTGCATCAGACTGGTGGTTCATCTTATAAATCTGGCCGCAGATATATAAGATGCTTACAGGAAGGAACGAGGAGTTATGAAGTAGCTTGTCTATTGGGTGACACTCGCCCTTGATCCACAGAGACACACCATGCCTTGTGAACACAAGGGTCTTTGGGCAATGGGTCTTCAAAGTGTGCACAACAACTATCCTTTGCTTCTCATGGTTCCTGGCACAATGCTAAGCTGAGTACTGATCTGCTCGCTATTTTGTCCTGTGCTTAATCTAACCCCAGTAAGTAATAAAAAGCAAAGTCCTTCAGCATGGGGGAAACATCTCTGTAATGATACGTTGGGTCTGTGCATCTGTTCTCACAGCAGGGACATGTACCAGAGCTAATCAGGAGCTGGAATTTGTGTTACCCAGGAAATTCTGACATTGGAAAAAAATTAATTTCAAATTAGATCGAAATGCAGACATCTCTAATTTTCTTACAAAATGAGATTTCTCCCCCAGATTAGTTCTAGGCCATTAGAATGTTTTAGTTTGATAGTGTAATCTTGATTAATTTCATTCTGGCTGTTACACTATATTAAAATACTAAATGTCATTATATATAAAACACATATAACATAGAATACATTGGAATTAGTGATCTAATAGAGGATAAAAGTTGAAATGTAATTATTTAAAATGAGGGTATCTACACCTGACTTAAATGCGTCAGGCAAGCAGTCTCCTCTTCCAGTCGAAAGAGAGCAGTAGACTCCCTGGAGGATGGTTGGAACAACCTGAGTAGCCTCTGAGGATCCCACTGCTCTCCATTGACTGCAAAGGGAACATAAGGGACTACTCTCTTCATGCAGGCAAATCTTTGGGTCCAAAACATTACATGGCATGGATACCTTCCAGAACATTTACATGCAATAGTAGGAGATTCATCTCTCCTTATTTTTCTTGTCTCCAGTGCATCCATCCTGTCCTGCAGACTAGATAACCCAGGCTAACCTCATAGTCAATGTGAAGAAATAGGTAGTTTTACTATATGATTCACCTCATCTTTATATAGAGATTGAGGTCTAAAAGGGCTGATTTGTATTTCCAGATTATCAAAGGAGGCTGAAAGGACTAGATCAGCTCCTCTGAATAGCAGGTCCTCATTCTCTAAATAACAGGTGTCTGAAATCATGTTACTGGCTTCTAATGAAGGGCCACCAGTTCTTTGTTTCCTCTTAAATTCTTTATTCCAATGCAATTCCATTTTTGGCCACATTCCTGTTGCTTTTCTCTAACACAGACCCCCATTGGACATTATTGCCTATGTTGCTAGCAGGTCTTTCCATGTCCCATGGCCCATACACATCAGCATGATCTCTTCCCTGGGAACTGAGGAGATCTCAGCAACAATTCCCCATGAGGATGTTCCTGCATATGATTGCTAGTGCCAATGATGTTGTGCCTCATACAGAAATTGAGAAAAGACTCAGTGGACCAGGGATTCAAGGCAATTGGGCTTTTAATGTATACTCTCTAGGTGTATGCGGAGGGGAACCAATGTGGTGGGGATGTCGTGCTGGGGCCAGAAAGAAGGACTGCCCGTTTACTCACCTTCTCTCTGTTGCTGTGGGATCATTGGAGGCGGCTGTGGGAACGCTTGGCTAATCTGGCCATAAGCAGCAGGGTAAGCAGCTATAGGGGAGAGAAAGGGAGAGAAGAAAGAGGGACAGATTTCAGTGCTGGGAAGAAAGGAGTTTGAATTCCAAACCACGATACCACGCCAGAGGTGAGCTTTGCCCCTGCATTTTGGCTCTGGGAAGTGCCATCTCATGCAACCTGAGGCATGGCAGAAGCACCACCGTGGTGCTCTGGGCAGTGCCACATGGCCCTGAGCACCCACTCTCCCCTGAGCTTCGTCAGCAGTAATGCTGGGGACAGCTGCGCGGTGTAAATGGGGTCTCCGCTGAGGTGTCTCCCAGCAGAGACACGTAACCGTCCCGGATGGCACTGGAAACACATCCATTCACGAGCTCCATTCACGTGTTGATGTCCCTGCTGAAAACCACGTCCAGGCGGCACGCACACGTGTTCCTGTGTAATCACTCTTGCACCCTGATTAATTCACATGCTCATAAAAACAGTTCACACGAGTGTTTCCTCCCTTTCTCTAACCTTTGTATGACCACACACTGTATAGGCACGGTTGCACATACGCTGTCAGATATACATTTTCTTTGATGTCTGTAGAGACTTCCACTCTGTCACGCAAACACAGTGGAAACAGTGTGCAGCAATTAAACAATTTTCCCCTCTTCAGCTCCCTGATCAAGCAGACCAGGGGAGCCATTCAGTACCACAGATGGTAGATGGTGTGCCTCACTGCTAAAAATACAGAGTACGGGTCGCCTGCAAGCCCAGAGAGAGGGTGATAGGGGCCATGTGTGTGCAGAGGGGTTAATTAACAGCTCAAAGGGTTGAGCTGCTTCCCATCTATCAAACCTCACAAGCAATAAATGACAATAACTAAAACACGGGCAAATGAAGCCCTACATGGAGAATTAAATTAAGTTTCCAGATACAGCGCTGACACGAGATAATAGCCATTCCTCAGTGGGAGCCCATGATTGCTCCAGTTACCACAGGAAATAATGACTTTGGGGTGGCAGCTTCCTCGCCACGTTGGCCATGGACACCTTGTGAGGGGAGGCTGAACACGGCGGGGTCGTGGTCTGCACCAGGTCACTTTGGCTGGTGTCAGTCCATCAGCTGTAAAGCAGCTGTTCAGCGTGCAGGGATGTGCGAGCAGAAGCCGACCCCTCGAGAGCCATGGAGAAAGCCGCTGGGAAACCAGGAGTACGTCTGCATAGCTCCTAAGCAAGCCTCAAACTAACTAGCTAGGGTATGGTGAACATGGTGAAATACGGGTATGTGCAGGCATACCATACCCTGCCAGGCTCTGCAGGGTCTCGTTGCCCATCCCTCCTCCTCACTGCAGCACTCAGGACGCCAGTTATAGAAAGTGGCCCCCAAATCAATGGTCTGATTTTGCACTTGTGCACTGTGCTAAACAGACCAGACTTGGTCCTGCCAGTGAAGCTGCACTGAGGTAGAAGCCAGTGGAAGCCTTTCCCTGCAGAAACGAAGGGGGTTGTCTCCTTTGGGAGAGAAGAGTCTGGGCTTTGTGTTTGTTTTCACAAGAAGTGCAAATTTAATCTTGAGGGTCTGCGGCCCCCAGCTTGCCCCTGTATCAGCAAACACCTCCCTTCCCCCACCACCCTCACGTGTATCCAGAGATTAAAGGTTTTAGAAAAGAGAAAGGTTTATTGGGAGAAAGTGTCAATACTAACGACCTGCGTACTGCTGCACTCCAGCGTAGGCTTGCTGCAAGGGGTCTGCTGCAGTGGGGCTCTGTGCTGTGGAGACACAAGAGAGAGAAAGAATTAAGGGACTAAAGCATGACAGGCACTCTCCTTTTCTTTTCCCTCACCAATATGTGGTGTGGAACAGACAAACCCAGGGGCTGAAGGCCCCAGCAGAGGATCAGCTCTCTCACCCTAAGCTCAGGACTGCATGGAGGCCCTCATGATGCTCAGATGGGTTCTGTCCTCAGCCGTCACCCTCTGAGCCTTTGGAGCAGGTGGCAAACAAATCTTTCCCCTCCTTTCTCAAGCTTAAATTATGGAGATCATCTCTGATCATGCAGACTTTTGGCATTGCAGTAATCAACTCCAGAGAGCCTTCATCCTAAGCCAGGACTGACACTGTGCTGGGTGCTGTGCAAACTCAGATCTCAGTGACAGCTACAGTCGCATGACACTTTCAGTCAGAGCAGAAAACAACAGGGGCATAGCAGGAGGAAGGAGAAGAGAACAAAGGAGTGGTTCCTGCCATCCCGACGTCCCTTCAGAGGACCATGTTACTGCCAGGCAGCCCCCTGTGGGAGAGGAGACGCTGCTTGGAGGGGAGGGGGACACCACTTGTCTGCTGCGGGTAGGATGCTGTGAATCTCTGCATAAGACGTGCAGTCCCTTGCTGGCTTCAAAGTATTATTTTTTCACTTTACAAGTGTGCATTCCTCCCCCCTAAAACTGTTTATTTTTGTGAAACTTTGAAGTCTAGCTCAAATACAACCAAAGCTAGTTAAGATTTTTTTTCTTCTTTTTCCCCTTTGGTTGATAGGGAGAGAAAATAGAGAAACGTATTAGATAAGCTCTTTCTTTATCTGCAGCAATAAAATATTTAAAGCAAAGCTTGGCTGAACCTCCAGTCCAAATGTCACCTTGGACCTAATATTTCACTTCTTGTTATAAGTCTAATCTGTATTTATTGGTGTTGCACAGTTCTACATCCACACAGTCCCTCCAGGTTCTTGTAGGATGATCCCTCAGGGAGCTGCCACTTTCCCCCTCCATCCTACCTTTTTCCTTCCTACAAGCACAGAGGTGTGGCTGGAGGCAAGGGCTTGGAGGATGCAAAGGTGTGGAGCTCTTGGAAGAAAATATGGTGTCACTGACTTCTCCAAGGAGAGACACTGTATGCCAACGTGTGGTGGAGATTGGCAAACGTGAGTGGACAACATGGACAAAGTGTTTTCTTACAGATGCAGACATCAGCTTGAACCTTAACTACAAAGATCACCATTGATCATGAGGGAAGCTTGCAAGGTCTTACACTTTTCCCCCAAACTACAAGGAGGAATGCTGAGAAGAGCAAACTTTGAGGGGACAAAGACCATTAGCTGGCTAAGAGTTGGAGCCATTATGTTCATTATGGTCATTATTGGATCACAAGGACTTTGAGGATGGGGTAGTCACAGGAAGAAATAAGTGGGATTTCAGTCTTAGGTTGGAATTTTTTTGGTTCATTTTCTAGCTGACTTTTGGCAGGTCCCTCAATATGTGTGTATGTGAAACGGCAAAGCGCTGCCCTTCGGTAAGGATTTGCACCCCTTGAAAAAGGGTGTAAGGAGAACACATCAAAACCTGTGGGACATCAGCAGTGGAAGGTACAGTAAATATGCAAAGCTGTATTTTTAGAGAGTAAATTCTCCAGGAAACTGGAGATAATGCTTGGAAAATATAAAAATTTTTTCCACTTATTCCTGCCTTCCTGAAGAAGCAACTAAAGCCTATTCTTTTTAACCTCTGCTCAAAACTGTTTTCCTCTAAAAACAGGATGTTGAGCATGTTGCTCCAGAAGAAAACTGAATGTCTGTGAAAGGTTGAGTGATACACCAGTTCCCACACCCCTTTGGAAGAATAGATCCCCTCAAAATGACCAAGTCTTGGCAGGTAGAAGAATATGAGGAAGGTGAAGGCACATGTGGTAAAGAGAGCAGGTCTTTATAAGACAATTATGGTTTTGCAGTATTCAGTAAAGGAGGTGATCTACTGTGTCTGCGCCAAAGGCAACTGGCCTTCCTTGGTTGCACTCATCTGTTTATAGAGCTAGAAGAATAAATTGTCTTCACTGCTCAGGAGATACACTTACAGCATTTCCTTTCTCTCTGGCTGAGGCTGAACTCAGGCATGCTTGTTCTGTCTCTGAAATGATGGCAATTAGCAGTGGCTGCCTCTTCGTTGATCACGTCAGCCCCGCTAAGTCCATGTAGCCTGGCTGCTTTGCAGAAACTGAGGATCTGGCCTTGTCAGGGCACACTAAAGTTGTACTGTGAAAACAGATGCTAATAGTAACTTCATTTGGCAGCTGAAGGCAAGGACCTTATCCCTGGACATCGCCTCTAGATTAATTTGATAATTTCCATATCTCTGCAAGAAAAATCCTGCTCAGATACAATTGTCTCTTTGCAAGACGATCCTGGCCAAGATGCCACAAGGTGACCATGGCAGATAGCCATCCATAAACCTGGAGACATAAAACAAACCAATGACCTACTATATGGCCATAAATATAAATTTAACAAAGGCAGCACTTATTCATTAAGGCAGAAGTCAAGAAATGACTCCCAAGTCCTTCAAAGAAAGTAGATCTGTTAATGTCACTTTCTAGATCCTCTGCCTGATGCCAAAAACCAGGGATGATTTCCCAGGTCAGCATGAAATACCAGTGCTTTAAAATTAATACCAGGAAACTTTCTTGCTACTGATGTATCTCTAGATTGAAATCCAGCTTCTGAAGGGGCATTCAGCTAGTGTTAGGCCCAACATTTATCTTTTGTCAGAGAACGAAAGCATGGAGGTAGCAGAATGAAGCACGTTGTTAAAAATAAATAAAATGGGTTTAAATGGTGTTCTATAAAGAATCCCTCCTAAGATGCCAGTATCCTGGCTACAGTGTCTCACCAAGATGAGCTGTTATATCGGTGCCCCAGGTGAAAATGGTTGTAGGGGATAGAGGGCTGGAGTCTGCTGTGAGGATCAGGGGTACAAATCAGGAGGAGCTGCACTGAAGCCAGTGGGGGCGGTGAGGAAAAACCATGATAGAAACATCAAGGTTGGAAAAGACCTTCAAGATCATGAAGTCCAACCGTTAACCTAGCACTGCCATAGTCCACCACTAAACCATGTCCCTAAGAACCATGCATATAAATCTTTTAAATACCTCCAGGGATGGTGACTAAACCGCTTCTCCGGGCAGCCTGTTCCAATGCCTGACAACCCTTTTGGTGAAGAATTTTTTCCTAACATCCAATCTAAACATCCCTGGTGCAACTCGAGGCCATTCCCTCTTCTTGTAACTCCTGTTACTTGGGAAAAGAGACCAACACCCACCCTACTACCACCTTCTTTCAGCTACTTGTAGAGAGCGATGAGGTCTCTCCCCTCAGCCTCCTCTTTTGCAAACTAAACAACCCCAGTTCCCTCAGCTGCTCCTCATAAGCCTTGTTCTCCAGACCCCTCACCAGCTTCGTTGCTCCTCTTTGGACATGCTCCAACATCTCAATGTCTTTCTGGTAGTGAGGGGCCCAAAACTGAACACAGGATTCAAGATGCAGCCTCACCAGTGCCGAGTACAGGGGCACGATCACTTCCGTACTCCTGCTGGCCACACTATTTCTGATACAAGCCAGGATGCTGTTGGCCTTCTTGGCCACCTGGGCACACTGCTGGCACATCTTCAGCTGGTTGATACCAGCACTCCCAGGTCCCTTTCCTCCAGGCAGCTCTCCAGCCACTCCTCCCCAAGCCTGTAGCTTTGCATGGGGTTGTTGTGACCCAAGTGCAGGACTCGGAACTTGGCCTGGTTGAACCTCATAGAGTTGGCTTCCACCCATCGATCCAGCCTGTCCAGGTCCCTCTGCAGAGCCCTCCTACCCTCCAGCAGATAACAGTCCCACCCAACTTGATGTCATCTGCGAACTTAGTGAGGGAGCACTCGATCCCCTCATCTAGATCATTGATAAAGATATTAAACAGAATTGGCCCCAGCACTGAGCCCTGGGGAACATCACATGTGACTGGCTACCAACTGGATTTATCTCCATTCACCACAACTCTCTGGCTCAGCCATCCAGCCAGTTTTTTACCCAGTGAAGAGTACACCTGTCTAAGCCATGAACAGCGAGTATCTCCAGAATTCTGTGGGAATGTGTCAAAAGCTTTACTGAATTCTATGTAGACAACAGCCACAGCCTTTCCCTCACCTACTAGGCAGCTCACCTGGTCATAGAAGGAGATCAGGCTGGTCTAAGAAGGCTCTGCCTTTCATAAACCCTGATCATCTGGTTTTCCTGTACGTGCCATGTGATGGCACTCAAGATGATCTGCTCCACAACCTTCTCTGGCATTGAGGTCAGACTGACAGGCCTATAGTTCTCTGGATCCTCCTTCTGGTCCTTCTTGTAGATGGATGTCATGTTTGCTAACCTCCAGTCAACTGGGACCTCCCTGGTTAACCAGGACTGCTGATAAATGATGGAGAGTGGCTTGGCAAGCTCTTGCACCAGCTCCCTCAGTACTCTGGGGTGGATCCCATCCAGCCCCATAGACCTGTGTGTGTCTAAGTGGTGTAGCAGGTCACTACCCATTTCCCCTTGGATTACGGGAGCTTCATTCTGCTACCATTCCCTGTCTTCCAGCGCAGGAGGCTGAGTACTTGGAGAACAACTGGTCTGACTATTAAAGACTGAGGCAAAGAAGGCGTTAACTGCCTCAGCCTTTTCCTCATCATTTGTCACTCTGTTTCCCCCTGCATCCAATAAAGGATGGAGAGTCTCCTGAGTTGCCTGCCCCTTCTTCCAAAGGTCATAAACTGTCTTTTTTTTCCTGGGTTCCTGCCAAAACCCTCTGTTCAGCCAGGCTGGTCTTTTTCCCCACAGCTCGTCTTTCAACACATGGGGACCACCTGCTCCTGTGACCTTAAGATTTCCTTCTTGAAGAATGTCCAGGCTTCTTGGACTCCTTTGCCCTTCAGAACTGTCTCCCAAGGGACTCTCTCCACCAGTGACCTGAACAGACCAAAGTCCACCCTCTGGAAGCGCAAGGTAGCAGTTCTGCTGACCCACTTCCTTACTTCTCCGACAATCGCAAACTCTGTTATTTCGTGATCACTATGCCCAGGATGGCCCCTAACCATCACATCACCCACAAGTCCTTCTCTCTTTGCAAGGATGATATTTACTGCCTGAGCCATCAAAAAGGGGACCTCCATCCCCCTCAGTGGGTTATGGGACAGTGTCCTTGCCCCTTCTTCGGGTAAGAGAGAGCCAAGGAAATCAGCTGTATGAAATCAGAGAGGTCCAGTGCTTCTGACAGACAAAACCATGGTCTGGCACATGTTGGGACCCTAAGATACCCTGAGATTTCACTTTGGTGGAAGGAGTCAGGAAATCTTACGCCTATATGATATTCTTTTCACCCTCTGTGCCTGATTGACTATGCATTTCCTGACAGACATGTTTTATTCCCTCTATTTCATTCTATTTTGCAGTGCTGCTCCCTGCATGGGTCTACAAAAATGTGTTATCACCTGGATGCATAACTTTGTGCTGTGGCCCATGTAGTCATTACTTTCACTGTCCTGGAGATATTTTAACTCCTGTCCCAGGAGCTGCAGCTTGGCTACTATCATCTCTGGGTGATGGAGGAGGAGGACAATCAAAGAGAGGTAGAGATATTCAGTTGGGGGGGAAATGGAATCATGATAGGAAAAAAAAAAATCTATGAGAAGGCCAAGATTAAAATAAATAAATAAATAAATAACTGAGTGGGTGGGCTCTATTCACCTTCTCCTTAAATCCAATTTAAATCACTCTCTACAGCCCTAATCTATATCCATAATTATATCATTTCATACAACAGGCTTGCAAGAGGTCTTAAGAAATTTATGTAGATTAAAATTCATGGGTGCCATAGTACAGATTCCATATTATTAAGATTGATTAAGACAGCTGATGCTGTGATTAAAGAAGTGAGCATTTATGGTTGTAATTAATTAGGTATTCAGACACAACAATAACTGTAATAACAGAAAGAATGTGCTGATCCGGCAGAGAATGGAGATTGATCCTATGTTTTATAGTCTTGTTTCGCCATTTACGGGTTGGACACCACTCAGTCAAAGACATGTTGTCCCACTGTCTCTTCCCCTGCACATCAAAGGAGCCAAGAAATCCAGGGCATTTGTGTCCTGTGCTCCATCCGGTTAATTGGAAAAGCCCTTTTGGTGGCATCCCTAGGTATGGTAGTTGCTTGTTTGGGACAACATATGGGCCTACTATAAAATTCATATAGTTCATCCCTGGAAATCAGGATGATTATCTTTGTTACTTTTTAATAGTCCCACCTCTATCCCCATCCTGAATCAGCCCCCTGCTCAGATGGGTGCTGTGCAAAAACATGATAGGAGTTGTGTCTGGCAATGAAGAGCTTCCAGTGGACAGAGCAAGAAAGACACAGAAGACTCAGAAATGCAGAGAGGTGGAGGTGGCTTGCCAAGGTGACAAACTAGTTCAATAACAGACTCAGGACCAGACTTCCCTCCCTTTGCCTAAGGATAAACACATAAACCAGGGTCAGATTTTAAATTTTATGAAGGCACTTAACTCAGTATTTTTGGGGAGCTTAGTTTAAGTCACCTTTAAAAATAAAGCTCAAGGCCTTAACTCACTTAGGTGCCTCTGAAAACGCCAGCACAGAACCTGATTTGTATTTACACTTTCTTCCAGATCGGAGGAGAAAATACTGTGGCTTTGGAAAGGCTCCTGCCACTGCCTTAAACAACCTCATTCATTATGGCTACAGCATGATCGTTGGAAGTACACAGCATCATTAAAGTAGCTTAGACTACAATTGAAGATGGCAACTTGTTATTATATTTTTAATGAGTGCATTCCTTCACTTATTTATTTTACCAGTAAAGCGTGGTTTATAGCATGTGGCAGATTGTTACAAATGGGTCAAATAAATGCTTCCTAATTATAATGATGTTTCAGGTTATCACTGTTTCGGTTTTGGAACTGCTGACACAAAATATGAAAGGGAAAGCTCTCATCTGGAGATTTAGGGTGGACAAACAGAACTCAGCCAAAGATTTCCCATAGTAAGTAACTTAGCCTTAGGGCTGCTGAGCCAGGCACATTTCTAGGGCATGGTGTATATCTGGACTGAATGTTTTGGGGCTTGGTTTTCAGCCTGGACCTTCTACAGTGGTTTTTTTTGTTCTTTTTCTGTTCTCCTGGTTCACCTCCTCCCTAAACTCTTCCTGACTGACATCTTTCAGGACTGAAATGTCAGGTAAGTCAGTCCCTTTCTCTGCCTGCACAAGTGAAGCCCTGGTCTTGCCCAATGCCAGTGGATGGTGCCTGTCATGATTGGGACTGATCCTAGGAGCGACTGGCCCGGAGCAGCAGTCAGTGCTGCTAGCTAAGTGACAAGCTAACAGATAAGGCTGTCATATTAGTGTGCCGGCAACTCCTCCTCTACAAAATTACCTTGGGTAATGATAACAATTACAGATGGAGTTTGAATTCCGCTGGCAATGGGTGAAATTGGTTACTGCCTGATAGTTCTTTGTTGAGCCAAGGAAAAGGAAATGATGGTCTCAGTTCAGTTCCTAAGACATGAGTTTCTACAGAACACGAATTCACCCATGGGGGATATCTTTACTGTCAGTCTCAGCAGTGGCTTGGAAACATGGAGATATAAAGGCTTGGCTGCCCATTCATACTGACAGCTAGTCCTCACCCGAGAGTGCTGGATCCCAAAGAGGGTATGAAGTGGAACTTGCTGTTTTGCTAGCCCAGACGTACCCACAGTGTGACCAAAGGGGAGTGGGGAGACCTCTGTGGTGTCTGCAGTGAGGAGAGGTAAAGCTAGTCCTGGCAGTGGTGGGCAGTCAGAAAGAGAACTACCATGTGCCTGAGAACGGTACATGAGGTAACAAATTTATAATATATTATGAGCAACCGAGGAAATTTTGCTTTTGTTTTCCTCAGTAACCTAAACCCAGACCAAATGCACTGAAGAACTCAGCATCCTGGAAAACATTCCCCATCTGAGACTGCACAAAACTGCCATACCACTGGACTCAGCCCCGGCTCTGGTCAAGCTGGACATCCCTTGGCCCAGGAGGAAAAAACTTGTTTGTGAGCTGTTGGATGCTATGGGGTCTATTTCTGTTTCTTCCTGGGCACATCACTGAGCAGAAGACCACAGAGCAGTTCCTCACTTTTTTCTGGGTGTTCTGCTCTGTCCCCCCTTCTAGTTCCCTCATTTCAAGTCACCAATTCCTTGACGACCATTCTCCTCTCTCTCTCATTTGCTGCCATTTGATCTCCCAATTTTCTCATCTCTTCATCCTTTCTTTTTCCAAGGAGGATTTATTTTTGGAGTGAGCATTTTGTCCAGTCCACCACAATGCAATCCAGTAGGGCAGAGCCCATTACTGGAGCGCAGAGTGCTGTCGGTGTGAGACATGGCGGAAACCAGCGCAGGTGGTCTCCACTGTTATTGTACATCACACACTGTTGCAAGAGAGGCACTGGGCTCTGGGTGGATAAGAAGCTTCAGCAGAAAAGCATAATCCCAGCTACTGTGGTTAATGTGGAAATGGAGAACGCCCTTGTACTGTTGCAAAGTGACTCACAAGATGACGGGACAAGGGATTATGATTTTTCTCACCACTGTATGCTGTGACACGTTTCCATGTTCAATAGCTCTCCAAGCTGAAAGACTAAAGGGCAAGGATTAATACACAAAAAGGCCAGATCTCCAAAGGGGCTCAGACTAGCGGAAGGGCCCAAAAAGTGCGCTGTGATGCGTTATGTACTGGCTGAGCTTGGAGAAGGTGAGAGCAAGGCTTGCAAAAAGAGTATGCTTGCATGGAACAGTATTCTAGTGCTACTGCATGGATCCATAGTCTGGCCAGAGCCACAGAAAAAGCAAATTCTTGCAGGCACTGGGGCTGTGGTTGGACACCTGGTGTGTAGGGACATTGGACCTACTCTTGCCTTTGCCCCAAAGCCATGGATGGTTCAGTAGTCTGACTCAAATCATACCGTGTGTGTCCCTGCTCCAGACAAAGGGAATCTTAAGAAAAGAGCACAGAGGGAGATAGAAAAAACAAAACAAACAAGGGTGAAACCACAGAGTAAATACAATTACATGTTATGGACCTGTTTTCATAGTGCAAAGATTGTGGAGTTCTGGAGACCTTTACATGCAGCATCAAAAATATTATAGCTAGACACAAAGATGACATGTAGACAAACTGCACAATTAATGTGATTTATTTGGATCTGAATGATGTGGATGTCGCACCTCTACAGTTTTTGATTCTCCTGTTTCGCCCTTTTCAGGCAAGAAAGAGCATTCTGCTACAGGTTATAGTAGTGTGAACCCACATTTGAGTTCTTTGTGGAGTATCAAAGAGTATCTGAGAGCAAAATCATGCTTTACACAATATATGGCAAGTCATAATCTAGAAAGACTATGGTTATGTATGTAATACTGCAGCACTCTTGGCCACTTTCAGAATGAGAGATATACCAGAAAAGATGTTTGGAAGATGCTGACTTTGGATAGGGGCTGGCATGTTCTTTTTTCATAATGTTAGTGCAATTGCATGGTCAGCTTTAACATTTTATATCTACTCTTGCATTTAGAAACACAGGCCAGTGCCAGTAACAGATGCTACAGTGAAAAGTATGAAAAATCCCATAATAAACAACGATGGAATAAGCTGCCCAGTGATGAAAATTTCTTTCTACACCCAAGCAATTAGTGGCTGGCTTATAACATAAAGCATGAAGGTTTGTGTCCTTTCTACATCTTTATCCAGTCTAATGTGACTGTGGATGTTGTCATTACCCATATAAATGTCTAAACCTTTTTTTTTTTTTTTATAATGCTGCTGATCTCTGGGCCTCAATAAAGCCTGTGGCAAGGAGTAAAGTTTTGGAGAGTGCATAAATGCTCATGAGAAAGAAGAGAATAAGACAGAGCAAACACAGGACGTGTCCTACACCAAACTGCTACAAAGGAACTTGCTTTCAGGGTTTCCTTACTAGTGAGATAGGAAGAAGTAAAATGGGAAACGAGTGTTTGGCTTGCCACTGTTCCCTTTACACCTCTGCTATAACTTAAGATGTCACTACGCTATGGGGAAGCTGAGCACCAGGAAAGACCAATGTATTGTTGAAAACACACCAAGATAAATTCAAACTTTACACAAAGCAGACTATTTGGATGTCAGCTTTACCGGCAGAAAGGAGCCTCTCTGCCTGCAGCGAAGTGGAGCAATGGTGACTGTAATCTTTCTGTTGGCTGATGGTGTTTGTGCAAGGTCTTACTGTGAATTGCTGGCTGAGCAAGTCTCTCTAAAACTCAGCAAGAATCAGATTAAGGCCATTGACTTTTATATAATCATGGATGAAATACCTAACTGAAAGCTTTGTTTAATTATGGGAGTAGTTGGAGATAGTAACAAAAGCTTAAGTCATTAAGATTCATCTAGAAAGATCATCTTTTCTCTGATATCTGCAATAATGGATCATGGAAGATTAACTAAAAGAAGCTAGAGAAACCAGAAAAAAAATAGACATAGAAATGGATGAGTAAACAGAGAGATGATAGACTGGCAAACAGGTATTTCTTAGATGGATAGTTGAACAGATGGCTGTATTTATATAACCTTAAAGACAGAGTTCTTTCTTGCTGTTGTGGTTGAGCTCACTGAGCACACTAAGGGCTCCCTCCAACCTTCTGATGCCTCCTTAAGCCTCCAAGAACTCCCCATCCCTCTAAGCCGCTACAAACATGTATATGCATACTTAACTTTTAGCACGGTAATCCTCCTGATTTCAATTCTGCTTAAAGTTGAACTCATGGTTAAATGTTTACAGGGTGGAGAAGTGTGAAGTTAAAAATATTTATTTATTTTCAATACTCTTGATATTTCTGGGATTTCCGTTGCTACATTCGCATGGGGTTTTTTCGGTGACATTGTCTGAGCAATAACTAGGTAAGACTTTTGTATTTCTACATTATGTGATATTTTCCCTAGTGGCTCATAAAGTTCCCTGTGATGCTGAATCTTCTGAATTTTCAAGATTGTCTGAGATTGAAAGAATTTTTTTCTTAGGGGTTTTGTGGGCTTTTTGGCCGGAACATCTGACTCAGTATTTGATTTCCTAAAAGACTAGATAAATCTATGAGTGCCCCAGGGTAAAATACTCTTTTCCAGCTGGTGGCTAGGATCAATTAGTAACATTTACTTAAATTTTTATTGTTATGATTGTTATTATTAGTATGCATACAGCAATGGTGAGGCATGTCTTCTTAGAAGAAGTACAACTTGGAGGAGAGGGTTATCTCAAATCCTCAGGATGCTGAAAAAATGTAGGTGCACATTAAGGAGTTGTAAACTGCCGAGTTCTTGGTGATTACAACCCCAATGTCCATACGTTTATAAGTACAGGTACAGAGGTAGGTATGTATCTTTTAACTTCCCTCATTCATTCCTGACTGCTAGGGCTTACCAAATCACCCCTTCAGTGCTGACATCTTTTGAGCTAGTCACAGTCTGCTAATCATGGCAGCAGCTCTCTGGTGGTGTGCCACAAAAGGGTAAAGCTGAGCCCGTTCTGTGTCTATATTAAAGGAGCTTCAGTCTCCAGCCTTGCTAGGGCAACAGGGTTTCGATGCAATGAGTGTTTTGGAGACCAACACCCGCTGCCTGTGCACATAATCTGAGGCATGGAGCAGCTGGGTCCGCTGCTATGTGCACCCTCTGGACTCATCCTCCCAGAGTCATCTGGCTGCAGGGGAATCCCAGCAGGAGATACCAATGGTGGGTGCTAGGAGGTGCAAACAGGGTTAGCACAGCTCCTTCAAGGCTAGCCAGGAGCAAGACCCTTGGGAGTACCACTAGGAGATCTGCCAACATGAACTGGTCAGACCTCAGATCAAATTTTAGCTTAAGCAAAACATGCTGAGTGTCCTGATCGTATTCACCAGAGAATTCATCCAGCAGATGAGCACTCAGCTGTTTAGCATAAAAATTTTCCACCTCCAACAGGCCTTCGATGTCTGTCATCCAGATTTAAGTGTATAACAACTGTAGCTGGGTAAGACCTAACTACACCAATGCTAGAGTAAGCCTTGATGGTGTGAAGTATAATCCTTCCAAGGTGGATCATGCTAGATGAAGTCTGTGGATATGGACAACCCCCTAAGACTGAAGGAGGAGGCTGTGGGTGCAGCACTGCTCTGGCTTACCTGGGTAAGGGTGGATGCCATTAGCAAAGACAGCTTCTGCGGCGGGCTGCCCGTTAGCCTGTGGTGGGAGGCCAGTGAAACCATTCACCCCAATTGGAGATGGGATGCTAGGCACAGCTGGTGCAGTTATGCCAGGAGGTGTGCTTCCACCTGCAAGTGAGGAGGACACAAAATCAGAGCTGGTGAGTACTAGAAGCAATAACTACATGGAGAAAACTACTGGCACAACAGCTGTGACCACCACACAGAAACCTTCCGATAATCCAAGAAATGAAAAACCTCCCAAGCTGTTGTGCAAAGAAAGGGACCACTTGCCATTTCTCCTCTATTTGGAAAGCACGTAAGAAAGGGTTGCAAAACTTTCTTCAATAGAATGAAGCTTTTGCTTGGCAATCATAGTCTCTAGACTAGATACACAGCTAACATCAAGCAACAGAAATCTACAGAAATATCCTCCTCAGTTTTCTCCCCGGAGTATTATTTGTTTAAATTGTTAAATAAGCAGACATTTCTTTCCCAGATATCCTTTAGCACCAGAAGCAGATTCTCAGTCCCGCCTTTCTGCAGCAGTTCCTCTCAGTTTCTTCTTGGAGATGCCAACTTTGTGGGTGTACCGATTTCCAGCACTACTCTGTCTCCACTCCCTCATAAATATATATGTCATGTACAAACTCATTCTGAAATTTCTCAGCACCAGGGATCCTTAAAAGGTTTGGCAAGTTGATTTGTAGCCTGAAAGCAGTCTGTGATACTTTTTTTGAGAGTCATTCTTTGGCTCAAACTTGACTTCATAGAGTTTTAGCAGAGATCTCCCACAAATCAAAAATTAGGCAAAATTAGGGTTAGATTTGTCTCTTTCATGGAATCATAGCCCTCCTCTTCTTCCCAGACGCATCCTGTGTGGGACTGTAATGCTGCTATTTCAGAAGAACAATTTAGTCTTTATGTTTTGGGTGGGATCCTGTCACCCACTGGTAGAGAATACTTAGATTTCTGGGGGGACAATTAAATCCCTCTGCTATCTCATTGTCTTCTCCTATGTATGTGTAAAATTACTGGGCAGTCTGTGCTTCTTGCAACATATTTAAGATGTTTTGGGGGACCAAAAATGAGTTTTCAGTAAGTATGAAATTGTATTTTTCTCTTGCCAGCTGTGCGTGGCAAGTTAAACTATTTTATCTTCAGCAATATCTTTCTGCGTCAGGGTATAATACTGATTGAAAGCATTATTTTTTGCAGTAACCTCTTTTTTAAACAAATTGCAGAAATTTTCTTCACCATAGCAGCCTTTCATTATGGGTTAGTCCAATAACACACTCTAACGACTGCTTAAATCTGTGTTGATGCTTTAAGAAAGCCAAACAGACGCATGAGATGCTTTAACATGTTCTGATTTGACTAGTCAAAAAAGCAGGCAATATTTCAGCTCTTTTATAATACTCTGAGAAGACAAGCTGCTGCTTCCCTTTTGCTTATTTAATTGGTGTTGGCCTTTAAAAACGTCCTCTGTGGAGGTACAGGCAGCCAGTGGTGGCAACTGAAGTCCAAAGGCAATGCTCTTAGCATATGCCATCAGCTTGCAAATCACAAAGGCTGGTTAAAATTTCAGTTACTTTTCTGGATCTCTCCTTTATTTGCATAGACAATGTCAGTAATTTTTTCTAAAATTGCAGCAAGGGATTTGTGGTTGCTATTTTGAGCATGTCTAAGAAAGTTTAGGCATATTCATTGCAATTCTTTAATTTTCTTCTTATAAAGAACCCCCCCTGGAGAGGCCAGATCTGTAGCTGTAGTAAAACTAGCATAATGCCACCACAGAGAACAAATGGCAGTGGTGCATGCCAGTTGTGCATTTCCCCTCTGTTTTGAGATATCTTGCTGCAGCTACACCAGGTACAGATTTACAACATGGAGAGAGAGAGGAAGGGCAGAAGATAAGGAAGGAAGTCTAAATGAAATTTCATTTCTAGCCCTGCTGTGCAGTTAACAGAGTGGCATACCCATTGCAGACCCACTTGTCACCCAGATTATACCAATGATGGGAGAAACGTAAAACTTGAACCAAACTTTCAGAGGTGTCAATTTAACTGCCTTGCAATTACAGACTGTTGGGTGAGATAAACTTGATTCTTGATGGGAAACCATCAAAATGTCAGTGAACACCATAACATTTTTATGGTTTGAATTACCTGCTGGAATTCCCTACTGCACTCCATTTTCTTCAAGCAAGCCAGGTGACTAGTTTAAACTAGATACCTAACTTTTGTATGGTTAAAGCCAGGTGAGATGGATCCTGTCTCCAGTCTGTTAGATTTGCCTGGATCCAAAACTCTTTAAGTTCCTAGGTCCTATGGGAACTCATGAGCCTGAATGAGCTCATGGCCATGTCCCAAGCAATACATTCTCCTAGAGGCAGGATGTACAAAAAAACAGCTGGATTAGGAGGCCTGAAGATACCAGCACAGAGGCACTGTGCTCAGTCAGTGCCTCCAAAGCCTCTAGGACTTCTGGGTTACCAGTGTTCTTTTTCTAGCACAATTTTTCTTTTGCTTAGGAAAGATCAAAACACTTCTTTTTTTTCTAATGTTCCAAACACTTTTTCTAATGCCTGTTTTTCAGAGAACTTTGAAATGTTTCATTTTGATTCCAAGTCAGAACAAAGATATACTTCAATGACTGGAAATTCTGTTATGAAGCAGAATGATCATTTTCCATTTGGCTTTCTGAATGCTAACAAAAGCCAACAGGAGAATTCATGTTAGGCTTCAGATATCTCCTGGCTACTCAGAAATCCCTGCTTGCTGTAGGCTTGCTTGCTCAGATGTTATGTGAAACATTTTCTGTGCATGTTATCATCAGCTTTGTGAGTGCTGTAGCAATGCAAGCAGTCATTTCAAAGTCTAAACATTTCACCCAAGGAATAATTGTCAATGGATATTTCCACAACCCATTACAGAGATTTTTCATGAAGGAAGTTACCCATTCAAGGTAAATCTGCAGTAATGCCAAAGTGCATAAGATCCATGATTGAAAATATGTCATAAGGAGAGTGCAAAATCTGCCACTGTGAAAGAAATCAAGGGATCATCTCAACAAGCATTTTATTTTTGATAATGACCAGTCATGGGTTCTCTGGAAAGCATATAAAAACCATGAGCTTTCCTCTCCTGCATGCTGACAATAAGAGTTTAACAGCCATCAAAGATCCCAGGTGCATCAGAAGAGGAGCAGAACTTACACCAGAGAAGGGTTCGGATATTTTTCATGTGCTGGGTATCATGGCAGGCATAGAATCTGACTGTTATCCTGGTATTTACACACCTATGTCACAGAACTCATTAATTTTCAAGACTTATTTATATGCAAAAGAACTTGTGCTCTGTTGTGCTGGACCCATCATAAACCACTGCCTGGATACATCTTTCCAGGCCCTGAGAGCATTTGAATTCCAGGCAGTCTTTGTTTGACGTTCTCTCTGCTCCCACCAACACAAAACAAATCTAGCTAATGCAAATATGATAATCTTTCCAGCAGTGGGTTTAAAGGGTGCACATATAATTAAGCCACTTTTCTATTTGGATTTGCAGTAGCTCCATTGACTTGTTGTTTATACATTTATCATTGTGTAAACATACATTTCAAAATGTGTAGTATAAGATTTTTGAGTCAAGCACTTTTCCTTGGCTCTCCATAAGTTTGTGTGGAATGAGATCTGTCTTTCTCTCCCTTTTTTCCTCGCTCATATTCTAACACAAGCAAAGGAAAAGATACGTATCTGATCCAGTAACTGCTACCATTGTTCCCAGCTACAGATTGCTAAGAGATGCTAAGCTGTGTGTGAATGGGGAGATTTTCTTCCGCAGACAGGCAGAACTCAGTGCATTAGGAACTGCCCACAGGACTGCTCTTCTGCCGTGCCTTATCTCCCTGCCACCCAGTCTCTCTAAGCCGTGAGGCGTCTTTTCTCTCTGCTTTCTCAGATGGCCCTTTCCTGTTGGAGGGCTGGTGCAGACCTCTCCATGTTCGGCAATGAAGCTGCGCCTTTCCTCTCACTGTTTGCTCTGGGGTGCCGGATCCTGCTCTGCCCTGCCAACCATGGCTGGCTCAGGCATAGCTCACTCCCCCCATATCTCACCCCAAATCCTTGCCAAGCTGGTCACCTCCAGGCCAGCTTGATGCTTCAAGATTCACGAGTGCATTGGTATGGCACGTCTTTCTGAACACAGTCCCAACCCTACCGCCTCTCACAGGAACACCCAGCATCACCCCGGGACCCTTCTATCCCAACCTGTCTCTTAGAAATGGTCCTCTGAAGATGCACCCTTGAGTCCTCTGCTACCCTACCAGAATTAGTGGTATATTGCAAAGCTGTCCAAATTCTCACTTCTTTACTCCCACAGTTTGGCCCCGCTTGGCCTGCTGCCCTGCTTCCCTGTGTTAGGCTGCGTGCCACTGCGTGACTACCAGCCCTGCTGACTCCTTGACCTGTTCCTGCACAGATGACTTCCTTGTCCTTCAAGGCCTAGGAAAGCCAGTCCTGTTTCACCCCAGACTAATTATCTGCTCCCTGAATCATGTTATTCTTGTGACCCCTCAAAGCTTAGCCAGATCCTGGCAGCCCTTCGCTGTCGACCTATGTCTGCTCCAGCAGCCAGAAACCTTCTCACTAAACACTTTCATTCCACACAGCACCAGAGGTCTTCCCTATGGACCTCCTGTCCTATTTCACCGTAGGGGAAAGACTTCTCTGTCCCAAAGACACAGCTCATCCCATTCATGAATTTGCATCTCACCACAACCTTATTTTGTCTGTCTTTGGATCAGAGCAAAGGAAAAGTTGTGTAAGGGATAAGGCTGAGAGGGAAGGGTCATGGCTGAGAGCCCTATCCAGTGCCTTCCCTGCTGGCACCCTCCCTTATCTCAATAAGCCCGTTGCATCCCAGCTCTGGTGAGTCTCAGCCCTCTTGCTCTCAGTCACCAGCAAGTGCCACTTGGCATAGGGCACAGCTAGCCCAGGAACCCACGACGGGCGAGATCTTGCACTTTTCCCTTACAACTATTTTGTGATATGGACACTGACACCCAGCTGGCCCCAGCCCTGGCAGAGCGATAACAGCCTTCCTCTGCCCCTTTCTCCGGCTCCCAGACCACAAAAGGATCTCGTTGGTTCCAGTTCTCACTTCTGGTTGCTTTCACCAACAAGACCAACATTTCAATAAACCCTCACTGGGGGAGAACTTGTCAGCTGACATGTCCTGCCAGGTCTCCTTTGGGATGTGGTCAGATTTTCCTGCCCCTTCACCCTCTCCACACCCTGGCCCCTTACCTGAGGTTGGTGTCATGGGGGCGGCCGCCAGGCCGTTCATGTTCAGAGCCGCCATCTGCTGCATTTGGGCTGCGGCAAAAGCTGCCATGGGGTTCAGGTAGCCGCCCTGTGCCACCGACGCCATGATCGCGGCTTGCTGCTGCATCAGCTGGAACAAAGAGAGCAAGGAAAAAATATCATGCGGTCACTGGCAGGGCAGCCTGTGGCACCAGCACCGGGATGGGGACCTGGTGAGGATGTGAGGCATCCCTCTCTTTTGAGATGTCTGCTTACCATGCCTGTTGTGCCCCCCAGGCTCAGCCTTCCTTCTCGCTATAGGGACTGGAGACAAAGTGCATCATTGTGTCTTGGGGTCTTTATGCTCCCCCCCCAAATGTTCCCCAGTGTGGAGTTTTCTCATGAGTTGGATTCAACCTTCTGACTCCCTGGCCCTTCCCTGATGAGAAAGGCAGAGAGGTTTCATGGTTTAAGTTGCTTTTATCCGAGCTCTGGGAAAGCACTGATGGCTGCTGATGGGAGACCAGTGCATGTGGGGGATCCCCTCTCCAGAGCAGCAAGATTAGCTGGTTCTCTGGGGATAACTTGACTTGTTTCCATCAGTTTTTCCTACACTGCTGGGAAGCCTCTGGTGGGCAGTAAGCAAAACCACAACCAAACCTTCTAACCAGTTTACAGTAGCTATTTCCAATCCAACCAAGCAGCAACCCCTGGAAGAGCTACACAAGAGAGGGGAGCTCCCCTACTTTGCAAGATTAATACTGTATAGTGGGAAAAACCCTTCCCTGTGGTTTTGATCTGTGATGACTTCTTTAATTTTTTTTTTTTTTCAAGAAAGTGATCAAAATGCTGCTTCTTTTAGGACACCTGCAGGCAGAAATGAAGAACCTCAGCTATATTTTCAGGCATTTTGGGGTAAAAGTTTTGGAGCAGAAGGGTGGTGAATGGTTATGTATGCTAGAAATGTTTGTTACATTAAAACCAGACTTTGCTTATTGTTATTTTACACTCTGAACCTAGCACACAGCGGTTGCAGTTCATGTGTACCGTATGACTGTAGTAGGCTTGCAAAATGCTCCTGGTGTGAAGGAGTAGGCAGCCTGGATGAAGCTGCCTGTTTTGACCCTGCCTGGAGCTGTACAAAGAGCCAGATGAGGGACTTCTGAATGCCACTGATGACTGGTGGTGGATGCTTAGGAAAGTGTGGGAGAAAGAGGATGAGGAGAGAGTGCCTGTTCATTCCCCATGCTCCGGTAATGCATGACTTGATGATAATAGTGGAGAAGGAAACTGTTTTTCTGTAGTGATTTTAGAAGTGACTCATATCTTTGCTGTCTCCAGAACCAGAGTACCTCTGTTTTGCTGCTTTCTGTAATTTCACTCTCTCTCCCACCAGGAAATCACCCTCTGATGGTGTTGTTTAAGCACACGGGATATGCTTCTCAGCATTAAACAGACCTCAAAAGTCATGGCAAGGAACAGACTGTTCCCTACTGTTCGCTTTAGTATTGAAATATTGGCTAAATTAGCTGTTCATACACATACATACTTTAAAAAATGCTTGAAGTCACTGTGCTCATTCAAATGCTGAAACCTTCCTTGTCATCACCTGTGAAGAGACCAATGTAAAGGATGCTCTGCCACTGACCTTCTGTATAACTATGAACGAGTTGTGTAAACTTGCCTTGGTTTCTCCAGCAATAAAATGGGACACAGGATACCTGCCTCCCCATATCAGAGTGCCTTCAGATCTACAGATGAAAAGTGTTGTACTAAAGCCGAGTACTATTATTTTTTGTGGCTTAATGCAGATTGTTGGTAAGGTAGTGTCTTTCCCTTTGATTGTTAATTACCCTTTTTTATTATGCCCTGCATAAGACCCTTTCACATTTTAATTAGTGATATCCTGTTCTTTGTAATTACTGATGGAGTGATTAGACAATCTTTTCTGTTATAGCACAATGCTGAGTCTTCTTTAAGAAGTACATTTTGTTCTAGGCATCATTTCAGTTTATTCTCCAGAGGAGACACTGAGCAGGTGATTTTAGTAAGTATGTAAATGAAGTGAGTGAGGAAGGAGGAATCCATTCATCTTTAACACTGTTTGACTCCAGCGCTGGGTGTGCTGACCCATATCTCATTTTCTGTGCTGGGTATTTTCACCTGGGGACAGCTGAGGATATAACTGTCTGGTTGCAGATATGATGGCCAAGATCTGTGCCTATGGGAACTATTTAGCGCTGCTGATCAAAGCGGCATTTCTCTGAGATGGACGTAGTTGAGAGGGCTGGGGACAGTCCCAGTTTAACTTTTGGTGACTTTTCTCTCTGTTTCCCCAAAGCTGACCAGAGCTGCATGAACAAACCCACCTCAAAACACAGAGTGACATAAGGCTGGTCCTATGTGTGTCGTGGTCAGCCTGGCTGGCAGGTAACAGCCTGGTATTTGTACCAGAGACCTTCTAGGGCAGGCAGGGGACTATGTTTTTGGCATTTCCTGTTAGATTTGGTAAACTACATACAGATAGGGTTTCCTCTGAGCTGGTCACCTATTATGGTTGACATGATAACAGGCAGAGGAGTCTAGGCCAGGATTCATCTCTTCCTTCTGTACCTGAATGCCTCTGGGCAGATGAATTTGCAGCTTCGTTTCTCCCTATTGACTTCATGTGGAACCACAGGTGTTCAGCTGCACGTACCAATAGTCAGATGAAATCATTCCCACCCCTTACCTGCCCCTTGGCAGATATTTGTGGACCTTGGTCCCCAACCATTTAAAAGAAAAGTGTTAATCCATTTTTTGTTTGTGTTTCACCTGTGCTGCAAGAGAAACAGGGCTCTATCTAAGACATCTCGTTGCCAAAGGCAGTACAAATGATTTCGCTGCTCCAAAGGCCATCTCCATTTTGCACTCAGCAGAGCTAGGCAATCACTTGTGACATTATTTATGGCTTATGCAACTTTTTATCCTGCTTATGGATGTCTCTAAGCTGTTCAGAGTTAACTCCACAATGGCAGGTGCTCTTCTTGATTTGCAAATCAGGTAACGTGAGTGTTCGGCTTCTTCTGTATTCAGAGGGCTTATAAATTTGGACTGGAAGACACATATTTGTAGAGTATACCTTGGCAACTTGCATGCTCTTTTTTGCAGTGTAATGTCATTCATGCATTGCTGTCACATACCTTCAGAAGAAGAAGGTATTTTCTCTCTCCTTATGCGAAGAGCTAGATGATCCTAATCTGCTGATCAGTGCTGAAGGTGGGTTTCAGTGAAACAGTCACTTAAAATTGGCCATACTCGCACAGAGACCAAATTAGGAGCTTGAGGAGCAGAGAGGTTAAATTTAGCTTAGGGTTAAAAAGCTACTGCAGTAAAAATAAGGCCCTAACCTGTGATTTGGGAAACCAGGTTCAGTTGTTTCTGCTACAACAGGCATCCTGCAGGGAGCAGTCACCCCATTTCTGTTATGCTCAGTGCTCTGGGGATACCCAAGATGCCCTGGAGACCTGGAAACCCCCCTGGCAAGGTGAAATGAGATGGAGCCCTGTATTTCATGACCCTGAGGACATACACTTCACTTCAGCCTTCAAAGCCAGCCTGTGGGGTAAACTGGGCTTCCTGCAGAGCTGGAAGGAGTATAGCATCCCATACCTAAACAGAGTCATGTGCCCCATCTAACTGGCTTTGCTTTCTTGGCTGGAGAGGGTACACCAACCATGTCACAACCACATCTGGGCATCTCAACCCTTGACAACACTCCTGCCACCCTTCTGCAGTCACATTTCCCATTCATGCCCTACCCTCTTTGGTCAGAGGTGCTCAGGGGTACATGTTAAGGGGAAAGAGGAGAGGAATCCTTCCCAGTCCAGCGGCTGATGGTCACAGCCTGGTTGAGTGCAGCAGCATCATGGGGGTGGGAGGACAGGAACTTGGTCACCTTGAATGAAGCTGACAGCATAGACCTCCCTCCTTTGTCCCAGGGTGGCTCCAGGGAAATTCAAAAAAGGAGGGCAAGTCCTGTAAGGGTCACCAGTCTCCATTATAAAACCTCTGGGGCATTCCCAATAAAACTCATCCCACTCCTTCCCCAGCTCCCCCTTGAAGACAAATGTCCCATCCATTCTCCTTTCACTTTGAAATTGGTCCAATGTATGGTCCCAGTTAACAAAGCTGTAGAAAGTAAGGCGGTGACCCCACCAGAGGCAAATCAATAGCAGCAGGGCTCCTGCGTATTGTGTACTTTAAAATATACCATTTGAAATGCAGATTTTCCCTGCCTGGGTTAGAGCCACAGAGCACTAATCAGAAAGGCAGCAGCCTTATTATCTCAAACTGATCCAAGGGAAGAGAGAAGAGCTTTTCCCTTCCTCAGCTGAAAGGACCTATTTCCTTTTGCTTCTCTTACTTCCTTGGCATGATCTTCATCTCAGCATTTAGAGCTTTTTCCTATCCAATTTTACAGATATGTTCCCTCTTTCCTCCAACCTGGCCTTCACTATTGGTCAAATATTTATCTTCTAAGGAGATCAGGAGATACTACCAAAGTGATTCATGCCCATGGACAGCACCTCAAGAACTATGAGCCTACAGTCCCCATCGAGGGCTTGAGAACCAATGGGGCAGCTGGAGAGGCACTGGTAAGGCCATCCAAAGCATGGGAAGGGGTGGTAGTGATGGCTGGTCAACAGAGAGGTGGGAGGATTTAGCTCACACACCTTTTTGTTACCCCACATTGAGGTGGCTAAACTTCAGCCAGCTCTGTCATCAGTGGATGGATAGGCACCTCCACAGCTTATTTATCCTATCCTAGCATGGGATATTAAGATAAAAAACAGCAAAGGGTGAAGTTTTGCAACACAGCTGCACTAAAGCAAGAACTTGCTGATACACAGCTCCTTCTCCATGTATTGCTGCTACTTTTGTGCCAGGACAGATGCACACCCAACACTGCTGAGCATCATCTCAGGAACAACACTAGCAGAGCATTAACCATACAGCACAAATGTGGTGCTTACTGCCAGTTTTCCTCCCAAAAGTGGGTCCCTGTATGGTCACTGTCAGCCTAGTGGCATGGAGTGAGGACATGTGGCCAGAGATGGGGTTGGGAATGGGATGGCTGCCTCTGGCATCAGGTGGCTGTTGGACAGCAGGGTTGTGCAACTACACTCAAGAAAAGGAAATATTTTCCTTTTCTTACAGGAGGAACAGATGCATAGAGAGACGAAGTGATCTTCTCACAGCCAAAAACCTCTGCTAGAAATAGGACGAGGATGCTACAGCCTGCCTTCCCCAGCCCCCAAAAGAAATACACGTAAAACTGAAGAAAGGGAAGAGGAGAGAGAAGGTTTATTTCTCTTTTGCTCTTTCTGAAATACCATGATGATTGCCCTTGTGGGAGTCTTACTCTGAACGGTCCAATGACCTTCTCATTTTTTTCAGTGTTATTTCCTATCTTTGTCTCTGAACCACATGATGTTTTGTTTGACTTTTCATATTATTCATTCAGCAATAATAATAATAAAAATAATAACAATATCCCAGGTTTCCTATCTCTAACAATCTATACAAACACTTAGCTAATTAATCCTCATGGTATCCCTGCAATAGAAAGAGTTAAATAAAGTGATCAGTCAAGCAGTAAAAGGACTAATATTTGGTAAAATCACAGAATTGACAAATTCATGTCTGTTTTACCTAACTGGCCAATGGGAAATAAACCCAAAAATACCTCCCAAGCCTTCAAACTAACAGAAGATATTCTGTAAAAAAATCAGCATGGTCTTTCAGACATTTTTAATGTTTGCTCAGAAACAGAAATTTCTGTGTTGAAAAAAAAAATTTAACTAAAATTAAAAAAAATAAACAAATGTGCAACACCTGGATTCATGTGTCTTTCCGAAGCCCAATACACAATAGTTCGGATTTCTAACTTCCTGACAACTGTGGAAAAAAACCAAAACTTAAAAAAAAAGACGTATATAAAGCCCAAATCTAAGTGTTCATTATTTCTGAATTACCAGGGGGCTGACAATCAGAAACATGATATTAACCCTGCTGCAGTGTGTTATGGCTTCAAAATAGCTTCCTCTTCTGGAAGAGATCAGAACAAATGATTTGCATAACAGGTAGTATTTACGAAATATATTGCCCTGTTTTGGTCATTCAAATATAATAAGTATGATATGCAAAAGACAGTCTATATTCAGTAAATTTTCCCTGATTTCATAGGGCTAGCTGAATTTTTTTACGTATCTCTCCAAAATAATCTCACAGTGCTAATTTAATAAATACCGGAAGAAGTGATTCTTCCCTTCAGCACTACCTCAGATCATTTAGCAGAAATATCCTTTCATCTCCACAGGGGCTGGGACAGGGAGGCAGAGGGGGCTTTTATGGTCAGCGCGGTAGTCACTGCTGCCCTAACTTCCCAAGGCGAGCACGTGTGACGGTGACCGAGAGCTTTGCTGTGCTGGATGTTCCCAGAGTTGCTGCAGTTATTGTCTGCACTTCAGGAGCTGCAGACATTTGTAGTTTTCCAGAGTGAGGGGAGCTGGGATTTAGTGATGGGAGAGGACTTGCTCCAGGCTGGAGAACAAATACGACTGTTCCCTAAGTGGCCCCTGTCCCCATCTGTCTATTTTTACTCACTAACTCTGGGCCTGTTCCCTGCTGCAGGATGCAATCAGTCCCATGGCTGGAATTTGGCCAGCAGACTGTGGCTAACACTCCCACCCCGTTTTCTTATGCAAACTTGATTTATGACTTTGATCTTACTTTAAATAATTTAAAAATTAAATAATTTATACAGTATCTGTCACTTTCCAAAGCTCCTTCCTTTGTTCTTGCTTTGCTCTGCTGCATTTTCCCATCTTCCCAACCATTTTCGATCTGTGCATGGTGGGGTAGCAGTGACATGAGACAGACACTAACCACTTGCCACTTTCTTCAGAGAAAGAAGACCTGCAGGAACTTTTGCCACTATTGCTTATTTGGGCCAGGACTATACTACCAGTATTCATAGTCTGGTTTGATTTTTATTGCTCATGATTTTGGGCTTGACCACCCCACTGCTTACTAAGGTCTAAGGAAGTGTGCTGTGCTGCTCTGAGCTGGAGGATGTGCCTGCAGGTTCATTCTCAGTTGACAGCAAGTCAAAGGTGGTGCCACATAGCATCAGTCTTCTTCTGTCCAGGCTGAGTTCATATCTATACCTCAAGCTGGCCTTGACTAAGACTGTGAAAACAGCTACTGATACCCAGCTCATGTGGACCCACAGTAACCTGACAACAAAAAGAGCCAGTGTGTGAACTAAAATAAATAACTGCCCCATAAAGGGGAATGTAAATGAATATAGGAAGATATTTCTGAAAAGAAAAAATCCAATACAATAAAAAAACAACAAAAAACACCTGAAACAAATTAGTATAAGGTCTCTGGAAGCTTTAGGGAGCCATGAAACCCGACTTGCCTTGAGCTGCATACAAAAAGGTGAGGTGGATCTGATGTGACTTTCTGTGTCACTGAAACAGCATGCAGAGTTAGTGCCAGGCTTGGTCTGGTCTGTTTGCAGGTAGCACATGATGAGGGTAGGCAATAAACACACACAGGAGAACCTCCTTTGATTCCTGGCTTTTCTGCCTTTGGATCTGAGGCCATACGGCCGCTGAACCCAAGGACTAGTTGTTTAGGCCATCAGTGTTACAAAGGTTAAAGTTGCTTAAACTGAGGTTGAGTGATTTGGCAACAAACAGCATTAGGGAGTGAACTGTGACATGGCCATTTGCTGAGCTGCAAAGGAGGTGACAAAGAGGAGGCTGGGGCTTAAACTATGACTTTCAGTCAAATGCAGAAGGACTGAGACCTTCGCAGTCTCTCCCCAGTGGTGCTGCTTGGTTTGCAAATCTACAGCTTCCCACTAAGCTCTCAGACAGCCGCACCATGTGGGTTTCTGTTGCACTGGTCACCTTGATCCATAGAGACCTTTTTGCAGGAGCTAACATAGTCCTGTTGATGTGCCTGATACCCCTCTGGGGACCTCTAGGGGACTTGGGGACCTCCTCCATGGGGACGGACCTTCAGACACTATTTAACCAGCTCTCAAAGGACTGTCTGGAGCTCTTACATGGAGATATCGGTCAAGCTTCGTCTGCAGTGGGACAGCTGAAAAGACAGGTTACGAGTACAAATCAGAGAGCCTAGTGTCTCATGTTAGTCCTGGCCTTACTACTAAACACTGAGGCAGTTCTTAAACTTGTGTTACTGCCATACGCCTGTGTGAAAACCCACGGAGAGACAGCACAAGAGAGAGATGTGTCCCTGAGGGAGAAGGGAAAATAGGTAAATCTGATCATGAGCTTTATTTGTACATGGGGAAATGAGACCAGGGGGTCAAATGATTCACCCAAGGTCACACAAGTTGCTGGTGGCAGTGGCATCAGCTGTCATCACTGTCCTGCTCTTGCATTTTCACTGTTTCACATTCCCTCCTCTTGACTTGTCTTAGCTCTTCAACTTCAGTTCGGGCTGACTAAAACTGCCTCCCTCTCCCCTTATCAATCCCTCCATCTCCTGCTAACATTTACGAGCTGCCAATCACCCTGATATCTAAAAGCTGGCAGTCCGAGGTGGATTAATCAGGACTGAGAGAACATCACAGAGCCTTGGCGCTCACTTCCTTCCCTTTTGTGTGAGACTGTGAGATGAAGCAGATAGGGAGAGACATCGATAGGGAGGCTGACTGAGAAACGGCATCGGAGCACGCTCTGGGTGTACAGGCGCCATGTGAACCCATCATTTAGACAGCTGTGAATTCCCCTGGGTACTTGGTGTCACCAGTGTGTCGTATCCAATGGGTCAAGATCTAAAACTTATTCCTTCGCCCTTATTAGAACATTTACCAGAAAAAAAAAGAAGATGGGTCCAATTCTGCTTTCACAGAAATCAGTAGGAAAAATATTCATTGGTTTCAAGTGGAGTGGGAGCAGACCCAGGAACTGTTTTCAGTCTTCCTTTAGTAATAACCGAGACTCAAACACATACCCTTGTAATGTCCTGCATTATCTGGGGAGAAATAGATGGAGGGAATATTTGTGGTGTAAAGGTGCAGACTGCACCCTCTTTTATATCAGTATAAACCTAGACTGGCAATTAGAAGAATTAGTCCAGAATAAAAATGATGTGAGAGGAGTTTTTGGTCAAGAGCATCAGGACAGTGGTGTCTTTAACATCTCTCCATCTGCCAGATCAATGCCTGTAGCATAACCCTGGAACCACATCTCCTGCCTGACAACCTCTGCAGATATTTTTCCTGAGTTGCCCATGGGTTGCCTCCTGTTAATTCCTCTGGTACATGGGGGCACAGAGGCTGCAACCCCCTGCCAGGCTGCTGGCCACTGGCCTGGGCTCAGCTGTGATTTTCTGTAGACTTCCCCAGCCAGGAGGACAGTTAAACACAGTAAGGCTGGGGAGGGGGCAGCTTCAATTTTGTGAGGAGGGGAGCAAGGGACAAAGGAAGAGGCAAAGATTGTCTTTGACTGGCAATAAAAATGAAAAAGGAAAAATGGAAGGAAAAACGGAATTCATCTAGTGGGGAGAGAATAAAAATGTCCAGAATAGCACTAGGAAATGCATCTGGGAGGAGAAGGGGAACTTCTATAGCAGGTACTCATGACTCTACATGGCTCATACAAGGGGTAAGCTGGGTTTTACCATGTGTTTAGTGAGGCACGTGACACTCAGTGGAGGACAAAAATTTTTAGGCCCTCAAGTTAAAAAAAGAACATGTGGATGTGATGGGAAGTCCACGGTGCCAATACATGAGAAGGAAGGTGGGGAAGAAAACAAAGCTTTGCAGTTAATGTACTGGAGGGAGTGCAGGTACACTGCAGTGTGATTCCTGTATCACCTAAAGCAAGTCATTCAGTCACTCTCATTCAGAAGATGTTGCTCTGGAAAATGGGATTAATGGTACTTCCCTCCTGCACACAAATCCAGCACAGGGTACAAGAGGATCACATTTTACCCCGCAATGGATGAAGCACCTAGATGCACTGTCACTGCCTGCAAATGTTCCTGTTATATCTGCTCCAGAGAAGGCAGCCAAAGTCACCTGGCAGTATTTTGTCTGCCTACTGCAGGGATCACCAGATCATCTCTACCTTCCTCTGAAACTCCTAGTGGAGAGACCAAGTTACCCAAACCTGATCTTGCCTTGCAGGTCCTTGTTAATTGTGTCTTAAGGAAAGGTAGTTATGCCAGAAGCACCCATTTCAGGGCTTTGTCAGGAGCTCAGCTCCTTGTACAGTTACATTTTCTCAGGGGCCCAAGGTCCCACTTGGATATGTAAGTAGAATACCTTAAGTCAGACAGTCCAGCAGTGCTTTAAATAGCTGATGAGTTTTCCCAGTGTGCTTAAATCATACTGTTTTGGGGAGCCACGACTGTATGCACGCATATGTCTGTCCATTTTAGTATTATCTAGCATGCTTTCACCGACCTAGAAGTACTTCTGTCAACAGCTGCCGTGTTATCCAGTCACCACTTCTAAGACACCCACAACGATGGGTGGGGCAGCAGGGGCCTGGCCACATGGAACAGCTAGCCATGTCCCCTGTTTAGCTCAGTCTGTGTGGTCTGGGGCAGAGGAGGGCCAGCAAGATACTTGTTCCCTCACTAACCTTCTCTGGCACCAGATGGTGCTGACATGGGATGGAGAACTACGATCATCTGATTTCAGGCCTGTTTCATCCTAATCCTCAAAGGCTTGTTGTATTTGGATTTGACAGCAACTGCTTAGACCCCATGGGAAGTGTCTTGCATGGGTGCACACGTGATTACGGTTTGGTTACTGATAGAAATGGGTTGGGTATTGCCTGGGAGATGCCCTCTCCTACCCCAGATGGCATGGTTCAGTTTGCTCCCATAGTGTAACCAGTTTAATGAAGAAATCACTGGTTCCTCCTCTGCTCAGTTGTTGCTCTGCTTATGTGCGCTTTGGTGCAGTTTTAGGCACTATCCCTGTTCCTGTGAACATAGAGTCAGTGTCTATACTTACTGCCTGTGCATAGGCGCCATATGCTCCAAACTGGATGGCCATGGGGTTGAACATGCCCATTTGTCCTGCCATTTGCTGCATGCGTCTCATTGTACGCTCCTTGTCTGTGTCTGCAAACTTCACCACCAGGCTTGAAGAGGCTCCCTGCAGGACAGGAAACAAAAGGAGACACATAAGGGAATTAGCCCGATAAACATTGGCTCATGCAATTCATATGTCTAACACAGATTTGGTAGCATGGGATCCAGCTGGCACTGATTTTTTCCGTGCAACCTCTCAGGCCTTTTGAATTGGACCTTTGGAAGAGGCTGAGAACATCAGAAAGGAAATAAAAGACCTTGGGCAGTGAATGACTGAGGCCAGCAGACTGGTTCCTCGTTTCCTTCAAAATTCAAACTTCCAGGGTGTCATTGATTTTCTCTCTGCAAAAGTCATTGCCTTATTCTCTCAACCTGTATAAAACCTTCTGGCCTATTAGCTCTCTTCAGAAGGCAAAGATCTGGACTCAGTGCAGCAAAATGTAGAAGCTTTTGTTGGATGGATGTGGTGGGATTTGTGCAGTGATTTGTTTTGATGGAATGTGTTTGCTCTGTTACATGCCAGGCTCCCTGAACTGGGTCACCCTTTCGCACTGCCTTGTCTTCTAACCCCCATGTCCAGTGAGAAATCTGTGCCCATGCTTAAGTACAGGATTCAGTATGCTGAGCAAAGTGCATGTCTCGTCACAAAGCAGCACTTCTTCTGCACTGTTAAACTAGGGGAGCAAAAATAGTACCCGATGGACTTGAGTCCCCTCTCTATGAACCGCAGGAAATAGAGGCTACCACAAAAGAGCCCACATTTAATGTCACACTTTTCCAGGAAAGCTTTGCAACATTTGGATGATGTCTGCAGTCCACACTGGTGCAGAACTACAGATGATCATCAGAGCTGGCTGCAGAAGTCTATGAAAAATATAGAGCTTTTGGGAATTAAAGAAATCCCTCTCCTTCCCAAATGAGATAGAAGGTCAGAAACTGCAATTCTAAAATTTCTGATAGGAGGCAGAGGTGGGAAGAAATAGATCTCCTTAGGAAGGTAGGCACTGATACTTTTTTTTGGCTGGCTCCAAGGATATGCTAACTTCATGGGCTGGTTGATTGCCCACAGCGTGGTCTCCCCGGGGAAAGAGGGATGCAGGGGAGGGGGGATCTGGCAGCAGCCCCGGCAGCAAGCAGACACCGAGCCCCCACCCTGCCCGGGGAGACGAGCAGGGGAGCTGTCAGGAGACTGACAAAGCACAGCTGAAATCATCGCACTCCCGTGGTACGCTTCCCGTTGGATGCGCTGGTGTTCGCTGATGGAAGTACAGTCAGCGGGGAAATCGCCAGCCGAGCCTCTGGCCGTGGCAGCGAGGAGGACCACCTCCATGCCAGGCTGTTGTGGGGCCCTCGTTTTTCCAGCAGAGGTGGGATTGCCGGGGACTGCACGGGGGGGTGTTACTAACTGGCTTACACACCCTCCATGTACTTGTAACCAGAGAAATGTAGTCTCAGTGAAAGCAGCGTTGTTCTGCTACAAGTTGGGAATAGTGTAGTAAACCACAGCTATGGACATACATACATATAAGTCCATGCTATGCATATTCAACAGCCTCTCCAGATCCTCAGTTATGAATAAAGATTTGAGGAATTATCTTGCTAAAAACCCCCACAATCTAAGGCCACACAATGAGCGGTGTTCCCCTGGATTAGCAGCCTGTTCTGGGAGGAAGTGAGTTTGTTGGCAAAGAATCCTCCTTTTTGACCTGTTAGTCTCTCTCTACTAAACCTATAATGCACTCAAACAATAAACAATGTGCTGAAAAGCAAGGGGTTGAAAAAAGTGCTTCAGGAAAACAGAGGGATGGAGAGATGAATCTTCTATTCAAGTGTGTAGAGCAACCTTCAGAAGTTATAAAATAAAACAGAAAGTGGGGGTGGGGGAAGAAAACAAAAATCTACCCAAAATTCCCCTGCATTTCTGCTCAAGGCTGAGTGACTTTTCATTTTTTTTAAATCACATGATGTAGTTATTGATCCTTCCCCAAATCACACTCCTAATTGCAGCTTATCGACAAATGAATATTTTAATGCATACATTTCCTGTTAATTATCACCTGGACCAGTCCTTAATTAGATTTCAACACTCATTTAATTAACCCTGATCCAAGAGACTGTTTGGTAACCTGAATCTAATGATTTAAACCTATTTGCAGGTGTATTGGAGGGAGGCACTGGTCCACAGCAGATTGGGCTGTTCAGAGCTGCTGTTGTGATTTGCAGAGCAGCTTTTGAAACTGAGTAAGGTGAGTGAGCATTCATCTCTGCAAATGGGTTTTGAAGATGTGACCTGCTCTAGTGAGCAAGACAGAGAAGTATAAATAAGTTGGTGTCTTCTTCCCTCCGCTTTTCTTTCTATCTTTATTTGCCCTGGAAGTCTTAGGGCCGGAGAACTGCCTCAGGAAATTGCTGATACCTCACACTTTTGAAAGCTAAGCTATGATTGTAGATGGCATCATGAAAGCATGGATAACCTCCACATGAAGTTCTTGCCCCTGGAGTGTTCTTCGTTCCTGATGTGAATTGTAGTGACTGCACAGCAGCCGTTTGACCCAATGGGATCTAAGACTGCCTCTTATGAGATGTTTTTCTGGGTTGCCTGTCACAGCAGGACTTCGGGCCTCTTTGAATATCACTATCATATACAAAGAGCAGAAAGGCCATTGGCAAATAAAAACAAGTTAGAACACACACTATAAAGAAAGAGGGGAAAAAGGAGGGCTTTTTAAGAGTGGTCTGAAATGAAATATGCCTGTAAGCGGTTAAAGATACGTAGCTGGTAGAGATGCTGCATTGTTCTTGAATATGAAGATTGACCTTGGGATTGATGCTTTCTGTATGTGGTTCCTCATGTGCAGCCCTTCCACGTGGCCCAAAGGAAATCAGGCAGTAAATTCTAGCAGATCACCAAGTGCAATATTTTCAGCAGAGGAGCCAAACAGTGCTGTTCATCTGCAGCAGCACAAGACTGCTTTCTACTCCAGTGACTCCCACCAATCCACTGGATAGCATTAGAAATGCCCCAGAACGGGCCAGATTTTCCACGAAGTAAAAGCCTCAGAGCCCTTCACCTGGACTATTTATTGCTTCTGCAAACAGTTAAACCATGGTGTAAATCAGCCATTGTCTGCTTACAAAGGCAGTAGGTCCTGGCTGCTCAGTCATTTATTAATAATACATAATGTCACTCTTGATCTATCTTGGAGAGAGACTGGGCGTTTTATTTCCCCAACCCCCAGGAGAGTTACTGTGAGTAAGTCAATAATGTTTGAAATATACTTTGACATCTGTGTGTTAATTCTGCATTTTACTGAGGGAAGGACCTGTTTATTCCTCTACTTTGTAGTTCCACAGACAAAAGAAACTATCATGAAAGTGAACATTCCTGCTGGCGCCTCTGCAATAGGCTACCTGGAATTGGCATTTATCTCCTTTCCCATCAAATCAACCTCCTTTTTGAAGTGCTTTGATTTCTACTGATGAAAAGAATAATATAGGGGCTAAGTATTATTATGCTTTCCCTATTCTCTCTTGGGCCAGCAAGTCTACTTAATATGACTATCTTGCTTCCTGTACCCCTCCTGTGTGTGGTAATGAATTGCTCCCCTTAGTCAGCAGAGTCAGATGTTCTCTAGGTTGGCGGGGTGAGGGAAAAGATGGAGGAAAAATCACCCTGCGCTACACTCACTTTGTAATCCCTAATCAGAGTCCTCTGTAGGAAAAACTAATTTCCCGGCCTCTCTTGATGTGTCAAATAAAGTCATTCCTGAAAGTGGGAGCTTGACATGTCACTTGTGAAATTTTGTATTCAACTAAAAATAAAATATTCATCCACTGATATTTCATTTAAAGGCAAAGGCAAACAAATCTTTTGCCCGGTTGCTGGGAATGTTTCCCATTAGTTATGGCCTTCCAAATGGAGTGTATACACAAATTAAGCAAAACCTTTACAGGAGACCAAATAATACTCCATGGCTTCAGGGAAAGCTGCTTCTCCCTTGAACAATATTCACAGGAAAGGTTTTGTGAAGATATTTCCTTTCAGAATTTATGCATGAATTTTCTTCTCCTGTCAACCCTCTAAGACTCTTGTGACTCAGTATGTTATGGATCTCTACAGATGGTAGAGATGTTTTTTTCTTCCAAAACTGATGAATTTAGGCCTAATTCACCAAAGCCATTAAATGATATTTCACTTAAAGTTTACTGAATTAGAGGTAAACATACTGTTAAGTACTTTACTGCAAGGGTGTCGCTCTCGTCCAGGCCAATTTTACATCGTGGTTAGCTCAAATGGAGCCAGGTAAAAGTTCTGGGCTAAAAATATTTTTAAAAGATGCTTGTTACGTTAAAGTTCCAGGGACTAAAGCTCTTGAGTATAGGAGAGCTGAATGGGCAGATCCTACTATATACCTTCCAAAATGTCAGTCATGCACAACAGCTAAGATGTCTAAATGAACGGGTGCTGCTGGATACATCTCATTTGGGCAATACCTTCGTAAGTGTCACTATGTGAATGGGGTTGCTTGTGTTGGAAATACTGTGACTGCAAAACAGAGCTGGGAGGATGCTGATCTAAAGATACTTGATGTCAGGGTCTGAAAGCCAAAAGAGGATTTCTTTACTTTGGACTCTGTCAGAGCAGATGGTCACATCCAGAGGGTAGTGGTCAATGGCTCAATGTCCAGATGGAGATTGGTGATGATCAATGTCCCTCAGGTGTCTGTATTGGGACGAGTACTCTTTAATATCTTCATCAATGACATAGACAGTGGGATCGAGTGCACCCTCATCAAGTTTGCAGATGACACCAAGCTGAGTAGTGTGGTTGACACACCTGAGGGATTGGATGCCATCCAGAGGGACCTGGAGAAGCTTGAGGAATGGACCCATGTGAAAAACATGAGGTTCAACAAGGTCAAGTGCAGCGTTCTGTACCTGGGTTGGGGCAACCCCTGGTATCAGTACATGCTGGGGGATTAAGGGATTGAGAGCAGCCCTGCCGAGAAGGACTTGATGGATGAAAAGCTGGACATGAGCTGGCAATGTGCGCTTGCAGCCCAGAAGGCCAGCTGTACCATGGGCTGCACCAAAGCAACATGGCCAGCAGGTCGAGGGAGGGGATTCTGCCCCTCTACTCCACTCTGGTGAGACCCCACCTGGAGTCCTGTGATCAACTCTGGAGCCCTCAGCACAGGAAAGACATGGACCTGTTGGAGCAGGTCCAGAGGAGGCTACAACAATGATCAGAGATACCGAACACCTCTGCTGTGAGGACAGGCTGAGAGAGTTGGGGTTGTTCAGCCTGGGGAAGAGAAGGCTCTGGGGAGACCTTACTGCAGCCTGACAATACTTAAAGTGGGCTTAGAAGAAAGATGGGGACAGACTTTTTAGCAGGGCCTGTTGCAAATAGACAAGGGGTGATGGTTTTAAAATGTAAGAGGGTAGATCTAGACTAGATATTTTTCACAGTGAGGGTGGTGAAACACTGGCACAGGTTGCCCAGCGAAGTAGTAGATGCCCCATGCCCAGAAACCTTCAAGGTCAGCAACCTGTTCTAGTTGAAGATGTCCCTGTTCATTGCAGGGGGTTTGGTCTAGATGACCTTTAAAGGTCCCTTCCAACACAAATTATTCTATGATTAGGCCATTTTCTATGATGCCTCCTAAATTTGAAAACAAAACCAGATTTGTTTTTGGAAATGCCTGTGTAACCCTAGTGAAAATAGGGCTGGTGAATTAGCCAGTGGGGGCTTGACCCCAATGTGGGATTTTAGACAAGGAAGAAAGAAACTACTGTCCAATTAAACCTATATAGCAGAGAGAATTTTAGCTAGTTAGAACTGTAATTATTCATGCTAGTAAACGGCCAGAAGACCATGAGTAACATCCCTTCCCTCTTGTGAAATATGCTGTTTTTCTGTACTCAGTGCTTCAATTTCATGTCTCTTCTGAAAGATGAGTAGGACAGCAGTCACTAGGAGTGATTTCCACTGTACAGTCCTGAGAGCTGGTTTAGACACATCTGGGATGAGAGTGACAGAGACAGAGTGGGGAAAGGAGGCATTCATCCAGGGCTGGAGTGACAGACCCTTTGATGATGTTGGTCCCTTAGTAGCGGGGATTCTTCTTGCAATGTCTAAGCAGAGGAAGCTGCTGCAGGTACTTCCCTTCACAGGTCTCCGGAGCTGTAATTTATTTGGAGCGGAAGGTTGATTTAAGTTTTACTTGCCCATACACTACTTAGCAGGTGCCTCTCTGAGCTAAAGTTATTGCTTTCCACAGGGCAACAGAATCATTGACCTCTGATGGCAGTGTACCCAATTCTAATTAGAAAGAACTCGATATATAACCTGGGTATTAGTATGCCCCTCGGATCAAAGCCAGATATCCAAACAACCTAAACTTCAAAACAGAGTTCTTCAGGCAGCTCTGTATTTTTCAGCTCAGTCTATGGATGATAAAAGTCCTCACAGAATCATTCACCTTCCTTAATGTGTTATGAAGTTGAAAGTGTTATGCTGGTAGACTGGAAATTCTTACCTGCTATTTAGGAATATGAAAACAATAAATAATTCTTTTTTTGTCTATTTGGAGAAAAACTTAAAATCCAGAATTCAAAAGAAAATGTTATGGTTTTCCCTTTCCCTTCTCCCATAAAAGCAACATAATTTGGAAGAAAAAGTATGTTTAGTTCTGTATTTACTAATAACATACATTCACTGAAAATATTCCTAGAGCAACAAATGATGACGTGATGTAATTTTTGTATAAATTATTATTACTATTAAGAAAATATTTGGTAGCTACAGCACAAAGCCCCATGAAAGCTAGTATCTGAATCATCTCTCCTTCTAGGTAAATAGGCAAAGATGAACATAAGAGAAGTGGAATAGTTCCAGAGTCATAAAGTGAATTGTCTATTGTCACAGCAAGGCAGCATCACAAGTAGGTATGGAGCCCCTGATGCTTTGGGATTAGGCTCACATGAAGTCCACTCGTCCTCGTGGCAATTCAGGATGAGGTCATGGAAAGGTTGGGAACACTCCTGCTGGGCAGGGAGGATTTTACGCCTCCTGGGCTGGAGGCTTATCAATGTCTCTGATATCCCAGAAAGGTCAATCCTTGTGAATTACTTCTGTCCCTGCAAGTCCTAATCTCATCCAAGCAAGAGAAGTGTGGAGCGCAGCGAGCCTTGCAGGGGCTGCTGCTAGCACCAGGACTTGGGCAGTGCTCGGTGATGGTATGGTCCCACTCCCACTTTCCCTCACCCACCTCCATGGCTGTTGGTTTAGTTCCCAACTCCCTTAGACGCATAAAGAGATGTTATGGTGCCAATTAAATCCTTCTGTCTAGAGTGAGGCCCTGCAGCTTATGAACAGTTATCCTCCTTATCCCATTTGGAGGCAATGAATGCTGCAGTTCAGAGGCAGCAAGGAAGCCTGGGGAAGATGGTGGGTGAAGCCTGTCACGTCTCATGGGTCTCTTCCTTGTCCTGCCAGATGCCTGTGCAGCTACGGAAATGTGACTAGAGAAGTAACGGCCACCTTTGGTGACAGGAAGATTCATACCCCCTGTCAGGCAGCCAGGCTGCCTGGGTTTCTATTCTGGGACCTAGAACCATGGAATTTATTAGTTCATTTATGCAACAAGGGGGAGGCAGGGAGCATGGTCCTATGATATTATTTTTACAGAAATAATTAAGCAAAATTATGGTAAAACTGGGAAACTGCTGGCCCAAAGGCTGTAGAATCAGCTGTCTTGGTGGCAGGAGTGGGGTGGGATGGTCCATGGACCTTAGTCCCCCTCCAGCCAGAGTACCCTGCCCAAAGGAAAGCAAGACTAAGCTGTCAAGAACCATTGGATTTTGATGGAAGAAATGACTGCAAATTAACATCTAGGTGTTACACATCCATTGCTTCTTTCATCCCAAAAGACAGCACATGACTTTATAAATGATGTAGCATATTGAGAAAAATCATTCATTATTGGAAGGAGGGCCAAGACTTGCTGGTGAGTTATGAATGGGGGCCTAATGTATTATTGTTTTTTAACAGAAAAAATCAGTGTGTTGTGCCTTGCCCTGAGTTAAACAAGCCAGTCTGTGTGTTATACAAACTTTGCATGGAGTGCATGTTCTTTAGAGAGCAGATCATCAACAGAGAAGAGAAAAAAAATGGGTCTGAGTTGGCATCTCCGTTCTCTTATACCAGCTTCTTCAACATCAACAGTGTAAAGTGAGACCTCAGCTTTCTGCATTAATTTGAGCAGACAGACTTGCATTGATGGTACCCCACTCCGCCCTAGACTCTGTGACTGGGCAAGTAACTTTAGGGCAAATTCGGCCGTGAGGCATGAAGACCACTTCGATGCTGGACTCTCACCAACTTTCACCTGGAATTACCTTTGAAAAATCCCCCTTTTAAGTTTCCATGTTCATGTAAAACTAAAGTCTAATAACTTTCTCATTTCCTATTTACCCTGACAGCCTTAGGGAGTCAGCGACTCTCTACCTCTCTGCTGATTTTCACAAGGCAGCTTTCATTAACTGAGGACTTGAGCCCATGCTGGAATGTAAAGGAGGGTAAATTTTGTTGGTTAATTGATGCTCTGAATAATGGTCCATTTAATTGTTATCTATTTGTGTTGTGGGTTTGTCTAAAGTTCTGTTTATGTTACCTGGATATTTTGATGACACCTTTGGGAAGTGACGTGGTGGACTGATGGCTTCAAGTTTGACCTTCTTAATTCTGTGCTTTCCAGATTTAAGTAAATATTACGCTTTAGAAGCTCAAGTATCCACTGGTTATTATTTCTCTACTGGGACCAGAAAAAAGAATTGTTGTGACTTTGGCTGCAAATTGGCTAAATATACTGATTAGTTGTGTATAAGACCAATTCATTCCCAGACAACTTATCTCTTTTGTTCCTTAGAGGGACATTTGGATGACCTAATTTCAGCCCCTTTGGGTATCTATTCTAAACCATTAACTACTTAGACAGATGTGTATCTGAGGGTCTAGTCTATCTGCATCAGCTGTAAGAGAAGTGTAGGTGATAAGATTACAGATGATCCCGAAGTTTTATACTTTGGCCAACACTTTTATGTAATTCAGAGGGCTCAAACTGGCCTTTGATTGATAAGCTGCTACGTAGAGTAATTTTCCTGTAAGAGGTTTGTATGGTGCTTAGAACACAGCAATTCCATGTAAGATCAACAACTTTTCCAACAGTAGCAGTCTGAGAGGAAATTTCCTGGAGTTTCTAGGAGGGTGAAGAGCATGTTCCTGTTGAGGCGACACCTGCAAAAATGAAGCTGTGTCTCCACATACCCAGCTCACAGATTTGGTTGAGTTCCTGAAGATGTGTCTTGCTGGAAGTGGAATATGCTACAAGTTTTGAACTGCAGTCAAACTCCCTCAACTCTGTGGAAATGACAGACCCTCCTTCCAAGCACTAAAGGCTGCCATGAGCCTGAAGGGAGAAGGGGAGTGTGCAGCTGGATGTGTGTGCGCATTTGCAAAGAAGGGAGGAGAGATGAGGAAAGTTTCTCCTATGAAAGAAATGATCCAATTTGAAGCAAGTCCCTTATGGGAAGAACTGTGACAGAGGCTGCTCTGTTCCTGTTAATTTTCACAGTGCAGCTGTCAGTGGGTCTGTAAATAGTACTCCGCGAAGCCAACACTTCCTATCCACACATCAACCATTCAATTAACAGAAGAACAGAAGAAGGAAATAAAGTGCACCACAGCCTTCTATCACGGCTTTGATGTTTCCCAGCAATTTATGAAAGTGTACACAAATCTAATTACAAGCCCCACTGCTTCCCATTTACATGAAGCTCCTCAAGTTCAGAGCTGTTTATATCAAAATAATTGTTAAAAATACCTCAGCTGATCTACGGCATTGTGGCCCCCCACTCACCAGAGCCACCACGCTGCTCCTCCCAGGAACTTTCTGCCGACTCAGCACTTTGGTGCCAGCGTGCACGCACAGTAACAGCTGCTTCCCCGCCACTCTGCAAGCGCCGCACCCGGGCTACAACTTCATCATGCCCACAGAGGCCTGTTTGCCTTCTTCCCTCCACCTGCTCAGAGCTCCTTCCGCAGACTCTCACCGCTTTCACTTCCACCCCTAATTCACCTAAATATCCCTCTGCTGTGTTGACCGGGGGTGAGAACAGCTGCTCGGGCAGTTTCTGTGACGGGATTGTGCCTGACGGCAACCTCACAGTGCTCTGCAAAGGCGAAACTGCGCCGTGGGAATGCACACCAGTAAGAACCGCAGTCATGAGCAGGAGCTGGGTCTGGTTTTTTCGGTGGGGTGCCTGAGCATCCAATGCCAGGAAGATGGGAAGTGGTGCCCCATTTGCTATTTGTCTGAAAGAGAGCCACTGCACATGATGTACTGGCAACGACACTTGTTTCTAGGGACAACTTTTGACAATCGCATGTTTAAGTCACTCTCACTTGGCAAACTAAACAGGCGGAAAATTCCTGCGGCTTAATTAGTGGCAAAAATCTCTTACGGTATGGGAGGATAGATAGTACATTGTATAAGGCAAGAAGAGAATCACTCCATCTGACTATTAATCATGTTTGGCTGGGAATTTCAGTGCTATGGGTGGGCTTCCAAAGAACATGGTGGGTGGAGGCTGAAAGTCGACCTTGTTCAAGGTGTTGTGTAATTCATATTTTCTTCATGAATAAACAAAAAGAAATACAACAATTAGAGGTCTAATTGGTCTGTTGCCTAACAACACTGAGCAATAATTGCATAATTTGATATAGGTGGTTCCTGAACAGAGATTTGGAGTTGGTTTTGTCATTTGTGTTGATGAGATCTGCACAGAAAAATGTTGAAATGAAAGCCCCCAAGTTAACAAAGTTTTGGGTTGCAATACTTTTTTTTTTTTTCAAGTTCAACTAAGTTGAATCTTTCTCTGAAAAGGCAGACATCTGTTCAGTGCTTGTATCCAAGTCTCACATTTCCTTTCTTTTCACAAAACCAAGTATTTCACCCAAAAAGTCATTTTCAAGGAAGATGTTCATTGAGGCATAGATAGACTTGGGATGCTATTGCCTGGATGCAGAAGAAATGCTGTGGTTTGACCAAGCTACTGCAGACTTCCATAGTAAAACAAAAGAGGACTTGGTCTGTGTGGTGGTGGAAGCCATCTTACACAGTTCTGGAGGTCTTAATGGCCTTAAATTTCATTAATTAAAGAAAGATATAGAATGAACATAATGGTGGCAATTGGCCAGTCCACAGTACACCTAACACATCAGGAGTCAGAGGACTCAGATGCGGGACACCTGGTTTCTGAATCCCAAATTGCTCTAGTTGGGCAACAAACACCCAGAACAGGATTCAGCTCCCCTTGGATTAGACATGAACTTAGGTGTCCACTCTAAGCTGCACACTCAGTGCAGCTCCTTGCACACTCAGCGGGGAGGCAGATCCTTCCATGGCTCAGTCAGGCCATATTAAACTACAAGTCTGAGCTACATGGGAGGAATCACCATCAGACAATAGGCCAAGAGAACAGCTTTAATATCTGACTCGTAGGTGGATAATATCAATTGGTATAGAGTCATCCTAGATCTTTAGCTCCAGCAAGATTACTGTGGCAGCGACAAGTGCAGCAGAAGGATTTCAGGGTGGTAAGTGTGTATAACTGGTGGGCAAAGGCGATTGTAGACTCTGAGACATCTGCAGGAAGCAAGTGTATTTAGCTTTTGTTTTTAAGCAGTATGGGTCCTTTTTCATTCTAAGCTGCACTTCAGGTGAAGAACCACTATTTTCGAACTGGCAGACTACAGGAATCCAACACAAAAAATTAGCTAAAAAGCACAATTCTATTTGGGTTTTGGTTCAACACATTTCAAAATATGTTTTTAATAAAATAAAATTCTTCCAGAGGTATATATCTGTATCTCTCTGTTGATAATAGGAACTTAGATGACAAAAACTTAGATAACTTCAGACATAGTTCCTTAGCTTCTGGATGTCTCAAATTAGGTGAGACAAGTCCCACCTCAGGTATTCAGTTTAATGCAGTTATGGAGATCTCCATTATAACTGATGAAAGGAACAGGCATCCTCAGAAGGTGATTTAGCCCATCTCAGCACGGAGAGATAAAGGGAAAAATGTACAAATCTCTAGAAATCTCTCTCTCTCACATTCTGTAGGAATCCTAGAAGATGTTTAGAATAGATTAAAAACTTTGAGACCTTTAAAGCTAAATCAAATGAATCTACATTTCTTTTCACCTTGATGCAGAAAATGTAGATAACAGTACTGTTCTTTTCCTTCCAGGAATTAATTAATAACAAAAGATATTCTGAGGTGCAACAGTAGTACAGTTTTTAACCCTGTGTACTTTCCGGACAGGATAAAGGCTGCTGTGATTTAGGTATGAGTGATGAAGTGTGGAGGAGAGTTTATTCTGTGTGGGTGGATGGACAAGGCTGTAACTTAGATGTGTTGTACAGAACAACTCTTCAACATTTGGCTGTCACCCAGTTATGAAGACACGGAGAGAAGGAGAAAACCAAACTGGAGAAGATGCTTAGGTAGGAGCATGACTGACAGGTAGGATGATAATATTGTTCACAGTGATTGAGAATGGAGGTGGAAGAGAGAGGAGACAGGGATTGGTAGGAAAAGTTCAAGAGCTCTGTTTTATACATATTGAGTGTGATCTGAGAGCTAAGACATCCACTAGGAGACGCTGGAAAGACAGGCCAAGATTTTAGTTTGGGCAGAAGTCAGTTCTGCACTACAAAAGTTATATCTTTCAGCTGTCACTACAGAAATAGTAGCTGAACTTGTGTTGGTGGATAAGGTTGCTAGGGACAAGGCTTGGATGAGAAAAGGAAGAGAGTCATGTGAAAAGACCTGTTTATGCCCCCATATGAATGGGGAAGAGAGACAGGAGGGGACAAAATAACCAAAGCTAAAAGTACAGGGCATATAATTGTTGTAAATACATTATAAATACATGCAAAAGTACATGGAAATTATGATCTCTCATAAAGGAGGACATAGAAGTCAAGTAAAACATTATCGTAAAGCAGATGAGTTGATAGGCAATATGATTTAAAAAGACACCAGAATGCCCTCTTGGCAGGTAGATACAGAAGGAACTTTGGGCCTGCTCAAAAGTAGAGGGATTTAGGGAAAGTTTTTTCTAAAAACAATTGATTTTTTGCAAATTGGAAAGCTGTAGACGTGTTTGGTGGGCCATTAGGAAAAACAAGTGCCTTGCATAGAGAAGTAGGTTTGTGATGGATGGCAGTCAGGCACCTGTCCAAGGAAAGGCTAACAAAAAAAAATTAAAAGAATAAAACTTTCATAAAAGAAAGTTGCTTTTGGAAACTATTAGGTAACATATGTTGTGTGAACAGGAAGTCACAGTAGAGCAATAATCCTGACAGCTGTGGAGAAACAGGAGTCTGCTGCAGGAATCAACAGCTCAAGACCTGACAAGAATGATGACGGATGCCCCGTTGGTAGTACAGGAGGACAAGGCAAGAGACATTTAAATTGGCTGAACCACAGGAACAACTTTGAGTTGCCATCGCAGACGGACAAATGAGGCCTGTCCTAATGGTGAGAGAAATGGGAGGGGGGATTGAAGGAAGATGGCAGCAATGCAACCCTCCTTTCCAAGGACGAGGGCTACACCACCATCTGACCACGAGGTGGCTGCATTTCTCTGTGAACATTCAAGCCCTGAAAGAAGCTACACACCGTGAAACACCATGAAAATGAGATTGGAAACAGCGATCGCTTGCAGGATTTGGCCCATGCCGTTCAAAGCACCTTAAGCATTTTGAGGTCCTGTGGGAAAAGCAGTGTGTGTTTCATGTCTCAATCAAGTGGTGGTCACTCAACAGGTCCTCACTAGTCTGCTGAGCCATGGTAACTCCCTGTGTGCTTGCTCGTAGTTCATGGTAGATAAAAGGCAATGCCACATACCTTAGCTTATAATGAAAAGGACGAAATTAGTAATTTTCTGCTCGCTTTCCCTGTGAACTAAGAATAAGTACGTGGACTGCTGCTGAGGTTCAGCCAACTCATGGAAACTTGCCAAGCCATGGAAACTTGAGCCTGGGATGTGTATCTTGTAAGGGTTAAATTGTGATGCTTTTTCAGATGTCCAGATCTGGTTGTTCAAGAACGTTTCTATAAGAGGTATTTGAGGCAAATGAGTCAACAGGAAAAATGGTCCCATAAAAAAAAGACCCATGAAATGGCCAAATCTTCATTATTTTGCACATTCTAAGCTCAGATGACATCAGCAGGATGGAACAGAAATGTGCTCCCAAGTGGTTGAGAAATGAATTTTTTTTTTGTATCTAAAGTGTGATGAAAGCAGGAAGGATACGGGCTGGGGAAGAACAAGGATATTTTCAGTATATTAGACCTAGATGAAGTCTTTGATTCTCCTTAGGTTTTGTCTGTTTTCTCCTGTTTTCCTCTCACCACTGTCACATGAGTTTGTAAGGTATTTGGGACAGGTACTGACTTTTTATTACACCTTTTTGTGGTACCACACCCTATGGAACTGCAATTCCTGATGTGTAGTTTATAGACACTATCACTTTGGTTCAAAGTTTGAAAGAAAGCAATTAAAAGTACCTCTTCAACCTGTCTCAGGAAAGACACCCATAATATTTCACTATGGGATGTAAGCATCAAACCCAACATCTGGTTTTGTTAGAAGGAATTTTTTAGGAAGAGACTCCTAAAAGTATTGTAATACTTCAAAGAAATGAGACCTCCTCATCTTTAAGGAGATTTTTTTCAGTAGTATCACTGGTAAACATGTACCATTTTTAAAATGATTTGTCTAAGATGGAGTTCCAAAAAATGAGATCTTGATGATTTGTTACTGTTAGAAACCTTTTCCCTGTAGAGAATTTTCCATTTTCATCCCTGCAAATATCTAGAGACAATCTGCCAGGCCCACTTTAAACTTATTTGGATAAAAATTCATGAATTTACATTAGAGTCTCTTACTGAAAGGGAGGCTTTACACTCTTAAATATTTTTTTATTGAGCTTTCCTGTGTCCTTTCCAAGTTGTTGGCATGCTTCTTAGCCTTTCATGAGTTACACTATGAATAATTAGTAATAAAAATAATATGCTATTATAATAAACCAAAACATGTTGGATCAGATTGTCTTTTCTTGCTGACAGTGGAATGCCTTACATTCCTCTGGGTCTATGTGATTGTGTACAAATACAATTTTGCATAGAAAATACATCTCCATTTCTACTTTCCTGAAATATTGGGCTCGAAACCCCATATTACTAAATATTTGTCCAAGTGGAATGGTCCCTGAAATGTTTCCTGGAAAATCCAATAGTTGGTCTCTTTGGGTAGGGGAAACGAAGAAGCTCTTAGACACAAGTTTCTACTTGATTTGTCCCTCTGAAAATTGAAAGGTTACACTCATGGTGATTTTGACTCAATGTTTTTGGCATCTGTGAACCTTTTTTTTTTTTTTCCAGTTCATCGAAACTGCTGGTGACAGAACACAGCACCCCTTGGGGTTCTGTGCCTGTGTGAAATGACAGTGTCATCCTGGCCTTTCCACTGGTGAATTAAGCACACCCAAGGCCCTGCATGCCTGAGCTGATATCCATGTTATCTTGCTGGAAGATGAGTTGCAGAGCACAGATAAATTGTCCCTCCTCCTCCTCAATCAGGCCACAGGTCAGCAAAGGCCAGACTGATCCTCGCTTGCCTGTGTTACAGAGCTACTCACCGGCATTGTCTGGCTGCCATGCAAAGCGTTGATGGCTGCTTGGGCCTCCGCATGTGAAGAATACTTCACAAATGCACACCCTGGAAAAGGAAAAAGAAGAGAGTAAGAAAGGTTGCACGGGTACAATGAAAGTCCCGCTAGCTGAGTCGCTTGTCCTCAGAACTGGCCAATAAAGAGGTTATAGAGAAAGTATAACAAGCAAATGTGCTCCTGGTTATTCCCTTCCAAAATCCAGGCAGCAGCAGCCTGAGGACCTCTTAAAACAAAGCTGCAGAATTCCCACACAGCTTGTAATGGGCACTGATGGACTCAAACTTAGCAAGTACATTTTGAATCCACTTATGTTTTGACCTCCACAGCTTCCCATGGCAGTGTTGCACAATTTTAAAACCTGTTGGGTGAAAATTAATTTTCTTTTATTTGTGTTGGACTTAATGCTGAATGCTCCTCCTTCTGGGGTTATGAGAAACAGCAAGGAAGTGTGTAAAAGTTATGAGAAAGCTACACATACTTGTTACAAGCCACCACAGGCCAAATGTGCAGAAAGCATTCAGGTTGCTCCAAATCAAGAAGGTGTATGGCTGTCTGGTAGAGCTCCATGACAGACTGCTCAGAGCTTATCTTGGCTCCAAGCAGCTTTGGTCTGACAAAGCATGAGACAGCTTCTGATGACGAAGCAGGGATGGCGGGAGATCCACATATGACAATTACCACCTTGCCACCACCAAAATTTGAATCTTGGTCTTTCATAGCTGCAGAGCCAGTGCCAGTATAGGTATTCTCCTCTGGACGTTAAAGAAACGTAGGCAGAGCTGCTCTGGCCTGCACTGCCATATAAGGAATCTCACACTGAACTCTTACATAAGGTTTTAGGGCAGAAAAGTGCACTTATGGATGTGCACTAGAGTGCAGAAATGATCAACACTTCAAAGGGTCGCATGCACCACTGGAGGGGGGGTAAGTATTGCTAACGCTCTTAGCTACAAGCAAACTGACTCAGAGAGAGGAAGAGTAATTTCCATACGCTAAGGTGGTTTCTGGAACAGACTGGGAGAGACCGGAGAAATTCTGGCTTCCTTCCCCTTTTATTACTACCAAAGACTTTTGAGCTTTTAATCAATTTGCAAAGCCCTGGCTGTTTCTCTGAGGGGGGCGCAGATCGCTGTGCAGGGGACGTCAGTCCTGACAACGGGACAGTTCTCCTTTATTCTCTTTGCAGAATCTTTAGAAGATGCACACACCCTTATGGATCTATACAGAGCAGGGTGAAAACTGAAGCATTAGAACACCCCACTCACAAACTAGAAGAATGAGTCTCAAACATACCCAAAATCATCACTGCAGGCTGATAGAGGTGAGATTGAATAAAGCAGGAATAGCCCTTTCTAAAAATAATACACACATGTGAAATTAGGTTACAGTTAGGAGCTCTTCGCTTTGCATTGTCCTCTCACCACCTTATGCAGACTGCATTTCAGGAAAAGCATAACAATTGTTGCTAATAGTTGGATCTAATTTATAAGGAGCTGAGACGAGACAATCATGAGAAAATGAGATAGATAAACTTCAGCTGGAAACAATAGGGATCAATTATGACATAATAGCAGCGTAGCATTCCCGGGCTCCTGAGATACTGTGCCTTCCTCTTCATTAATCAGAGATAATCCAGAATTAAGGTGTTTAATTATTTGCAGAGATTCTTTTGTACTTTCTGTCTCCAAAAAAAAGATGCTGATTAGCAAATATACAAAAGCTTTCCAACTCCAGCCACTCATTGCATTTAGAGCAGGATTTTTGGCTGCGTTGCTGCTGCCATGTTGAAGGCTTCACTCTCCTCAGGTGAAATTCACCCCTGTGCTGAGACAACAGATGGATCAGTGCATCTGGAAAAATGTGTGAATGAAGGAAAGAACAGGTATTTATCTTCTTTGATGACCAAGATGCTAATGGGATCCATCTTACTGCTTCCAGTAGGTTTTGAGGTAGCAAGACAATTGAAAACTCAGATTTCAGTGGTGTACAGGAGTGAGGCAGTAGCAGAAATCCCAACATTTTGGCCCTTCTGTTTGTGTGTTCAATGGCGTGGCTTCTGTACACAGTATCAAACGTGCACATAACCTTCTTTCCTCCCATTTTCACCAGAACGGACTCCAGGACCTCATGAGCCGAGGATGTGAGTCGTGCCACCCTCCCCAGAATGGTGTCCCTTTGACAGGAGCAGATCTGGAGTTTGAAGGGATTTTGATACACAGAGAGATATATAACCTGTGCTGGATAGGGAGATGCATGGGCTCAAATGTTTTTTCTTTCCTTATTTCCAGATTATAGAGCTGAATGGGCTGCTCTGACTGTCTTGTCAGCTTAGAGGAGACTGCAGAGTCAGGGCCTAAGCTCATAATTTCAGGGGGTGTTAAGACTCTTCTTGTGGAACTTCTGATTCTGTGGGAAATCTTTACTTTTGGAGTTACTGAAGTAGACAACTACTGAATGGAGGAAAAAAAAAGGGAAAAAAAGAAGCTGTCCAGAGGACAGCAGTGAAGACCCTGTGGGTCCTGCTGGCTTGCTGAACTGGATCCACTTCAGATTCCTCACCCAAAGACTCCTGCTGAGGACTTCTGCACTCCTGGCTGCACATTGGTGAGCTTTACCCAGAGAAGTGCAGGAAGGCTCCTTCCTCTCCTAACTTTCCCAAGAGAGACAGGCTCTGCATTTCCTTTGAGGCAGAGAAATGCCTTAGTCCCAGCTCCTCTGCCACCTGGTTGCATGCTTCAGCAGCCCTGCCTACCCCTGAGTGACTCATGCAGGAGATATCTCTGCAGCCCTGTGAAGGTTATGTGTCATGGCTCAGGACATCACCCATGGTTTCAGGCAAAGTTCAGGCAGCTTTCTGGCTGTGACTGGTCTATGGTGGCATTAAAGTGGGAAGCTAAGACCTACATTCTGAGAGCACTACTTGCACCAAGGTACCTGAAGGACTTAGAGGTTCACCACAGGGAAGCTCCTGGAGTGCGTGGAGGATAACTCTCTGTGCCGGGTAACAGACAGCCCTAGCAGAGGTGATGCCATACTGGACCTGTTGGTGACCAATGCAAGTGAGCTAATTGATGATGTCAAGATTAGAGGCAGCCTGGGCTGCAGTGATCATGCACTGGTGGAGTTTGCTGTCCTGAGGGATCTGGGGCAGGCAAAAAGTAAAGTCAGGACCCTGAATTTTAGGAAAGCAAACTTGCAGCTATTCAAGGAGTTAGTCAATAGGACCCTCTGGGAAACTGCCCTCAAGGACAAGGGAGCAGAACAGAGCTGGCAGATCTTTAAGGACACTTTCCATAGAGCGCAAGAGCTCTCGATTCCCAGGTGGAAGAAATCATGAAAGGAAGGCAAGAGACCAGCATGACTGAGTGGAGACCAGCTGGTCAAACTCAAGAGCAAGAAGGAAATGCACAGGCAGTGGAAGCAGGGACAGGTATCCTGGGAAGAGTACAGGGATGCTGCCGGGTTGTGTAGGGATGGGGTCAGGAAGGCCAAAGGTGTGTCTGGAGCTGAACTTGGCAAGGGATGCAAAGAATAACAAGGGCTTCTACAGGTATGTCAGCCAGAAAAGGAAGGTCAAAGAAAGTGTATCCCCCTGATGAGGAAGACAGGCAGACTGGTAACAATGGATGAGGAAAAGCCTGAGGTACTCAATGACTTCTTTGCCTCAGTCTTCACTGGCAGTGTCTCTTACCAAAACTCTTGAGAGGATGGCCTGCAAGAATGTGGCTGGAGCAGCAAAGTCCCTCCCACTGTAAGAGAAGATCAGGTTCAAGAAAATCTGTGGAACCTGAACATGCACAAGTCTATGGGACCTGATGAGATGCATTTCAGAGTCCTGAGGCTGATGTTGCCAAGTTGCCAAGCCACTGTCCATGATATTTGAAAAGTCCTGGCAGTCAATTGAAGTCCTTGGAGACTGGAAAAAGGGAAACATTGCACCCATTTTTTAAAAAGTACCAAGGAGCACCCTGGGAGCTACCGACCTGTCAGCCTCACCTCTGTGCCTGGGAAGATCATGGAGCAGATCCTCCTAGAAGCTATGCTAAGGCACATGTAGGACAGGGAGGGGATTTGAGACAGCCAGCATGGCTTCACCAAGGGCAAGTTCTGCCTGACTAACCTAGTAGTCTTCTATGATGGAGGGACCACATCAGTGGGCAAGGGAAGAGCTACAGATGTCATCTCTCTGGACTTCTGTAAGGTCCTTGACATGGTTCCCCACAACATCCTTCTCTCTAAATTGGAGAGAGATGGATTTGATGGGTGGACTGTTGGGTGCATGGGGAATTGGTTGGATGGTTTCATCCAGAGAGTAGTGGTCAATGATCTAATGTCCAGTTGGAGATGAGCTACAAGTGGTGTCCCTCAGGGGTCCATATTGGGTCCACCTTTCATTGGTGACATAGACAGTGGGATAGAGTGCACCCTCAGAAAGTTCAGCTCTGGAGCCCTCAGCACAGGAAAGACATGGACCTGTTGGAGCCGGTCCAGAAGAGGCCACCAAAATGATCAGAGGGAGGGAACACCTCTCCTAATCAAGAAAGGCTGAGAGAGTTGGGGTTGTTCAGCCTGGAGAAGAGAAGGCTCCGGGGATCCCTTGTTTCAGCCTTCCGCTACTTAAAGAGGGCTTAGAATAAAGATGGAGACAAAGTTTTTAGCAGGGCCTGTTGTGATAGGGCAAGGCTTAATGGTTTTAAACTAAAAAAGGGTAGATTTATACTAGACATATGAAAGACATTTTTCATCATGAGAGTGGTGAAGCACTGGCACAGGTTGCCCAGGGAGGTGGTAGATGCCCTGTCCCTGGAGACATTCCAGGTCAGGTTGAACGAGGCTCTGAGCAACCTGATTGAGTTGAAGATGTCCCTGCTTATTGCAGAGGCGTGGACTTGATGACCTTAAAAGGTTTCTTCCAGCCCAAAGATTCTATGATTAATGTAATGGGTTGGGTAGTATTGAAGCCTATGGGATCTGATTGCTATCTGGCACTTAAACAATCTGCTTAAATCTCAATTTAGGTTGAATTTAAGCCTTATGGGTTTTACCCAAAATAGTAGCTCAAAGTTCTACCCAAAGTAGCTCACAAGCAGTGTGTGTCACATGTTGGTTTCTAGCAGATGGAAAACATTACAGACTGTGAATAACTTTGTGGGAGTTGTGGCTTGCCTGACTGTCTCCTAAGATAAAGGCACTAGTCTTAAGTTTTCTGTTGGATTGACTGCTCTGTGTGCTTGTGTGCGTGTATGTAACGGTGTGTGTATAAATTAGGAGCTTCACATTCTCAGTAAATAGCAGCAGCAAATGGAAGCTGGTAATATTAACTCTGTCAAGGCTCAGTATTGATCCTGAACAGCTCAGTGAAATGCAAGCCTGAGACTGCAGCTCGCTAGCACTAATAATTACACTGGTTAGCAATATGGAGCTGCCACTCAGATTCAGACTTATAATGAAATTGTTTGAGAAAAAAAAAAGATAAAACAGGTATGAATACAGGTCTGTGGGTTGGATCTCCTTTGGAACCTGTTTCTTACAGATCTCTGACATTATTGCCTTTCTTATAACTCTCTTTAGCGTCTTTGTCATTAAATTTTGTTCTCTACACTCCAGATGGAGGCAGACTTTTTTTTTTTTGCTTTTCCCCAATTTACTGATTTGCTTAGTGAAAGGAGTGCTTAACTGCCTACTCTTATGATGGTTAGAGCTCTTCTAGACCAACCTAGCCTACCACTTTCCAGTGCAGCAGCCCCCATCTTTGGATGTCATGACACAAAAGTAGATATACAATTGAAGAAAGGTGCACATAGTTTATTTTCAGCCATTTAAATCAGGAAGGCTGAGCTTTGCTGACTTGTATCAAACAGCTGCCCAATAATGCTGGTGTGAAGTCTTTTTTGACCACCAGTGATTTTATGGAATAGCAATATCTTTCTCCAGTGTACCACTATTTGGATTTTTTGCATCCCTGTTGCAAAAATATGCTGGTTGATGTTGTCACATGTCAAAATACCCAGTGAGATATGAACTGCGTCAGCAGGACTGGTCTCCTCCCTGGTGCTGCACATTCCAGCAGACTTTATGACATACTATATGCAGATCAATATTTCATGGACACATTATACTGTCAAGAGAAGAGGGCTTCCTATTCAAATTGAAGTTACTTTGTCTAGAGACTAACGGGGGAAAAAAATGACCCTCCTACTCAAAAGAGAAGCCTTATTCTTACACCTGGCCTGTAGCAAAGGATCCTTTGTCCTATCCAGGTAACAAGTGATGCCAGAAAGTGGCAGAAGGAGGCAAGACATCTAGTTTTGTAGTGAAGCATTTGCGTGTTTCAAACAGTAAATGTCTATGGAGTGTAATATTTAAATCAACAGCTGTACCCTTGCAATTGTGATCACTGATCAGTGTGTATATGTGCAAAGACCAGCTGAAGAAGGGGAAGACCTGGGGCTGGTGGGTGAGAAATAAGCAGAGATGACGGTGGAGCTGGAAAGTGAAGATGTAAAGTAGCGACCCTGCCTTTCTTTAAAGAAAGAATTAGCCTGTTCAGCAGGGTGGGGAGAGCACATCTTGAGTGAATGTGAAGGCCCTGTGTTCAGAGGGGAGGCTCTGCCCTGCGAGCAAACAATAAGAGGCATCAGTTTGTGCCTGGCAAGATGCAGCTCATTGAGGGGGGCATGTGCAATCAGCTTTTTCCTCTCGTGCGCAAGCAGACAGCATCCAGCAAAGAAATGGCCTCCCTTGGCAAATGTGACTCCTCCTCATTTAAATGATGCTGTTGTGGCAGCTACCTGGTGACTTGTCACACCAGAAAATGATATATACACTGAGACCTGGCCTGCCTTGACTCAAGCCATCACCTTACCTTTGCTGTTTCCGTCGGGTCCCCGAAGGATTGTGCACTCCTCGATGTTGCCAAATGCCTCGAATAGCCTGCGCACGTCATCTTCTGACTGCTGCTTATTGAGCATGCCCACAAAGAGTTTTCTGTCTTCTGGAACAAAATAAAGAGATGCTTACCATATTTCAGGAGGGATGTGAAAGCCAAGATGGCTCAGTATCACATGCAAAACAAATGGTGATTTCTTTGCTTTGACATGTTTCAGAAGCTGCTAGTCATTTCAGGTGGTTGGCTTGAAAAACCTTAATAGCATCTGACTTTCAAGCTTGAAAATAATTTGGCAATTTAAAAAACAAAACAAAACTGAACAAAAACCCAAACAAACCAAAAAAGGTCCAAAACCCCAGAAATACACAAAAACTTTAACTGTTTATCAAAATCTAGGCACTGAATTCTTCCATATCTGCTTTTTTTGATCAATTTTTGCAGTCAGCTTGCAGTTACTGAAATGACAACTTTGCTTAGACTGCAATCCAAGAAGAATGTGGATAAAGATAGCATATAGAAACAAAGTTCAAGTGCAAAACAACATAAGTTAGTAGCCCTTGCAATACTAAATAAGTTACAGGAAAAAAATGTTTTAACATAAGCTGTTTTAAATCAGGATATAACGGAAGCCAAAGCCTGTAAATGAAGATTTGTCATTCATACCCACTCACAGACACATACCTACAAGTTTGGATGAGTTTTTAAATATATTTTCAATGCTCATGTGAAATAAACCAAACTTTTTGAAACATACTGTTTTTTGAAACATAAAGTTAGCTTATACGATTACTATTATCTGAGGTAGCTCAAGCAAGTAGTATTTCATGTCAAAGTAGATGTGGTCTGCTAGTAGATAACTGTATTTTGATTGAGGAAGACTATTTATACTTGGACTTACACCAAATATAGATTTCTTCAGTACAGAACGAAACACCATCAGAAAATGTTGGTGTAAACAGAGCAAACTAGTGACTGTTGAGTTTGTAGAAAGATCTCAGAGGGCACTGAGTGATACCTCTAGATAAGGTTTATGTTCAGAGACTAGTATCATTACACCAAGGGGAAAAAAAAAAAATTACATAGTTTACATTGTGTATGTAAACAGGCCATTTGCACATGATTCATAAATGTCTTATTTATCATTCATTAAACACTATGTAAATGTGTGAACCAGGAGTTTTTTCAGAGTAGTTTACAGAGCAGATGTAACCAATTTGAATAAATATATGTAAATAAATAAATAAATAATTTGATTTTTTAATTTCCTTATTTTTAATCCACATGTTAACCTAAAGTTGAACAAAACATTCGTTTGCAATAACCCTTTTCTGGCTGACTAATTGGGTGATTTATGTCACTCTTGTTCACTGAGAAATCATTGGTGTAGACAATCTATTCTGCTTCAACCAGTATTTGTTCAAAATTCCCCTCTTCAAGATGCACCTGCACGTTGGTAAATTATTTTATAGCCTTGGATGAGGATAATTTTTCATGCAGTGGATATCAAGTGAGGATATTAGGAGTTTTCAGTCCTTCAGTGGAGTTATCCACATAAACGAAAAGTGTACTGCCCATGGAAAACAAGGAGTTATGTTGCCGTCATATAGGCTGCTGAAAAGGTAGGAAAAATAGGTTGAGGAGGGTACATGTGCATTCCTGATAGTGGAGAAAAAATGGGGTTAGTTTTCCAATACACACACTAGAAGCAAGAAATATGCCTACTTTACGTTGGAATTGATTCAACAAAGGCACTTTTCGAGGTCTTTGCTGGCAACATTAAGTTCAGTCTTTAATGATGCAGTCAGCCCTAACTAACACTGTGAGGTTTGTCCCAACCTCAAGAGTAGCTGCTTTGGACACCTGAAAGATTTGTTTTCCTGATGGCCAAACTGTCATGCAAAAGTGACTCTCAGAGGTGAGGTATGTGCCTTAGAAAGGCAGCTACTGAAGCTGAGGGTGAACTGTGCGGGGTATCTTTTGGTGTAGGGCTAGACAGAGCTTGGAAAAAAGAGTCCAGCCCGAACTCCAATGGTTCAACTCCAACTTCACCTGGTTGGGATCAGGCATAGCCAACATGGGTTCATGAAAGGCAGGTCCTGCTTGACCAACCTCATCGCCTTCTACGACCAGGTGACCTGCCTAGTGGATGAGGGGAAGACTGTGGACGTTGTCTACCTGGAGTTTAGTAAAACCTTTGACAGCATCTCCCACAACATTCTCCTGGAGAAACTGGGGGCTTGTGGCTTAGACAGGTTTACTCTTCGCTGGATAAAGAACTGGCTGGATGGCCAAGCCCAGAGAGTTGTGGTGAATGGCGTTAAATCTGTCTGATGGCCGGTCACAAGCGGTGTTCCCCAGGGCTCGGTTCTGGGGCCGGTCTTGTTCAATATCTTTATTGATGATCTGGATGAGGGGATCGAGTGCTCCCTCAGTAAGTTTGCAGATGACACCAAGTTGAGTGGGAGTGTTGATCTGCTGGAGGGTAGGAGGGCTCTGCAGAGGGACCTGGACAGGCTGGATCGCTGAGCCAAGGCCAAGTGTATGAGGTTTAATAAGGCCAAGTGCAGGGTCCTGCACTTTGGCCACAACAACCCCATGCAATGCTACAGACTTGGGGAGGAGTGGCTGGAGAGCAGCCCGGCGGAAAGGGACCTGGGGGTGCTGGTTGACAGCCGGCTGAACATGAGCCAGCAGTGTGCCCAGGTGGCCAAGAAGGCCAACAGCATCCTGGCCTGTATCAGAAATAGTGTGGCCAGCAGGAGTAGGGAAGTGATTGTGCCCCTGTACTCGGCACTGGTGAGGCCGCACCTTGAATACTGTGTTCAGTTTTGGGCCCCTCACTACAAGAAGGATGCTGAGGTGCTGGAGCGTGTCCAGAGAAGGGCAACGAAGCTGGTGAGGGGTCTGGAGAACAAGTCTTATGAGGAGCAGCTGAGGGAACTGGAGTTGTTCAGTCTGGAGAAGAGGAAGCTGAGGGGAGACCTTATTGCTCTCTACAACTACCTGAAAGGGGGTTTTGGTGAGGTGGGTGTCGGTTTCTTCTCCCAACTAACTAGTGATAGGACAAGAAGAAATGGTCTCAAGTTGTGGCAGGGGAGGTTTAGACTGGATATTAGGAAAAATTTCTTTACTGAGAGGGTGGTCAGGCATTGGAACAGGCTGCCCAGAGAGGTGGTGGAGTCACCATCTCTGGAAATGTTCAAAAAACTTGTGGATGTGGTGCTTCAGGATATGGTTTAGGGGACATGGTGGCACTGGATTAATGGTTGGACTTGATGATCTTGAAGGTCCTTACCAACCTTAGTCATTCTGTGATTCTGTGGTTGTCTAGGTATCTGAGGAAAACCCACCTGGACAATGACACCAGCTGTCCTGGAAGATAGGAGACATTTTAGGAAGGGGGAAGAGCAGTGGGAACAAACTGACACCAGCACCAGCAAAAGGCTTTGCCTAGAAAGTCTGTGTCTGGTAAATACTTCCAGTGCAGAGGAAGCATCTGTTATACTGTACTCTATATGGTTTCCCCTGTTTGAAATAAGCTGCGTCAACAATAACACTCCTATAGCTGTGTAACTGTATTTTCACTAGGCTTTTTGCTAATATAAATGTATCATGAAAAAAAAATCACATCCCTTCTCTGTCAGCAAAACTCTCTAGTGTGGAGCTGGACTGAAACTGCCTTGCCTGCCTTAGTTTATGCAAAGCTTAAACCAGGTGCTTTAGAAACCACTTAATTTTAATTTTGTTTTGCTTTGTTTTGCTTTGTTTTGCTTTGTTTTGCTTTGTTTTTAGACCCTTTTTCTGCATCTCTGCAGGACACTAGGAATGGTGATGACTGTCCCCAGAGCTGGCTAACAGAAGTGGTTCTTTGGTGAGTTGCCCACAAGGTGGCCATCAGACCACAAGGAAGAGGCTCTGCCAAGGGTGAAGATCACCTTCCCCAGGGGCTGCTGGTCCAGCCACTCCAAAGGAGGTGGCATGAAGGAGCTCACTATGGCCAGCCACAGCTTAGCACTGCCTGGACATCACCTCCAGCTTGGTCTCCAAATCAGTGACCCGTTTCCCTCTTGAAGAACTGTGCCTTGGGTCATCAGGGGAATCATTTATCACATCTGCCGTCTCTGAAATCTACACAATCACACACTCGACTGACAAAAAAATGAATCAGATTATCAAGCTTTTTACTCTGACAGAGTCTTCTAACAAAGTTAGAAAATTTAACTAAAATTTAAAAACAAAATTTGACTTTCACATCCCAGCCCTGTCACGGAGATCAGTAGTGCATTTTAACAGCACACCTCATATATCTTGGGTAGGAAGAGAGAAGGAAGGGTCCAGCAGCTGGGACTACTCAACATGGTTACTAAGTTTATCCTCTAATGGGCTTGTATGAGCCTCTCACACCCTAAGTGCCCCCATACGCTGCTCTTCCAGGTCCCAGAAAAAAAAACAAGCCATGCACTGGGGCAACTACTGCTTTGTAAATATGCCTGATCAAGGCCATGAGACTTACAGAACAAAATGAAGAGAAGATGTGCTGGTGTCAGTGGGAGGTGTCTGACCATGTGTGCACACCACAGGTGCTCCCCATCAGACTTTTCCAGTGTCCTCAAATGAGAATGGAGGGCCGTACCTTGGGGTACCATTACTTACGCCACTCTACATCTTAGAGAAACCAGAGATTTAGGCTGCCTGGATCAGTCCCTGGATCAAGCTATCCCTGAGCTCTGTCTGTCTGTAGGGTGTAGGGGCCACCCCTTCCACACATGGCCCACCCATACCACCCCGCTGCATCCCATGCTTCCTCCTCTTTCAGTGAGGGATCATCCCAAATCTGTGTGTCTCAGGACACATATCTGAATTTTGGAGCATTGGGCAGACTTGGTCTTCCATGGCCCCCATGGCCAAGCTCAATGCTACCATCCCCGTTTCAGATTGTGTGACTAAGAAGTAAAGAGCCTTCAAGATCGGGCCCACTAAGACCTAGGCCACAGGTTAAAACAAATACACAGACAAGGAAACCAGAAATATCATTGTCCAGGACAAAAAGAGGCCAGGCACGAGCCTGTGATCTGGGATGTCCCCAGCATGAGCTGTGGGCATGACCATGTGCTCCAGCCTAAGCTGGCCTGTGGCCACAGGAGAGGGAGTGGTACCTCACAATACCATTCCGTCTTCCACAACAGAGGTGGGCAGCCATCAGGAGCAGCCTCTCTCTCTTTCCTATGAGGGAAATTGAGACAGTGATCTTGTTTAGCATGCCTAAAGACAGATATGATGAAAACCTATTTGATGCAGCTTCCTCAAGGCCACACATGGCCATGTGTCAGGTAATGACACACATCTGAGCATCTCCCCTTTGCTTTTGTCAGGTAGGATCTGTCCAAATTGCTGCCTAGTATACCCACCAAAGTGTCAGTGTCATTTTTTGTCTCATTCCCACGTTTTATGTGTTAGTGAAGAAAGCTTGCTAGCCTTGCTGTAGAGGCAGCCCTTAATAGCAGCAGTTTAAGCAATGACACTACCCTGCAGCACAGGGTCTGAGTGCGGTCACCAGGTAAGCCTCTCCACCCCACAGTTTTGTTTTCCCTCCTTAGTGTTCACCCCATTATCAGTCTTTCCCCATGGCCTGAGTCCATCATGCCTGCTCGGGCCATGGAAGTAACCGTGGATGGCTAGCTCTCTCTGCTGAGGAGCCCAGAAGAGCTGAGGACGTTTTTACTGGTTCACCACAAAGCCTTCACGATGAAGGACTTGAGGCACAGCCGTAATATTGAAAATTAAAGCCATCTCAAGTCTACCCCATTTTGCCATAAACAAAACACAGCAACAACAGCAGCCAGCATTCCCTGTTCCTCCCAGGAAGATGAGTGGAGTGAGAAAAGCCTCAGCACTGGCAAACCGGAGTCCCCAGAGATGTCCCCTTGGTGACATTTCCAATATTCCCAAGAAACCAGGCTGCCCTCTTCTTGGTCACTCTGCCAGCTGCAGAGGATTGTTCCTGTCACGAAAAACTGGCTGCAAAGCACAGTGGTGAAGGAGTGTAACTTGTCAGCTAAATATACAGTCTCTGTAAATCTCCCTGGCTGTGTTTACGTGAAGCCTCAGCACCTTCTCCAGTGCAAACAGGGGTTAAATTATTGCCTGTTCTATTTGTATTTGAATGTTACGTTTCTATGATAAGCGTAAGGCAGAGGTGTCAGACGGGCCCGGGCGAAGGAGACGGCACGTGTGAAAGGTGAAATAATAGAGCGTTGCAAACCAAGTGCCAAGAGAAGATGGGAAGGGGGGACAGGGGATTGCGGGGGACGAGGGGGAGGACGGGCACTAATTAAAGAGACAGAAGGGACAATGAGATGCAGGATGTTTGACCCTCTGTGGAGCAAGAGGACAAGAACAAGAATCACAGCGACTGTGAAGGGATTGAGGGAAGATTAGGGTCACTCACAGAGAGACATGACACAGGTTTGTGTTTATCCAAATAGCTCTTGTTAATGTATGTGTGTGCGTGGGGGTACATTTAGGTAAGAGTATATAAATACACTTGTGTTCTCATATTCCTCATGCAAAACAAAGAGGTTGAATTCTTGTATCAGGAAAGCATAAGCCAACTGTACTCTCTAGAACATCGCATCCAAGGCCTGGGCAATAAAGAGGGACAGATGTACCACCTTTGTGGCCCAGGCTAATAAAGAAGGCGAGCCAGAAGATTGCTAAGGTCCCTTGTAGCCATGAAACCCCTTATTCTAAAACCTATGAGCCTCGGTATTTCATCCCAAGTTCATTGCATCACAGATGGACAGTGTGTGTGCTTTTTTGTGCAAGAACAAAACTGTCCTTCGCATATTTCTGTATGGCAACAATCATCGTCTGTATGCACATGGTATTCAACAGAGTAGCTCTCTGATGTTACTCGAAGCCTTTGGCTTTCTAAGCATCAGGACCAGGTTGCTGTATGACTTCATTTCAGAAACGAGATGCTAATTAATTCCATTATTTATATAGTTTGTCCCTGCTGTTATTCCCCACATGCCCAAACATTGCATGCACACACAGTGAGGGACCAGCTGCAGTGCCTTGGTCCAGGCACCGGGAAGGCCTTTAAGCTTATCTTCTAAGCACCATGACAGAATAAACAAGCAGCCTAGAGAAGTTTTCCATGCAAGTGTGGGCGATAAGAAAATGCTGGTGCATAGGACCAAGTAGCACATCTACCAGAGAGGATGGAAGAGGCAGAGTGGATCTTCCTTGCCCGCTCTCCTGGCTGGTCCTCATCTGAGAAGGACGAGGAGGTGGCGCTGTTGTCCACCATAGAGTAGTTCAGATTAGAAGGGACCGTTAAAGGTCGTTGAGGCGTACTACCCTGCAATGAGCAGGGACATCTTCAACTACATTAGGTTGCTTAGAATATTATCCAACCTGACCTTGAAGGTTTCCAGGGATGGGGCACCTCTTTGGGTAACCTGTGCCAGTGTTTCACCATCCTCATGGTAAAAAATTTCTTCTTTATATCGAGTCTGAATCTGCCCTCTTTCAATTTAAAACCATCACCCCTTGTCCTGTTGCAACAGGCCCTGCTAAAAACACTGTCCCCATCTTTCTTCTCAGCCCCCTTTAAATACTGGCAGGCTGCAATAAGGTCTCCCCGGAGCCTTCTCTTCTCCAGGCTGAACAACCCCAACTCTCTCAGTCTGTCCTCACAGCAGAGCTGTTCCAGCCCTCTGAGCATTTTTCTGGCTTCCCCTGGACCCGCTCCAACAGGTCCATGTCTTTCCTGTGCCGAGGGCTCCAGAGCTGGATGCAGGACCCCAGGTGGGGTCTCACCAGAGCAGAGTAGAGGGGCAGAATCCCCTCCCTCGCCCTGCTGGCCACGCTGCTTTGGATGCAGCCCCAGGGTACAGTTGGCCTTCCGGGCTGCAAGCGCACATTGCCAGCTCATGTCCAGCTTTTCATCCACCAGTACCCCCAAGTCCATGCAGTGGGATCAGGAGTCTGCCAAAATCACGGTGGTGAGAAAGAGCTATAAACATGGGGTTTTTTTCAGTCAATCATGGGCAAGGTGTCATTCTCAGTTCCAAGAAAAAAGGAGGAGCTGTAGAGCAGAATGGTGAGCCGCAGGTGCCCCTCACATTATGAAAGTTTGGGCTGAGCCCTGCACTCAAACCTGCAAACTCAAACCGGCTCTCCTCTCCAGCTGGAGTGCCCTGCCGCTCCCCCCAGCCCCTGCTAACCAGGTGGATCAATGGGCTGAAACCAGGGCATTTCCTGGGGCCTGGGCTGCACGCTCCTATTGCTGTTTTCACAGCAGTGCTACAGCTCCGTGATGATGATTACAGCCCTTTCCACAGGGGAAGCGATTACAAATTCTGTTGTAGCTAATTGTAAGTTAGATAATTATCTTCTCCGTGGTACCTTGCTGGAAAATACAGGAACCTTGTAAAATGAAGGTGTTTCAAAAATTAGGAAGGGGGAAAAAAACCAACAACAACCAAAAGCCCGACCCACTCTGGAAACAATGGAAACCTACCACTACCTAACTCCAAACAACAGCAACCGAACCCTTCTTCCACCTGCACGGGTTCCTATTTCACTCCTTTTCACTCCTTTTCCCCAATATTACACAACACCCACAAGCGGCTAATTCTGCTGCAGGCTTTAAAATGTTTGCTGAGTTCACCTGTTCCTTGCAGCTGGGTGTTGTGGGGCATCCCTAATCACATCTTATCAGGAGTGATTTCTTTGTGCTGATCTTTCCCCCTCTTCCCTCCCCAGTTTGGTTTTACTTAACAGATTCTTTATACCCCATACGTTAACAGATATGATTGCACAGCTGCCGGTCTTCGACTGCTGGAGACAGAGGCTTTGAGACACCCAGGCTAGAGAGAATAACAGCTAATCTGAACAGCTGTGTGATGGGGACAAGCGCAAATGAATATAAGCCCAGGTGTGGGAGCATAATTCTCCTGCACAAAGAAAGAAGCGTCATCCCACAGGTGCGTCAGTCTCTACTGTTGCATCTGAAAAACATCGTTTGAAGGATTTCTCTTATTTAATTGCTTGGCTGCACTTTGAGCCTTGAATTGGAACACAGATCCTGAATACAGAATGCAAGAATAGCTGTATGAGAGGCAGCAGGTCTGTCTGACCCTGTGTGCTGCCTCTGGCAATAGCCAGTTGTGGAAATCTAGGAAAGAGTACAAGAACAGGGGAAGTGATTTTGTTAATCCTCCCAAATATTCTCCTAGACACTAGTGCTCTGCAGTTTAGGGACTTTTGGAGTCTGCAGCGGGGGTTTTTTTGTATGTAATAGTTTTTGAAGTGTCTGTCTTTGATGCAATTGTTCAGCAGGCTTTTGAACCATGTGAACTGTGCACATCCACACATCCTGCAGCAAGACGTTCTGCCGCTTAATCATGCATTGTGTTAGGAACCTCTTCCTTTAGTTTATTTTAAACATGCCACAAACTATTTTCAATAGACAAGCCCTAGATCTTCTCTTGGATAAGAGTGGAAATCACTCCTGATCCAGTTATGGAAGAGTGGACCCATGAGGATAAGCAAGAGCTTGGCCAAAGCTCCTGTCTGTACATTTCAGACTGGTATTTGGGACTTATGGGTTCCATCTCAAGCTGTTCTCTGGATACTGTGGAAAACAAAACCACTTTTCCCTTAGAGTGATTTGTTATTCCTGGTACCAGAGAGATAGGTGACCACGGTGTTACTTTTACTAAATACTGAAAACACACCTCTGCCAAAGACAGCAGCCTCAGTGGAAATACGGGCTACATAAGTTACCCAGCACAAAAGACAGCCTCAGTTTCCTCATCTGCAAAAAGAATAATTAGTGGTTGCACCAGGCAAAACTGGGAATTGCTGAAGTTCCTCAGTGTTTGCCACAAGTCAAGAATACAGGGAGCTCTGGCAGTAATAATGAAAGGCACCTGTCAGGCTGGTGGTCAGATCTATGGCAGCACCCTCTAATGGTTTCTAACAGATTTAAGTGGCTGGAGCTTCTCCAACTCCTTTTTCATGCAAGAGGAGTCCATGGTGGGGGTAAGTCAAGGCAGGATTTAGTTCTGAATGGAAAGCCCTGCTTTTGCAAATGACAATGACTGTGGATCTTGGAGTCATCTTCCAGGGAGACATTTTCATGTCCTGCAGAGTTGTGATCCCTAAAGGCAGTGTCATGGTGTCACAGTGATCTAAGTGCACGTGTCCAAGAAAACACAGATGTTGGCTGCTGTTGGCCCTATGAGCAACGGGAAAGAAATTTAACATGTTGCCAACTGGTGAGTCATAAGTCTAAGGTTATGTTTTTAAATTAAGTCTCTACTTTTGGGGTCCTCAGCCGTACTACAGTCCTATCCTGCTGAGCAGAGAGACTTGCTTGACAGGGAACTGGAGTAAGACCTTCATCTGCATCAGCTGCTAAACCACGTCCAGAAATTGGTTGGGAAAGTAAGCATATAAGCAGGATGGATAAAGTGCAGAACTAGGACAAAAATGTAAGGAGATGGAGAAGACAGTTGAGACCAGGAGAATGAATGCTCTTTGGACTTGGCCTGTCCTATGTACTACCTGCTGTCTACCTGCACTGAAGTGAAATCGAACCTTAAACCTACAGCCTCCTCTGGACAGTTCAGATGAAAGCACACTCAGGCTTCCTCTGTGCAGATAGGTTATGGGCAAAACTTGGGCAACAAGCCAAGCACACCTTGCCATAGTCTAAGCAATTCTTTTAACAGCAGACTCTTGTACAGCTGAGAATATTATAACCCCAAGACAAATATCAGTAGTTCTGAGTTGCTGAACAGCGCCGTCACAACTGTCCATTGCCGAGAGATGCTATTCCCTGTGCAGATCTTAAATGACAGGTTTTATGGTGTTTCATATTGAGCTGGGAAAACAACTCACAATGACCCACTTTATTAGTAGCCCTTGCTTAGGAAATCTGGTGGTGAGAGCAGTCTAAAACCTGGTGTCATGCAAAGCCCACTCTGCCTGATCTGTGCCTGACAGATCATAACTCTTCCAAGTTTATTCATTATCTGAAATGCCCAATTGGATTATTTCTGAGAAAGATTCACGAGGCAATGCTTTTTAGGAAAAAATTCAGGAGTCAAAATCTGATCTTTCTAAATTCGATGTATAGCTCAAACACCCACTTTCTCTTCACCATCCTTCCACATTAGGCTGAATATCTGAATTAAAATCAGCCTTCCAATCATTAAAAAAAAAAATCATGCCTCTTTCCCTAGATATCAGCAACCTGTTCTTACAGTTCTCGTTTCCCAGGAACACCCCTGGAAATGTTCACAGGAGAAAAGCACCTAAGGAGACCCAGCATCAAAGTGCAGAGGCATGCAGCTGTGCTGTAAATAAACTTTGCAGCATTTTCCATCACTGTTTGGCTGCCTTACTCTTGCAAATCTACCCATGTTTTCCTGGCCCAGCTTGATGGATTTGCTGAAGAAGGAGGTGAAAGAGAAGACTGTCTTGTACTATCAAATGACACCTCAAATGAGCACTGAGTCATGCTTTTACAGTCATCTTTCAAAGGCAGCTCAGATTTGAATACAACTCCTACAGCCTTTGGTTCTGGGGAATTTAACACATCTTAATTCCTATGTGTAACATCCTCTTTTCACTCTGTGGCCACACAAGGCTGAGGTTGAGCCTGAAGGGCCGTTTGGTTTTCACGCTCATTCAGAGCAAAGCTTAGAAGCTTCTTGACAAACTCTGCAGGGTCAGTGGTGTCAAGACTGGTATGTCAGGAAAATAAGTTTCAGTTCCTAAACTCATCTCACTGGTGACCTGTCGGAGCTTTGAAACCCTTTCCAGAAGCCTAGAAGTCCAGGACGTTAATCTGTGGTAGCACTCCAGCCTCGAGCACTGAGGACTGTTGGAACAGCAAAGACATGGGCAGGAGGGGCTGGTGGGAAGGACATATTTTCTCTTGCAGGAGCTGTGACGACATTTCAGATCAAATTAAACTTCAGTTTTTAAAGACTTCAGTGGAGGTAATTGAAACACTTCCTCACAATTGCCTGAACCTAAGTGTTAGCTCTCTCTTCCTCTGTATATCATCCCTTTTCCCCCAAGCCTGAGACAGCCCTGCATGGCCACAGTCTCCTTAATATTAAAGACGGTGATTAAATGGGATTCGCCAAAAGACAAAGGACTGAAAACCTGCCAATTGTTAATCCCTCTCTCGCTGTGCTTAAAAATTCCATTTCCTTCATTTGAAGAAAGTGTGGGGGGGAGAAAAGAGAATTATACGCCTATGTCTAATTTAAATTCTGGCATCGCGGGTCCTGTTCCCTTCTCCCTCTCTTGACGTCTGAATATATTCCTTTATTACCATTATTACAGCTTTCTGATTGCATTAAAATTCATCCACATGCTTCTCTCCACATTCCACTTTTCTTTTGCCAGTTTTTTTGTTAATTCCTTTTTTCTCTCCCCACTTCCCTCCCCACTTTCAAATTATAAAGAATGTCATTAAAGATCTCCACAAAATGCCTCAACTCCTTTCTCTCTTGTTTTTATAAACTTGCTGGCTTTCTTCCTCTCCATTCCCTCATCTACAAACAAAGAAGATGAAGGAGAGGCAAAAGAATACAATAATAATAAAGGAATCCAAGCAGCATGTCTTACAGGTCTCAATAACACCTTTCCTACATCTCAGAGCTCCGGGCCTAATGCTCACTTTAGTTATGAAGCCATATTTCACAGAGAAGTTTTGTGTATTATTTGTTTGACGCTTGCACCTGGAATCTGCAGCTAAAATCAGAAGTGGAGTGTGCCAGGCTGTGTACGTAAGCGTGGAAAGAGACAGTCCTGTCTACAATTATAAGCAGAAAAATAAGCAAGTTAGAAACAGAAATATAATTTCACTCTCTTTTACAGAACAAGAGCTGAAATCCTGTAAGGATTTGCCTATGGATGTGAGCAGCGGAGCTGGGCATGGAGTGCATATGACCACTTGCAGGTGGCTAGTTCAAGATCTGAACTCAAACGGGATCCAGCCTTTTAATCCTTCAGCCGTCCCACTGACTGCAAGGAGACCTTAAAAGTGACTTTTTTTTCCCCACAAGGCAGATCACCTGAAAAGGTGTATCTTTGCCTAGGCCAGTCCCACTTTATCTGGGTGGAAGCCCCAGTCTCCTCATTCAGAACAAAGCTTGGAAGCTTCTTGGCAACCTCAATCCATTTTTATGGAATAAAATGAAGGTGAGAGTTGGAATCCTCTCCTGTATGGAGTACCGTTTGCCCTACAAGCATTTAAACTGGAAGGTGGGGGCATGATATAGAACCAGTGTGATCAGACTGGGGTGACTAATCCCCTTAATCTGTCCTTGGGACTCTCCTAGCCCAGCTGGCAGGAAGAAGTTGCTGTTCTGAAACTTTCATTTGTTCCTTCCAGTTCTTCCCAGGGTGCCTAAGTAGGAGGTTTTTTGTTTTCTTTTTTTATTATTATTTTTGTTGCTGTCATCCTCAATTACACTAATGTAATGAAATGACTGAAACTGGATGAAAAATGGAATTTTCTTTCTAGGGGAAATACTGATGTCTCAAAAAATGTGCTTCCACTTTCAACTGGAGAAGCCAAAGTTCTTGTGAAATGGAAATTCTTTAGTTGTGAAATGTTACAGGGTATTGCCTCAGAGGAATAAAAAGACTTTTTCTTAATAACCTCAAAAAATATATAAAGCAGAATGGCTGTGGTTTTCATCGAGACAAAAGAGACTACATTTTCACACGCTATATGAATAAATGAAAGATATTTCTGCCATGGGATGTTGCTGAATGTAAATGCCATAAATTAGCTCCAAGGGGAATGAGACAGATTAGTGGTGGTTGTGTCCACTCACTGCTATTAAACATGAAGATCCAGATGCAAAATCTGTCTTAGTTGCTAAACCTCTGTTTGCTGGAGGGTAGGGTCACTCTTTATAGTGTTGCTACTCTTTCTAATGGGCACTGCTGGGGAAGAGGATGCTGGACTAGACAAACATTTGGTCTAACCCAAAATGGAATCTCTTATGTTCTTAGCGATTTAATACAACATAGACTTGAAACAAAATTAATCAAAAAGATTCTGTTAAAATGACATGTTTGTATGTCCTGAAATGAGAACTCTATACATTAATTTTAAAAAAAAAAAGTCCCCTGGCAAAGATCTCATTGAAATGGACCTGTTCCACGGGAATGTTTTGCCTTTTACAAAACTGCATGTCAGGCTAGATAACTGTTCTTTTGAAATGCTTTGGCCAGCTCAACAAATGACCCAGGAAATGAATGCTTCAGGATGCCACCTGGCAGGATCTGGCTTGACTTATTCACATACTCATTTAAACCATTACCCCAAGGTGCATATGCGAAGGAACATTACATGCCAGTGGTGTTAAACCCGTGCTTGTAATAAATATCGGGGATTCAGGGTTAGAGCTGAAGCTTATTGAAGTTAATGAAATAGAGTGCCACAGAGCCTTGCAGGGTTTGGATCAGACCCTCAATTTGCTGAACTGCTGCTCAGTATGTCCCTACTGCTGCTGGGTATTGTAAATTCTCCCTGATGTAGAACGGCATATTACACCCATGGACAGCAGAGCCTGAATGATGCTGATCAAAACTTTTGTGGGATAGGGTTTGGGGATCTCTGTATTTCCCTGATTTGGCCTGTTTTCTTAGCCTCCTTTCACCAATCTCTTGCAGTAAGGAAGAGAAAACAAAACCCTGTGAAATCTCCAGCATGGGCAAAAATCATCCTTCCTCTGAGTGGAAGATTTTCCTTCACGCCTGACCCTAGTTTTTAAAAGAGAAGTGCAAAACAGTGAGGGAGTGCAGGAAAACTGTCACCAAACAGTGTGTCCTGAAATGCCAGGCAACAGTGGCAGCGTGTGACACAAGGGGTTGCAATAAAATTTATAACCAACACACTCAAAAGAAGAAACTTCCTTTAGTGAAAGCAATATCCAGTACATGCTTGGCTGGAAGCAAGGCCTGCTGGACCCAGCATGAAGTTACCCATAGACATGGGCTGCCCTGTGCCCTGGTCTGGAACCCCCTGGGCACTTCGTCTCCAGAGGATTTAGGCTGGTTTCTATCTCAGGGGAGACTTATCCCACTCAGCGCATCAAGCAAAGATATCTCCTCTCACTGGGGAAAGCGAGACTCCTTTGATGTCACTTAGCATCCCCCTGCAAACGTCTTATTGAAGATTATTTCTTCCACCCACCCTCCCACCCCCAACTCTCGACTCCGACGGGCTTTAAATGCCACTGTCATTTCCATCCGCTGACGGAGCTCTGTAACTGCTGCGCTGAATGGCATTCGCTAAAACCAACTAACAGAGGGAAATGAGGTTAACCTTTAAGAAAGGTGAAAATGAGCTGGGTGCTACGCCAGCAGTAAAGAATAGTTCGTAAACAGCCTCCTGCTATAGAGGCAGTTTACTCCAGGTGCCGGCACTGTTGGTAGCTCCATTTGCTGGTGGATCTCAGGGGTGAGCTTGGCCGGGAGAAGGCGTGGGACCTCTCCGCTCACATGGTTTAGTCAGCTCTTCTCTGGCAGGCCTGTGGGGACAGTCCCATGACTCTGATCTTGGCTGCTGTTGTTTGAACTCACAGCAAGCTGTAGTAGGCATGTATGACATACCAGCGGCTTGCACCAGCAGAGCTTTCCTCCACCATTTTCTTCCTAAGCTTGGAGGCAGATAGGAGTGGTCAGGGCCAAATCCTGCCTTGCCTGTCTCCTTGTTGAGTTCCTTCTTTCCAGTGGTCATTTTAAATCCTTCAGAGCTCAGCCCGACACTACCTATTAACTCTTACTGACTGACTTACTGGCTCTGCTTCTGTAAAAGTGGTATTGCTGCATGATCCTGAAATCTCTGAAGGACCACTATTGTCCTTTTGTTTTCCTTCAGGCTTAATGAACTTGTCTCCTTGCTCATCCAGGAGTTAGGTAAAGTCTTGGCTTTCAACCACTACTTGAACCTGCCTGTGCAATTCCCACACTCATACCTGAGGTCCTGTGCTACACAACTCATGAAGGACAGGGCATGGGGAGAGCTGGGACCAGAGACTCTGCGCTTCCATGCAACAACTGCAAGAGAAGGGGTATCTCTTATTCTACACAGAAGATTAACAGCAAGTGAGTCTTACGGGGGGAACTCAATACCTTTCCAATTTGGGTACCAGAAGGAGAAGGTGCAGCACAAAGCCGTGATGGGAACAAGACAAATATTTGTTAAGTAATTTTCTGTTGCCAGCACTCTGCTTCATCTAATTTTAATTATATGGAGAAGCCTGAAGGATGAAGCTACTACCAACTATATTAACAACTGGCAATATAGGAGTGAGTCCACACAAAGTGGGGTTATTGGTGCCTTGTTTTCAGTCAATTTTCTCCACTCATTTTATATAGCTACATCTCTACTTTTACAGGTGTGGACTGAGGTTGGTCCTTTGTCTTACCCATGCACAGTGCTGAATATATTATTGTCTTTCTCTTGTTGTGCTATATTACCCATGCTAGAAGTATTTGAAATAGAAAATTATACAAGTGGACCAAATGATCAGTAGGTATAAACCTACAAAGCTTCCTGAAACAAGATCTTTAGCAGGTGTAAATCAACAATACGGGCATACACGGTGCAATGACATAATTATTTCTCCCACTAACACAGCTATGGCCGGATTGGCAAATATAAAAGGCAGTTATCCTAATCCCGCCCAATGTTAGTAACTGGAGAAATTGATTCCTTGTTTCAGGGCAAAATCCAAGTCTCAGTATGTGAGTTTCCAGCTACTGGAACTTCACTGTCCACTTGGGGAAACATAACCCTCAGTAGACTCTTTCCACCTCAGATTTCATCATCACTAATAATGCTTTTTGGCTAGCAATGCTTTTTGGGGTGTGTGGAGAAAGCAGGGCTGTGCAAGCCAGATCTGGACCTGGCTCCGGTCCCTATTACTGCAACAGTACTGTAACTGTGCTAAGGGGAGTCATCTCTTCCCTTCATCAGTATTAAAGACTCAGAGACACAGGGGGAGAGAGAGCGCGAAGGTGCTGTTTCATAGCAAGACTTTTCTGAGCTTGAGAGCTCACTGCGCTATTATTGCCCCTTTTTCCCTCATTTCAGGCCTTTTTTGTGTTTCATGTTTGGCCCTCGGCAGGCTGAGAGACATGCTGACAAGTTGTAACTCTCACTCGGCTCTGGGAGGGCTTTGTTCTCTGCGTGCGTGGCACAGACTCGCTTCCTCTTTCGAAATGTGACAGCAAGCGATAACACTGACGCAGAGAGCCAGCGCGTGGTCTCGGCACGCTCCCTGTGTTAAAGACCCTCTCCGGTGATCGGCCACATCAGTCAGGAAGCAAAGATGGCGCAGGGGAATATATAGCATCGATGACCCTTTCTTCCTCCCAAAACGCCCTTAACCCCAGGCTAGGCAGAGTATCACAGGGCTTATTGTCAAAAAGAGCTTTTCAGTGATCTGGTCTTTCCCGCTCTGTACTGGAAATGCCCACAGAGCGCAGTGCATAAGCCATCCTGCTGCCGTCCTGCAGCTATCCCCATAGGTTGTGCTTTGCCTAAAGTGCGTGTCCTGAAGAGGAGTCAAGTCTTACTACAAGGACACCAGGCAGAGCAACTATCAGCATCATAGTCTGCTTTGATGTGCAGCCTCTTGTGACAAGAGCCCGTTTCTGACTTCTCACGTTAATGTTTGGCATCGTTTTCAACTAGAAAAGTTTTGGAGAAAAGTTCAGTCTCTCTCCAACTGATTAAAGTGCTCTTTAGTATATAGTTTTTTTCCCCCAGAAAAGATACTTCCATAACAACCCAAGTCTCTTGGAGCTCTCTCAGGCAAGAATGAACACAACCCTTTAAGCCTGACACTTTGAGGAATCAGTTTCATTTATACAGGTCTCTTCAAAATCTTTTACAGTTTTTAAAAGGTGAATGCCAGTCTGGGATCAGTTTGCTGATCACCTTTGTCGTCCGGTTTCCTTGTTTATATAGCAAGAGGTCCTATTAGATGGTTTTGCCCACCACCATGCTGGGAACTAATGTTGAGTTCCTCAGCCGTGCTAACCACTTTTCCAGGTCATCGCCTAGGTACTTTTCTAGGTCGTTGTCTTATGAAATATAACCTCTAATTCTTTAAGTCTGGTTTTTAGCCTTATTCCTCTATGAGTCAGCTTAGATTTGGTTCTGCAGAAACACGCACATAATGCCTCAGCCAGCCAAAGCTCATTTAGAGTGACCTAAGTGACTCAGATGACTCTGTATCAGAGTTCTGTCTTTACAATTTTCCATTTTCTGTTATTCACAGATTTTATCAGCCAGCATATTTAATTCCACATCATTCATGACAATGCTGACTAGCATCAGGGCTGGTACTGATCCGTGCAGAACCCTGCTACAAATACCCTCATCTATCATGCTTTCTCTTCAACAACTGCATTTTGAGATTTGTCCATTACCGAATTCTTAATCCATTTAATGTCTGCCCTCTTGAATGCTGTACTCAGCAGGAACTACAAGGAAGTTCCAATTCTAGATATCCAACCTTTACAGCTCATGATATCTTTTACTGATAAGGAAAACTCAATCAGTCAGTTTTGCCAAGGGGAAGATAGGATCTCAAAGACACATAGCCCCTCTCCTCCCTTTCCTTGCCTCTGGCATTGTTGCTTCTCACCAGCTTGAACAGCAGGCCTTCACCTCTGTTGCAGCACAATTCTCTAACACTGGCATTTAAGGAATATTGTATTTTCCTGAGAATGGGCCATGTTGTCCAGATATTGCCACGAAGGTTGGGCATAGTCCTTAGTTATGTCCGTTTATTGAATCTCAGTTATTACAGCTTATTGCCAATGGCTGGTTCACTCACGGGTTGTGTTTGCTGTGCAGATGTAGACATTACCTTTGCAAATACTGTGACTCAACTACGGTAAGAAGGATGTTGTTCTTCTTTATCACTCCTTTGCCGGTATTATGTCTACAGGACCCTGGGATGAAATAGCCTCTGCAAGCTACTCCCACAGAGAGAGTGAGAGCTGGGGAGACCAGCAACTAAAGGAAAACAAAGTCACAATTCTGAAGAGTGTTTCATACAAGGGGAAACACAGGACAGTTTTTTCTTTTCCCCACCTCAACTTCTTTTTCCTGGGAGCAGAAGTAATTGTATTGAATGCACTCAGAGATTTCCCTGCACAGTGAAGCAATGTAAGACAGTAAGATTCTTATCATTCAGCTTCCCTGAACATTTCTTTGAGCTAAAAACAAAGCCTAGGTCCCAGTTAGGGTGACATTTATTTAGCATATATAATGTTAACCAAAAGAAAATAAGGGAACATGCACTGAACCCTGCTTTGTCTCTTCCACTGTTTAACTATTGGCTTGCCATGACTCATTTTTGGCCTGTTCCAGCCTCTTTGTCCCAGACTGAGGAAGGTCTGGCCTTGGGTTATATGGTGGTCCTTGGTCTTACAGGCAGCTACTGGCGCTGTCCTTCTATCAGGTAGAAGCATGACCCTTGTCTGAGTGGAAGCTAGGACCGAGAGAACAGGGGTTTGAAGGATTTGTTGCAGGCTTTCCTGAATTTTAACAAAAACACTGAAAGTTTGCCCATTAATAATCCACTCATGAGTAAGACAGAACAATTTGTCCCTGGCTCCCTAGGTAGTGGTCTTACATTCAAAAGAAGGCCATTACCTCCCTGTTTGTGTTATTAAATGTGAGAGTATCTCTGGGCAAGTGTCTTTGTTTTCATTTTTTCAGCTCTCCATCTGCAATCCAGGGGAATTTTGGCCTTGGTTGTTTTGAGATCCGGTTCTGAAAGAACACGCTATCACAGTAATAACAGCACAGCAATAATGTTGGTCTAACATATGCATGCAGATATTGCCCAAATAGTAGTAGGTAGTGTTAGCCCCAATTCAGGTTTGGGGAAACTGAGGCACAGTGATGTCAAAAAGAAACATAGCTTGGAATAGACTCTGGGAGTTGTGACTGCCTTGCGGCACAACCCAGCAGAAACCACGGTCCTTTCCTCTGGGTCTGGACTTCTCTATGGTGCTTTCAGAGCCCCAGTTCGTAATCTTCACTACAGAGAGTTCTGCACAGGTTGCTTAAATGATATTAGAACACAAGATACGGAGTTCATTTCACTCAGAAAATGTGTGTGTGTGTGTCTGTGTGTTTGCATATGGATGCATGCAGCATGTGGGTGTGATTCCCCAAATACAAGGCAAAGTGCCTATCACAGAGAATAGACCTTGAAAGGGGTTTCTGAGCTGTAAGTGAGAAACCAAAGCTGGGAAGAAAAAATAAAGCAAAAAAGGCAATCTTCCCACCAGCAGCAGCAACTCAAATTAAAACGCAATTGTGTGTGTAAGAAAAAGAAAGCTTTGGAAATACAAGGAAAAAGGACATTTGTTGTGAAATGCCTCCCTCAATCCTGCCCCCAAGTGATAAGGAAATGAACTGGATTCCGGGGGAACTTCAGGTTAGATTCAGGCAACAGAAACATTTTCAGGTCAAGCTTCATTTGATGTAGCTTGAGTTCCCATCTTAACTGGCACTGGGCAATGTCACTGCCATCACTCTCCAACAGCTTGTGTCCTCACAACAGCTTGAGGGAGATGTGGGCAGATGCCTACGGGCAGGCAGCGCCTTCATGGTTTCCCCTCCAGCAAATGCTACCACCAAAATACCACTCCACCCTCTGCTTTACGTGGGGTCCTGGTGTGTGATGACATCTCCAGCCACAGAGCCTGGCACTGCTTTCCAGGGAGCAAATCTTCAGGAGGGCTTGGGAAAGAGGAGAAACTGCTCTCCCAGCCCAGGACTCTGCCAGGTCTCTCCACTGCTCTGGTTCACTTTATGGAGGAGCAGGGAGCCAGGCAGGCAGTGCTGCTAGCTTCTGGAGATCTGAGGTGGCTGACAGCCGTCAATCAATGTTAATACCAGTGAGAGAGACGCAACCAAAAGGTGCACCAGCAAGAGTGGTGGGTGCCTAGCATGGGCAGAGGGAAAACAACAGAAGTATTTAAAAAGCCAGAGAGGGTGTGAGGGAGTATTTTTTGTTTGTCTTTAGTGGAGTTCAGGTCACTGCCTCATCTCCATTCCCATCACCCAGTGAGTCCTTGGAAATCTCTGCACGATGCAGGATCCAGCCCAGCACTGAGTGCTGCTTTGGAGGTGCTGAAGGGCTGGCAGGATGGGGACTGCTACTGATTTACTTCCTCACCACTGTTTGGGTGAGCAGCAAGGTAGGAAAAAGGGGGATGATTGAAAGGAGTTGGGAGAGAAGAAGAAAGGGGGAAGAAAAGATAATAAGAAAGCCCCCACTGCCCTCTGCCATTGTGCTGTTCACTAGAAGGCTCCCTACAGAATTACGCTGTCATCTTGCAGGAAAGCATGTAATAACTGAAAATACAGTGTCAAAAGGAATTTTTCAGGCTTTGACAGCTCATGAATTACAGTTCGTTGACTTCTTCCTGGGTCTAGATTTAAATTAATAGGCAGGCAGATATATATTTCTTTTGCTCCTTTCTCCTGAGCTGTAGTAGTTGTGGAAGTGACGCAGTTTCTCATGTCTCTGTCTCCCCCTTCCCTCCCTCCCTCCCTTGCAAGCAATCTGCCCCCGATGCAGATCAGCTCAACTTGCTGTCAAACCCCAGGCCTCTCCCCAGCACACAAGTGGAGAAAGCAATGGTAAAGAAAGTCACTGTTCCCTATAGCAAATGGTGTCTTTTGCAAAATCAAGTCCTTTCAGAGGAGGTATTTGGCAGAAAATGGTTATAGGCAAGTAAAGGTCAGAGAAGCTCAGGTAAGTCGGTCATGGCTGTGGCATCTGAAGTGAAAGCAAGAGAAAAGAATAAGCCTGCCTTCTAAATAAATCAAAATGAGATGAGATGAGATGGCCACTGATGAACAAATGTGCATTGCTTTTTCCATGAAACTGTAGGTGTTCACCTATAGTAAGAATAAAGGTGACTACGTGAACAGGTGGATGGATAGATGCATGGATAGACAGGCAGTTTTACACATGTAAGGGCAAACAGACTAGACAGGAGATCATAGCTCCAGAAGCCAGTCATGTTCTTAAAGGCATTACACTCTGCCTGCCTGAAATCTCTTGCAGATACTTCCATTTGGATGCAACGTTAACCTGCATGGTAACTCTGCCAGTCTCAGCTGAACAGCTACCAGCGTTTGGCAGTAGGAGAAACAATCTTGGAAGATGGAAGTTTGCACACCTGGAATGCTCTGTTGAACAGGAATGCTCAGCACTGCCCTGCCTGCCCAGGTCTGGAGTTGTCTGGTGGTGCATCAAAGCACGGTAGGTATCTGGGGTGCTGGAGGAGACCTGTTGTTCTTTTGTACGGTGACGCATTTATGAGTTTGGGACGGGACGACCTGAGGTCTACCTGTGCTGTTGCTCCGTGGTTACAAGGAACTCAGCCTGCATCAGTGACAGCTGTGAAATGCCCAAGAGGGTGTGGAATTGCAACACGTAGGTAGTAAAATGCGTCAAGTGCTTTTGGGTCCTGCAGTTTGAAAACATCTCATGTAAAAAGGGGTTATTAATAGTATTAATGGTTCCTGCTACGAGTTGTAGTCTGTAACTGCCTAGGAAGCTAGGATTAATACTAGGCTGTGTGCTTGGCAGCTCCTATGAAAGAGCAGTCCAGGACACATTTGTTTTTGGGAGGGTGGCAATGACTCAGAGCTGGGAGCTGAACATTTCCCTCATTTGCCATAGTAACACAGTGAAAGGAAGAGAAAAGCACAGAGCCAGAAGGAACAGAGGTCCTGGCTGCCCTTAAGGAGGTCTGTGAAGGGACGAGTGCGATAATCACACATTTGTATCCTCAGAAAGATCTTTGTGCTCTCACTACTGGCTGTGTTAGTGCTGGTGCTGAAGGGCAGTTGCGTCCCTCTGAGAAAGCAGCTCGTGAAGTGCCGCGAGCTGTGGATTTAGTCATCTCTCGGCTCAGCAGTGCCTGTGAGATGCCCTTGGCTGAGGGGTTGAGCGAGCTCAGAAAGTGGAAAGGGGAGCGAGAGGCTCTGGGGATCTTGCTCAAGCTGAGCACGGGAACGGCAGGAGAACCAGCAGTCCCAGGTGTTTGCTTTGCAGGGAGCCTTCCTGTGTGGTGACAGGGGTGTTTCTCATCGACTGACACTGCTATGAAATGGACAACCACCGTGGCCTTCAACAAGGTCTCCGGGTGCTCCCTGCGTGGGTTCCAGTGCGATGACTGCAACTGCACAGGAGGGATGGAAACCCAAGCCCATCCAGGAGGGAAATTACCTATTTAGTGCTTAAGGCTTCTCATTCTGCATTTACCTAGGCCCTGAGTTTGACTGTTTAGAGAGAAGTGTAATTGGGTATGCTGGTGTCTTGAATGGGGCAAGTACTGGGACCAGGTGCTTAAACCTATTGGCTGTGACTCATTTCATTAAAACCTGTTCTGGGGAAGACATGTATTTGCAATGCATTGTTCAAAGGAGTACTGAATAGGATCACTCCAGCGATGGTGATCCTGTCTTAGGGGGGTGGAGAGTGGAGTAACGACTGTTGTTATTTGCATTTTAGATGACAATTTGTGCAGTGGTGGATAACTATCAGCCTCTCTCACAACCGCACATATCTCACAGATATGTACTTGTATCAACACTATTTCAGCTGGATTTACTAGAAAAAGTGTAAATGAATTCCAAATAAGTAAATTAACTCTTCAGCAGAGTTTCACAAACACACAGAAGGCACTTTTCCATGGCGTCCAGACCACCACAGACCACAACAGCAGAAAACTCCTTTCAGCTAATAGTTACCGCTGCCAAAAAGATTGCACTGATATCCAGCCTATGTCCTTCTGTCTTAATTTCAGCTTACAACTATTTCCCATCAGCTCTTGCTCCTGGCCCCTCACCGGGACTATCTAATCTGTTATGCCCCTACAGCCCTCTGTGCCTTACTCTGATGAATACTTACTGCAATCCCCAGCTTTATGATTTGCAAAACAGCATTTTGCGGAGGACTCAAAGGCAGAAGTGACAGAGAAATAAGGCAACCTTTCAATCCATTTATCAAAGTCCTTGAAGTTCTCATTTCCAGGAAACAATCAGAAACAGGGAGCATAAAAATTGAATATAAAATCCAGGGCATTTTAAATAAATGGAAAGGTTAACAAGAAAACCCATTCCCCTTGAGGATAATAAGAGAAAATCAGTCCTGAGACCTGTTGATCCTAGACGGATCTTGTTTATTAGGTAGAGCCAATTGAAAGAATTAATAGAAGAAAAACACAGAAATAGAATATTTATTAATTTCCTGTTTCTGTTGAATGTTTTGAAAATTGAATGTTTTACTTTGCAAAGTGGAAAAATGGGTCTAATATTATGCTCTAACCAAGTGAGACCCATTTAATCACACTCAATGGGTCAGGGTCTACATTAATCCATGCACTGTTGAGCTGCACCTGTATTCCCTTGGCAAAGGCATCATTAGCTGGCAAAGCGCTAATTGACGTTGTTGAAGACCGAGAGGTATGTATGAACCACCCCACTCTCGCTTGGAAATGGCAGCAGTTAAAGCAACAGCTAGTCAGGAACGTCACAACTAGGCTTGGGAGCTAAGAATTCACAGCCACTAATTTACTGCTGTCCACTTACACTGTCTCCCAGCTAAGGAGTTGTTTTCATGATAGTTGTCTGGTGTAATTATTTTCAGGCATAGAAACATTTAAATAATGAAGCTCAGAAGGAGTGATTTTTGAGCTGAGATCTCATCTATTTAGGTGTTTACAGCACTTGTGTCATGATGATGTCTCAGCTTCAGGCTCAATGAGCCAGTAAGAACTTTTAAGAGGTCATATTCTCCTGTATCTGTTAAATCTGTGAGGCTTCCTGCATCTTCTTCTAGAAAGTTTAATGCTGTCTCTTCTAAGGAAAGTGGTGCTGGACAACAGGACCATAGGCCTCATCTTCTGCCCTTAAGTGTTACAGCTCCATGCTAAAATGAGGCAAGGATGGAGCAAGCCCACACCTCTTCTGGACAAGGAACTGGTTAAATGTGAGGCAGACAATTTTGCCCATAAGGGATTTGCAAAGGAGCCTACAGGGAATGTGGGCTATTTCAGGAACACTTAGTGCCAAACACTCTTGGACTGTGTGGGAAATCTCAGATGCTTTTTATTATTGTTCTCGTGTAATATTGATCATAATCTCAGAGCTGAGTGCCACCACTTTTTTCACTGGCCCCAGTGATGATCTTCAGGAGTGCCACAGCCACTTAGAATCATATTTCTCTTTCTTTCATTTTGGATATCCTTCTCTGAATTTCCCTTGGTAACCTGCACCATTAGCATATTTTCCTTCCTTGCTGCCGGTGTTTGAGGTCGTGATGGCTGTGCTCAGTTCCTTGCACACCAAGGGTGCATGACGATGCCCTAAATGTCACAGCAGACCGTGTTCTCCTGTGATGGCCTCAGCCAAGCAGCTGAAAAGTGAAAGAGTGAAGGAGACTGAGCTCCTTTCCCTTTGGTTTCAGGTCCTCTGGGTCAGGCCCACAGGAGATCGAAGGCTGTATTACATTGCCTGTCTTGTGACTAAGCAGAGGACTGCTATGCCTGGGGTGCTCAATCTGACATCGCTCACCATCATGAAATGTACTAATTGGGTTTTTGTGTGTGTATTTTTTTATTCAATGGTCCTCTAGGACACTGAACCTGCATTATGATCAGAGGCTGATGAGTTAAGGATATGGGGAATTAGGCTCAGCTGGACGTCACCGCCAAGGGCTACAATAGCTTATTATAGTCTGTACAGAATTTCCAGCAAAATGCTTTGAAATCATAGAGAACTTTCTGTGTGAGGGACAGGGAACTTTTTACCATCAAGGAGGCAACGTGGAAAAGAAAGCAGGAAACTTTTAACCCCTGTCAGTCACCTGTCTGTTTCCGAAAACAAGGCCCGGAAAATCTCCCCCTCCAGCTGATGAGATGCCTTTGCCATGACATAGTCCTGACAGCTCCGCACTTCCCCAACATTGAAGCAGCCCATTGCACGTGTTTGTGTGTGTGTATGTATGTGTGCGTGCATTTAAACCCAAGGAGTTCAAGCACAATCTGGCACCACCTACTCAGCATCCCTTTGATAACCAAATAAAAAAACACAGCACCCCCCCACACTTGTATTAAGGTCCCACCAACCCCCCTACTTCCCCATCCTGTGTTGCAGAAGAAGTTATTTGCCTTGGCATGCAGTGCAAAGGAGTTTTCTCTGCTAGATTTTCTTTCACAAGGACTAGCTGTTTCTGAGACTTAGGAAGACACAAAATATCTATCACACAGGATGAAAGCCAACATCTAATTCAGGAAAACTGGCAAGAAACTGGTTTGGTGTAAGACTATCTTCAAACTGCCTTCTGCTTCTAGAGCACCTGGTGCTTCTGAAATCTTGATGGAAAACAGGCTGCCACGTTCAATTTCTATCTTCTTTATCCAGTGCTTCTTTAACTATTTCACATAATGTGGCCACTTTAATTTCTCCTCTGAGATGTTTCTGCAAACTAACTAAGCATGTATGATTTGAAAGGAAGTCTGGTTCTGTTGGAGATGATGACTCTGGAGTTCTGGCCCAGCAAAAGACAAGGTAGCAATATCTGCATGCCAGGGAAACATAAAGCCATAAACCTGTGCACGTGGTCTGGCGTCAGGTGCACAAAAATAGTGAGGCGTGATTAAAACAGGAAAGGAGTACTGGAAAGAAAGAGAGCAAGAGAGAGAGAAAAAAAAAAAGAATGAATGTGACATGGGAAAGCTTGGAGCGCTCCGTCCTGCATTTCTCTTTTGGTATAGTGACAAGCGACATGAAGATGTCTGTGTCTGATAAAGTGGACATACAGGGCCAGGTCAGGTAACAACCAGTTCTTTAATCCCCTTGCTGGTCTGCTCATCCACTGATTCAAGGTCAGGCTCTGCAAAGGCTGAGGGCAAGTCCTGGGCAAGAGCAGGAACTCCTGGGTCTCCCTACATTTAGCATTCTGTTGGCTGTACAGAATAGGAGATACCTTCCAGTAAACTAGAAAACCTCTCTTCTTTCAAGAAAGTAAAGGATAGGCAGAGGCATTTTGAAACGTACTGATTTTCTGTGTTTTTCCTCAATTTCATAGTCAGCCCCACTGACTCCTGGGGTCCCTGGGGAGTAGGAGTCTGCAGAGAAGCCAGGTCTTTTGAGGGGGCCTTGAAGAGCACGGAGCAACAGCAGGGCCCAAGCACAGGTTTTCATAATCCCACAGCCAGGCTGAGAAGTGCTCCAGCGCTGTGAGTAGGAAGATGCTCTTGTATTTCTTGGCAATGAATTCAGGTGAGTTGCTCGTGTAACTCTTGTACCGTATCGCCTTGCCACACGCACACAGACACGGGCTGCTGCCGTCTTGTAGAAGGCACTGGAAGCATTTATGCGTGTTGCAGCACCCCGGTTTCTGTTGACCAAATCTGGTACGTTGCACCAGATGCAACTCCCCGCCTCGATCTTAGAGGGTCAGAATCAATTAGCATAGTCCTTCCCACCCGCTCTGAGGGCAGGGTAGGGTGTAAAGTAGCCAAGGACTGATCTTGCCATGCAATATCATTAAGGGTGACACAGCTGAGCCCTTGATGAGATGTTTGCTGACAAGTGTCAGGAAGGATCATGGCATGCTTCCCTACATGCCCAGGTGCATTGTGGGTATGCCAAAACAGGCGGGGGGCTTGTAACATTTTCTAACATGGCATTTAAGACAAAAAAGAGTGAGCTGAGGCAGAACAAGACAAATTAATATAGGATGACAACTGCCTTAAGGAACATCAGATGTCCAGAGAAAATCAAAAGAATTCTTCTCCCAAAGACTCCAATGGAAATTTATATATATATATGTCTAAACATACATATGTACATCTATGTGTGCATGTGCACATAAAGGTAGATTGTCAGCTGGTACTCAGTGGTAAATGTCCCCTGAAGTAGGGAAGGTATATGAAGATGCTTAAACATTCATTCGCTGTTCGTTTCCTGCATATATGAGTCATTTGTGTATATAGGTGTGTGTATGTGTAAATATTCTTGTCACTCTCTCACAGATCTTGGATACAGAAATTTTTCAAAGGTGACAAGAATGGGCACAAATTAGGAAGACAACTTGTGTGTATGGATGTGGCAGCTATCTGGAGACGTATCTATAAGCATCAAGAGATGGAAGAATTGAATGGTGTGACTTTGATTGCATGTAAGAGAGAGAAATTAGAGAAGAAAAGTTCCACTAGATGGTTTCTTGGCATTGAACTCCCAAAACTGAAAAATTTTCTTAAAAGAAAGGAGGTGGAAATGCCACAGTCTGAGAAATTTATATACAATGCAACTAACATGCACAATTATGGAATAGCTGAAATAGGAAGAGATAAGAACTGGTAAATGTATATGGGTTTCATATTATCAAATTCTGCTGTTCTTTGAAGCCAATTTACAAACGCTGAGATGTTTACAGACTACTCAGTATTGCAGAAGCCATCGTTGTTTAGCTGCAAGAAGTGTGGCACGCTCAGCATATTTGCCTGCATCAAATAGCTCAGTATTCATCCTCTTAATGAGGCCGTACTTCTGAGATGAGATTTAAACTGCAGGTTAAAATACCTACATTTTCTACCTGCAGATACAGAATAGACATTTAGATTGCCACAACCAGTGGAGAGATAGTTGTACATGTCGGGGAGCTCAGTACGTTATTCCACTTACCTGTGGTAGACACCTATATTTGGTCAACTGCATCACTGTCTACACCCCATGCTACACTCTACACTCTCAGGATCTCCACTGACTGCAAGGGGAACATCAGCTCCTCACTCTCATGTAGACATCCACATGTGCAGACTGACAGGTTTGGTGTCTCAAGCTGGAGCTGTGTTATTGCTTAAATAAGAAAACCTTTATTTCAATGTAATGCTGGGTTTTCTGCCAGGGCAAGAAGTGTTGCTAGGGTCGGAGTAACGGGATTCAGCCTTTCAATGCCACATCAGGCATCTAAATCTGTGTACATCACTCCCACGTCCCTTCACAGTCAACAGAGGTATTTGCGCCTCCAAAGTCTGATTCATCCTATCAACACTATTATCTAAGAAAGGTTGGGCAAACTGCCCTGGGCAAGTGCCCATCTCTTTCAACTAAGTATGAAGTTAGTTCAGACAACTACTTTAGACTTATCAGTTAATATTCAGATGGTTAAATTTAGATGAGATCAATCCTGCCCATAGCACTTAAACACATGTAATATTCGGTCCCTAACTGTGCCTCTAGGTTCTTGCTGGAAGTGGTACAGGTATGTATCATAGCTTATCTGACCGATCACAAACAACCAACACAGCTGGAATAGCCAATATCAAATAAACACAGGGATTTTCTTTGTGATAAAAGCTACAGAGTTAAAAAAAAAACGTTCAAAATATGTGTCTTAATAACGATCTAAAACTACTGTTTGATGAACCCATAATCTGTTTGCACATAGCACATGAGGAGAAAGACAAGTCAAAGGGAATTGGGAAAAAACATTATTTGCAAAGTATTCTACCATTAACACAATATATAACGGCTACCTGCAAAACAACTTCCTCAGACAAAGAACAAAAGCATTCAAAAATGTTGCGATAGCTGGCAAAACGCTGCAGCTCTTGAGGTTTCAAGATATTTTAGAGAAATAATATTTTCCACATATGCAGCAGGTTTCACCTGAAGATCTCAAAGCACTTTGTAAATGTATATACGTTAATTAATCTTCACAGCAGCTCTATGAAGTAAGCACTGTAAATATAATTATTTTGATTTAACAGATGGCGAACTTGAGACTCAGAGCACTGAAATAACTCCCCCAAGTTCACACCATGAATCAGCAGCACTGTAGTGGCTGGAATCCAGCGGTTCCACTGCCACTTCTCTTTGCTAACCCAGATGACAAAAGTCCCTTTGCTTACGGTAACAATAGGCTCCACACAGAGAAAAGAACTCTTCTGGGACTTCACACTTTCTAGTTGGTAAAGCATTTTCCACCCTTTGAATAAGGGACATGATAAATGCACACAATGTTATTTATTATTAATATGCTCATTAGCATATGTTATCAATAGTTGGTGTTGGTTAGCAGGTCAGATCCTACCCCCAGTATTGAAAACGGACGATTCTGGTGGTTGCTTGTTGCTTAACAGGACAATTTCCTTAATAAGCAGCTCTTAAGAAGGCTCAGACAGCAATCACGCTTCCCGCATATCTTTCATTTTCGTTTAGTGTGACATTCTTGTTGTATCTTGTAAATAATCTGTGGTTGTCCCCACTGCGGAGAAACCCAGCTTGGTGTAATGTCAGCCTGAGCTGAAACTGAGAAAGCTGAGCTTGCTGTGAAGGCGAGGGTCTCTCAAGCACCCACATGTGAAATCTTCAACCTACTCTTACCTTAATAAAAAGTCAACCTGCCAGTGTGTAAATGGCAGTGAACACAAAGGGATGACACATGGCAAACATAGGCAGTAGTCAGTGGTAACGCTTGTGTATGGTGGAGGCACTTGGGCTGTCAGAGCCAAGGGACTTCTGCAGGGGCGCCTGGTGGTCTCCTTTCTCCTTAAAGTAATAAAGGTACTTCATAGGGTGGGTGATGCCTTTTGAAAACATTTAAAGAGGAACTGCTTTACTGTCTTCATTTAAATTGCATTCCTTCAGATTACTCCTTTCGATCCTGTGTTGGTCTGCTCTGTTCCTTACATGGAGCCCAGCTCCATGAGGTACCTTTGTTTATGGCAATCTCTGCTCCAACAGTGTCTCTTCGTTTTTATTTTTGGTGAAAATTATTTATATTTATATATTATCATATTATGTTCTACTGCATGGGGATTTGGAAAGGTATTTTCACCCAGTAAGATCCCAACTGTGTCCCTGCAGAGCTGTGTTGAGTCTGGGTACCCATCCAGAAATCCTGAAGGTTCATACTCTTTCAGACTATTCCCAGCATATTCATGGTATTAGGCTTCACCCATGTCCTTCAGTCCTTCAACCTCCATAAGAATGTTTTAATAGTCTCCTTTCTGATGTGGCAGAGAGCAAGAAAAAAAAAGCATCCCCCCAACCCACTGAGAAGGTAATTGGATCTTGTAAGGGTCATCACATAGAGGCACTTTGGTCTGACGTCAAAGGCCACAGCTAGTACTCACTTCACCCCAGGAAAGCATCTCCCCTGCAGCTCAGAGACATCTGGATGCCAGACGGTCCCCAAGGCCACTTCTGCAGGGGTCTGTGATGGCAGCCTTGCCCACACCTCCATGCAGACATTTGGCCCTGACTGTGGAAGCCAGTGAGGCAGAACCTGTCTTCCTGCATTTTCTCCTGGGCATCTAAGTCTGACTCAGGAGGGAGACACCCAGTTTTGCTTTGAAGGTTAGGGTATGTCCTCCGTCCTTGCAAGTTCCTGGCTGAGGAAATTGGTTATGTGGGTGGCAAGCCCTGAGGACAGAAGGTTGTGAGAGTTGTTCAAAACCAAATTCTGCCTTGGACTCTGCACTGGGCTGCTCGCTTGAATGTGTGCAGTCCCAGGCTCTCTATTCTTCCGAAAATGCCATGCTTCCTTTTTTATTTTAATATAGACTTAGCTTCAGATCCATACCTCAGCTGTGCCTGCAGGAAGTTCCCTGCTGAGGCCAGGAGCAGATGTGTGGGCACATCCGAAAGCAGGATATGTCCCTGAGCTCCCTGCCGTACACCATCCCTCTGGGGATGCACCTTGGCTGCTGGGCATCACACAGGCTCCCTGAAGACAGCACGTGCTATTTTTACCCTCTTATCTTTCTGGAAGTGTGTTTAGGGGAGAGGGTAAGAGAGAAGAAAGAGACAAAAACCAAGAGAAGCCTCCAAAGTCAGGTGAGAGATGTCTGCAAACATCATGTGAGTCCTTCCCTGCCATTTCTTCCCCAGATTTGAAAGATGCCCTGAGGTAGGTTGCCATATTTGCACAGATTTACTTGTAAAGGGAAACTTCTGCTACTGCACATATCCCTGTTCATTGCTACATTGTTAGGGGAACCTGGGGAGTCCATAAAGAAAAATAAAAAATGAAAAAAAAAAAAATGCAAACAACAAAAGCCATATTGCATTTCACAGGAAGCGCTGAAATAAGGACGCCTCAGAGAGGAGGCACAGGAGTAAAGCTGACACACAACATGGCTCTTGACATAACAGACAACCCCAGACCTGCATCCTATTCTAATTACCATCTTTGTTTACAAGTGTATCTGCTTGTGCAGATCCTTCCAACTACCTTAGCATCGTTTCATTTTAGTGCAAATACCAATCATCTAAAACAGCTTGAAAACTGAACAAGGGAAGAGAAATAGGGAAAAAATCACTTAATCTTCCAGGAAAACATAACAGCTACCCATCCCTTCTTAAGAGCAGAGCAATTTCCTTGCTGTGAGCTGGCACGCTGTTCAGGAGGCATGGGTGCAGTCTGCGATCTGTATAACCAGCACTGCTCACCAGCTGTTAGAAAATTTGCCAACAGATTCTGGATCGCTTGGACATGGCAAAGGTGCCGCTGGACCCTCTGAAAACCTCATGGTCTTTGTCTCGTGGCTCTCACTTGTGACTGGAGGTGGCTTTAACTCCAGAGGATGAAACGTATTCACCTGTACCTCCACCCAACCTTGCCTTGGAGGTTCTGCCCTGCTGCAGGGCTATTACAGTTGTTCATGTAACAACTGCTGAACTTCTGCAGTTTACAGCTCTCCTACAAAGTTTGAACCACCATTGATTTGGGATTCCACCTTGGGTAATGACATCTGGTAAGCATCATCACGCTGTGCAGCCAGGACCCACTGCTCTTCTCTCTGAAACTGTCATGCTATACATCCACCTTTTAGCTGGCAACATTTTGAAAACTGAAAAGAAACTTCAACGCATTATTTTATGATTGTACAAGTTGCCAGTCTTCAGATTCCTTGACTAACATCTGTCTTCTCCAGGAAAAAGTAGTCCTGCTTAAACAATGAGAAATGCCAGTGATGCAAAACCAGCATCTAAAACATCCCCATGAACTCAAAAGCAAGTGGAAAAAACTCATGGAAGAAAAATCCATTGAAAACTACTGATACAAAGAAAGTACCTTTGGCTCAGGAAATCCCTGAGCTGCCAACTGCGGGAAGGTAGGAAAGTATTGCTCTTGTAATTTTCCCTCTGCCTCATGATTGACTACTCCAGGAGATGGGATGAGAATGACTGGTGGTCTGACCGACTATAATCGTTTTTATGTTCTTATAATATATTCTTGTGTTCCCTGGGAAAAGGGAATCAGCGCTGTTGGGAATGGGAGATTACTGCCGCACCCCATGGAGAACTGTCCCCAGCAGAGTGTTTCACTATGGCAAATTTGTAGTCACCTCTTACAACTGTAATTTCTCACAGTGCCAGGGACAGGGAATGGGAATGAGCCACCCACTTGTTGGGCTAAAGTGCAAGACAAGGTTGGTCCCCAGGATGGCACTAGTATGTATCAGGGGAGAGGGGGGACGAAGTGGAAGAAAATAAGGTTTTCTTTCTGACCTTCTCCTCCCAACAGTTGCTCAAAAAGTTTCCATGAAGAATATTTGCAGAGAAAGCACCAGGCATTTAGACTAATATACAGTATGTCACAGAAATATCTGTTTCCCAGAAAAAATCTGCAGGTTTATTTGGTTTTAAAAAATGAAAACTCAAAAACCAAAGCTCTTTTCAGCTGGATGTGGAAAAAAAAAAACTTATTTTATAGGAATTCTTTGGGTGAGCAGAAAAAAACATCTTGTTTTAGAAGCAGGTCTGTTTGCAGCATGTGTCTGTGAACAGGAAAGGTTGCTGCAAGTTTGGAAAAGCGCTTTGTGGAATCATTAGAATGTCAGCAGGCTAATCTGGATTTGTATGTGCTTGAAGACCATCAGACAGACAGAATTCCTTTATGTGATCGCTAAACTCTTCAGTTCCCTTAGTAAACAGAAATATTATTAAAGCTAGTTAACACACTGCTCCAAACCCTAGAAAAACCCTTCTTGCTTTAAAAACCCTCAAAATATTCACCAAGGTCTCGAACACCAGCTCACGATGATTATTTTGTAGACACACTGGATACAAGGATGCTACCAGAAATGAGGAACTGGCCTCTTCACTCCTCTAACCCCAAACTGTAGTCTTGATCGATTACAAAAAGCCGAAAGCTACCATTTGCAAAGAAGAAGGTGTTTTAACACAGGAAGGTGAGCCAAAAGATGAACAGATAGAGCTGGAGATGGTTGGACTGGTGTTGGATCAGGGAACTGCATAGAAGAAACCTGACTTTTGAAGTCAGTAACTAGGTACAGACTTAGCACTGTAGACAATTACTAAGATAAGGTGCAGTTTTACCAATTGTACATCTGTATGTCAAGCAGAACAAATTAAATCCTTGACAGTCTCTTATAGGATACCAATCCCATTTAAAGTGCATGGTACAGAGCTGAAAGCAGTAGACACAGGTTAAGATAAATCTTGCCATTTTGTTGTGCTTTCCCAGATAATTTATTCAGTCTTTTTATTTATTTTTTCATACTATGGAAATTTCTGTTCATGCTTCTTCAATAATATGGGCAAACAGTCGACATAAGAATGGGGATTGACAGATTGATTCTGCCTTTTGTGATGAGCTTTTATTACTCTAAGGAACGACATGCAATTCACTGGTAGTCCAAAGCATTGCTAATTTGATATTAATTTATACTAATTTGATATTAATTTACACTGAAGATACACTCCCTTGAAAGATGCAACTGTTAGAGCAAAAGGTTAACCTCACTGCACAGCTCAAGAAACTGAAGCACAGGCTCTCAGCACAGATAAGATCCACAGCCAAAATGCATAGAGATATTAGAGACAGTGGGTTTGTTTCAAAACTTTTTTCTTTCAAACTTTGCTTTTCTGCTGGCCTCAGATGGAGAGAGTTGGGAAAGAACTTCCAGGCTTAGTATCAATAAAATTGCTCCAGATCTGGTGTGGGAGAAAGGTGTTTCCTGGCTCTGAGTTTACTGTAACACAAGATATGGTCCAAAAGCACTACCGTAACTGCTAGCCATCGCTCCAAGGTCTTCATTAAACAAAAACTCGGCCAGCTCTGTCAAAACCTTAAATTAATCAGCTGAGCTCATGCTTCCACTGGTGTAAAGTAACATTTTTTTTTCCAAAATCAGGAGTTCTACACCAGTTACTACCACTACAGAAATGGCTGCTTGTTACTGGTGTGTAACAGTTGCTGTGCTCTACCCCAAAGGGACAGTACTTGAAAAGCAACTGTGTTATTTTGCATTTTTATCTCCTATGACCATTACGCACATCTGAGGACTTGCTGTTTCACAGTGGCACTTTCTACTCCTATTTCAATGTGCTTTGGAAATATCTATGTAACTTTTCTTCTCCCTGTTCTTTTTGGGAAAAAGTTAAAAGTCCAAAATATTTCAATAGGAACACATGACTGCTTTCCATTTGGATGAAAAATAACTCCATTTAGCTTCTTCCACATGAAAGTACTTCTCCTTTGGGTTTCCACTTCCCCCTCAACAGCCATTAACTCTCATTGTCATGGAAAGCCAAATGGATGGAAGGGGAGACTGGAACGATCAACTCCAGATCAGCTACCCTACAAGAGCTGTGGTCATTCCTGTGAAACCAAAGCCTCCTTCTAGCATCCTCCTCAAGAAGTTGTACTAAGTGAAGGTAAGAGGGTAGACCCTGCTGGTTGCAGCCATCAGCTGTGGGTTGGAAATAGTGTCCTGGAAACAGTGTCCCAAGTGCCAAATATTGGAACCTCACTTTAATGTTTAATTTCATGTTTAATTTTTAAAATTTGATTTGATCATTACCATAAACATTAAACAATATTTCCTGTTTAAATATGAATAGGCTGTATTATTTGATTGAAATGAGTGTTCAGATGGCTAATGCGTTTTATTATGGCAATAGAATTTTACTGTTATTTCCCCTCCAGCTGCTGCTGTTCCAGGGAACTTGAAGGGATTCAATTTTCAATAGGATGGGCTCTATCTGATAGCATGGTGTGGTACACGAGCTTGCCAAGAAGAATCTTTCCCAACCTGGGGATACTGCTCCTGGTAGTTTTATAACACTGATGAGTGGTTGTTATGGTTCAATGCTCATACAGGGACCTCTGAAAGGCTCTTCACAGCCTATCTCCCCGCTACCTAACATCTCTCATTTGCTATTGAAATGCCAGCTCCCATCTTTGGTTATCCTGTGATAACATCCCCTATCACTCAGTAATTTAATTTTTCAGAGAAGTATCTAATTGTTTTCCCCCATGCTGCCCCTTCATGCATGGTAGAGGCTCCTTAAAGAGAGCTACAATCCCATCGCAGGATGTTCCCTGAAATTTCTCCAAAGCCTGTCCACCTTACTATGATGCTTATGTATGACTGAGAACACTGAAACCACTTCTCATCTTACTATGAAACTTGTCTCATTGTTTTCTCTATTTTCTGGTTTTGTTTCTATCTTCGCTTTTACTATCTTTGTGTTATAGAAACTGTGGAACTGGGAATGCTTTTTACTGGTCTCTGTAAAGGCACTAGGAAGCATTTCTCAGCACTATCTTAATTAGGGTGAGGTGGAAAACAAGAATTCCACTTAGCAGAAAATGTCAAGTTTTCATACATAATTTTTGTTCTGGACCATGACCTTTAAAAAATGCTTGAGCTAACATCACTCTTCCCCTCCCAACACCCATGAGCACAGACATTAGGATAACTCAGCAGCGCAGGTGTCTCCCGTGCCATCAGAGTATGGTTTACACATTGGAACACTTGCTACTGCAAAAAGTCCATCCTGGACCTCAGAAACCTGCCCAATGAAATCTTTACCAAATCTGCTATTTTTGTCCCCAAAGTCTGAATCATGAAAAATTAACATTTTCATCTGAAAAATTATCTCCCTCAGCACTAATTATCATGTGGGTAATAAGTATTTAAGAAAGTATCTTTCTAGCAGCGTGTTTCAATACACCCAGACCAAATTTTACTGGCAGAGAACAGTGGGTAATGGAACTGGAAATCAGTAACAGCTATTTCTGATTAAGAAAAAAAGCATTTCCAACTTTGTAAAGATGACGGTATATACAGTCCAGTTAACTCTTAAGAAGGATTATAATAAGGAAAAAAACCCTTACTGTAAAGTCATTATGAAACTCCCTCAGAAATGAACCCACTTGTGGCAGGAAACATAATTCTAAACATTTACAGATGAGAAAAAGCTAGTTATAGGACTTCAGTCTAACATTTCTGTTAAAGGGAATTTCTCCATTTCTTCGACATGGAGTGGAAATAGATATTAGGGGAGGTATTCTTCTCTAACTTTTGTCATCTAGGAATTTACTTAAAACTAGCTGGCCAGACTCTACAGGAAATGTGGAAAGATACAGGTGAACTTACATAAAGTGATTCATCCTCACCTGTCTTAAGAGCGAGTGAATGACCCTGTGGAAGTACCCCTTTGCTTCTTTATTGATTGTTGAAACATCTCAGGTGAACAGCTATGAATAACCACCTAACCTTCATAAGACAGAAGTTATCAGACATGAACATACCCTCCCCCAAATGACTTGCCCCAAACAATACAGCAAGAATAAAACCAGATTCTGCTCTTCTTATTTCCAGACCTGCGTCCTCCTGTCTGACAGCGGTGACGTCTGCAGAGGCAATACTTTGCCCTGAGAAAAACCTGGCAGTCTATAACATCTCCAATCACGTGTTTTGCAGCATCTTCTTTTCAATACCATCACCATTTCTGATTGCTTTGGGGTCTTACAAAATATGTGTATTTTGGTACCTCTGAATTTGTTTTGTCCAGAGACAGAAGCAAGTTCAAAGTCAACAAGGAGAGGACAGTAGTGTCAGACAACACTAAGAAGATGACCTACAGTAATCAGAAATGAAAAAGTCTTCTTAGGTTATGTGGCCCTCTGATGACACAGGACATCTCCCCACTGAACGTTCAAAAACATTTTTCCTATCCTCATTTTAAGCGGTCCAAATAGCAAGTTACATGTCCTCCCCTTGGGGCCCTCATCCACAATCTAAGAAAATTCACAATGAGGAATCTTTTTCTTGAACCTTGTATAAATTGTATAAATAGGGTTGGACTTGATGATCTTAAAGGTCTTTTCCAACCTAAATGATTCTATGATTCTGAGAAATTTCCCTTCACTTGAATTTCACGTACAAAGCAGGGCTTCTACTATTTCCTGGGAGAATTTAGTTACAGACCTCTAAATTGTCTTATTGCAGAAGTTTGAGCACACCCACATGTCCCATCCAACCTTGTGTTTGCCAGCCATGAAAACCACATATGTCCTTAAGCAAAAGAAGAGGCTTGCAGCAAAAAGGACATCTCCTGCTGAGTCTCTGAAGGTACTATACACTACTAATAAATAGATGTGATCTATTACACAAAGGCAGACACAAGAAAACTCAGAGCTGAGACCCTCTAAAGGTTTAAAGCAGGTACCTACAAATGAACTTTTGTGCTCCTTGAGCAAGATGTGGTCTCTGTAACAGTTGTTGTTACAGCACTGATATGGTTGCCTTACTGTGGGAGGCTGAACCAGAGAAAATCACTGCAAGTCCTCTCCAGCAGCAAGACAGTACGTAGCCCTCATGATTGCGCTGTTGATGTCTCCTAGACGGATATTTACAATATGCACTTACACGGTACTCCACATCGACAAAAACAGGCCTTAATTGTATTTGATAATCAAATCTGCTGCTCCACTCAGGTACTGTACAGCTGGCAATTCAGAATGAGTATAACAAATAGGTTCCATTTTTTTTTAGTGCTCTCCTCGATTTTCCGCTAAACCCAATGCAAAATACAGTAGGTATATATGATCCAGGAGGCATTCCCAGAGCCAAGATGTTTACATTAATAAAATAATATTAGATATGGGATTATGTTAATGGAAATCAGTCCCACTTGCATTGTGAAAATATCTTCTCTTCCATTTTATGATTAATATTTGAAAAATAACTGATTTTCCTCTCTCTCTTTCTCTCTCCTCTCCTCCCTGCTTTCTCCCTGTGTCTATTACAAGGATTTTAATAGAAGGCATTCAAATTACAACACTCAGCAGCCCATGAGAATCAATTATTATTTTTTTCAATTGCTGGTTACCATATTATTTTGTATAATTGTTGATGTCTGTCATCTAAATTATCTCACCCAAAAAGCAATCACACACGTAGAAAAATAAGAATAACAATAATAATAAAAAAACCTCTAACAACCCTTTACGACCCAGACACAACCTTGAGGGAAGGAAAACACAAACAAAAGAGAAAATAATAATAAAAAAAAGAGAACAGCCCATCTAGCTAATTCATCTGCCCGGTAAGTGCATGTGTGCGGTGGATCAGATAAGCTTGACGGCAGGTGATAGGGGTCGGGGCTTTGCACAGACTCTGAAAGGGTTTTGATGATTGCAATTACTCACCCACGCTTTGACATAGCACACAATGAAAGGCTACAATTAGACAACTATTATTCCTAACTGCTGATACCATTGATGCCCATACAAATGCAGCTCACTTTGTCATTACATTATTCATACTTGAGGTGCATTTGTGTATAAGAGTTTGTGAAGGGAGAGGGGTGGCAGTTGTTGTTTGTATTTGTGGCACTGTATAAATTATCTAGATTTATGCACACTGCCTCAGTAAATCTGTATTCAAACACACAGTCATGTACATTGCTTTTCTGCCTGATTTGCAAACTTGCACACATAGAGATGTGGCAGGATCCTTGAGACAGTTCTCCTGGTCTGCACTCAGAGCCCACGGAAGAAGTTACATTGACATTTCTGGGTTTTGGATGAAGTCCTGCATGGGTATGTGAGAGACATGGATGCAGTTTTCTGTCCTTAGCTTGTGTCTTTTCTCTAATTCTTTGCACCACATTTCCTCTCCATGACTGAGTGCTGAGCAGTGGCTTCTGGATATGGTCTTGTCACAAAGAGGTTTACTTTCACTGCAGAAGATTTTTAAAATGGCGAAAGATTAAGGCAGAAGATTTTTAAACTGATTTTAAAACTGAAATTATTACCTGTGCTCAGCAGACACAACCCAGTGCTGTTGCATATTCTTTAAACTGGGAGCACGGGGACTTTCACTGAAGTCACTGACCGTCGTATGCCACTGGAGACTTTGGGATATAACTAAATGTGGGGAGTTATTCTGGAATCATTATTTTTAATAACTAATATTAATAATGCTTATTAATAAGAGAAAGTAATAACTAGCAAGAATATCCAAAATCGATTAATCTAATTTGGGCTACAGCAGTTTGACTGAAAAAAAGCACCCAGACAGGGAATTAATTAAGAAAACCTATTCCTTGTTAAATCTACACTATACCTTAATATGAACAAACGTATCTGTCTAGAGAGCTCTTTCGATTTACTTTATCCTCTGGTAAAGGGAATTCTAGTCAAAGTTGCCAAAAGGAGTTAAATCACCAGTGGGACAAGGGCTCTGTGTTCTGTGTGGGAGCAGAGCTGCAGGATATGCTGGGGACAGGTTTAGCCCTTGCTCTTGCCTTAGCTGTGTGCATAGTAGTTCTCACTGTAGATACCAGCAAGACAATCACTCCATGAGTAATATACTGTTAGATTTATGCAGCCTAACTTAGGTAATGTGGAATCCAGAGGCAAAAGCAAGTTTGCCACAATTTTACAATCAATCATGTTTTTAATTGATTTACTGTTGCATCATCTGGATGAAAACATCCATACAGCCCTACAACACATTCTTACCTCTTGCCAGTAAACTTTTATTCATTAACATTTTTGGACTGCATCAAGAATTCCTCCCAGGAAAGTCAGTCACAATGAAATTAAATGCAAGCATACCCATTAATGACCAAATCATAAGGCATAAAATAATAAAAAACAAGAGCAACAAACTTCTCTAGGGAATGGCATCGTTGTTAACGAAGCAAGTAATCAATAGACCATTGTTTGAAAGCATTGCTTGTTGCATGACTGCTTAGATGGAGCCTTGAGTAACAGCAGCAGCCTGAAAAATGTTGTGTCCTGAAAGTAGCTACTCAGTGACAATTGTTTGTGAATCATGAAATCTAGGAGATTTAGGAGGCTTTTGCTGATGGCAAAGATCTGCAAATGTACAGATTTGGTCTCCTAGAGAAGGCAACACCCAACCTTCTCTAGCCCCTAAATTTCAGTTTGTAATTTATCAGCAGGAAATAGCAATTTGGGTACCGAGAGCAATGAAGACCCAGCAGGTTGGGACCCCAGATGATACGCTTGTGCTGACATCTGTGCTTCCACAGGTCCTCTTTGTGGTTAGAGGAGACAGGCCAGGGGAAAGCAAGAAAAGTAGCACACAAGGATCCCTGGCCAGGGATGATGCAAGGAATTGAAGCAGCCCATGCTGCTCCCAGAGTTGAGGGTTTCTCCTCTCATAGGAAGAGAAGGGAGAAGGAGAGCTGGGATGAGACACCAGCACCATCTGCCTTTCCCTTTGTCCGTCTGCTTGCCTTTCCATCTTCCTTTCATCAAGCTGTTTCACCCAGGGAACCAGCTGCGGAGGTTTCCTAACACGAATGCATTTGTCCTGAGTCAAGGCAGTTCCTTGTCGTAAGTCTCTGGGGCTTTCTTTTGGGAAGCTGGAGTTGTTAATAATACATCTGGCTTTCCCAGTTTTCGGGGTGGTCGCATCGGGTGGCAGGTGACAGGGCTTGTCAGCGTTTGTAAATGTCAAGTGGGGAGCAGGGAGGCCACGCGCCGGAGGTCAGGGCCAGGTAGATGTACTTCGCCTCCTGCTGTCTCATAAACTGTCCAGGCTTCCTTCGTCTCCTCAGCGGGGTTTCCAGCCACAGACATCCCCGAGACCTGACAGAGCGGTGACAGCCCTGCTGTAGGGTGGGTGGTACACGGCAGAGCGGAGAGGGAATTTGCAGGGCTGTTTTTTTCCAGCAGGACAGGATACAAATAAGGGAGTGAGGGTGCTGGCATGGGCTTGCTTTGGCAAAGCAGGTGGCACCCCGTGCAGTAACACCCCATGCCCCTGGTCCTGCTTCCTACGCTGGGTGTTTTCCGACAGCACTTTTCTTCTACAGTGCCAGGAGCAGAGCTCTGTAAAATATCTGTCTATCCATCTAAAAAGTAATGCACCATGTTTTCAGTGCTGATGTCTAACTACATGTGAAACACCTGCTGTGATTGCCTGCTCCACAAGAAGGAAACTTTCAAGCTAAAATCCCCAGCAGTCAAGAAATGAGCATTTTCTGGGTGAAACTTCAACAGCAAAAGACTCATCCCAAGCACCCGGATCCTGGCTTGGATCCACATCTGGAAGCCACATGTCAGCAAGGGCACCAACTACCCAAATTGACTGTTGGGACAGATGTTTTCCTGTCTCAGGGAACCCTTTGGCTTTCCAAGACCTGAGAACAGGAGCTCTGCCCAGAGGGAAGGAACTGCCGTAGCAGATAGTACCATGGACCTGGAGCAGCACATGGGCATCACAGTCTGTACCCCAGCATTATACATCTTCTTTTAGAGATTAAGGTCCCAGCAGTTAAGCCAGGTATGTTAGTCTTAAATACAAGAGGAGCTCCATTGACTTCGGGGAGACGGCACAGGATTTAAACTATGCATGTGTTTAAGCACCTGGCATATGAGCCGTTCTCTCTAGTGCACTTCTCTCTCCCCTGGGCTTAATTTCAACTCCTTCCACTTTATAGTCTGTAGCCTCCGCCGTAAATTCAGAGAGCCAGGGAACTGATTTTTAAAAAATACTTTCTGCTTGAAATATTGCAAGTAAAGAGCAGATGAGAATATATATCAGTTAAATGCTTTTTTAAAGGCATATATGACATGACACGACACTGGATTCTAAAATTAAGTACAGCAGCAAGTAACCCCCAGTTGGAATTTCCTAAAATATGGCTTTTCTCCTCTGAAACCACTTTTAATTTTAAGTGCTGACTTTCCTGACCCAGAATAAAGTTACAGGCAATGTTTACTAGCAAGCATAGAAGGGAATTGCTCCCTTATTGCATTCCAAGCGTTCAAGCCACTGAAAATCAATATAACGAAGTAAGAAAGAAAGAATAAGAGCATACCCACTCACCTCCCCCCCTCCACACACAGACAGACACATCCATAGACCTGTCTCTCTCCTCCCCACCATGACAGGTAATGGCCCTTTCTAACCTTAGAGCTTGGCAGTGAAGAAAGATGAAGTTTGTCATATTGCTTCTGAGCAGCGAGTTGTACAGCTAGGTCACCTCCGATTTTTAGCTAGTCAGTCAAGGCTACCTTTCCACGAGCAGCACACAGCTGCCATTCCCGAACAAATAGTGGAATGATGAGTCCATGTCACAGTGGAGGACACCATCTAAACTCCTGGTATCCCCTTCAGTTCAGTAACATGATGGGAGATGACAGGGACATGAGATGGGGCTGATGTGAGGCAGGAATCTCTGTAACAGGTCTCCTTGTGGAGGCAGTGAGGGGCTGACCTCTGGACATTTCAGAGACACAGGGAGCTGTGAAGAGATGGAAGGTCATGTCTAAAAACTGCTACTGCAGGGCAGGGGTCTGGAGGAAGGAGGCTGATTACTACTTGATGCCAGAGCCTGAAGGCAGACAAGTTGCTGCAGGAGCGGCAGTGATCCAGGAAACGTCTTCCAGTTGTCTCACTTTCTTAATGCATTTCAGTGCTGAAGCAGGAGGAAGAGGAACAAAAGGAGGAAAGGAGGAATGACTTGTCGATTCTGCATCAGTTGCTACACTTTATGCAAAAAGACTGCACTGCTCTTAAAAGAGGTCGGATCTTGTCTGTGGTAACAAGGATCCTTCTGATTTCTGTGTGGCTTGCAGACTTGTTTGTGGGAGAAACACATGGCCCTGTCTGCTGCTTTGGGGTTTATTTAAGTGCTGCTCTTTCAACGCCAAAGCAGAGGTCCAGTGCAAAAGTGATGCTTCCTTCTGTCTCCCCATGGCATGGTGTAACTGGGGACTGTGCTCTTTAAGAACACATTTTGTTTGCCTGGAGGGGACGTGAAAATGTTTTTGACCCATGGTGGCAAGCAGGGCAGATGTCTTGTGAACCAGACATCAGCTGCACGGTTAGCAGCAACTACTGAGTGATGAAATTTGTCATGTGTGGGAAGTTAATATAAGTAGCTCTACTGTCTCAAAAGTCTTTGTGCCACAGAGGGCTTTTCTTACCCTGCAGATGAAGGAGAAGAGAAATGCAGAGCCCCGATTACATGGCACTGTGAACTGAAGACTGACCCAGGATGAAGACTCTGCAAGATCAACATCACTATCCTGAGCGTCTCAGGTCTGTCCTGAAAATACATCCCAGGACGTATCTCTAAATGACGCAGTCCCTGCCAGTCCTCGGTGGCCGTAGCCTTGCCTACAGCCTGACAACTTTATCACCTCCCTCCCTCCCTCCTGCGCTCTCTCACTTGTGCTTTGGTGCATGGGGTAATCAAGGAGATGCCTAGTGCCAATGTTAATGGGAATAACACTTGGGAGCTGCTGGAGGGAATCAAGGCCTCTCTCTTCCCAGGCCATCACTGCTTTGCAAGCTCTGGCTCTCACCTTTAATGTGGAGTCAGCCTTCCTGGCACATGGTGGATTGACCCTGTGGGATACTTTCCTGACTTTTCTCTTCACCTTGGCTCAGACATACACAATAGAAAAAGCAGCTGTGGACTCCTATGGTTTCAGACCCTGCCTTGTTTCAATTAAAGACACATGGGTTTGCAGAGGAGGCTTTCAAGGAGGATGTGTGGTTTCCTTTTGAGTCTTAACACACAGGAAAAAAGCGTTTCACTGAGCTGCCTGTTTCTCCTGAGCACCTCCAGGTACCTGGCAAGCAGTCAGTGGTTCTGCTGTCCTTCCTTGTCTGGTGGGGGAGCACAGAGTGCACTCAGAGTGCATCACTACCCCTTCACACTGGTCATACTGACACAAAACTGTTGCATACTGGCAAAATCCATCCCCACACCTCTGCAGCGAGTTCCCCCAGCAGAAAGACTTGGGGACAACACCAAGGGGTGAAGGGCATCACTGGGAGGAAGTGATGTTGGAAAAACAGAGTGTTTCTCACCCCCATGTCAGCACACCCTGGTAACCGTGGATAGCTCAGTGCAGCCTGGAACACAGCTGTTGCAATGACAAGGTCACCTCTGTGACCATCTCAGCCCTGGGTCTGGGGAGGAGGTAACCCTATGGCAGTGAAGAGCATTCTCGCAAGGTCTGCAGGAAAGTAGTCTCCCAATTATCCAGCTCCAGCCCCTAGGCCACACTTTCTCAGCCCAGGTACATCAGGCTGCTGGGGCGGAGCTGGGCAGAAGCTAATTTGGATTACCATCACCTCCTGCTGCTGCAGAGTAGGTGGGAAATACCTGGGAGGGCAGTAGGTGATGCCTGACAGCTGAGCACACCTTGATGGGCATGCTCATGTCACAGCATACTCAGTCTTTGGATATCCTTGCATCCTGGAAAGTCTCTCAGAAGCACCCAGCACAACCTGAGAAGAACACCATCACCTAAAATTTGTCCCCATGTGCCGTAAGATGAGCTGGCGGGGAAGACAACTAGCTTGGCTGAACAGGGAGCTTTTGTCGGGACTCGGGAAAAAAAAGGAGAGTTTATTACCTTTGGAAGAAGGGGCAGGCAACTGAAGAAGACTACAGGGATCTCATCAGGTCATACAGAGAGAAAAAGGTGAGTGTTGGTCTCTCCTCCCAAGTAACTAGCAATAGGACAAGAGGAAATGGCCTCAAGTTGTGCCAGGGGCCATTTAGGCTAGGTATTAGGAAAGATTTCTTTGCTGAGAGAGTGGTCAAACATTGGAACAGGCTGCCCAGGGAGGTGGTGGAGTCACCATCACTGGAAATGTTCAAAAGACGTATAGACGTGGCACTTTGGGACATGGTTTAGTGGTCATGGTGGTGTTGGGTTGATGGTTGGACTTGATGATCTTAAGCTTAAGGATTCTGTGATTCTATAAAAAATGAAACCACTTTCACAGTTTTTCAGAGGTGTTCTTGTTACTGAAGCAAGAGTCTTCTCCCTGCCCTACTCTTCCACCTCCCTCACAAGGCTGGAAGTAGTGTAGAACACCTTCCACAATAAACACCATCCTTCCCCAGAAGAAAGAAGAGGAGGAGATTCTAACTGCAAAGATGTGGAGCTAGAGTAAACTCATTAATTGTTTGAAAAGTAGAGAGAATTAGTTTTGTGTTTAGGTGGTCTTCTTCAGTTCTTTTTGTCTTTAAAGAATTTATATGAAATTTCTAAAAAAAGTCAAGCTAGCAACTTCCCTGAGACACTCGCCACTTGGCCCTGGGGAAAGGCTGCGTGCTCTGCAGCCTCCCATGAGGAACCTAAGCAGCTATGAGGGATAGTGCCTGCTAAAGGGTTTTAGCAATGACAGGGCTTAGAAACCAATCAGGATTTTCACAGCACTCTCACGCTGTTTGAGGCCTTGCCCTTTGCTGTCATGTGCGCACTTGAGAATTTTTTCTTTCTTGTTCAATAAATCCCTGGTTTTCTAGACCTCAGGAGTGTACCAAAGTTTGAAAGTGACTCAAGTTCAAGCTAAAGGCTCAGCAGGAGACAAATAAAAGAACTACAAATCTATTATTAAATAAGTAAAAAATCACGACATTTTCAGGCTTGACTTAGATTTTCTGAGTCCTTGAAGTTGCTAATAAACGCCAAGTAAATGGATGGTGTTTTGATCCTCAACTCTGATAATACTTGGGGAAATAATCAGAAGTATATTTGTCAACTTTTGGAGACTTTGGAAAATTATCCACTTTTTCAAGTTTGGGCATGCTTGTATACAGGAAAGGTTTTGCAAAGTCAGGTTGTATTGGGTTTGCATGGCAAGGTTTTGGTAGCTGGGGGAGCTGCAGGGGCAGCTTCTGTGAGAAGCTGCCAGAAGCTTCCCCCATGTCTGGCAGAGCCAGTGCCAGCGGCACCAAGACAGACCCACCGCTGGCCAAGGCCGAGCCCATCAGCGACGGTGGCAGCACCTCTGGGGAACGGAGTTAAGAAGGGGGAAAAAACCCTGTGCAACAGCAACTGCAGCTGGAGAGAGGAGTGAAAATATGTGAAAGGAACTGCAGCCCCCCGCCCAGAGCAGGAGGGGCAGGAGGGCTCCAGGCGCCGGAGCAGAGGTTCCCCGGCAGCCCCCGGGGAAGCCCCTGGGGAGGCCGGCTGTGCCCCTGCGGCCGTGGAGCTCCACAGGGGAGCAGGTCTGCACCTGCACCTGGGGAGGGCCCAGGGGGATGCAGGGGGATGCCCCAAGGAGGCCGTGACCCCGTGGGCAGCCCGCGCTGGGGCCGGCTCCTGGCAGGGCCTGTGGCCCCATGGGGAGAGAGAGGAGCCCCGGCTGGAGCAGGTTTGCTGGCAGGACCTGGGACCCCACGGGGGCCAGGCTGGAGCAGCCTGTTCCTGAAGGACGGCACCCGTGGGGGACCCAGGCTGGAGCAGCTCATGAAGAACTGCAGTCCGTGGGAAGAATCCACATTGGAGAAGTCCATGGAGGACGGTCTCCCATGGGAGGGACCCCAGGCTGGAGCAGGGCAGAGGGTGAAGAGTCCTCCCCTGAGGAGGAAGGAGCAGCTGAAACAACGTGTGATGAACTGACCACAACCCCCATTCCCCATACCCCTGTGCTGCTCAGGGGTGGGAGTTAGAGAAAATAGGGGATAAAGTTGAGCCTGGGAAGAAGGAAGGGGTGGAGAAAAGGTGTTTTAAGATTTGTTTTTTATTTCTCATTATCCTACTCTGATTTGATTGGCAATAAATTAAATACATTTCCCCAAGTTGAGTGTTTTGCCTGTGGTGGTAATTGGTGAGTGATCTCTCCCTGTCCTTGTCTTGACCCACTAGCCTTTCATTGTATTTTTTCTCTTGCCCTGTCCAGCTGAGGAGGGGGAGTGATAGAGTGGCTTTGGTGGGCACCTCATGTCCAACCGGGGTCAACATACTACACAGGCTTAGATGCACGTATTATTTTTCGTATCTCTAATATGGAGTCAATCAGAAAGAGAAACAGAGGAGTCTTAGGCAGAAAGCTTGCATTGAAGTAAGAGAGTAGCTTTTCCCTAAAATACAGGTCTCCTTATTGCTATTTTTTCAGCTGTTGACCAGTGATTAGAACAAATTCTTCCTCATAGTCTTCAACACTGCTTTACCTTGCAGTCCACTTTTTGAAATGGCCTAAATAAAATGCATAGTCATGGTCATATATAACCTTGACCTACAGATATTCAAAATATAGCTCCTAGTCAGAATTTACTCCCTGAAGGGTAGGATAAATTTAACCAGCAGTCCTCCTGACTGAATCTCGACACAGACCAACACCCATTTCACTACAGATATAAGGACCATGCCGTAAAATAATCATGGCCAAATGCAAACTCTGAAAGTTCATGAAATGACTTTCAGTTTGTTGAAATACTTTGCACATATTAATTAAACTTTAGATCACCTGGCTTAAATCAGAATAGCAGAACTACTTCAAAACTAACTTTGATGTTTGCCTACTGTGAGCAGGAGTCTGGACTGCATGTCCTTCAGAGGTCCATTCCAACCAAAATTACACAATTTCATGAAAATGGCACAAAACTATTGTAACCTGGAAAGTTGATTGTTGAGACAGAAAGAGACATTGGAAGTTTCTAACCACAGGCCGTATTATTCCTCAAGAAATAGTCCTGACTCACTGGTCGGCCATCCCCATTGTTCAATGCCAGACAGTGCCCCAAACATGACCCTGGGGACATGAGCTGTCTCTCTGTTGAACAATTGCATTACTTTCAGAGGAAGTAAAAGCATGAAGTGTTTGAAGGTCTCTCTGTCTAGAGCAGATTTGCATGACCAGTTCTGTTAGCAATTGCGCATCTCTGGCACGCCTGGGTAGTTAGGCGCTCTTCAAAGATTTGCAGTGGGCAGTTTTAGCCATGCATCTTTTCATCTTTTATAGCTACACTCCTTATGTCGGAGCCATTAGCAATATCTCTAAACTCCCTTTCAATCATGTTTTACAGTGCCTGTTCAGTGCATTGAGGTACCTTTTATGGTTGAGATGACACTTTCATTATAAGCTGCTGTTTTCAGTGGTTTATAACTTTCCCCCAAAATTACCTTTGGGGGTTGAAATTTTCTCACGCTTTCTTATTCAGAGGCCTGGAGTGAATTTATTTAGAAAGTTGAAGATAATCTCCACAGCTATCTTGAAGTTATCAAAACTTAGAGGAAAAAAAAAGAAAAAAAATACCTTTTTCATCATTAAAAATAAGAAGTAGGCATCTACTTTCAGTCTCCTGTAACACAAAAAACTACAGAGAATGCAAGGTCCATAAGACACCTGTTTATTGTGACTAAATTTGGGAAAAGAAAAATATTAAACACAATGATAAATTGTAAACCACTCAGATACAGTGCAATCCTCATAGTAAGAGATGGAAGTATTTATGGTTGTTGGAGTTTGAAGGACTTTTTCTGCTGGCTTCAACATTTTGAGTTTCCTAAGCTTTTTGCAGCGGGCCCTTACTATAGCATCAATAAATGCCTTTTGAATTCATAAGCCAAACTGTCATGGCTACTCAACAAATACATAGGCAAATGCAGCTAGAGTACTTATCCACTGTTCTGAAGGCATTTACTCACTTTTCAGTACATGTGTGTTCCAGCTGGTCCTTGATAATACTTGTTGATGCCAATTATTTTCAGACTTTATTTTGGCTGAAGAACAGTAGTCACAGCCTAGGCATATGCTGCTTCCAATTGTGTCTACTTTCATTTTCAGGGAAAGAAAATTTATAGTGTCTTGTTTCCTCAACGCTTAAACCTGTTCTTCGGATATATTTGCTTGTTTGCGTCACAGAGGCTTTAATCTGAAGACCTAAACACCATCAGGGTGAGAAGGATACCTGCTTTGATGTAAAGTGAAATAATCTTCACAACAAACAGGCAGATATTACTGCTGCTGCAAATCTACCGGGGTTATTTTAGGCATATATCAAGAGGAGAAAAAATATGGAGACAGATTCAATTTAGATTATTCTCCATGGATCTGCTCCAATGTTGGGTCCAGCCAGTGGGTCCCTTTTCATTGGCTTTAATGGCTTTCCAATCAGGCTCTAGGGTCTGATTTTATATTCAATGAACCGGTTGTTCATGATGAGGTTTCAGTATTTTCAAAGTAACTGGAGTTGCCAAACGGTTTTAGATATAAATGGTTCACTTCCCTCATAAAGTTTGCAAGAGCAGCACCACCTACAGGATCCCCCAAATTAGCAAGAGTTAAGCAACTCCTGTAAAAGTGGCTGTGAAGGCTTGCTTGAGCTTTTTAAATTTGCATTCACCTTCTGTTAGGACTCCCTTGTGCTTTTTAACCTGTGCTGGACTATCTTAAACAGCATCTCCTCCAGACTTGCAATAGTATCTCTTTAATACGACTAAAACCAGAAATCACCACTTCGAGTCTAATATTCTAATTCAGGGAACTCTTAACTATACTCTTTTTTAAGCAAAGTATTTAACTACCTTATTTTAATTTTCAGTGCAAGGAAACCTGAGCAAACACACTCGTTTAAATATTAGGTAGAGCTGAATAGTCCCAGCAGCCTGATCCAAACTGAATGAAGCAAAAATCTTTCCCCTCACATCAGAGGTCACAAGTAAGATGACGGTTTCTCTTTAAAAGGCGAGTTGCTTCATCCTGCAGTGTGATACACTGTATTTAACGCTTCATTTTAAGCTGCTTTGAGCTCAAATGAACATAAATACCCAATGGTCATTCTCTTTATTAAACTGGAGCTACACAAAGGACTAATAATCTGGTTGTCTTGTTGCTCAGGCTAATTATAGTAGGGAGTGTGAGGAATCCCATGTGCCCCCTAACTTTGGATGAAAACAATTAGTCTGCAGGTTTCCTTTTTTGTCTTTTATTATTATCATTATTGCAATTAATAAACTTCATCTTCCACTGCCGCAGACGACCAAAGTGCACGCTGCAAACCAGGAGAGAAAATGGAAATGAAGTATTCTGTCTTTTTCATGTGATTTCTGTCTCGCTTTTTGGATAAGATTTGTTTTTGTATACCAGGGCAGTGAGCTCGAAGGCTGGATCCTGGAGGAAGATATTAGAACAAAATGCTTAAAAATGTTTTTGGTAATGGAGGCTGCTGTCAACATTTCTCAAGAATAGACCAAGTACAAACCTTGAAGAGGGGCCCTAGGGAATGATTTATGGTATGGACTGATACAGTAAATGCAATTTGTTTTAATTAAGGCGATGGCTTATTGCATAATTCACATTGCACTAGCTGAAATGACCGCACCAGGCAGTTTTGGAGAATTACAAGCCATTCTCATAAATTCCATTAACTGTGATGCAGCAAATGTTGCAGGAAACGGAGTTTCATCAAGAAACATAAATGCAACATTCCTACTTCTCACAAGTTTACACCAAAACTAATTCTGCAGTATGACTTCAGCTTTTAGCTCCTATATATTATGAAGTATAGTTTTTCACTCCCTGTCCCTGATAAATTTAACAAATCTGCAAATATGATCAGCATTCAAAACACCCAGCCAAATCCCTAAGTAACAACAAACAGCCTGGTGCAAAGGAGGCAAACATATCCCCAGGACCATCCAAACTGATCATGGTCCCTTAGACCTTCAGAGGTTGTTACACTGATGTACTGAGGCCTACAAGGCACCGGTAATAGTATATTCTGAAAAGTGATTGCTGTTTTTATTTGGGATGTCTAGCACAAACTGAGATGCCTGTGCTATTCAGAATGAGCACACAAAGTTGATTTACTCTAGCTTTGGCTTTTGTATTCTTAAGTTTAGTAGCCCTCAAAAACCCCATGAGATTCTGCAATCAAAAAACAAGTAATGAAATAATGAAACAGAAATAAAATTAAGCAGAATTAAATTTGCGTGGGTGAGCCTAATATTGGCATTGTCAAATGTCTTCAGAGACAATTTTGTAATGTTTACCTTCTTTTAATGTCACTTTGTACTTCTAAGGCAAATATAAATAAATATACTGTCCAGCTTATATGTGGTATAATATATACATAAAGAGAGTATAGTACTATATGTAGTATGGCTCGAGCTAGAAAGAACCTAGGAATCTGGAAAAAAAGAGTGCCATTTAGTTGTTAAATATTTACTATTTCAAATGAATCACTCATTGCACTTCAGTTACTCCAGTCCCAGAAAACTGCAAAAATCATATACTTGAAAGCAAACAACAAGAAAAAACATCTTACAATGTTAGTGAGGTAATTAAAAAGAGAGGGGAAGGAAGGAAAGAAGAAGATCTTGGATCAACACTGGGATTCATGATTAGACATAACTGTTGTATATATTTCCTCAGTGAAACAATGATAACCCAAATAGATGTGGGAATCTGATTCCTAATACCCTGCCATGGATTTAGCTCACTGAACACCAGCTACCTAAAATTTACATGTCTATTCGGTCTGTAGGCAATAGCTGTGGATTTCCAGAAGTCTATTTACAATCTGAGGATAGGGTTTTAAAACAAACAGGGTGAGCCACCCACGCTAGCCAACAGAGAAGTGAATTTAGATGTGACCTTTTTGTGCAAAGATGCAAAGCATAGCTAATGTTGTAAGAAAGCTGTTTTTCTAAGTTAGGTAGCTAAGGCAACCTGCTGTGAACATTTTAAAATGTGACAGCCTTGAATGCATGGCTGCTGATGTCAACAGAAAAGCTTTCAAAATCTCCAGTGAACTTGGGTGATCCCTAGATCACGGTGGCCAACTGGTTTGTCTTGAGCTACAGAGAGTTGGCAGAGTTCCTGCTCCGAGTCTGCTGCATGGGGTTTGTGGCAGAAAAAAGCAGTGGGGTACATGTTGGACTATCTGAATTGCTCTTTGTGAAACAAACCAACAGAGCTTGCTGAAGCTGAAATTTCCACCTTTTCTGGGCATCCAGTGGCATTGCCAGCCCAGCACCATCTGGCAGTGGTGCTCTACGGGCACGCTCAGCAATTGCCTTCTGCCAGGGGTAACCGTGACACCCCAGAGCCAGCCCCAGGACTCTCCAGCAGACCGACAGCATTGACAGATGGAGAGACTGACTTCAACACACTTTTGAGTCTACCTCTGTGTAAACAAAATTGTTGCAAACAAAAATGATAGGCTTGCAATCCTCATGTTCAGCTTCAGTTTCCTCTTACAACTCACTAATGAAACAACCCTCCTTATTGTATTGTTCCTTCCTGCGGTGCTTGCCTTATCTATTTTGTTCTCAGCTGGAGGACACAGACCGCTTCTCTGTATTTGGGCAATGCTGTGAACTCAATTTGAGAGGGAAGAGGAGGCAGATTTAGGTGTTGCCCGGCTACGGAGGAATGTCAACTTGTAATAAGTTGGTGGCTGTGTTCTTTCCTTCCCCTCCCACTCCTCTGCCTGTGATGTGGTGTTACCAGTTTGCCTCCTGTTCTTTCTTTTGGAGCATTGTAAATATAACAGCAAGCCGGAGTTGTTATTGTGCAAAGTTCCTCACTGCATTATACATGAATCTGGAAACAAGAGGAGTTTGTTCTGAATCCCACTTAGCCTTGTGAACTTCTGCAGGTGAATTTCAGGCCTATTTGGCTGGCTAAAGCTGAAGTTTGAATTACTGAAACAGCAGGCGGGCGCTTTGGATCTCTTCTGCAGGAAGGCTGAGGGAGGCAGCATTTTATTTTCAGCCTTATTAAAACTTCTCTATAGAGAGGAAGTCCATCTTTTCAATTGCTCTTAATCTCCAGAGAAATCTCCCACTGATCCCTAAAATGCCGAACTTGCAATCCTGGAGCAGTTTTTAACCTGCAGCACTGGAATGTTTCTAATGTTTCCAATATTGCTTAAATGCATCTCCCTTTGCCAATTGCCCTGCTGTGGCTGGATGCTGCCAAAGCCTACTATGGCATTAATTTGCACAAAGAAAAAACTGGTTGTCCACAGACTCCTGGGACCACCTGTGCCAACCTATGCTAAGTGCTGGACCCTGAGATCCCGGGTATTTGATAGGGATGCTGAAGTATGAGCCTGCAACACAATTTGAGGTCTTTGACTCTTGGAAATAAGGCTTGTCTTGCCCGACTCTGGGAATGGGATTCGGCTCCAGCCTGTGCACATCTACTTTGGACAAATGTCTTTCTTTTTATGCATCTGGTTCCAGGTTTTAACAGAGATTAGCCACATGTCCTACAGCAAGGTGTCATGTTTGTCTGTAAACTGCTGTCTGGACAGGAGCCCCTGAGCCCAGTCAGACGATGCGGTGGCAAAGGGAATGGGCAGAAAGACAAAGAAGCAACACTCCTGGGAGAAGCTGGGAACTGTGAGAAAACTTTCCGCGATGAGGGTGGGATTTCTCGCCGGCCCGTGAGGCGGCGAGAGGGGCCGAGGCAGCGGCTCCGCTGGGATGAGACGTTCCGCCTGAGGGGGTGGAAGCGGGGGAGGAAAGGGGAGCGGGAGAGTTATCAGCATCTGAATCAAAATGTGTTTTGCGAAAGCAAAAGACAACATCCCGTGCAGTAATCTGAAGGCATCGGCTGAGTCTTAGTTGCACTTCTAACGTGTGCTGTTTAAAGATGATGAGCGTGAGATTAACAGCTTTTGTTTTCAGATCTCAGCTGCCTCCATTCCCTGGCCTGGAGTGATTCTTTATCTCAATTGCCAGCTTTGCATGTCATTCAGTTCAACTTAATCGCAAGGATCCACAAATCAAGCGATTTCAGGCTGGGGGCTCTGCCTTACAAAGCCTTTGCACATCAGCAAATAGGATTTGCTTGCACTTCCTCATGGACTTAACAAAGACATTTGCTCTCAGTTTACAGAATTTACATAGTGCAATTTGAGCATTTCACAGTGCTGTTTGCATGAGGATCCTCTTGAAGTCAGAGAGCTCGGATGGCCTGTATGAATGATTAAGGATTAGCACTGCCTACACAAGTTGCATCCAGGTTGGAAAGCTCCTAATTTAATGACCAAGCAGTTAAACCAGGTTCAGGATCAAAATCTTCAGCTGATTTAAATGGGTAGAAATCTTGCACACTTAAAGGTTACACGAAGAATTACACCAACAGAAAATTATAGCCTAATATTAGGTTATTAAACTGAGTTACTGTGAAGCATTCACCATTATTGCTGCATATATCCTCAGATATTCATGCAGAATAGCCAGAACACCTCAGTGCACATGGTTTACCAGAACATTCAAATGTGGGAGAAAACCTGGATCCGAGAACATTGTGAAGCTGGACTCGATTGTCCCTCAGTTGTCATCATATGAAAAGAGCACTTTAATAAGGTATGCAAACCTGAGGACACATGAAACACAGCTGGTTGTGAGTTTGTGGAGGTTTTTTGTCAGTTATTACATTCAATGGATAGGAGAACTTTGTGTGAAAATTTAAATTATGTGTGATTTTGGATCAAGGAATACTGACTAGTCTTAGCTAAAAATATTGACCTTCCTGGAGCAGATGTTGGACCCTGGGTCAAAGTGCAATAGTTGGTGAATTCTTGTTTCAAAGTAATATTTAAATCTTTATCTAAAACTTGACATGATTTTTAAAAGGATATAAATGAGCTAAATAACCCCCACATTAAACACAAATGTATATCTCATGTAAAAAGTACATTTTGGGTTGACCCAAGGTTAAAAAAAAAGAAAAAAAAAGAAAAAGACAGACTTGCTCTAGAGAGCACTCTCTAATGTTCAGGGGATTCATATAATTTTAGCAGAAATAAGCAGAGAGATGTAAACCACAAAGACTTTCAGGCCTTCTGAGCCGACGTTATTATGTATCCAGCAGAAATCAATGCCTCAAAGAGAAGTTTAAAGTCCCCTGAAATGCCCCATTAAAGACTACACTTTTGATAGTGATTAGTATATGGATGTCTGAGGTTCCACCTCTTCTTCTTGTTATTAGCTCCATCTAACGTGAATTTGTGCAGAATTGTGCTGGAGGCAAACAGAGAAGATGTCCCAAAAAGCTGTAGGTTGCTTTGCCATCTATCCAGTGGGTGCCCTATTCTTCTTTCAGGAGTAATTGCTCTTGCCTAAAACCTCGGTTCCTTCTGAGGGAGTTGTGGCAACGCTTCCGTCAGCATAACCTAGTATTTAGGGCAGGATGCAAAGCGTGATTTTGCAGCCAGTTGCTGTGGTTGCATGAGCATATAAAATGGGTATGTAGATAGGCATAACGGACCCTTCAAATTGGAATTTGGCTCTGGAAAAGCTGTTAACTATTGCAGCCTTCCCCAAAGTGCCATGTTATCTATAATGGCCACACGCTTATGTTTATAGACTGTAGACTGTGCCAAGGAATTAGGCACCGAGCTGTTTCACTGGAGCTGTGAAAACTGCCTTCTACAAAGTTGGAAGCTTCACTGCTTGTAATCATGTGAGATCAAAGACAGAGAAGATAGGTTTGTTGTTGCTTCTTGGTGTCTTGGAGAGTCCTGGCATTTTATTCAGCTAGGCTGAGTTGTCTGCCTCTGGTTGTGTGTGTAAACAGCTCATCAGAACCGGTACTACACGGCGTAAATGAATGAAAGGGCGATAGAAGAAACTTCTGTCAGGATGAGAAAGCCCGGCATGTCTGAACATTGCTATTCCAGCCTCAGCACCTCTCTCACATATAGTGGATTGGGGATGGAAGAGGAGATAGATACACTTGTTTGTGTGGATCCATGAGGATCAAAACCTCCCTGCTCCTTCCAGAGCTTTAAAAAAACCAGCTCCTCCCAGATCCTTAAGGAAGAATTTGTTTGTATGGAGAAGCTGCAAGGCTCCCAGGACTCCTTTCCCCAGGACCTACACAAACATGAGGAAGACAATCTCACCCCGAGCAGAGTAAACCCTTCAAAACAGAAGCAGGCATGAGGAAAGGTGGCAACAGAGATGCTTTATAATGGCCTCATTTCTGAACACACGTCCATGTTCCCTGGGAGAAGGATGTCAATCCTCTTCTTCTCCTTTTCCCTTGCCGAGTGATAATTTCCCTCATAGTGCAATAAATGTGGATGCAATCACTTTTCATAACCGAGCAAGTCTACAGGCTCCATTTCATGGCTGCTGAAGTAAAAACAGTGGCACTGCTCTGCCCCACTCTCCCTGCAGAGGCAGCTGAAGCCTCCGTGGTCCCATCGCACCGTCAGGCTTGTCAGCATAAAACCGCATCTCTTAGCAGTTTCTGCTCACCGTATAACTGAAGCGAGCTCAGAAAAACTCATGTTTCCCATTTCAGAGTAGTTTTGCCAGACAGCGTGAGCATATTTGGGATGACCTGTCCTGAAACCAATGTGTCCTGCTTAAGCCCACAGGTGCATTCATGGCCACTACAGGAGAAGCTGCTGGCAGTTATATCAAAGCTGTTACCATAGAAGAGACATCCCACTCTCTGAGCTCCAGAGTACTGTGTCGTGCGATTTTGCTGCGTGTTTGCTTTTCCACATCAGCTTTAAGGAAAAGCAAAATTAAACATTACACAATCTGCAAACATGCAGGCGTGCTCAAACATATACATGCTGCATGCAAAAATTGCTACACACACACATACATACATGCCCAAAGTCCAGCTTGCTAAAGCTGGTAGCAAAGACCATTTTCCAAGGAGTTTGCATACCTCCTAGTGAGAAGCCTGTTTTGTCTTTGAGAAAAGTTGCTTTTCTTTTACAAATAGGGGCTATTCATTTAAGCTGTTTTTTGAGGTGTCAAACATAAAAATGAGATGAGATGTCAAACGGGGCCCTTGGGGATGGGGAGGGGGAGACAGAGAGCCTGAAAAATGCTTCTAACGCAGGCGGCTCATTTAAGCACAGAACGTGTTGCAGCCAGCTGGATCTTTGGAGAACGAGATGAATTTCTACCCATTTAAACATGAACAAGGTGAGATGAACTGAGGGGGGAAATCCATGAAGGTGAAGAGCATTTTTTTTTCTCTTTCCCCAATTGTGATGGATGATTTCAGCCTAAAGTACTGAGCCTCCCAGTGAAGAAAATATCTACAGTGAATGTGATAAATAAATGCTTAGACCTTGCAGTTGCCACCTTGATGTTGGAGAGAAAGAAGTTTATGCTTCATAGTGTGGGTTTTTTTGAAAAGGCTCAGAAGGAGGAAGGCTGGGACAGTCCTTCTGCCACTTGCTCATTAAGAAGAGAGACTTGGGCATCATTTCCCACTGTTTCTTCACTATACAGAAAAAACTGGAACACCCACAGAGGCTGGTCTCACGATAGCAATGGGCAAACTTAGGATGACATATGAGGCTGCCACATGCTCAGAAAAAGGAAGGAAACCAACCACTTTGTCCTGTTGATCTCTGGTGTTGGCGTCTCTCTTTCCCTGTGTTTGTAGCATGGTGTTATGGCCTGGGTGGTGTGCAGGCTGCCCACATGGAGCTGTGGGCAAACATCTTTGGAGCAGAAATAAACTCCCAAAATGTTTGTTAACAGAGACAGATGCACACACTCCTGGCAAGGATCCACCTTGTAGGGTTTCTGAGATGCAAGAGTTCCTTCTGGCTGCATACATGTATTACATAGGTTAAGGCAGTCCCTGAACTTTTTCTTTCTTCCAGACTGTAGCCCCTCACTCAGAGGAGCTCTTTTACCACCTCCTGTAAAATGTGGCTGCTTCAGGGCATGAGGGTATCCGTTAAACAGTACTGTAGTTCTGTATGGTTTTGCAGGAGAATAAGGAGAAATATTAAATCCCACTGCACCTATGATTGGCAAAACACAGTAGCCCAAGCTGCAATATAGCTCAGATCATAAATAATAGCCTGTATGTGTGAAAAGAGAAGCCTTTGAAGAACTACCCAGGACTTCTCTTTTGCACTCCAGCAATGTCCCCAGCACTGCACTGGAGAAGGGTGCCAGGGAAGCGGTGTACCGTCATTCACCAAGTCTGATTCTCCCCCTGGAGCTCTCCCAGTCCTGCCTTGGCCAAATTTAACACTGCTTTGCTGATGAGATGTGAACAGATCAGAAGTGTCAAGCTGTCTTGGAGAAACTAGACTCGGGCGTTTCTGTTGGGGCCTGAATTAGAAACAAGCATTATTGGTTTCCCAACTCAAATTTCATTTAAAAAAAATGAAAATACTAATGAAAAAAATTCATTCCTTAGCTTTCTGCATACTGGGCATCTGCTCACGTAACTTCCTGCTCATGTTCCCTGATTCCTCTTTTCAGAGTCCATTGAGATAGTACCACATCAGCATATGGGAAAGGGCAAATGAGTGCAAAGACGTATTCAAGTGGAGCATGTACCCAGTCCTTTCATGACTTGCTTCCTGAAAGGAAGTATATATACCTTGCTTCCCCAACATGGGGATTCCTGATGAGGACAGCCAACCTCCTACAAAAGGCAGTTGTAATACCTCTCCCCCATTCCTGCCCAACAATGAAGAGTTTGAGCCTACTCAGTGTGAGTGTGGAGCTACAGAGGAGCAGATAAAGAAGCCTGAGCTAAATGGAGAGCACAAACATGTCGCCAAGCTACATTAATGAGAACATAACTAATAGGTTACATAGTCCCAGCAGCACAAAGGAAACCTAAGGGAAGCACAGGCAGTCAGAGGTATTATTTCACTAGCTGTAAGCTAGCTTTATTCACACAAGGGTCTATCTGTCTATATATTTAAGTTCCTCTACTGGTTTCTTATACTCTCAGAAATACTCTAAACTTTGTATCTGAGAGTAAATTGCTTGGCTGTCTCTGTAAAGCTTCATCAAAACCGAGGATCCCAGGTACAGTGGGAGGGGTCAGCTTTGGTTCAGTAAAGGTGTGGAGAAACTCTTGAAATCTTGCACAACCCCTTTTACTCCCTCTGAAGTTTGCTCAGTTCAGTTAGTAACCAGAGAGCTTCTGAGAGGCACTGGATTCACCCAAGCTGCAACATGAAAGGAGGGTTAGAAGGAGGGCTATAAAGAAGATATATACCTATCTTTTTCCCCTCTGCTGCAAACTGTGGCAGAGGCGGCAGCAGAGAAGAATGCAGATGTCCGTGTCATTTGCTCCCCAGTATATCAGGGGAATGACAGGTCAGCACTTCTGTTTGCAGTGATTTGCATTTCTGAGCTGAGCAGGATGACAATTTGAGGTGACATGACAGCAGGAAACGTTTGTAGCCATACTGGCCCTTAAGAAACCGGGGACAGGACAGGAATGTGACAACTCTTTGTGGGCCGATGGACAGACCCATTCAGGGAGATATTTCCAGAAGAGGATGCCCATCCTAGCACGTGAAAAAGATGTGGGGAAGATTTTTATTGGACCTGTCACAGGCTTTTCTTGTTGTCTGAGAGAGTGAGGATAGTGAGAGGAGGACAAGAAACAGAATTTTATTTTGTTCTTCCACTCACAGTGTCACATCCTCACCAGCTCACTGTGCAGACGTGGATACAACACAGACTGCCCTCCTTTCCAAATTGATGCAGACACTTGGTGAAACAAAGATGTGCCAAAAAGCCGCCGTCCCAGGGACTTGCTGGCAGACACCCCGTGTAAGATCACCCTCTGAGGCTTTTATTTTTTTTTCCTTTTCCCTCCCAGCAATTTGCACACTGGGGTCAACTAACTGTCTCTACCAGTGCTTTCTGCAGTAGCAAATAATTTGTACTAAATAAGAGGTTTTACTGAGAGATGGGTGAAAGATGGAGGGAGAGGAGCGAGATAAAGGATAGAGACAGAGAGCAGGCTTATTTCAGCACTGGTGTTCCCTGTTACCCTTTGCAGATCTTATTGATGCCTGACGCTGCTCTGCAAACAGCCAAATACTGCTCGCCAGTCTTGGGTTTTGCACTCTCTCCTTGGAGGACACTTGCCCTTAAACAAAGGATCTTATGCTGGCTGAGAGACAGTGAAAGACTGAGTGATACTGTTTCTCAGGCTGTGAGCAGGGAGATCAAAAAACAAGCCAAGTTTATGCTTGCGAGAACTTCTATGAGAATGTTTCTACAGTTTCTAATCGGAAAACAAGCTTTTGAGAAGGGAAAAAATTAATCAAAATTATGTTCATTTTCCTGCCAGTTCTAGCCAAGGTGGAAGATACTGTCCAAATTGCATCACATAAATCCCCTCAGGCCTCTTGGCTGGTCTGCTAGGCAGGTGGCTTGTTGGCCAGGAAAAAAAAAAGTAGCATGAAAATACCCTTACTGTGCAGGCTGCAAAGGCTTCCTTGCCTTGTTCTTCACGTCATGTTTAAGGGATTCCTCTTCTGCCCTGTGGAGCATCTCCATTGACTTATAGTAGCTGGAGAGCACACCCCTGGGCAGATATGTGGCTTTCCTGTGCTGAAAGAGCTGATGTATTTCATCCCAGAGGAAATTGCCTTTGAGTACCTTATAAAGCAAAACCAGATTGTACATAGGGGCATGAAGTTCTAACTCCAGCAAAAGCCCATGGCAGGGAAGAAAGATTTAGCTAGATAGGAATAAAATATCTGTGCTTTGGAGATTGACAAGTCCTTTGGGATATGCTATGGGGAAATCTGGAGTAGAAAGGACTAGGCAAATGTAGAGTATCGTAACCACTATTTGAAAAAATCTGCATCTAGAAACCCCAGCTCTGCCATTAACTAAAACATGTGCCCATCTGAGTTTCACAGAGCTTAGCACTGTCAGAGTTTGGGAAGACACAGTCAGGCTACTTCTTAAACAGTCTTAAGCACATTTATTTAGTTATTAAATGGCACTAGAAATGAAACTAATTTACCAAGTCCCCAAATAATTTAAAACATCTACTATAATGGAAAATAACACTAAAGACAGAAGGAAAGGAATTCAAAGCAAAGAGCCCAGCTGAGACAGGGTTTGCCTATTAATCTCCACTTACGGAAAATAGAACTGCACCGGAAGGACTACAGTGCTGGGCAGTGGGTTGTAATCAGTTAATGGCAAAGCTCCATCAGAGAGAAGTGCTCCTCTTTTAAGCCCACAGAAACCCAAATGGGCAGGGAGAGGAAGAAAATTTTTTTAGGTCACTTAAGTTTAGGTGACTAACAAGTCTCACTTTGTGCTGAAAAGAGAGACTTTTAAGTTGAACTGCTGCCTGCATAGAAAAGCACTGGGCAATTTTGCAGCTTTCATTGTGGTTTCTTATGGTTTACACTATGTGATTTTGGGAGAAGGAAAAGAAGAAGTATCTTGCTGGAGCTGGCCTCTTGTGGGTTTGAGTGTAACTGCAGCAGAGGTAGTGTCTTGCAAGCTGCAACTTCTTGAACCAGAAGAGTTGTTTGCAGGAGCAAACAACTGCACTGGTCTCACCATTTAAAGGTGTATTGTACCTCTGTCCCTAGCTTTCACACTGCCCCAAAGTCACCTGTCTCTACCATTTTAACTCAGAAACATATAGAACTATTCAGACCCTGTCAGGGAATTATAGAAAATGTGGTAATGAAATTAATCCCACAGCTTCCCTCTGAAATGCATTTGTTATTTAAGTATTACAGGTAAGGAGCAGGCACAGACAAACCTGTTAGCTTGACCAAATCCATCTTTTCTTAGGCTTCCTAGGCTACCCATACCCTATTCAAAGCCCATTCTGAATTTAATTTCCCATGACAGGACCAAGAGCTACTGGGAGTTATGCTGGTGTAAATCTGAAACAACACCGCAGATTTCAGGATAGCTGGGCTGGATCTATACTAACATAAACAAAGTGTTTCAGGGAAGAATGTAACTTTCAGAGGTACTTTTATGCTATCTAAAAGCATGTTTTCCATCATGTTGCCTAGTCAATTAGATGAGAGTGACAACTGTTCAGGGTAGAGGGATCTGCCAGATTCTCAGGCTGCTTTGATGTGCGGAAGCTCAAGGACCAATACTGCACAGCTCTGTTCTCTCGTACAGCACCCACTGCTTGGACTAGGTGGCACAAACTGCTGGCCCACCTTATTAGCATCCCTTTTGTCAGTCCCAGCAAACAGGACAAGAGCTAAAATTTAGCTTTGTCTGCGTCTCTTCTTATTCCTCTGCACCACCAAGAAGTTTAAGTAAATTGGTGGGAAGCACTGTGAAGGAGCCACTCTGCCACTGCTTATTCAGTGTATTGATGGAGGACACCAGTGTGCTGGGGCTGGGTGTTCACAGCCTGGCTATTCCCCAGAATTCTCAAGGAAGGGAAACTTGAAGCCTGTTTGTTTCTGCTTTGGCAAATTAAATGGCATCTGTGTACACATGCACATGTGCATGCATGTTCTGTATACCAATGCATGCAGAAACACCCCCAGTGTTTAGTTTGGCAGAGCTCAAAGGTGTGTCTCTATTTCTGTGTTTTTTCTCCTCTACAATGGTGGCTTTTCCTTTGCATATCTGACAGTTGTATCTTGGTCCTTTCCAGCTGGAATGAAACTTACAGTCCAAAAGAAATAAAAAAGAGAAAAGAGAGATGGTAAGTGAGGGAAATATGGAGAACTGAGTGCCAGAGGCTGCCATCCAGAGATTTCTTTTGGCTCTCCCTTTCCAAGAAAAGCAGAGTGAAGCAATGCGCCAGTGCTGGGCATCAGATTCCCCTGGCATGGAAGGGCTGGCTGCTTGGGAAAGATGTCTAGGAATGCCATGAGCATCTACATAGCTCATCTTGTATCCAGGGAAAGGGGTTGATTTGGAGTGAGCAGAACATAACTTTCTTCCTCCACCTTCCCCCTATGCTATGGCACGCTGGGACTTTTGGACATGCTTAGTGTTGGTCACAGTCAAACAGCATGGCCTTTCCTGATGCATAATTTGTGCTTTCCAGTAGTTACAGCAATATTTTGGGATTTAGAAAGTCTGGAATTAGTCTCTGGCTCTGCCATGAATTTCTGTAGCCTAGGGTAAGCCACTTTTTTTCTTCAGCAGTAAAATTTTTGTGACCAGCTTTGCTTACTTTTCATTGGAAATCAACAGAATTTATTCTATCCCTGAAGTGAAGCATGTGCATACATGCTTGGCTAGGCCAGGGGATATTGTTCAGCATCCTGTAGCCCTGAAGCTGAGCTAGAAGGAGATGGTTTTGGAGTAGATCCCATTTGGGTGTAACTGTTTCAGATGGAAGTTGTGCTGAAGTGGGTGCACAAAAATATCTCCTGTACACCTTGCAACACCTTTCTTCCCCATCTTGGTATTGCTAAACATGCCAAGATTAACAAAATTATTTCCTAAAGAGCGAAGTGACCTTGGACCCAAAGGATGATGGTCTTCACAGATATATAAAATCTATGTAAAAGTTGCTTTCTACTGTAAAGTCAAGCAGTACGATGTGCTTCGTCACACTTCCTGAGCTAGTCATCCAATAACTGCTTCTGAACTGCAGATAAAATATTTCTCTGTCTCTATTTGTCTCTATCCCAGATAGAGGAAAGAGGGTAGAGATGAGAGAGAATCCAGTTCTTGAAGATTACCCCGCTCTTGAGGAGGACAAACACAGAGGGGATCTGGACAAGGAAGTCAGGTAACAGGGGTCTATCTCAGAGATGGCAACAAAGCAGGGCTTATAGCATCGATGTGGGCAACTGCTGAAGTTAAAACTGAGAGATTTCTAACACAGTTGCTTGGTAGATACGGACTATGAGTGGCCTTACAGACAACATTAACCGCTGAAGAAGTCATTGTCTGGGAGCTGAGAGGTACAGATGCTGTTTCACCATATTTCATTCAAACTCTATATACATTGCTTTTCGTTGAGTATAAAATAGCTCTGGAACGGTCAGACTGGCAGACAAAACTTTCCACTGTACTTGATTTGGTAAGTTGCACTTCATAAATATTTAGTGGGCCAATTCATATCTGTGATGCCTACATATAGATGCATTTTTGCCTTTGTAAATATACACACACACAGAGCCTATCATATGTGGACATCTGTATGTAAACACATATACAAAGAACAGAACGTTTATGCATGTTACATATATATAAGTGTGCACGTGCACAAACACACATGTGTCTCTATCTGTCTATCTCCCTGAAACACTTGTATTAGAAGCATAATTTTCTTCCTTATCCATGATGCGAGTCCTTTTTTTAACCTCCTCTGAAAACACCTCTAGTGCCTCATTCTGGTGCCTAATTGGCCTTATCATTAAGATTTTTTAAACTAATGTCTAAGCTAAATGTTTCCTTTTTAGGATTCAAGCCACTGCTCCTTGTTAGGCCTCTCTCAATGATGTCTGCATAATATGGATTGATACGCTAGCCAGGGATGGTTTCAAAAGAAGCAAATAGCATCCATTAAGGAATGGCAATAATGGAATGAGTCATATAAAAATATCCATCTATCTGTATATATATATATCTTTCTGTGTGCAGATGGATGTACAAACCAAGTACACACACACACACACACAAGTCAGACTGCTGCATTTCAAGGATTTACAACATTTAAAATCCGTAGACCCGTAAGAGCATCTTATCTCACTCCCTGGATATCCACACCTGAGTGGTGTAGTTGACATGCCTGAGGGATGGGATGACATCCAGAGGGACCTGGACAAGCTCAGGGCATTGGCCCGTGTGAACCTCATGTTGAACCCAACAAGGCCAAGTGCAGGGTCCTGCACCTGGGTCGAGGAAACCCCTGGTATCAATCCAGGCTGGAGGGTGAAGGGATCGAGAGCAGCCTTGCTGAGAAGGACTTGGGGGTACTGGTAGATGAAAAGCTGGACATGAGTTGGCAACGTGTACTTGCAGCCCAGAAGGCCAACCATACCCTGGGTTGCACCCAAACCAGTGTGGCCAGCAAGTGGAGGGAGGGGATTTTGCCCCTCTACTTCACTCTGGTGAGACCCCACCTGGAGTCCTGCATCCAGCTCTGGAGCCCTCAGCACAGGAAAGACACGGTCCTGTTGGAGAGGGTCCAGAGGATGCCACCAAAATGATCAGAAGGCTGGAACAGCTCTGCTGTGAGGACAGGGTGAGAGAGTTGGGGTTGTTCAGCCTGGAGAAGAGAAGGCTCCGGGGAGACCTTATTGCAGCCTTCTAGTTCTTAAAGGAGCCTATAAGAAAGGTGGGGACAGACTTTTTAGCAGGGCTTGTTGCAATAGGACAAGGGGTGTCCTGGTTTCAGCTGGGATAGGGTTAATTTTCTTCACAGAAGTTAGTATGAGACTATGTTTTGCATTTGGGATGAAAAAAAATGTTGATAATGTACTGATGTTTTTAGTTTTTGCTGGATAGTCAAGGACTTTTCAGCTTTCCATGCTCTGCCTTGCCAGCGGGAAGGCTGGGGTTGCACGGGCAGCTGGGAGGGGGCAGAGCCAGGACAGCTGACCCAAACTGGCCCGACAGATATTCCATACCATACGATGTCATGTTCAGTATATAAAATGGGGGAGCTGGATGGGGAGGGGCCGCGGCTCTGGAACTAACTGGGCACTGGTCAGCAGGTGGTGAGAAATTGTGTTGTGCATCACTTGTTTTGCATTATTATTATCATTATTATTATTCTTTTTATTTATTTCCCCTATCCTATTAAACTGCCTTTTTGTCAACCTACGAGTTTTACCTTTTTCCTTTTCCGATCCTCTCCCCACCCCAATGGGGAAGAGAGGGTGAGTGAACAGCTGTGTGGTTGTTTTGGCTACCTGCTGGGTTAAACCACAATAAGGGGTAATGGTTTTAAACTAAAAGAGGGTAGATTTCAACTAGATATAAAGAGGACGTATTTTACCATGAGAGTGGTGAAGCACTGGCACAGGTTGCCCAGAGAGGTGGCTGATGCTCCATCCCTGGAAACATTGAAGGTCAGGTTGGACGGGACTCTGAGCAACCTGGTCTAGTTGAGTAGTCTGCTCACTGCAGGGGGGGGTTGGACTAGATGGCCTTTAAAGGTCCATCCCAAACCAAACTATTCTATAATTCTATGGCTTTATGATCCCAAGCTACTACATGCACGTGTCCTTACATAAGCCCAGGAAGTTGTGGCTGACTGAGACACAGCTTGTCTGCTGCTATGCCAGTCATGCTTGTTTTACAGCCTTGTGATCGCTGCTTTCAAACAGTGAAAGTTAGGTGAGATAAATCCCACCTAAACCCTGTAAAGCTGTAGGTCTGAAACTAGTCATTGCTTTAATTATATGGGTTTGTGGGATCTAGTGAAAGAGGCCTCCGGGCCCTGATTAAGATCTGTATTTGCTGCTCTAATGCAAAACAGTATTATTAATAGTGTTAGTAATAAGCAGTACAGAATGCAAATCCTGGGAACACATGTTATCAAAGCCTGTGTAGACTTTAATAGTTGAATGTTTGTAAAGTGCTTTTTGATCTTAAAAAAAAAATGTGTGAGGGAATTGACTTATTATTATTATGGGTTCAACTCCACTAACAACGTGTTTTTCATTCTCTTTCCCAGTTATTTACACAGTAAATGATGGGTTAGTAATGGCACCAGAGTTTCCTCAGACAGGGTATGATTGTGTAAATACTGAGAGTGAGCAGTAAGGGCTAATTTTAAGGTGGATAATGTAGCTATTGAGATGAGAGTTCACTATTCATTGTAGGTGGTCAGGGTGTACAATGCATAGGACAGAGGCAGGTTAATGCTGCTAACAGGACTTTTTCTTGTTGGTGCTCAGAATTGTTTAAATGTAATCATTAGACAGAAGTTATTACTGTTTTAATGAACAATTTGTTGCACAGTGATGCCCAGACTAAAACTCTTTGATCATCACAGCAGATTCTTCCATCTTTCTGTTCCCAAAGCCCATTAGAATAATGTAGCTCACTTCAAGTTTCAGCACAGCTTGTTGTTACTGGAAATCAGCTACTTTGTCTGATCCAATTTCAAATCAGGCAACATAATCAGAAGAACCTCTGCCACTTCACTGGAAGGACCATACTTCCACCATCAAAAAATCTCATCATTCTCATACTCTCTCTGAAGTTTTCTTCATTTTTAGCCTTCCCTTAATTGCAATTCGCTTGGATCTCACAAGAACACCACAGCTTCAGTTTGTCCCCTCACATTCATATAGAGTTATCATGTCTTCACTTCTTGAAGTGATAAGTACCTCTCCTTGAATATTTTTGCTCTGCCTTTATCTGACTTGTCTGTTCAGTTACACTCTTTTTTTTTGGCCCCCAAAAGAGGACAATCTTCTACACACAGTTATATCACAACTACATATAGCTGGACCTTTATTCTGCATATGCATATTTACTATCCAGACATTAAAATCTGGGGGCAGCTTTTTCAAAATCATTTCATTGCTCCATGGCTCACAGTTGATGTGTTTCTGGAATGACAGAAGACAAACTGACCTCAAAGGCCAGATCACATGAAAATGAAATATGAGCAGTATCTTTTCTTTCTAATCTTAGACTCTTACAGAAGTCAAAACAAGGTGCTTCATCTCCTTCTTGCATCTGACATAAGAGGGATACAAAATGAACATTCAACAAATTTCATTTCTGAAGATTACCTCCCACAAATCGGAATATGAGATCTTAACTTTGCTGCTGTAAATTGATAAAAAAGCCCTGTAAAATCAATCCCTATCTGCTATAATCCTCCAGTAACCACAGCTGTACTGCACAAAAAAAATCCGACGAGTGAAAAGTGTGACAAGGAACAGAACACCAGGATGAACTTAGCTCACTTTGGACCAGAAAGATACAAACATCACAAGGACAATAACCTCTGCAAAAAAATCCATGGCAGAAACAAGAAAATTTATAGGTGTATAGAAAAACATGCAGAGCTGAGATGCTGTAAAACAGCATTTCTAATCCCATTGGTTAGGTTACTATTCAACATTGCATTTGAATGCTATTGTGTATATTGTGTGGTTTCTTTTGTTTCTTTGTTTCTGGATGGAGACTTAGTTACCTAATATTGGAAAAAGGGGAAAGAAAAATAACTTGTTTCTACAGTAGATCATATTGACATATTGGGATTTCATCTTGCATAGCTGAATCATTTGTATCTGACAGGTGCGACTACATGGAAGATGTTAGACTTCACAGATAAATTAATTCTAAGAAATGTTTATAAATCTAGAGAGCTGCACCCATTGACTTCTGCTCCAAGCTGAGGCAGACTAACCACATCATTGTCAGAAAATGGCTTTCCTGTTGCTGTGACAAAAGAGTTTTTTGTGGAAGTCATTCACTTTTTATTGCTTTAAGAAGACAGTTCCAGGGTGAAAAATTTCACTGTAATGTTCATGATGTTAACAAACATAAATCACAGGGCAATTTGGCCAACTGTAGTGGCTCTGGGAGGGCTTTTGTTATTAAAAGGGATGTGTTGTGCTTTTGATATCATTTGGTTCAGCAGATATAGAAACAGGAATCAACCTTCTCCCTTCATGGTGTGCTGAAGAGCAGGTGCCTCTGGTCTTAGCTGGAGTAGATGAGTGAAGGAAGGGTGATGGAAGTAACAGTGATGCAGAATGGGGAATGTGCTGAGCTGAGGAGCAAGGGTAGCAGGGACATGAAACATAACAGGATGAAGACAAGCTGTAATAAGAGAGTTAGGAACTGCCTTTGGTTTTGGGAGATTTGAAGGCATGTATTTCAGTCTGTTTTGACCAGAATGAGCTGAACTTCCTCTAGTACAGTCATGGTCATCTACCTAAGAAGTGCCTAACCGAGTAATCTGATAATTGATGGGATAAAGATTTCCCTGGTCTTAATTCTATGGCTTACATTAACTAACAACGGAAATGTAATCATTGAACTCATGTCTTTGTTCATCAGTCTGTGGATCTCGAAGAGAAAATTGTTCAAAGGTAAACCACTTCTTAAAAGTAATAATAGGTATGAGAAAAGGGATGGAAGGGGGATTAGTGCTATTAAAGTATGCTGCATATAGTTTGTGTGTTTTCTCAATGACATAAAATGATGCTTTTTCCTGGTAAGTTAGAGCTGCAGCAGGATGTTTCTGATGCTTTTATTTCCATCTGAGTTATGTACATTAGTACATATGTGCACACACACACATACTTCCTTTTCTGTACAACCATCCATTCCTGCACTGAGTCCATAATCTCTTCTGTTCTGCAAGACTTCCATGGCCTAAAAGTCAAAGGAAAGTTGTTGTCTAATTAAAACCTGTGGCTGAGAGAATCAAGCTGAGTATGAAGAAAGAGAATGTAAAGTACCTTTTATGGTCTACTAGATAAACTACACTGTCCCTCCATCATTCTGGCAAAATCAATGCACAAATCAACTCTTTTCTTACTTAACTTACTGGTGCATGTGGAGGGTGCTACTGTGGTCACTGGCAGTTCTCCTAGGACTAAGTTCTCTGAATAAGTCTGGTAGAGGCCGAGAATTACCTCAGTATGCCATCGTATCAGGCTTAGTGCATGAACATAGACTAGAGGCAGAGAAGAAGGAGAGAAGGCAGAGAAATAAATAAATAGATGATTTTGTTCTTGGTACATAAGAATATTAATATGAAGAAATGCCATGTTTCTCCATGACCATTCAATGTTAATCTCTCTCCTGAGACAGGAACAAGCATCAGTGCATAACATTCTCTAAGTTGTGGACCTCACCTAACTCTTCCCTTGCCTGAGCCTCATCAAACTCATTTCACAAATAGATCTATTCTGCATGCTGCAGTGTCCCGAGGGCACACTTCCAGCTGCCTTGTGCTAATGTTGGAGTCCAGGCTGTGGGTTAAGGAGACAGGTTAAGATTTTATAAAAGTGAGGCCTGACTTATTTCTAGGATGGGTCTGTGAGAGGTTGCTCATTAATTTCAATGGACTTTGCATCACATACTGTGAAACTAGAGACAAAAAACAGAAAACATTTGTCCAATGAAGGAGATACTCTGACAAGTTGTCTTAAAGGTGGTTGTTCCAAACAAGGTGGGCAGAAAAACCAACTCAAATGGATTGATTGAGTTTACCCAGATGCCAACACAGTGTGAAGTATGACACTGTATGATAGACCAGCAATGAGCTGGAGGTCAACATACTCAAAACGATCAAAGATCGCTTTCCCAGATTAAAGGTAGGCTCCACTATGGAACTGCCTGTGTTTTTGAACTTAGTCAGAAGTCATTGCAGAGGTAATGTTCACTTCTGTCTGGCAGACAAACACTTGAGAAGTTCCCCTTGCTCCTGTGGTAACTCCTTATATACCTGGACAGAGTAGGAGAGTGTTTATTTCCCAGAAAGAGAAGCAGAACTTTTATAATATCTTCCTCTCCCTATTCCCAGGCTCTCCAGTCGGCCCAGAAGATCTCACTATCAGTGGATATTCTTGACAAGGAGAAATAAATATCAGAGTGTCTCTAGAAACTTTCTCTAAAGTGAAGAGTAGGGGAAGGAGGGGTAAAGGTGAAGAACAGGTAAGAAAAATTATTCTTTTACAAGGTGTAGAGTTATCTTCTCAAAAATACTGTAGTGAGTAATATTCAGGAAATGTGACTGCAAGTGCCTCAGGTGCCTCCTGAGTTGGTAGATTTTATTGAATGCCAAGTTTCCTCACTGGCTAGACAATCACCCACAGGAAGCTCTTGGCTAAGACAGTATTTCTGCTGGGCAGACAGAACTCAGCAATGCTGAGAAGATGGTCCCACAGACTGGTAATGAAATGTCTTGCTAATGAGAGATGAGTTGGGCTGGGTACAAAGATCATTGCAAGGTGCTGCTGTATATGAGGACATCTGTCAAGTGCAGTTCACCTGCCAGAAACAAGCCATTTTAGTTGGATGTGACTCAAACTTCCTCTGTCGCTACATGATATTTGTATGCTTTATGGAATAAATTCTTGTTACCTTCGTTAGCATGTGTCATTGAATATATAATGTCCTGTCAGTTTTACTAGTATGTTCTATTGACTATATTGCTGCTTGCAAAGCTCATGTTGAGTTAATGTACCCAATTTATTTATACAATTCATTTTGCTTTATTTCCAGAGACATGCTGTGACCATACTGTGATGCAGATCCTGTGAGAGTGACTGTAATAAATAAACCCAGTGAACAATTATCTCCCAAACACAGCTTCACTGACACAAATCAGTGGAGTACAGTTCTTCACTTACATTTAAGAGCTGGTGGTCTCATATGAAATGTGGAGTTTGACCAACAGGGAGTACAAACAATGCATTTGTGATCAGAACTGGAGGGGCGAAAGGAAAAAAACAACCAAACAGCTTCACTAGTAATAATTTGGAGGGGAAAATCAGTTTTCTGGTGTGGCTGTACTGATAAAGGCAATCTTTCAGAATGTTGCATTTTTTCCCAAACTTTCTGGTGCATTGATAGATAGACAGATAGATAGGTAAATAAATAGATGGATAAATAGATTTTTTTAATGTGATTTTTGTCTTATGATGCCTGCACTGGGAATTAAAGAACACCTTGTCTTGTCCTTTGGCAAGTCAAGTACACTTTTTTTCCTTCTGTCTGCATATCTTTTCTTTTTGGCTGGGTAACATTTCATTCTCTGAACATTTTCTTTTGAGAACCCTTGCAGTGGAACTGCTCTATATACTGGCTGAGATGGTATCATTCTACTGTTGATGAAAACTGGTAAGTTCACTGGAAACTGGAAGAAATTTCAAATTTCCAGGAGCAGAGCGCTGCAGAGCCAAAGGAATCCTACAATTGGTGACTTGTTCTCTCTGTACTTTGAAATAACTCTCATAGTGCTTAAATCTAGATCATAGAATTATAGAATGCTTTGAGTTGGAAGGGACCATTAAGGGTCATCTAGTTCAACTTCCCTCTGTGATGAGCACGGACATCTTCAACTAGATCAGGTTGCTCAGAGCCCCGTCCAACCTGACCTGGAATGGTTCCAGGGATGGGGCATCTACCACCTCTCTGGGAAACTTGTGCCAGTGCTTCACCACCCACATCATTGTGAAAAATTTCTTCCTTGTATCTATCTAGTCTGAATCTGCCCTCTTTCAGTTTAAAACCATTACCCCTTGTCCTATCACAGCAGGCCCTGCTAAAATCAGTCTGTCCCCATCTTTCTTCTAAGCCCCCTTCAAGTACTGGAAGGCTGCAATAAGGTCTCCCCGGAGCCTTCTCTCCTCCAGGCTGAACAACCCCAACTCTCTCACCCTGTCCTCACAGCAGAGCTGTTCCAGCCCTCTGATCTTTGTTGTGGCCCTGCTCTGGACCTGCTCCAACAGGTCCATGTCTTTCCTGTGCTGAGGACTCAGAGCTGGATGCAGGACTCCAGGTGGGGTCTCACCAGAGTGAAGTAGAGGGGAAGTATCTCCTCCCTTGATCTGCTGGCCACGCTGCTTTGGATACAGCCCAGGGTACAGGTGGCCTTGTGGGCTGTGAGCACACATTGTCGGCTCATGTCCAACTCTTCATCCACCAGCACCCCCAAGTCCTTCTCAGCAGGGCTGCTCTCGATCCCTTCACCCCCCAGCCTGGATTGATACCAGGGGTTGCCTCAACCCATCTGCAGGACCCTGCACTTGGCCTTTTTGAACCTCATGAGGTTCACACGGGCCCATTTCTTGAGCTTGTCTAGGTCCCTCTGTGTGGCATCCTGTCCCTCAGTGTGTCAGCCATGTGCTCCAGACATGGGACAATCATGAAATGGATCCTAACTACCAGTAGATTTTAGTCTACGTGTGAACATTTGAGCCAAGTATCCAGATGTTTCATTAATACAGTCAGTATTATTTCAGATACAATTCTTGTGACCAGATGATGGAATCTACTTTGAGCTGAAATAAATCTTGATCAAAGTCCGCTGGCTATAATTGCCTAACTCACTGTTGAGTATGGAGTCATCCAAGAGAGATTTTCTGAGAGACAGATGCAGACACTGTGGACACACATATTCAGTCAAATCACCACCCTGATCATGACGTAAACAAAACAGAAGATGATGAAGCCTTACTATGCGGTCCTTATTATTTTTATTCAATAACTAGCATACTGGGGGGGGGTCTTCCTTATTTCATGACTCAGCACTTTCTTTACAATATCTGCACTGGTGTTTGTAGTTCTTCTAGGCCTCAAGGTGACAACACGGCATCACTGAGAAGACAGCAGCTTTGATTGCAAGATTGCTTCAAAGCCCTGAAAAGCTAACAAATGTCTTATCCACTGTCATTCTTGTCACTTTGAGCTTTGTGCTCTGAGATATTTAACTCCCACTATGCTGTTCTGTCTTTGCAGATTTGCTAGAAGAGTGGCAATTTCTTCATATTGGCAATGGCTGCCACCTGTGAAAGACCTGTACCACTGCTTCAAAATGGTTTAATTTCCTCTCCCCAGAAGTGACTCCATTCATTAAATCATGTCATGTTAGAGGAAAAGAAGAAAAGTAAGAGTAGTCATATGAGAGGTGGTGGACCACTATACTAAGAGGAGTTTTATTCTACTGGGGCTTGTCTGGGTGATAAACTCAGTCACTGAGAGTTAAGGCTTCTCCCCCAAAACTTCAACCTCATACATCTAGCGAGTGGGTCATAGCTCAGTCTGTCCATCTGCATCAGAATATTTAGGGTCATGGTGCTAAAGGCCATGGTGCACCCTCACAAATACGTAAGGTACGTCCTGGCCTTAATCAGGCTGGAAAGCGGACATTGAATATCAGTCAAAGAAAACCCAAGCTCTGTCCCTCAAGCTCCTGTTAGCAATCATACCATGGTTTGATGATACTTAAGTTGCTGGCAGGAGCAAAAAGACTGCTTCACCATGGCAGTTGTGTGCAGCATGTCTCCTGAAAAGCCAATGCACGGCAGATCAAAAGGGTAGGATTTCAACCTTCGCTCCAAGTTGCCTCGCTTTTCTGGGTTTATGTCAGGCCCTTAGCGTTATTTGAACATAGTTTTTGTGGTTTAATTTGCATAATTGATGAGATGGAAAATTATATCTATGATTGATGGGTGTTCTGAATGCACCAGAGTCTGTCACAAAATATAATGTATCTGTAGGATGAGCCTGCTGCTCCTGCCATGTTATTCCCCAACAGGACTATAAAATTCTAACTTAACCCTGCAGGTTTTTAGGTTTCTTTTGCTTTTAATCTTTTACAATATAATGTGCAACATGGTAAACAAACACAAAGAAACAGCACCAACTAATGTTACTATCTTTCTTTATTGTACGCCAAGGACATGGAGCAGTAAAAGGAAAAAAATAATATCACACTTGTGGAATTGATACAAGACTTTCCTACATGAGGTGTTCTCACTCTCAGTAGACTTGCACTATAGCTATATCTATAGATTTCCACCTGCTTTGGGTATGGTATATCTCTTTCAGATGTTTGCATTCATAAAATTTTCTTTTCATTTGCAATTGGCTAACAGTGTGTATACCACAATTCATGTGATAAGTGGACTATATTTTGATAAGTGCTTGTTACAGATCTTTTTATAATCAAAAGATGATGCCAAGTGCAAAAGTACTCTTTAGTAATTAACAGTGTTTCTTCCCAGGGGAAGCCTGACTTGGCTCATTCCTTTCAGCAAAGCATTGAGATGCATAGGTGACTTGAAGCCTGTCTTAAAGTTGAGTGTGAAGTAGCATATACTTTATGTCCAGCATGTATTAAAGTTTGCTGTGGAACAGAGATGGTCTTAGGGACACATGCAACTTCTTTTGCTGAACAGTGAATTTGGAGAGATGAAGTCTTCTCTGTCCTGTTTGCAAATTATTGACCAGGCACAGAGGCAGTTATGCAGTTTTTGTACACCAGAATTACATGTTGGATGGATGTGCTTTGTGGAGCGTGTCCTGTGTATTTGTATCAGGACAAGAAGGTAGTTGATGAGCTCCTACCTACATTACACCACTGCACTGGTGGTTCAGTCCTTCTGGGCAGTCTGAGATGGCAGTTTGAGACTGGCCCTGACACCCCAGGACACAGTCCTTTAGGGAATGGAGGAGGCAAGGCACCTTTTGTCCTATGTGGGCTATAATCAGGGAGGATTTATGAGGAAAGAAGGGAGAGAAGGAGGTGAGAAGAGAGTTTTCTTTATCCTCAAGTTAATTATACCCAGAGACTATGAACAACATTTCTAGGGTACTTTCAAATGATTTCAGCAGACTAAAAACATAGGCTAAGCCTAAGATTATCACAGCATTTGAAGGACAGTTTTGTTGTGTCAGGTGAGTTTTCTAAACAACTCTAGTTTTGGTATAAGGAGGACACAACTGCACTGATGTCAGTGAGGCTGGGGAAGATGAACAACCCTGGAAGTCCTCCAGCCACTTGAGAAGAGGTAACAGAAAAAAAGGATTTATGCCAGGAACCCTTTACTGTGACAACTCATTGCACTGAATGAAAATTTACTTCAGTGGGAGTTTGTTCTCTAAGTTACATACAGATTCTTCCAAATTTTGAATAGGTCTAATCTGATTTTCTCAGGGATTTAATTTAATACACTTTAGCTCATGTTTACAGGAGGATAAAAACATGTGTGCGGTATTAAGCCTGGATGTGGTACTATGCACTTTTTCCATTGTCTGGCATATGTCATTAATATTCCCTGCAGAAAATGGATAAATCAAGCCAAGAAGGGAAAAAAAACAAAGAACCAGGGGAAGACACAGGCAATATTGTGTCTACACCCCTAGAAAGTAACTCCAAACCTGAAACTCTTCAGCTTCTGAGCACTGAGGTGGAAAAAATCATACGGCAATGGCCATGGTTCTTTTCCAACAAGGAACTTTTCTACCAAGGAAAAAGACAGATGTTGTCTCCATCCCTGGTCCATGCATGACACTGCGCCAGTTTGAAGTGACAAAGGGTTGATTAGTTATGATCAGCTGCTACAGCTGAGGTGATACAGAACTCCAATCAATTCCCCAGCAATCAATTTGTTACACTGAACTCTTTTTCCCTCCATCTGCAGCTGCCTGACATCCATCGGGGCCCTCTTCTGCTCGCAAGTCCTGGTGAGCACCTGAAGAGAGCTCAGTGAGCTGAAATGGAGATCACTTGCTTAGCGTGCTATTGGGCAGATAGGCTGGTGGTGGTAACCCTCTGGAGCTGAGCAGCTCAGCTGCACACTTCAAGTTTCCACTGTGATATTATATTTGACATTCAATTTGAAACCCTAAACTCCTTTAATGCAATATCTCAGCACAATGATAGTAATAAGGCAGTACCGCTTGCTTTTGATTTAACTACCAAAGGCAAAGTGGAGAGGGGGAGAAAACAGGCACAATTATGTTAACCCCTTTGCTACTAGCTCAGTAGGTGACTTGCTTTATAGATACAAACTTCCATGTTAAATTAAACAGAAGAAAGGCAGAGGAGTGTTTTTTCAGATAGCAGCTAAAATGTTTTGTTTTGTTGTGTTTTGCTCCCTGAAAGTGCCAGAGGCTGCCATTTTTCTCCAAAAATTTCAGGAAACCTGCATGGACGTGGTACTAGTTCTTGGTAAAGCATATTTGGTAGGAGATAAACAGTTAAAATCCTAATTTTCTGAATGCAGGGCCATGGTGTGCCCTGACGGGGCCCACACCAAGGTCCCTTTGATGCTTCAGAAATCTACCTTCATGGTATTGTCATCATCCCACGTCAGTGGGGGAGAGGATAGCAGTGGTTTAAAGTACTCTGAGGTCTTCTCTGTCCAGTAGAATGGGTGGAAAATCAGTACACCAACTCCCAATATCTTTACTTTACAAATGGGGAAACCTGTCAAACTGAGGTCTGGTTTTGATGAAGGATGGAAAATTTGTTCACTGTTCAAGCTGAAATACTGACTGTTTACCTCTAAGGTTTCTCAAGGCTCAGATCTGAGGCTGTCAGTTCAGGAAGCTTTGAAACACCATTTCTAGCTCAAATTTGCCTCTAGTCCTAAGGCACAGTAGGACTGTCATCCAGATTTTTGTCAACTTTCCAGGCTGAGAAAATACAAGGTCTGGCTGTCTTACACCAAGTTTTGCTCAGCTCATCTACTGGCATTCAGCATCCATTAGATTCAGGAGAACTGAGACAGGATTAGTCAAAGTAGGGATCAGGATGGGAGGAAGGGGACATAGATCTAATGAATCAAGTCTAAAGGTAGTTAATATTCCTGCTAGGCACAGGTGTAAAAGTCAGGTTTTTTTCGCTCCCGGTAACTTCATTTCATTCTCTTCTAATCTTTTTCTCATCTTTTTTTCCTCATATATAAAGCAGTGTTTTATACACTATGTCTTTGAACATGTTTCTAGACATATGACTTGTACCATAGAAAACTTCCCCAGCTGCCTCTTAAAATCATAGAACCATAGAACAGTTTGGGTTGGAAGGGACCTTTCAAGTCCATCTAGTCCAACCCCCCTGCAACAAGCAGGGACATCTTCAACTAGATCAGGTTGCTCAGAGCCCTGTCCAACCTGACCTGGAATGGTCCAGGATAGGGCAGCTACCACCTCTCTGGGAAACCTGTGCCGCCGTTTCACCACCCTCATTGTGAAAAATTTCTTCTTTGTATCTAGTCTGAATCTGCCCTCTTTCAGTTTAAAACCATCACCCCTTGTCCTATCACAGCAGGCCCTGCTAAAATCAGTCTGTCCCCATCTTTCTTCTAAGCCCCCTTCAAGTACTGGAAGGCTGCAATAAAGTCTCCCCGGAGCCTTCTCTCCTCCAGGCTGAACAACCCCAACTCTCTCGGCCTGCCCTCACAGCAGAGCTGTTCCAGCCCTCTGATCTTTATTGTGGCTCTGCTCTGGACCCATTCCAACAGGTCCATGTCTTTCCCGTGCTGAGGGCTCCAGAGCTGGATGCAGGACTCCAGGTGGGGTCTCACCAGGGCAGAGTAGAGAGGCAGAATCCTGTCCACGCTGCTTTGGATGCAGCCTGTGGGCTGCAAGCGCACATTGACAGCTCATGGCCAGCTCTTCATCCACCAGTACCCCCAAATCTTTCTGGGCAGGGCTGGTCTCAATCCCCTTCATCCCCCAGCCTGGATTGTTATCAGGGGTTTCCCTGACCCAGGTGCAGGACCCTGCCTTTGGCCTTGTTGAACCTCATGAGGTTCACACAGGCCAATGCCTTAAGCTTGTCCAGGTTCCTCTGGATGGCATCCTGTCCCTCAGGTGTGTCAACTGCACCACTCAGCTTTGTGTCATCTGCAAACTTGTTGAGGGTGCCCTTGATTCCACTGTCTGTCATTGATGAAGATATGAAAGAGTACTGGTCTCAATACAGACCCCTGAGGGATACCACTCATCACTGATCTCCATCTGGACATTGAGTTGTTGACCATTACCCTCTGGATGACACCTTCTTTTCAGCTTGTCCTTAGACACCAAGTGAATGTCAGAGATCTAGACTCAAGCTATTTAAAAGCAGTTACCCAGCTTTACACGGCAACTCTTCGGTCAAACTTTCTCTGCTTTAGGAAAGGACATGTCGCCCCTCTTGGCAAATCAATTATTCAGATGCTGTGATAGTCCGAGGCATCGTATCAGTAATAAAGTAGTGAATTATTAATCATGGCTTGTGCTGTTTTGATTAGATTTGGGAAATTCAGGATTAAATTTCTGGCACCCCGTGTCTCAGATTGAGCTCAGCCCAGCTGGCCTGACAGGCATGAGCTGGCTTTGTACTTCAGAAGAGGCTGGTGGATAAAAATTACTTGAAAAGCCTCAGAACTTCAATTATTATTAGTAGTGTTTTGGAAGGAACTGGAATGACTGAAAATAGATTTCCAATCTGCAGGGCAGTTTTAGTTTCACACAAAACTTGTGTTGTAATAGCTTAGTCTTTTTTTCCAGTTCCTCTGAGCTCATCTGATTGCTGCAAGAAAGACTAACTCGGCTTGAAAGACGAGGCAGTCTGGTGAGTCTGTGTGTCTGTGTACAGTATTTACACTTGCCACATTTTATCTGGGCTCTGAGGATACTCTGGGAGAGTGAAATCATATTAATTAGAAGCACAGGACCAACACTCCTACTGCTCTGGCATTGTCTGCTGAGGGTGGGAGAGTCTTAGTGCAGGAAGCGTGAGCTTTGGCATCCAAGAGGCTTTGCTTGCAGCCTACTTGGGGCCAGTGTAAAAAGGTTTTGGCTTTATCTGTCCTGTCCCCAGCAGACGGCCATCCCTTAGAGTGCCCTGACATGTAAATTCAACCTGGCTTCACTCAATTGGTACTCTTTAGCTCTTGCCTGTGCTTGATGCTTGCTGCGGAGAGCATGCTGTGAAGTGCTGGTGAGTGCTCCTTTCATGGAAGAAGGGCTTTTTGCAAGCACGTCTGCTACAGTGAGGGGAGCAAATCAGGAATGGGGTAGGCAGCCAGGAGAGAGGAGGATGGTGGGAGCATGTGGGGAATGACAGCTCCCCTACAAGTGGCTGGGGGATGCATAGAGAAATGCTGGGAGGCAGTGCCGGGGTGTCAAGGTGTCAAGGTTGAAGCAGTAGATCTGAGCATGGCATGGGGCGACGGCATGCATGGGAGATTGGTATTGCAGGGTGTTGAGCACATGGGAGCCAAGAGGGACCCAGGACCTCAAACCACCTGGGAGAACCAGGGGGCAGTTCTTGGCTGCCCCCAACCAGAGCAGAAAATGTGCCACAGAGCTGTGAAGAAGAAAGAGCATTTCCTCTCTGCTGACTTTCATCCAGGGATGAAATTTAAATTTTCCTTGTTGTCTGTAGGCATAGCAGATTTGCAGAAGTTAGTAACTTCTTCAACAGTTAGGCTGGGAAGTTAAGTACCTTTGTCCAGGCCTTAAGAAAATCAAAGGAAAAACCCAGGTGACCTGACCCTACGCTCACATCCTTGTCAATGCAAACCGATAGCACAGGTCTGAAATGAAGCCTGCCGGGTTTCTCTCTGTGAAGTTGGCCTTTTCCTAGACATTCAACTGAGGGAACAGCTTTTGCCACAAATGTAGTCCAATTTAAACCCTGAACAGGACTCAAAAGTGACCGAGTTGAAAACCCTTGACATGAAGGAAATAACATTTCACTCGGTGCAGTTTTAATTTCATCCCTCTGCCCTGGAGTCAGAGGTTTCTGAGCAGAACAGGGAGCGTGGAGTACATGTGCATTGTGGGGAAGAAAGTGTGTGGGGAGATGCTGCATGTAGCTAGTTTCTGACTCTTAGAAGCCTTCATGACTTTGGGGGAAAGGAAAAGCAAAGAAAAAAAAAGGTTTTAAAAGAATTTTTTTGAAAGACAAACTGAAAAAGACGTCAAAACAGATCAAAGAAACTCATGGAAGTGGGGAAAAAAACCCAGAGAAAAAAAAAAAGGCAGGAAAAGCTCCTGCAGTAACATTGGATGAAAATTAAGCTTCTCAGATCTGTTTAAAAGATATTCTGTTTGATCTTTTATATCTTCTGCTCTGATTATCCAGGTTCCTTTTGATGTTGCTGAGCCCTATAGAACTGATATGTAAAAATACACATACATATGTATTAATATAGTGGGTAGACATGCACATGCATGCACCCTCTTGAGCTGTCCTTGCTGTCTATGAACGGAAGGTGCGGAGCCAATGGAGATGAGGCCACTTGGGAGCAAGCTCCAGTGCTCTGGCCCTGTGTTTTGTGTCCCATGCTATGATGTCCCTGGGGAAAGAAAAAACTCCCTGCTCTTTACCTGGGCAGGAACAACTAGGAAAACCTGTGCTACGAGATGCACAGATTAAGGGTGATGTTGGTTGATGTTTTGAGTTGAGACTAGGCCCTACTCTGTGCAAGCTCTCGGGGAGTTGTGGACAAACAGTCATGATGATGTACGTCCATGGAAAACAGCGGTGTCTCTCAGAGGCTGTTCAAAAAACACCCACAGCCAAAGGGGCACAAGCCATCTACTCCTGGGGATCTTGGAGCAGCTTGTGCCACCCCACAGTCACCAGCGGAGATGTCCCTCTTGGGCCTCTCCTGCCTCCCTGCTGCTCCCCATGCCTTCCCAGGCCAGCTCCAGGCTCCTCAGCACTGTAGGACAAACTGATTTTTTCCTGCCCTCCCCTTAAGGCAAGGGAGCGGTCCCAGCCCTGGGATGGGTCACCGATGCTACCAGGAGGATGGGGACAGATTTTGCACAGAGAAGCAGAGACAGGCCCGCTGTGCCAAGCCAGCTGCTGTGGCGGGGGCGGGAGGAGGGAGGTGGATGGAGGCTGCATTAAAATCCCCTCCTCGGCTAGGCAACAAGCCTGCTTTGCCCCAGTGCCACCACCCGCAAAGCGCTTCTCATGCTGCTGTGAAACGTGGCCGCTTTGGCGGCGGCGGGACCCAGCCCCTCATGGCTGCAATAAGCTCCACGTCCCCCCGAGCCCAGGCTGCGCTGCGCCGGCCTCTGGTCCTCACCGTCGCGGTGCCCACAAGCTTCCGAACCTTTAATCCCCTTACCCTCAGGCCCTGGGAGTCAGGCAAAGTGGTGTAAGCTCATTTTACAGCGGGAAACACAAGCGATTCCCATACAAATACCGAGCAAGCTGGCAGTAGAAATGGGACCCCCACTGCATCTTCCCAGGCTCTTGCTCTGGGCAGGAGGGCAGCTCTCTGCCTCCCACCTCCACCTCTACGTGCCTGGCTTTGCACTGCCAGGTGCCAGCTTGTGCAAGCAAAACTCCGTCCTCCCTATGTCCCCTCCTCAGGGACCAGCGCTTTCCAACGGCCTCCCTCATCCCCCCGTCTTCCCGTGAGGATGAGCACGATGAAGCACTCCAGCGGAAGCTGAGCTCAAACACATGCTTTCCTGCAATTTTAATGCCCCAACGTGCTTCTAATTGTTATAAAGGTTTGAAAAAGAGTGTAAGCAGCTGGGAGCAGTCGGTACAGTATTTTGGGGTTTTTTTAGCTGGGGCTGGTGCACTTGGTTGTCTCAGCCCCAGGGTGCTGGCAGTCCGACACCACCTCACTAGCCACAGCACTGTGTATTTATTCTCATTTCTCCTTTCCCCGGTCTCTCTCCCACCCTCAGTCGGATGTTTCCCAAGTAGATCTCTCTATTGCCACTCTCCTCTTAGTGCTTTCAATTTAAAGGAAAAATAAAAAAGAAAAATACACAGGAAAATTATTTTAGTTTTACAGACAGCAATAAAATGATCAAAGGCTTATTTGTAGCTAACAGCAGACGTACACCATTCATTGAACTAAGATGGTGGTGGGGGGAATATTTTCTTCATCTCCCTACAAACGTGTTCTTTTAAAAAAAATCAATGGAGGCAGTTTTTTTTAATTAAAGCAGATGCTGATCCTTCCTGCCCCTGATGCTGCAACATGTTTTGTTGCTGTTGTTGTTGTTGTTGTTATCTAATCTGGGCCTTTATTTATTTATTTTTTAGCCCTGATTGTAGCTTTGATTTCCCTGCTAGACCTGGGGGAGCAGAAGGGAGGTGGGCCTGTTGGAGGAAAATGCTTTTTTTTTGTCTCCAGTCTCTTTGCTACCCAGGTGAGGGTCAAACACCCCCTTCCTCTGCCTTTCCCCTCCTCCAGCTCTGGCGATGGATGCAAAGGCTAAGCCTTGCTGTCTCCTCTCCGTCCTTTTTACAGATGCAAATCCCCTCTGCTCGAGCTGAAGAGTGTCTTTGGGAATAAATTGTGCTCTGTGGAAACGCCTTCATTTGAAAGTGTTATGGAGATCTGGAGCTGAATTGCTGAATGGCTGGCTTTTCGTTCTTTTTTTTTTAATGGTGGGGTTTTTTTTTTTTTTTTTAATGTCTCTTCCCTGCCCCCGCCCCAGAAGAAAACACCAGTTTAGGGCTCTGCTGAAATGTTCAAGAAAGCCGACTTGTAAAGCATTTGCCCAGCAGATTTGAATGTCCAGTTTCCTTCCTCTCTCTTTCAAACCCTCCCTCAATGGATTCTGTTACACACGAGATGAAAGGGTTCCTAAAGAGGTTTTCATAACGAACGTCCAAGATAAACGTTTGCTCTGAGTGTGCCACAGTTTGACCTCGCACTGGACTTTGTGGGGCCAGGCAGGACCAAGCACATGGTCCATCTCCTCTCCCTCACTGGTGCTCTGCCTGATGTCTACAAGGGTCCTGGTCTTTTGCTCTTCAATTTTAGGCAGGTGCATAGAGGTGGGGGTTCATTTGCTGAAAGTCACTGGCAGTACCCAGTTGTTTTAATCATATTAAAACTTAAAGCAGAGAGATGAAGCCTCAAAGAATCTAAATCAATGATAGGTTCATTCTTCATTTCAAGAGCTCTTGCTATGAGCTATGATTAGGCCATAATGGAGAGAGATGTCCTGGGCCTGGGCTGTCCTCTGCTGCAGGCCCTTCCTGAAGGCCATATTTCAGTCCCCACAGATGCCTTTTGCCTATGGGACTCCCTGCCTGCGTTCATGGGTTATGCCTAGACATAACCTAAGGGGCTCTCTTGACTCTCCAGGCGCAAAGGTGACCTGCATCAGCAAAAGATTTGGCTGGAGTATTTCTTTTGTGTGTCAAATAGTATTTTTTGTGTGTCAATAGGACATAATGTCAGGGCTGCAGGGCCTCAGGAGAAATTTGTCCTTTCTGTCCCCTACCGCGCTGTTGGCCATGTGCTGCCAAGAGGGAGGGCTTCACACACCTCTACACGCCAAGCACAGACCACTGCTGGAGGCACAGTACCTGACCGGGTGGATCGCTGGTCCCATCTGCTATGGCAAACTATACCTGTGTATGTGGAAGGAAACTGATAGTTAAAACTGCCCTGGGAGTGTTTTTTCTTTTCATCTTACATGTATCCACGTCGCATTCATATATCTGTTTGAGCCTGACTTCCCAGGCTCTGCACAACTCTGACCTTCACTGATCTTAAAGGCTGCCCTGGGCACATAGCTCTTCTCCAGGTCTGTGGGTAGGCGCTGGCGGCCGTGCAGGTGGATTGAGAGATATGTCTGAATACCTCAATGTTTACTTTACTGTCCAAAATGCACGTCAACAAAATAATTAAAAAAAAATTATTTTCCAGTTTGCAAGAGTAACTCTCCTGACCCAAATGAAACTTTTTTCATTTTGTTATGTTTTGTTCCCCTTTGATTAAAAGCAAGCAGATTAATAAAAGAAATAGAGTAAAAGGAAAAGAAAAAGCTTTCTTTAAAAAATGTCTCATCAGCAAAATAGAAGTTTTACATTTTCATTCAAGTGAATTGATCATGGTATCTTATTATTTGACAGGAGTATGCATATATTTCCATTCAATGCTTAACTACTTTTTTTTTTTTCCAATGAATAAAATATTTGACCAAAATCCTTCCTCACTTGTAATCCGGAATAGCATTTTCCTTTATGACTACAAAGAAAACTAAATATTAACTTCAAGAATCTGCAGATTTAGAGATTTGCTTTTGAAAGGGTGGGATCCATTTGGAGAAACGTACGTGTTTATAACAAGACATGCTTCCATCTGAGATAATCACCCTCGGCTTTCTTCTGTAGTCAACAGGGATCTGGTCAGCAAAGTTGAAGGCACAGCACACATCCTAAATTAGACATCTACTTTCAGCCAAATCACATTTCCCCTAAAAAAGCACTTTTCTCTCTGTGTTCTGTATTGCAAGTCTTGACTGACTTCCTCAGATAGAAGAATCTACATTTTAATTAGATGTCTTAGATGTGCGTAAATGTGGGGAATATTAAACCTTCCCAACTGGATTAAAAGTGAGTTCCCTCTTTAAAGTTGTTCAGGACACTAACAGGATTATGTAGAACCTAACAGGTCTATGGTTTCCCTAAAGCTGGCAGTGCAACAGCACATGGAAATAAATGCTTCTAATTTCAGATTGAATGCCTGTGGACAGAGGCACCAAATGTGCACAACAGTGCACACTTTGTTATTTGCAAGTGCAAATATTCACTCTGCAGAGGAAACACTATTAGCTGTATCGCTTCTCTACTGAGCCCTTCTTTTTCTTAACATTATCAAGACCTTACAATGCATAGAAAAATTAGAAGTAAGATATAAACAGCTCCCCTTCCCCCACCACCCACACTTACATAAGCACACACATTCAAAAGAGGTAAACTATATATATCTCTCTCTCTGCAAAAGATAAAACCCATTTAAAAATGCAGTCTGAAACTCTGTTCCAGCTTTTGCCTTTATCAGGTGGCAAGTAAAGACTCACACCAGTGGAGTGTAAATTCTGTTAAAAAATTCTGCTACAATATCTTTGAAAGTGTGAGCCAATAAAATGTTATACCTGGGAATTAAATTGTACCCAGCCTCAGCAGTGACATTTTTTTTGGTGGACCTGGGTTACGGTAAGGTTTTTTTAAGCACCTCCCTGTACCTTTCAAAGGGAGCTGAAGAAGGACACTTTATTCACAGTACCTTGGGATAGATGTATCTTTCACTACAGCCCCTTATAACTATCCATGTTTGGGTGTTATCATGGGAGTAGCTGCCTTGCTATATGCATCTTTTCTCGATTGCACAGTATCGATTGTTGGTGCAACAAAGTTTTTGAGTGATAGCTCAACAATGGAGAAGTTCCAGACTCCCTCTCTCTCTTCTTCTGTCAGTGGAGGGGAAAATGTCTTATCCTCAGCATTAATTAAACTCTGTGAAACCTGATCCTGCTATGGAAGACCTGTGTGTAGATTCAGACTGTCTGACAATATCTTAAATTCACTGACTGGCATTTACTCGGTAAATAAATAAGGAGATCAACCTGGCACTACCATAGAGAGGTCAAGCAAAATCTTTGGTCTGTCTGTGAAATACATAGGTCAAGTCATCTGCTCTTGAAAAGCATCAGAGCTGTACAGAAACTTACTGATTTATGCCATGGAAAGATGAGCTTCTGTAAAGGACTTGCAGCTGAGACGAGGTCTGAGTCAGAGAGCTACACTGCTATTGAGTTAACCAGAGGGGCCTTCTGCCTGGGAACCAGAAGACTCTGGTTTATGCCTTATTTTGGAAAACATGGACTGATGCCTGTGAGTCCTTGGTCCATTTGTGTTCTGCCTTCCTGTGGCAGTGTTTACCATGCACCGGATGGTGTACAATGCCTAAATCTGCTTTTGAGTCAGACTTTCAGAGACTTTACCCTCAAATTGCCAGTTCTTGGCCTGTGTCCATGGTGCTGCCTAAAGGCCTGCTTGGGCCTGTGTGGATTTCTCAGGGATAAGGATGGAGGCCTCAGGGCAACTAGGAGAACTACCTATATGATTATTTAGGTTACCTCTGCTGTAAATTGGGCCAGAAACTGGACTGAGGCAATATCTCACGATTGTCAAAAATCTGTTGTTGTTAGCATAGTGTTGGCCGCTATTCTTCTGAACCTCATCCAGGTGTGGTTTGGGAGATAGCACAGGCCAGAAATGGTTCCCAATCTGCAGTATGGGTACAGGCACCCTTTTTTGTGATGAAGGAGAGCTTAGCACTGTAAGTGTAAGCATACAACCATTTGTCCTTATGTACAGGGAATGCACCTACAGTGATAGGGATGTAGTTCTTGCCTACACTGATATACCTTAGCTGGGGACTCAAACTTTCTCAGTTGTATGGATACACTATCCATACTAAAAACTCATCAGACAGAGAAGACATACCTCAAGACACTCATATTTTCTCTGATTTTTATATATTTTTGCTAAACATCTACTGCTGGCCACTGTTTGGGAAAGGGTGCTGATCAGAGGCACTACAATAACATTTATAAACTAAAATGTCTTTGTTGCCTTTAAGGATAAAACATTCCTGAGTTATTTCTTCTAACTCTCCCACCCCCATATATACGTTCCTGCTTAATAAGCCCATTCTAACCACTGCATTTCTCCCCCTTGAAAATCAAGGGTGACTTCAGCTCCCAGTATGGTTGGAAAAAAAGTCTGGCAGAGAATAAAGCAAAAAGTTGCTTTTCCCTTCCAGAATCTGTGTGGGAGGATGAGATTGGCACAAGTTGTTGGCCAAAATATCGCTTATGAGTGGCAAAGCTCTTCCTAGGACAGTCTCTTTCACATCCCACTTACAATAACAACAATAGCCTTGGTATCATTTTAAAAAAGAGAGCAGAGAAGGTGTGGGGGTGGGAAGGGCAGGAATTACAGCCCTTATATTAATCAGATAGAAAAGCTCTGTCTCCTACAATTCTTTCATTAGCTGGCGAGACAGGTGCCCTCCGACCTCCAGCATCACTTACTTCCTTGGTAACAACTACTGCTGGCAGATGATCCCTCTTGTAGACTTCATCCATATTCAAAGAGTTGTCACATCCAACTGATGCTAAGAAGCTAATCAAGTGGAATTTTCTTTTCCTTTTCTTTCTCTCTTTGTTCCCATTTTACTCATTCTCTCATACTAAAAGGATAGTTTTCTACCATCCAGTCAAATTCTTTTGAATCCTGGGAAAGGGCCAGATCCATGGGGGAAAGGAGACAATCCCTTTTCTGTTCACACATGAAGTTTCTGATGATTTGTCCCTCTTTACACGTCAAACATATGACTCTTTTGCATTCCCATTAACAACATTTAAGAATGACCAAGCACAACCAGGGGCTTCACTAAGCTGTCACACCACACTTGTTGTTTCAGGGCAGTTTGAAAATTTCTTGTTGAAACTTTCTTGAGATAGAAAAATAAATTTCCACTGCTGTCTAGGTTTTGGAAGCACATGGCTTTAATAAAGCAGTTGATTTTACCACAGATAGATAGAAGATGAAGGGAGTTGAGTAAAAATTACATTTTCCACAGAGAAGGATAATATTTTCACTGATGTTTTAATTTTCTTTCCTTTTTTCTCTACGGTAAGTCCAACAGCTATATTGTGCTTCCTTCATGTGTTCCAGAACCAGACTTGCCAACATGGTTCTGAAGTATCTAGCAATAGTTTATATGAGAATATTTTATGTGCATTTGACACATTTTGTACAAAAATATTTTCTAACAGAGATTTCATGGTCACCTCTTCTAACCACATGCAAAGACTAAAGTAACGTAGTTTCAAACACTGAGGATGTAAATGCTGAGTCTGAAACAGCAACTACATAGGAAAAGCTGTCACTTGTATCCTTGATGAGAAAAAAACCGCAGAAGAATAATGAAGATGTTATTTCTGCATTTTTTCATTCTGAGATTACAGATTTCTAATCATTTGAATATTCATTTAGGGGAAAATCTGAGGCCACTGAGTTCAGATAGACAGTGAATCTTCATTCACAACTGTATGTCAATGGCTGTCAGTCAAACATTTGGAAAAGGGAATCAAAGTCAGGATTTTCTGCTCCAGAAAATACAGAAATTTATTTCAGTGAGAAACACCAAAACACCTGAAATATCTTATTTCCAGCTTTTCAAAATGATGTATTATTAGACAGAGATAATTTCTAAAACTGGTCCTAGATTTTCCAGAAGAATATTTGTAAGCAACTGACCTGAAGAATCTCTAATAAAAAAGCATCATGTATAAACAATAGCCCTGTTACAATGCCACTGATTTGTACAATTCAGAGGAAATGATGACAACCCCCATTCAAACACAAGTTTTAAGCTACCGAAAATGTTGTTTTAAATCCTGACGGCATCTGTTTCTCTTCCATGAGTTAATTCAAGGGGAATAAATGTGCAAAACAAAGGAAAGAAGGAAGGCAAAGGCGCACTGGTACCAGACAAACACCGCTCCCACAAATCTCCCATATTTCCACCATCCGCTGCCAGATTTCTTGTTAGAATGTGCAACGCATAATTTACTCCTCATGTCTTCCCTTTCATCATCCTGTGAGTACAGATTCTTCCATAGGCATCTTTGGTGTTACTGCCGTTCCTGTCACTGGTGCAAACTGAAGCTGGCTGGTGGGTTTTCTTACATGAGTGTGCGCTCTGCGGGGTTGCTGCTGCAACTTCTTATCAGCCTCTGTCTTCATGACACTATTCTTGGACCTCCCTCTCAGTCTGTCTTGTCTAGCAATGTCTCGTCTCGTGGAGACTGGAGCGCTAAGTTCATTAAAATGGAATTTGGTGGGTTATTGCACAAAATTACCTCTATTTACATCTGCTGCCTGTCACTTTCAATGCTCTATGCCTTTTATCACTTAATACTTCCACTACCTGTCCATGCCAACTTTCAGTGGGCAGCAGTTGTAAACTCAAGTTAGCATTGCTTGCTGCGTGCACTCCTTCCTACAGAAGCTGCCTTTAATGGGCTGTGTGAGCTGGTGTCTTGGCCAAGAACATTTGTTCATTGGTAAGACAGAGCTACAGCTGCGCTGATATCCAGAAATGCCAAGAGTATCCATAAATTATTTTCCTAGGCTGAATTATAGTTCCTACACTGTTATTAACTCTTTGGCTACTGCAAAAATGTTTTTGTTGAGATCAGCTGGGAAGAAAAGAATAAAAGTGAAAATAAGCTTTTGGCTGGAGTGAGCACTGAACCTGCATCTTTCATATCTCAACTGGGCTGGGCTGCAATATTTCAGCTAAAAGAGAAGTTCTGAATTTTTGCTCTTGGAAAACAACTTATCAGTGAGTCAATGAGTGACTGTATAACAAAATTCATGTCTATAAGAAATTCAAGAGATGGAGACCCATTTGAGACCCAAATGCCTTGAATTAAAAGACTGGTTAGGCACATGGCAGACTGTGTTGTCTACTGGCCAGGTCACACTGTCTACAGAGCAGTGTGTTACTCAAGTCTAATATATACTGCTGGTTGTACAGCACTGCCCCATGTACCAGAAAATCTTGAAAACCAACCCATTTTCCTATCTAACATGCCACATCCATCACCTTCACCTCTGTTTACTTATGTGAGCAGTTCAGCAGTGACATTGAAGGGATGAAGAGCAGCAGAGTGCGTTGTTTCCACAGACCTCAGCAGGCACTGGCTAATGTCCCACACCTGCAGAAGCTCAGGCAATAACATTTTTCTTCTCGCTTCTTGTTAGCATGGCATCCAAACATCTAACTGACTACCACAGCAAAGCCAGGAAATCTGCCCCTGTGAAAATTAGTCACATACCATCTTGGGACAGCTCAGATCTGGATCAGAAACAATGGCCTTAAAAGCTTCCTTACTCAAGCTCTCTTCCTGCCCTTTCATCAGTGAATTAACATGGCATCAAAGTGTCTGCCACCCTGATCTCTGACCATGAGCTTATTAAAATTGCATTGGGACTTAACAATGAGGACAGAAAACAAAGATCAAATGAATAATGCATAAACAAAGCACTTCAATTAGATATTGAAGAAAATAATATAAATATATTAGATAGCAAAATATATTGAATTATAAATTGGATGGGGAAATTCTTTTTTTTTCCCCCTCTGGGAGGAAAAAAATGAAAGGAAATAAAGAGATACATAGTCTTTGACTGGCTGATGAGAATAAACTGTGGGGGTATTTATACTTCTTTGCTGTTCAAGCTTAATAATTTCATGTGTTTTTGCAAGATAACACTTAGGTCATGTGATTTCATCAACCAATCGAGCTGCCAGGCTCTTTGCTGACACTCGGTAATGAAGTGATATGGTAGGGTAGGACACAGTCACCTTATCTTTTTATAAATGCATTGAGTGGCATTTGGGATGCTTTCCTACCTTTCCGGTTCATTTGCATTACACAAGAACCCTCTAAATGTTAAAGCTTTCACTTGAAGCGGAAGTTTGACACTTCCAACAGCATTCAAGGGTGTCTTTCTTGGAGTGGCATAAAAATAATGATGTGTATAGTTGTGTGTGGGGACGGGCTGCATACACATGTGCGCAACAGCCGGCTGAGACGCTCCGGAGCTGTCTCTGGCACGAAAGCAACGCATGGCGTCCATCCGAGTTGACAGGCCTACCCAACCTGAAATCATCTGAGTGCAGTTTCTGAAATCGTTTGAAAGTAGAGTGTCAGGAAGATGTTTGCATGGCGGCTGACATCTCCTCCTGGCGTGGTTTAATGACATCCCTCTCTTGTCATAACTCTCCTCATGCTTCACAAATAGCAATGGAGGAAGAACTTGGCAAGACAAAGTTGGGGGCAGGAACGGGAATGTGGGGAAAGGCTGGGAGGCAGAAAAGTGCAAATTACTGGAGACAAGATCACTTGAAAGGGCTGGAATCAGCCTTTGCCAGTCAGCCTGATCTAGAGCAGCAGGCAAGGATGAAACCCCTCTTGGTACAGAGGCCCATCTACAAAGATGCTAATTATCTCTATGTATTTATTACAAAATATCTGGTGGGTGCAAGGAGGGAGAGGGCAGTGAACATGCTGCTGCCTGTGAGAGTTTCCTCCTACCCCCACTGGACTTCTAGCTTTGGTGGGGATGGCAGGCAGGCTGCCCCTGGAGAGAGACTGAAATAAACACTGCAAAGGGAGAGCTGAGGGGACTGAAGTGCTGACTGGGTTGAGGGATTTGAAGTCCTGACTTTTATAACTAGCTCTACCACCTTCCTGCTGGCAGCTTGAGCTAGCTGCCCCATGTTTTGTGCCTCAGTTCCCCGCTTTGTAAGACCGGGAGAAGGCGGCAGTGCTAGGATTGAGGAATGAAGATTAATCCCAGAGCAGACCAAACACATCAAAAATGACATGAAACATATTACAACATTGTCATATAGACGATGAACATGGTGCTTTTAAAACACCCCATCAGCACTACATACTCCAAACAATGCAATTATAACCACGAAAAATGATCAAGAGCTGACTGACAGTGTTTATACTGATGCAATATTTCCCCTACTTCCAAAGAAAAAGGCACATTTTCCAAGTATTAGCTAATTAGTGTTACCTGCTTGCCAGCGTAAAACTGGGAAACCAGACTTCTGGAGCTGGTTTTGGTCAGTTCAGTGTGTGCGAGAAAGATGCTGCCTGCCTCTGGATTTCTGGTGGGGGCTATACCCAGCAGAACAAGCCACGCCACCCATGAAGTCTGTGTGCTGCCAGGCAGAGGAAAGACTTGTTTCTGTCAGGCGTAAAGACAGCAAGAGAGGTGAGGAGCTGGGGAACCGGGTATGCTCCTTCCCGCGTCTCCCGATGGCTGTCTTGGCTGTCTCCGCAGCCGTAAGAGGCAGTTAAGGAACTGAAAGCCTGCACCTGCTGCTGAAAGAAACATGATTTTGTAGGTCCTCAGTGTCTGAGGATTTCAATGTGCAATAAAAAGAAAATTTATAGTAATCATAACAATCACAGGTGAAACCTTGAGGCCTTTAACAGTCTTCTGTGGGGCAGAACGACCATATAAGCTGGTGACAAGTTTGCTGTCTCAAGGACTGAGTAAATGACTGAACTGCAGTCCAAGGACTATCTCAGTAATGATACAGCAAAAGTAATGCAAAGACCCTCCTTGCTTTTTCTAATATACCCGAAGAAGGGATTTTGTACACCCAAATTTTGTCTTCTCCCTTCCCTCCATACGTAGCAATCCTTAGGATGCAGCCTAATAAAAACAGATGGGGTTTTTTTTGCCTACTAACTTTATCTGAAACACAGATATGACTGTGCTTTATAGAAAACATAAAAGCTTGTTGGGCCAAATATGTTTCTGATGTAATGCATTTGAGCACAGTGGAAATGCATTTTAACCACCGTGTCCAGATATGCAAGGGGTATCTGAGGCATGTGTACAGCTCCCCACTGCCCCTCGTCCGCATCCACACACCGGGTACATGGAGAAATCTCCCAAGCCTCTTTTAAAAGGCCTTTCCTGCAGATGTGCAGTGGGCAGGCTCCTGTGAGGATGGAGGGCGTCTCCCGGAGGACAGGAGCCTGTGTTCCTGCCTTTGGTTGCAATGACTGACATTGTGTCTCAAGCTTGCATGTGCTCTGCCAGCCCTCCGGGAATGTATTTACAAATTAAACGAAAAAGACAACAGATGCTTTCACATTACCTCACAAGCAACTGAATGACAAGGTCAAGGAAGGGGAAAGGAAGAAAAAAGCTTTGTCAAAAGGAGTGTGTACCTCAGCGGCCAGGATTATTTTAAATGGGCTCACACCTACAGCACTGGGGGAGTCCCCCTGCACCAAGAAAGCCTGTCCTTTGGATGAGCTGTTCAGCTAGCATCCTTTCTCTTGCTTCCCTTGGCTTTGCAGACAAAGGACAAGGGAACCCAAGTGCCTTCTCCTTGACCAAAAGGACTCAGTCCTACTGCTGTACCATCATTCCCTAGCTCCACACAGCAGATTCCCTTCTACAAGGCAGATACACAGCACACAGAGATTAGCATTTGTTCCAATCTACACACTGCCGTTCTATGTTTCAGAGTGTGCAAGGAATGAACGGGCACACCAGTGAGCAGAGCTGCAAATCAAGGGATCCTCTCTGCACTTGGAGTAGGTGTCTCTGCCTGCTGCTGGTGCAAAATCTGTCCCTGGAAATCACTGGGGGTGGATATGGCACCTGGCTGCTTTGTGGTGCCATGAACACGGTTCAAGGTTGAGGAGCTGTTTGTGAGGGTGATGGACAACTTGCAGAAGGCAACTGATGCTTGAATTTGTTGAGGGCTTAGACTAAAGACTAATGTAGTTAAAAAAGTCTTTCCATTGTCCAAGTTCTTTAGGTGAGAATCTCTGGAACTCATTTCACCTAGCACCAAATATCTGAAAATTTGGAGTAAAGTCAGACTGAACCACGCAAACTCTCTCTACTACCAATGGAAAGATCCAGACTCCTCAGTCCGGAGAGGGACTCCTGTCCCCAGTATGAACGTATAACATGAACTTTATGTGAGAAATTTATTCAGGTTACTGGAGGAAAAAATGCACAAACCAAAACATCAGTGTGAGTCTATCAGAAATAGCACCAGCAGATACCAGAATATTTAGGTAAATCTTGAGGCGAGCTGAATAGAGACAGTGCAGAAAGTCTGCTAAATTCTAAGTATTAGTCTTAAGTGCAGAATGAAATCTAAAAGTACGGCCTCTCAGGTGGAGATTCCTGTGAATTACTTACATTTTATATGGCTTGACTTCCTCAGATGTCTCCACAACCCCAGCTAATTATTTCCTTTGCTATTCACCACACAACAGCAATGGGAAGACTAGAGTTTAACTGTTATTACCAGGGGGCATTTAAGGTAAATACTGTGCAATTCCCCGTGTTTAACTAAGCGGCTGAAGAGGGTTAACATGTCTATCTTAACCAATATCTATCAGAGAGTGTACCTAATTCCATTAGAGATATTTAGGATGAAGTGCTTAAGTGATTTAAGTAGATAAGTATCAGGTGAGTTTTGGTTGGATGTACACGTGCTCTCCCCCTCTCTGTTTTTGGTTTGTTTGGTTTCTTTTAATATAAAATCCACATAACCAAAGGGGCATTGCAAACAACAAAAAAGAACATAAATTTTACAGATGAACCCAGGGTACATATAATTAAGGCAGAATTATTTTGGAAAGATTTGTCCCTGATTTTTAACAGTGATGCATTCCCATCTATTTTCAAAGAAATCCCTGGAAACTGACGGGTGCTTAATACACACTGAAAATTTGGTAATTTCTTTCAGCCCAAAGTGCAAATTGAGAAAAGTAGGTACTTCCTTTTGAATACTTTGTCCGGAAGGGCACTTATTCCTGAGCATCATCCTTATATTTGTTTTACAAACCTCTAATGACCCCAGAGGGCTCAGGATGTCTGCTCGTGTTCGAGCTGAAAGACAGCAAGAGACAGAGAGGGGCTGTGAAGAGTAGCCAGTAGTGAAGACAAGTTTTCAGTCTTCAAGATCCTGGCTTTTCTTCCCTGAGAGGAAGCGGGGGAAGGGGCTATCCTCAGGCACGGGATGAGCTCAGCGTAACCGAAGACAACGGCTGCTCATGAGCTCTTCTGCTGCAGGCAGGTCCATCGGGAGAGCTCCTCCAGCATGAAAGGCCTGTGCTGGCACTGATGAATTTCTTAGCGATTGATTATGGAATCAAAGCTCGTCGTTTGGCCTCAATGGGCCTCAATGTAATTTCTGCATGTGTTAAAGAAACGACTCATCTTTGTTGATACAGATTAGGATTAAAACACACAAGGGGAGGTGGGGAAAAGGATGGAGCTCAACGCTTGCACCTGTACCTTCTCATCTTTGGAGCTTAGTTTAATAAAAACAGAAAACATATGCAGGTGGCTGGTTCAGAAATACTTTGCCAGCATAGCAGCTGCTTAAAAGCTTCCAAATGCTCAAGATGTTTATGAACTGGGATCTATCTCTTGTCATCCTCCATCCTCCACACTCCCGCACACCTCCTCTAATTACAAAAAAATGAAACACTGAATAGCAAGTGCATTCAGATGAAGCTGTGGGTCTGGGTTGGTCCCCCCTCGCCTCCTGCTATGCTGTCAAATCTAGTGATATGAGAGAGCAGTGTGGGCCAGCACAGTCTGGGGTCTCCTCCTGTTCTGTCCATGTTTACCCCACAGCCCTTTTTATGTTTTAAAGGGTGATTTAGAGGGGAAATTGAGCTAGTAGGAGTATATAACTCCAATGCTGGGGTTATAGTCCAAAGTATAAGAACTGCAACATGACAGAGGAGAATAGAGCAGCTCTGCATCAGAGGCATTGCATGGAAACTAGAAGTACAGCGCATGTAGTGACGCTCTCTCCCCCTCATTCCCCCATGTCTGGAGGACACTGCAGTCAATGCTCTGCATGGGCATACCAAGACTCAGCTTTACCTACACCTTTGTTCTGACCAGAGGTGTGTCTGCTTGATTTTTGAAACAAACCTGCTTGTCTTCAGGAGGACTTTGGGAAGCACGGGCCAAGGAGTCTTTGTTCTGCAGCCAGATCTGCTGCAGCCCAGGCAGGTTGAGTCTTGGTGTGGGCTCAGTCCACACACCAGGCGAGGGAGGAATCCTCCATACCATTGCACTGCAACGTGTGGACTATTTCTTTTCTATTCTTTCCCCCACCCCCTGCCCTGCCACCTGTGAAATTTCTAAAACTTTTTTCATTTACGAGGAAAATTAAATAAACAAATAAATAAACCCCCAGAACTCAAAGATTTCTTATTAAAGTTCTGAACATATGCTGCTTAGAAAAAAAAAATTCTAAGTGAAATTGGCTGATAAAGTAAGAATCCCACAAAGGGCTGTTCTTCCAATCATCCGGTATTTCTCCTGTAATTTCCTCAGAGATTGTGGAATGATTTTTCCAGATGTCTCTGTTCCTTCCAGGTGGTGTGTTCAACATGATTTGGAACAAGGCCAATCTTACGCTTCTTCCTATACAGGGGAGATGATACTGGGCAAGGTACATATATGTACACCTATGTATACATCTATATACACGTATGTATACCTCCACATTTCTGGAAACACAAATAGCGTGTTTCCTTAAGCATTCAAGTAAATCAGAACTCAGAGGAAGGGTGCTTTTCTTGTGAGGCTGACAAAATTGCCCCATCTGAGAAAGGTACCACCTTTTCTGATCAGTAAGAAGAAAACCAAGGGCAGCTTTTTCTATGGGACAGAGTTTGTAAAGGGTCGGGAGGTGGCCCTGTTTCCTATTGCCCGTTAATTCGACTGACATAAATCCTGTTTAGTCTCCAGGCTACTTTGGTTCCCCCTCAAGCACTATACCTCCTTGCTTGCCTGGTTGAACATAGGCTGGCAGCAGAAGTGTGCAACCGTGGAGCTAGCGCTGTGGGGAGCGGGGCTGCTTCTCAGGCAAGAATCCCACAGCAAATTAAAATAGCAACAGTAAGTTTGGGTCAGTCTGTTGGATCAGGGCAATGTTGGAACACTGCATATTCTGCCTATATTCAGTACCTTGACATCTGGGGCAAGGAGATCTGTTGATATATCTCCTGGAGGGCCTAATCTTGTGGTGGTTTTCTGCAGGGTGCACTGATGTTTACAGGAGCTGCAGGTGTGCAGCTGCTAACAGGGACCTCCATCCCTCTCAGCACCTCCTTCATCTGCAAAAGAGCAGACACAGCTCATGATAAACTGGATGATTCCTCATGGAAAAGTCTGCTCTGCTCTTCACCTGATACACTTTTCACCCTGCAAATTTAATTGCTTCTCTGTAAATGAGAACCCTCTTTATTTTTGATACTGCCTTACAGCTCTGCTCCGTGTTATCGGAGGGATTAAGCCAATCAGTGTTATCAATGGCCCCTGAATCCCTGCGGTGGACAGATACAGCAATGTAAATGCCACGGGCGCATTTTAATACTTGTGATTTTTAAATGATGAGGATGATCCTCACTGGGAGGACAGAGAGAGCTGGACTTCAACTGTGGCAGAGCGAGCTGAGCAGTGCCTGCGAGCAGGGCTTTTGTTCTGCCTCCTCCCAGCGCAGACATCAGTGGGGCAATAACGACCTGGTGGGTTTTAAGACAAAAGAAGAAAGGAAGGGTTTTTCCCACGTCCATATTGGGCCTTGTGATATACTTAAATATGACCAGCATGCAGGCATCACAAGCTAAGCGTAAGTGATGGATCTTGGACCTGCGTTGCTTCAGCTCTACTGTTCGCAGTTGCAATTCCCTCAGCTCAGACTCCAGATACATGTTTTTGCCATTTTCACTCGTTTTTTCAATTGAAGCCTAGCCTTTTAACCGGCAAGACTTTCCAGAAAAGTACTTAAATGTTGTTGAAGAGACATTTCCCTTCCTCTAGAAAATAAGTGTGATTTTCAGAAAAAACCCTTAATCTTGTGTTGTCAAAAAGACCTAGATTTAATTAAAAACTTGTATCACCAATGGAAAACCTAATACTAATCATCTATCTGTAATGCCCACCTAAGCTATCTATCCAAAAATGTTCTATAAGGCAGTGAGTCTGCTACCCTCTGTAAAAATAGGCAATTTTCAAAGAAAATCAGGAAAGTTAGCAATGGGGTAAACTCTAGAAATTTCAAAAATTCTTCCCTTTTCTGAATTGGGGTCAAAGGTGCAATATTTTTGCTAAACTGCTCCTCTAAGAAAAAAGCTGAGGAACAAGAAAGAACTCTTTCTTGGCTTAGGCTCATTGAGACTTTCCATCTCCATAATTATGTGGATACCAGAATTCTGTGTTAAGTTTTTGCCATTGTACATATTTTAACTTTTTTATGGTAAACATTTCTTCCCTGCAGTTTTGCCTGCATTTCACACATTTCTAGTACACTTTTAGTGTAATAGCCTATGCTTTCTTCAACAACCAAAGCTAATTCAAGCATAAAGATACATATTATTTAATACTGAAACAAGAAATTCGTATAATTTCCACCTCATATTTCTTAACACTGGGAGATGTGCTGAAACCAACATTTTGCCTTGAACTTCTTTGGTTTTGACAACTAGCTTTTCCAATAAATTGTGGGATCCATCCTCTCCAGCTGAGGGTGTTTAAAAGTTAGATGTCTAAGCTATTTATTTTGGTTCTTGAGGGCAATTCATCTCCCTTTTTTACACACTTATCTTTGGCTGCAATGAGGTGCAACCTCTGGAGGTGCCTGTTCTTCTGTATTCATTGTAAGGAAAACCTGGCATGACTAACTCAGATTAGACGTCTAGCTTTTAGGACACCTAAATCAGGGAAGATGAATCCTGCCCCAAGTGGATTAGCAGAAAATGCCACCAAATCCTGTTATTAGCATACCTATGATCATCCCTGCATCAGATCCCTGGTAGTCTGCTGACTCCTGGGTGTTGTTCATGGGCAAATGAGACCATGTCTTTACATCTGAGAACAGTGGGGAGAAAAAACATAGGTTGTCACATGCAGTGCTTAACTTGCTTAGAAGTGCTGCTGAAGGGCCAGAAAGTTTGGAGATTGCTTTCTACCAAGTCATCAAAGAGAGCACTGGAAACATTATATTTGTCTCTAAAAACCTCTTTTTCATTTGCATCTCAGGTTTATTTCCCCAGAGTTTGCAACAGCTGCGTTCTAATTTTGGATACGTGACTATCTTTTACTGAGACAGTAGCCAATAACACGAGATTGACAATAAGTTTTTGGATGTGGGAATCAGCAACAAATTACTTCTTGAAAGTAATTTGAGCAACACTGAGTAGCTGGTAGATTCAGGCCACAAACACATTCACCTGAATCAAGACAACTTCCAGAAAAGATACACCAGCCTGGAAGAAAAGAGCTGCCTTGTATTGGAGGGATGATTGGGTCACTGAGCATAGCAGTACTCCTTATAGATAGAAAGCTGTAAGAGGAAGGATAACAAGGGAGACCTTACGTGGGCTAGGGGGAAGAAGGGTGTAGAGGGAAGTGCTGAGGACACTTGAGTTATTCTAGCCTGTTGAGATCTTAAATTAAAACTAAATTGGAGTCCAGAAAGATGAGTGAAGACAGGAGAAAATGCAGTCAGTTGGGCATCTCTGATCTCAGCTCAGCCTGTGGTGAGTCTGAAAACGACCTCAGGCTGGAGATCTCCAGCTGTTACTCTGGTGCAGATGGTCCCCCTTGCCGGCAGTGGAGAAAAGACAGAAAGAGCAATGGCTGTTTTTTCCACCCCTGCTCCCGAAAAAAGTCCCCAACCCTTCTGCCCCAAGTCAACAATAAGATCTGCTATTTCCCTCCTCCTTCTGCAGAAGGGGAGGAGTGACCTTGTGAAAATAGACCACTGAAGGAGATGATCTCATGCTTTGAGATCTGCAGGGCCATTTTCTTTCCCAAAAGCGCACCATGCGGGCCTGATCCAGCTCCCAGGGAGGGGGCTGATAACAATCCCTCCTCACTGGAGTGAGGACAGACTGGCCAGCACAAAAACTCTTTGGAAAGCACTGCCAATCTTATGTACAGCTGCCCAGCAGGAGAGGGCTGTCTCTTGGCAGGACCTCGGTAGCTACATCTACATTACTCTGAAAGGGCACCATCTGGAGCAGCAGGAAACACGGCATAGTCCACCTCCTGCAGACTGCCTGCCTGTGGAGAGTTTGCTTGGGCGTGCCTGGTAGCACACACCCTCCATGTATCCCTGAGCATGTGCGAGTGGAGTATACTTGACACACCTTAGGCTGCTCTTGCGGGCTCATTATCTGCACGGAAGGTGGTTTGCTGGTCTTGAGCTCTCAGGGATACCCTTAACTGCCAGTGTAGGCATCTAACATCAAGGGTTATTGAATTCCACCTGTTCACGAGCAGTTCTTCCCCTCCTTTGGACAAGAAAGCATTTTACATCTGTGTCCACCTGGGTCATTCCTTCCTCTTTCCCTCCACCCAACTATGTAAAACTGCACACAGAATCAGAGAAGGAAAAGCTGATTTACCATAACAGATCAGAGTGTGGGTACATTGCATAAAATATGCTGTTTGTGACAGAGGGAGCCATCCAGCCAATTTGATAGTTCTGCTCACAGATGATTAAAATATCTCCTTCATCTTGGCAGAGAGCCCACCTATGGGAAGAACCCAAATTAAAATCTACCTTTTGCTTTAGTGCCTTCAAAACACTGCTGCCTCTCATGGGTAAAGCCAGACATTGTCCCAGATTCAGTGTTCCCTCTCAGTACTGTTCAGTTTGTTATCTCACCTTGTTTGTTTGTTCCACTCACTTCTTGTGTACCCCTGATATGAGGTTAAGCAAAATCTCTGGAGGAGGGGAGCATCCTCCCTGCTGTAATGAGCGGAGCTCTGCCTGCACCCTGATGCTTCCAGGCAGTCATCAGCCTCATCTGGCTAATGGGTTCGTTGTGGTCCCCTAACTGCAGCATCTGAACACCTCCCCATCTTTAGCTAGCCAGCTAGCTCACACTGAGCTCTGTCTTTTAAATGGCTAATGTTAGGTAAGGTAAGTAGATCTCAACCTAATTGACTTGATCAAGGTAACCCAGCTAGTCTGTGATAGAATAAAACACAGAATTTATACCGGAGCCAATGTCTTCCCTAGCCTTAGGTTCATGCCCTTGATGTGACATAAAAATACAACAAGGGGTACCAAATAGAAAGACACTACCTTTGGCTCAGGGATCTTTTGAACTACAAATCATGGAAGATGGAATGAATATTTTAGGGAAGAATCACTACCTGCTTGCCCTGGTTTTATATTTTTTTCTTAGACATAGACTTTTGGTCATAATCTGTACCCCTGGTACAGACAGGGTACCAGGGAAGGCAGACATTTGTGCTGCTCCAGCCTTGACGTTCTTGTGTTCTTCCCTATCTCAGACCTTGAATTAGTTGCCTAGGGTCAACTTTCCAGTGGCAACGTTGTCCCCAACTTCCTTCTCCAAGGTCACATTGGAAGTCTGTAAAATGTCCAAGAATTAATTCCATATTGCTCACATAAAATTTCTATACATTGGACCGTCCACCCCCTGATGGGTGTTGCAACTGATTTCAACTGCAGACTATCAAACTTTTTCAGGAGCTGTCACTGATCAGTTGATAGTGTTTAAAAAAAAAAAAAAAGAAGGAGGAAACACGTCAAATAAATTCAAGCAATAAATAAGCCAGCTGAAATCGAGGTCTGCTCATGGATATTCAGTAAGCTGCAAAAGAATCAGAATCTGTTGGATAAATTATTCATTGCAAATTATTTGTTCATCTTGACAGTCATAAAATTATACAATCCATTAAAAAAAAATAGTCCAGTCACAGTATTTGACTCTAGCCCTGTGCTACAGAGAAAACCCCACTAGGTTGGTATTTGGGATGAATGACACCTGTGCCCCTGCTGATGGGATGTGGGGGTGCCCAGCACTTCTTAATTCAGCCTGGGAGATGGAGTATCACACAGGTAGGCTCATTGCCTGTGGAAGGGATGGTTTTGTTTGCTTTTAGGAGATCTGAGGATATTCCTCCACATTCCTCCCCTTACCTTACCCTAGCAGAAAAGAGAGAGTGTGGAGACCATCACTCTCACATATCTGAAATGTTTTATGTCACACAAATGCACTTCAGCTTTGTGCCAATGGGCTCTGTTCAAAGTAGGCTGTGTTGCAACATCTCCTGCTTGGACACATCTGTGGCCCTTTATGCCACCGTAATTCGGGCACTAGAGGAAGACTGTTGTGTACTGCTGTCACCTCACAGTGATCCTGTATTATAAGTGGGTCCTTGGGTTTGTTCCAGCAGAAATAATGGAGAGCAGGAGTGTGCTGGTCGACTTCCTCCTGTCTCCATCCTCTCTCAGATACACACCTGGAACCTTTCCCCTGCACAACATGATAAATTTACCTTTACACAAGGGAGGGGCATTGAGCTATGCTGATAACTCATGGCTGGGCACACTCGTTGTGCTGACTTCACATTGCCAAGTGTAGAGGCGTTTGACTCAGGTTGATAAGCACAGAGGCCATGTCAGCCATCATGTTGCTGTGACTCATCCTACTTCTTGTAGCCCAAACCACTGAAAATACCCTTTATTTTCAAAACAACAAATACAGCGGAGCCCTTATTAACATACAGCAAACTGTACCAGAGGAGCACACACTTCAGTGCAGTGAGTCTCATACCAGGCTGTTATGTTCCGCACATGATCTGAAGCAAGTGGAGATGTTTTTGATTAATTTTACACACACAAACACACACACAGGTTAACACACACATATATATCTGTGTGCGTGTACAAAGACCAGTGTGATCTGATAAGTATTAGAAAAAGTTGCAGACCTCAGAGAAAATAGGTGCTGCTTCTCTGTTCTATCCAGCATCTTACATACTATCTTCATCACCATGGCATTTACTTCTCTCCCTCTGATTTTTTGTTCTTTTTAAGTTTTGATCTGAGGCCAGGTTTTCTAATGAGTTTAGTGAAAGGATCAAAGGATAAGAATCACCATCTGCCTAAGAAAACAATAGTATTTCCAATTGCATGATGGTATCTGGCAGGGAAGGCAGGTTGTTGGGCTCCTTAGCTACATCGTAGAGGAGAGATGGGAAGAGCAATAGAGAGAAGGAAACCTTATCTAACCAGATGACAACAAAATTTAAGTCTTCCCAAACCCCTGCCAAATATTTCATTTTGGCGGAAAGGAAGGGAAGGGAAGGGAAGGGAAGGGAAGGAAAAGGGAAAGGGAAGGGGAAGGGGAAGGGGAAGGGGAAGGGGAGGGAAGGAAAAGGGAAGGGGAAGGGGAAGGGGGAAGGGGGAAGGGGGGGGAAGGGGAGGGAAGGGGAGGGAAGGGGAGGGAAGGGGAGGGAAGGGAAGGGAAGGGAAGGGAAGGGAAGGGAAGGGAAGGGAAGGGAAGGGAAGGAAAGGAAAGGAAAGGAAAGGAAAGGAAAGGAAAGGAAAGGAAAGGAAAGGAAAGGAAAGGAAAGGAAAGGAAAGGAAAGGAAAGGAAAGGAAAGGAAAGGAAAGGAAAGGAAAGGAAAGGAAAGGAAAGGAAAGGAAAGGAAAGGAAAGGAAAGGAAAGGAAAGGAAGGGAAGGGAAGGGAAGGGAAGGGAAGGGAAGGGAAGGGAAGGGAAGGGAAGGAAGGGAAGGGAAGGGAAGGGAAGGAAGGAAGGGAAGGGAAGGGAAGGGGAAGGGAAGGGAAGGAAGGGAAGGGAAGGGAAGAAGGAAGGGAAGGGAAGGGAGGAAGGGAGGGAAGGAAAGGAAGGGAAGGAAAGGAAGGAAAGGAAGGAAAGGAAAGGAAAGGAAAGGAAAGGAAAGGAAAGGAAAGGAAAGGAAAGGAAAGGAAAGGAAAGGAAAGGAAAAAGGGACTGTCATGTGAAAATCAAGGAGCAGATGTATTTATCCTCTTCCTGGAATGAGCCACAGTGATGTGGGGGAACAGGCAGGCAGGAGCCAGCCCGCCAGAGCTTATTGGAATGAACTTGTGTATGTCCAAGGCAGCTCCTCTCCTGCCCCATTTGTTCCATCTCTTGACAGATCTCATTAAGATGAACAGTGAGATAACTGGTTTGCAGAGCCCCGTGGGCTGTTGCAAGGGAGTGGATGCTTACACAGCTCTGCTTTCCTGTGGTCCCTTCTGGGGCGGGGGGAGTTGTTGAAACAATTAGTGTTTGTAACAACTTAGCAGGTGGAGATTTGAAGGAGGGAGAACAATTTCAGATTTGCAGCTTAAGACCCTGGAGACGGTTTTGGACTTCTGAAAGCCACAAAATGTACTCCAGTAATAGTGATGTCACTTTAGGATGCCTGAGAATAAAAAGAAGGACTAAAAAAATACTGACCATTTTTGTAAATCTTGGCATGTGAATATGTGTTCTGTAAACCATCAAACCTAAGTTAGGAAGAGGGATTTCAAAGAAATTTAGACTGCTGAAGAGATCGCTATTCCCCTTTCATGCATTGCTGGACAACCATGGGGCTTGTGTGTTAACCTATGCGTTGATCCACACAGGGGCAATCGGTGTGACCATATAGCTGCACATGACCATACTACAAGAACCCGGAAATCTCAGACAAATGTCCAGCAGCCTCAAGTTCTATTTCCACACAGAAACGTAAGAGGTTTCTAAAAAATGTGGATGTATGGTGATCCTGCCTAAAAGAGGGATGATGAGGTTTCTGTGTTCTCTTTTTTGGCAGCTTTTGAAAAGACCACCAGACATGTATGCTTCTCTTTAGGAGCCTCACTCCTTTTGGAAACCTGGACCTGTGTGGTCTGTGCATGAGGTGGCATCTGAGCGCATTCTCCATAAGACACAATGAGACAGAGGAAGTTGTGTCCCCAGCCCTAGGGACTGGAGATGTCATCTTTGCAACCATCTCTCTTTAAGAAGAGAACTCCCCACGCTAGCAGACTATTTGTATTTTTGTATTTTTTAATGTTGGCATCAGCCTCTTCCTTCCAGGTAAGTTACAGGTACAGAAGGGTAAATGAGCTATGCGGTGGTGGAGCAAAGGGGGAGACACCAAATCTACAGCCCTAGAGAACAAGCTAAGCAAAGAAGGACTCGCTCAGGCCTTTAGCGCAGTATCCTCTCCCCGACCAGCTACTTGACATTCCAGCAGGGTTGGTTAATCCTTTGCCTTTGATGAATCTTTAATCTTGACACCTTGTGGCTGAAGCCGGCACTAACTAGCAGATCCTGGCAATCAAAGTCATGCACTTAAATATTTAATTTATAAATAAAAAATAATAAAATAAAAAATAAAGACTTGTCTTTATAATAGTAATAAGGCAACTCCAGGGGGGTTGTTATTGCCAATTAGTCACACTCTTGGGACTGAGGAGGATCTCCACTGCTCCTTGTAACTCTAATTGCCCTATGGGTGCAATTATCCATACCCCCCTCTTCCTCTCCCTGTCCAGCCAGACCTTATGGCTTAATTCCAGGCTTTCTAGGCTTTCTAGTTTTTAACCTCTGCCACTCTAAGTTACCGTCCCTGTGATCCAGGCTGGGGATGGAGAACGATTAAGACTAATCCTTCTTCCCTTGTGTACGTTCACTCTGGCCAGCTGCAATGGAGGTGTATTCACACAGATCCAGGCTGCAAGTAAGGACACTCAGGGGAAGCCCTGTGCTGCAGAAGACAGTCCACGAGCACTATCTTTTTGGATAGGCTTTGAAGCACATGTCCAAGAAAGCACATAATTCTCACCTCCTACTCAGAACTTCAAACTTCCTACTGAAGCTGTAGCCTCTATTCAGATTTCGGGGGCTGGATCTGAGCCATGAAATTTTGAGCATGGAAAGGAGCCTCCTCATTGCTATTTGTGCTTCTTTGAACACTTGGCAAATACTAGAACTAGTCCTGTTAAAGACACATATGCTGTTCTTCATTATTATTGAAACGTTTCCCAATTTGAAGCTTGGACCTGACCCACAAAACATCTAAATCGATAGATAAATGGAGGCACAAGTGACACCTCCATGGGACTGGCAGGAACAGATACTTAGGGAAAGGGAAGAAAACAGGGCAAGAGGAACATATCTAATGTCTTTTTGGGCCTTTGTTCTGCAGAAGGAAGTTTCACCATCTGACTGGGTCCCATTAAAAATGAACTTCCTTGGATCGATTTTAAGTGTGCTGCCTGGCAGTTTTTTTCAATGGCCCCCAGTTGTTACACTGGGATAAGCTATTCTCTGTTCACCTTCCCTGAGACACTCACTTTTATTGTCATATGCCAATTTTATCATGAGAGACTAAAGGAATCAGCTGATTCCTCTAAGAGAATATTAAGAGTTGATTTAATAACTTTCTGTGGAACAGAAATGTGAGAATAGAGGGCTCTTTAATTTAACAGATGTGGATATAGAAAGAACCAAAGCCTAGAAGATGAAGCCTGACATGCAAAGAGGAATTAAGGTGCCCCTTTTAAAGAGCAATTAACTATTAGAAAACTTCACCAAGGTTTATAGCAGGTAACCTGTCACTAGCTACTTTAAAATAGGATCAGATATTTTCCTAGAATATATATTTTACTTTGACAATAGCTCTTGCATTTGAAATGGGAAATAATTCAGAGAAGTCTGAAGGCCTGTTTTATGTAGCAGGCTAGGTTAGATTGTCACACCAGTCTCTTCTGGGTTTAAAATGCATGAATTATTGAGGTCTGATACTGAGTCTCCACAGCAAAGGTTGCTTTCTCTGAAAGTCTCAAGCCTTTAAAGGTTCACTTGTAGCTACTTGTAGTGTTCATCACCTGCTGTAGTGGAAGCCCAAAGCTTTGAATTCAGGTCTTAGAAAAAAAAATCAAGGACTGGATTCAGACTGTATGTGTTTTGTGGCTGATCTGAAGTTGGTCACCCTGCTATGCTTAACCATGTGAACTGAGGGCTGCAAAAAAGCTATCATAGTGCAAGTTCAGAGCTCTCTATTTCCTTAAAGAAAACTGGTCTGTAACAATAAAGTTTTCTTTGCATTTTTATTCTTTAATATAGCCTTAGTTGGTATAAAGGAACAGAGCTCCCTTAACTTCAGGCGAGCTGTAGCAATTTACCACATCTGAGAATATGTCTCATTTCACCTCTCCATTCATTGGTGGCATCACCTCTTGAGAGAAGAAAAAGGCAAATTTAATTCCCATCACCAGTTCATTCCTTGCTTTCACTGCTAAGGCATCTAACAATTATTGCTGATCACACACACATACACACAGAGCTTTGCAGAGAGTCACTGGAGTTCTCCTGCAAAGAAAATGCTCCAGCTTTCAGAAAAATCTGAGATCAAACAGTTCCTATGCCTTGCCCTTTCCTCCAGCATTTAATGCCAGGAAAGCTTGCTGCTTGTGTTGTAATCTTACCTAGCTACAGGATATGTGACCGTGTTGCTTATTCCTCCCCTGTGTAATGTAGACCTCCATGCCTCACATGAGCCAGAGCCTTGTGTGAGTTATACGGCTATTATGTTATAAGTAGGACTGATGTATTACAGAATGCTGCCATAGATCCTATTAATGGCACTAAGGCTCCATTTTTTTCTCCCCGTAGTAAATTCTGCACTTTTTTGGAAACGGACAGCTTCACAAAGATGCAAAGTTCCGTCACCCAGGATGAGCTTAGGCGAAGTCTGGGTCTTGCAGGATTAGGTGATCGCAGAGCACCTCACTTCTCTGCAGTGGCAGGATTTACGTTGACATGACCACCCCCTGCTGATAAGCTACTGTCTTGTCCAGCCTTGAGCAGCACTGCTGCCGAGAGGTTCCCCCATTCCCTTGCACTTCACTCCATTGCCTGAATTGCTTTTACTATAATAATGTTTTCCCTTGTTCTGAATTTACAGTTATGGCAGTCCCTCACTACCATTCATTCTTTTCTGCCCATTGACAGATTTGCTGATATTTGCCCTTTTTCTAACACTCTTCTGTCCAGGAGGGAGATGTAGCCTGATATCCACATATATTTTTTTTTATACAGGGTGATGTCAATAAGAGATGAATCTGGAGCCACTTTTCAGGCTCAAACATCTCTGTTCACTAGATACGCACATTTCTGGGCTGCAGTCCCATTCGGCTCTCAGTTCTTTACAAAAGGAAGAACAATAATGCCCGGGATACACATATGGAGAGACTCCAACTTTCTGTCTCGATATGACCTAGGCTCTGCTCTACTTTTAATAATCAGGATTGAAGCACAACATGAATCCTTTCCTTCCATGACAATCTCATCCTCTTGGAACTTTCTTATGAAGTTTGTTTTTTTCTTGAATTTACTGCTAAGTACAGGCACGTAAGTTTGAGGGGAGTTTGCAGATGTGAAAGATAGTTGGATGGGCTTTTCCTCCTTCCCCAAATTTTGAAATGGGGACAGAGGCAAATTCCTTAACACTGTGGCTTTGTCTATACCTATCAGCTAAACCAAGTCAAGGCATGGACCCAGGCACTGTGATATGGCCAGACAGATTTTTGTGGACCAGGCATCCTTTCCAGGAAGAAATTTAGATTCACTCACCCTGTACTGGGTGGAAGAGATTTTAGGTAGGTGGATAAAAGCTGTACTGTGTCACTTGTTTCTTGGGCCAGAAAATGGGTCTTAGCTGGTTCAATTTACTAGTGTAGATATATGTTTTAAGATTGCATCATATGGTAATGATAACAGGACAGCAAGACATGAAAGTTTAAAGATAACAGTATCTTCCTCAGTCCCGCTAACAGCTCACTGTGACTCTTCTGTATCTTACAGTTCATTTTCTTATTCCTTTCCCCTATCTTCCCTCCTTCCCAAAACCCAGGCAACATGCACTATGTGATTTCTTACTGGATGCCTGGAAATGGGCTTAAAAAGAGACAGGTTCTTTCCTTAGAGGAACTGTGGGACTTAGATATATTCAGTACTGCCTCAGCTCCAGCTTAACTAAATGTTCAGCAGCACAGCGAGTGAGTAAACAAGTGGTTGTAAAACCATGATGCAATCCTTGCCTGTCACATCTCGTTTAACAGAGAAAGTTGGATGGTCTTACCAAAAAAAAAAAAGCAAAAAAAAAGCATAACCAGTGCCTCTGCGTTGAAACCAAAACGTTAACAATCGGAGGACAAGTATTGAAGCAGTGCAGCCAGCACATCCATCTTAGGCACATCAGACCAAATGGAAATCCATGGGTAACAGATCCAAGAAAGCTAAATACCTCAGTGTCTGTAAGACAGACTCAGCCTGATTACAGGGAAGCTGGTGAGGCACAGAACTGGGGTCATAAATCTGGTGTGTAAAGTGTGATGAAGGCAGCTCTGACCAGGGGCTGGGATTCAGGACTGGCCTTAGCTGGGTGAGGCACAAGGGATTAGGAAATACAGGTCTTCTTGAATGTACAGTGAATTTACCACAAAATTAATCAAGTTATTTTTTTCCATAACGCTGATATATCTTTTATTGGTAATGAAATAAACTATAATAACATGTAAGGAGGGTTCGCAAAAGGGAGGGAAAGGAGAAGGAAGGGAGACTGAAAAGTATTTGCATTTATATATCTCAAAGTCACTCACCCTGGTGGTTAGGATAAAGAAGCACCCCAAGTCCAATGTGAGTGTTAAAAATATGTGGCCTGAATCAGAGACGTGCAAAGGAGCAATGGTCTGTTGATTTGTATCCACTTGCCCCGTATCAAGTAAAAATCTCACAAAAAATGCTAACCTCATCTGATTGCCTCATGATGTTGGGAAGTTTCTGTCATTCTAGAGCCTGATTTCTAAGATTTTGGCAATGTGGTGTCCTTGTTGGGAATATATTTGTAATGTTCAGTCTCAGCTTTGTCCCTGAGTCCTCCTGAACCTGGATATGGTTTAATTCCTGGCTGGTGTATATTTTACATACGTTTTCCCCTTAACACAACAACCACTTTTTAATGAAGGGAGGAAAAGGCAGATGTAATAGGGGAATTGATACTTCTGTGTTTGTCATGTTGGGTCCAGAAGAGAAAATATGAGTGATGGAGTAAAGAGAGAGTAGAAAAGAAAGAGAGGAAATCACAGCCAATTTGTCAAACTAACCTATTTCTCCATCATTACCTGATTTATCTTTTTCTCTCTTTTTCTTTATTACTAGCGACATTAAGATGAAGGCAGTGTCCTTTCGGAGTTGCACTCCTGTGCCTCCTATGTAGAGCATCTCTGAATGCCTCACTGGTGTGACCACATGAAGCTTCACAGCAACCTTGCGAGAGGAGTTAATATTAAGGCTGATTGTACATTATGATACATTTTCTAAAGCTCCATCTATGTTACAATTAATCTCCAATTCCAATCTAGTGCTTGGCCTTCCAAGGTACACATTTACTTTCCATTGCACATAGTAACGATTTTCTGTCCCTGGTCCCGACTTTCCACTGGTGTAAATCTATACAGAACCTGCTCTGGCTCATTTTACACCAGCCCGTCATCTCAGACTCTCTCTGATATTTGTTGTCTGGTGGTGTTGCGGGTCATTAAGATAGATGCTTCTGGCTACCTCGGGACGGGCGGATATCAGTGTTGGGAAGATGTGTTTCCTTATATATGGTTTGCTGCACTCAGTGGGATCTTTCGAGGTGGGAAAGACTATCTGAATGCAAAGTGAATTGAGTGCACAGACTGTCACAACTGTTGGGCTGGAAGGCACCTAGAAAGAGCTCATTTTTCTTGTGAGAAGATGGGAGCAGCTATATCTGTGTTCTTCTGGACAAAAGTTTGTCTATCCTGCTCTTGCAGGAGATGATAGGAGAGATAGGAGACTCCTGGAGAGTCTGTTCCTCGTGTGAACAAAGGATTTCAGCTCTTCATTGGCTTCGCCATTGTATAATGTGTTGTTTGGAGCAGTAAATTTTACCTTGTCATAAATTGTATCACTTTTAGCAAATGCTTTTAAAACTAACACCTGCAATCCTGTAATGAAGTGAGCATTGTTCACTTATTTCTACAGTAAGTTTCAAAGTGTGATAATCACTGGACCTCCCTCTCCCCCATTCTTCAGCTCTTGGAGGAATGAAAAAATGAACAGATAAGGCACGGCACGATGCAAACCCAAAGAATGCCGTATGTGTCTGTTAAAAAGCACCTCAAGATTTTAAGCAGTTTTTGTGCTTCTGTAGAGCTTGACTCCTGATTTTAAATGTTTGGGATCGAGAATACTACAGTAGGAGCCGGCAAAGCAAAGCATGGGCTGATTTATCTTCTTGATACGCGTGAGAACTGAGTATTACTCTGCTCAAACTGGAAGCAGACAAGCTTCACAAAGCATCAGACGACAAGAGATGAATGCAGCCGTCACATGGTTAAGCGGGCACAGACTGGGGAGAGGACGCAAGTGCTCTCCTCCAGCTTTTGGCTAAGTATGTGATTCACCCACCTGGGGTCACGTCTTCACTCTCTGGAGGAACATCCATAGCTCATACCGAGATGCTGGGGAGCCCTCACCTCTGTCTGAGGGGAGAATTGGGCTCTTAATTGCCTAGTATGGCTGCACGAGGAAGGTGTATGGTAATAATAATGCAGTAAATGAGAAAGCTGGCTATTTGAATATGACACCCTTTGTCAGCTTTATTTCACTTAATAATGTGACATGGCTTGGGGAGGGAAAAAATTATTAACCTTGCCATTTTTAAGCCTGAATTGCTGGGAGTTCTTCTGCTGAAATTCATGTCCTTAACTTCCTTTGATATTTAACAAATTCCTAGTTTTATCTCCATGGAAGCCTGTTCCAGGAAGGATAAGAGCTAAATGTCTGTGCGGATGGGGGCGTGGGGGGAGAGCGTAGAGCAAGCCACCATTTGGGAATTGGGTCTAAAGGAGCCTGACATTGATTAACGTTGTTAAAAGAAAGTGGGAGGGGAAGTGTACTGAAAATGAGTGAAAGAATGGTATTGTAATCTGCTTTATTGCATTCCCGAGATGCTTGACTTAGCCTCATTGTCATAGCAAGATGATGTGTACCCTGTGAGTGTATAAAAATATATGAACTCCTGGGACAATATAGTTCAATCTGCTCTGCTATTACCCATCATGCTCATCTGAGCACACTACAGCTATTAGATCTGTTTGTGGAACAGCTGAGCCCATGGATGGATCTCCTGCAAATGGAGCCTGAATGTACAGTTGAGACAGGGTCTGACTGTACAACACATGGAAGGAGAAACAATGGAAATGAATGTGCAATGGGGACGGCTGCACAATGGGAGGTGCAAGAGGAATGAATCTGCTCCAACTGTGGATGTGTAATGGTAAAATAGACAGATTGCCATCTATAATTCATGGTGTTTGCTTCCCCATTCCCCTTGTCAGATAGCCCTCAATCAGTTTGACTTGCAGGAGCTATCCTTCACTACTGAAAGTTGTTAAAAAGCTGTCGTGTTTAACCCCAGAGGTAGCTGCATTTAAAACACCGGAACTGAGCTATGTATGTACAGAAATGTCCTGTGCTCTTGCCTTTTCCAGAGGGACCAAAGTGGAGCTACCTCTGCGTAAAGAACAACAACATCAAAGCAGCTCACTGCAACGTGCGTACAAAAGCAGTACAGAACAGCATCCAAGAAACCAAACTTCCTATTAAAATAATGTTAAAGGTTAAGAATATATACCAGAAACTTACTGTTAATATTCTTGAAGGAGTTTCATCATAATCCTAATAGCAATTCATTTTTAAGGCACCTGAAGCCAACTATTTTGCCATATCCACTACTCACAGTACTAACACTGATGCTCGGTTATCAGTGACACTATGAATTAACTGAGTCATGTTCTTCTAATTCCACGTTATGACAGCTTTTATAGATATGTATTTTTTCTAATGATAGCATTGCTGAACAGACTGAAAAATACTAAGGTGTCACACATCTGCATCTTTGTAATTCTGTCTGTAAGAAAATTTCTGCATCCTTACTACTTCAATTTGGAAGGATTCTAAAATGCTTCAAATGTTTTTTCTTGTCTATTCCTGGGATACTACTCTCCATCAGGAGAGGAAGAGAAAAAAAGAAAAAAAAGCAGAAAAATCCTCCCCAACCTTGTCTTGTTATTTCCTTCTCCAGGTAATTGCATTTTCCATACCTCCCCCTTCAGAGGCATTTACAGTGAGTTCTGCCTTCCAATGCTTCTATTGATTCATAGCTCTGCAGGGTGAAAGCCAGACCCTGGCAAAGCCAAAGGGAGTTTTGACTTCATTCTTTAAGAACAAATCCACTGGTGTGCTGGATCAATGCAAAGAGTCAGAACGCTGGCCTCTTAAACCGGATTTGTAACTGCTGCTCAGAGCTACAGCCATGCGAGCACCGCTGAATTTAGCCTTTACTTTTTGGCTGCCTTTTTAGTGACTGGGTAACGTGGGTTAGTGGCGGGGTGAAGGTCTGGGACAGCTCCTTCCACTCATACAGTTGGTTTGTGCATTGAGAGTTGCTCACGTGGTTTAGCCCTACAAGTAGAGACCTGGTTCAGAGCCACCCAAAGGGGCTGCGGGCAGAGTTGAGAAGCTGCCGCAGTGCTGCCTAGCGGTGTGAGGTGCGAGGCCGTATAAAGTCTCACAAGCACAGATGCCCTACCTGGCATGCAGTGGTGGACTTGGCAAGGTAGAAGGTAGATTTGGCCGGAAGAAAGTGACAGAACTCCCAGCACAACCAGCAAACAAATTCACAACAGAGGGAAGAATGTTGCATCGTCTCTGAGATCACATCAAGCTTAAGACAGGAATAAGCTGTTGACCTCAGTCTATTTGTTGGCTATACCATCAGATCAATTAGATACAATTGTTAATAGCATAGCCTAATCACATCCTAATTTCTTCAAGAATACCCCAAGCATAAGAATTCAATTAACTGCAACTATACATAAAGTTTGAAGTCTGAGCTTTTCTCTTATTGACATCATTTAGATGAAGAGAATGTGAGCGCAGATGTTACATTTCTTAAAGAATTCAATTTTTAAATAATTTTAACTTATAAACTAATGAATAGGTTTGTCTTGTAAACTCTTTTAAAATTAATTCCATCCTCTAAAAGCAAGAACGCTCAGTTTGAGAAGGATAAGCTGCCGTTTGCTTGCAAAACAAAGAGACAGGAGTCCAGCCTTCACTGCAAAGCAGGTTTTTTTAAAGTACCAAATCAAGACTACACTCCCGCTTTTATTAGACTTCCTTATGCTATATGCCCTCACTCCAAATGAAAAATATAAGGCTGTCAGCAGCTTCTATGAAATACATGGAATTGTGATATTAGGTAATGGTTTGTCAGAGTTCCCTTCTTTTCCTCTTGGTCTTGCTCCACTTCCTAATGGCTTGTTAATGCAGTTCAATGTGCACAGTCTCTACAACACTTTGAGGACTGCTGAAATGCATGGCACTGTCTTAAGATACCAGGGAAGTGATCTCATTCTATGCGTGCAGCAGAGTACATACTGTAAATACTGCAGTAACTGCTGCAATGAAGGTCGAAGGCGTATGGTTAACTCCCTTTAAGCCCTAGGATGCTAAGAAACAGCTATGCCCTCCCCTTTTTGCAGTTTCCTACTTAGACGGCTATTTGGGGAAGGTTCTGATTTTGTTTAGCACTGCAGTAATAGCGGTGTAACACAGAGGTGCTGGCTTAAAAGCTTTTCATACTCCTGCCCCAGCAGGAGGTTGCACTACTTGAACACGCTGGAAAGTGAAGGCAAAACAACTTTAATGCGAAGAGAAGGCTCTGGGGTCATAGGACACATTACCACAGATCATGAATAAAAATTTAACTCCAAAAGATGAGTCTACACAGCAGAGCTGGCTCTAAGCTCCCCGGGTACAATTGCAGCAGCACGGATGGCAGTGGCAGATCGCAAAAAATCTGGCCTAATTGCTGAAGATGTCACCAGGCTTCAGCCTGTCCGGAGCTCAGGGCTGCTGCAGCGCTCGGCGGCCAGCGGTACCTCCGTGAGGCGGTGGAGGCACAGCCCAGGCGTGCCCACGCGGGCTGCACCCCCGCGCCGCGGCCAGCGCCGCAGCCGGCGCCTGCCCGGCGCAGCGCTTTGAGCACGGCTTCGCTGCCTGAGCCCGAGGCTCGCGGTCCCCTGGGCCCTGCGAACAGAGACTCCCCCCTCTCCAGCTTGCCAGGTGAGACAAGAGCAAGAGGTCTCAGGCACCTGACCTTGCTGTACTTCTGTAAGACACGCAGGAGCTCTGTAGATCCCATCCGTGTGCTCTTGAGACACAGCTTGGCCAAGGCGCTGCTCACCTGACCGTGTGGGGGTGGCAGCTCTGCTTTGAAGGAGAGGCTGGACCGGAGACCTTTGGAGGTCCCCTCCCACTGACACCCCAGTGATTTCCTTACAGCATTTTAGCCAATATCTCCTCGTCCTGCAAAGTGGAGGCGAGACCTGGCCCTTCGCCATGATGCACTGGCTTCCTCCAGAAAGGAGCTTGGTCCTGCACGGAGCATCATGCTGCCGCACCACAGCACATCGCAGTTTCTCAGCGGTGTTCAACGCCCGGCACAACTGAGTTTCATACCTGAAGGTTAACATCAATATTTATCTATTTTCTCCTGTTTTGCTAGAGTTTGAGCATAATCCCTTCAGCCACTTTTTACTCTAGTGAGGAGTGAGAAAAGGACACTTTGCCTATTTGGAAAACTGTGAAACGTGTTTGCGTTTAAGCTTTGCTACAGAAAGATAAAGCCAGCTGGCCTTTGAACCCTGACATAGAGGCAATTCTCACTGAAGATGGGTTGGTATCTTCACTAGATTGCAGAAAAAGGAGGAGGGGAGGCAGAGACAAGCATTTCAAAATGTGGTAATGAAAATGCTCGCAGGAAATATGTTAGATCAGCAAATACACTCTAATGGCATTTGCACTTATTTAACATCACTTTTACACATCCAGTATGGCTTAAGGGAGCCTTAATATAAATGTGAACTGGGGCCATAGAGGGAGAAATAGATACAAGGAAACAGGCATAAACTCACAGCTGTGCTCTCAGCTGGGATGCCTTGGTGTAACTCCTAATGTATGTTAGGTAAAGATTCGGCCATACAGTGTATTCCCACACACAGATGCAGACGCGCAGATGCAGACGCTTTTCCTTAAAAATAGTAAGCTTTCACTGGGCCCCACTTTCCATTAAAGAGGACTTACATCCTATGAAAATTCATAAACTCTGCAGGCGTTTCCACGGCGATTTGACGGAGTAATCTCCCGTCATCTCAGCTTCTTGGTGACAATGACAAGAGGAAGATGGATTTATCAAATACACAGTGACATGTTTATGACCCTGTTTTGCATAAGCAGGAACCTGAGCCAAAGGCTGTGCAGCTTGAGATAGCAAGAGGGTTTTTATAAATATTGTGACAAGCAGAAGTGATATTTGGAAGAACATGAAAAAAAAAATCTTTCAGTTTTTTTGAGACAGACTGCGTTGTGGCAGGGCGGGGGAAGAAAGCCTTTTTCCCCACTTCTCCACAGTTCAATTTCCCCAAGAGCATGAAGGCTTAGCTCTCTGTGAAAAGTTTTTCGGTTAACCCTTCTCCTCCCTCTGTGCAGAACGCTGTTTTTATAAACATGTTTTTGGGAAGGGGGCGGGGAGAAACGCTCTCCATCTTTCCGTGGTACAAAAATAACACAGAAAAGCTATAGGAACACAGATGCACCCATAACTCCATTTATAACGTGCACGCAGACGTGCCAGGCCCAGTTCCAGACACGCTGCTGCCTTCACCAGCGTGTTTTTCAAATGGGGAGCACCAGCAGAGGGCCCCCACACTATTTAAACCGATTTTACCCTGTTCTTGCACACAAAACCTTACTATTGTGATTGTCGCTGGAGTTCCTAAACAGTGGTCTAGACGGCTTCTCCGGCTTTTGGCTAAGATCAAGTGTAGCGTAATATCTCGCGGGGTTCTGCACAGGGGACCCGCGCAGGTTACTTGGGGCTGCAGAAAGCTTTTGTCTCTCTGAGGCAGGACTAGACCTAACATGGCGTGAAACGGCTTTGGTGCCCAGGTTAAGCAGGGTCTTGCACAGACACTGGGTTTTTCTCAAACTCACCCATTCAGTGTCCCAGACTGGGCACTGAGAGGTGGGCATAGTCCCCCCTGCCCAAACTTAGGGGCAGATGAACTGTTTTTGTGCATTGTCCCCTTAGCAGCCCTGCCTGCCTGAGAAATAGAGCTGTCAAGAGATGGAGAGACAGCTTCAGCCCCGGGTCCCTCCGCCGGAGGCCGTGGAGATGCTCTGGGCTACAGGACTCTGCGGTGCGCCGAGGTTTGCACAGCTGTGTCGTGCCCGAGGGGGATGAGCGGCCAAGGCAGGAGCGGGGAGCGGGGACGAGCGACGTCGCAGAGCCGAGGGCTGAGCCTCACAGTTTCACATCTGCAAGTTCCACAGCAGGGGGTATCCTGAACACTGCCAGATACTCTTCTGGAGGCCAGCAGCGAGACAATAAAATGTCTGCGCTGTCTTTCAGCTTCTCATAAAGCCAGGAAGTCTGGTTGAAAATGCAGTAAATTCATCACAAACAGCTAAAGAAGGAAAACATGAGTAATAAAAGTGCTCGGATGTGTTTTTCCCCCCTGGATCCCACCGTTTTTGTGACAATTTATACACTGAACTAAAGGATGAAGCTAAGAGAACAACTGTGTGGAAGGAAGGGTTGTGGGTACCCAGAAAGCTCATGCGCTAGACAGACTTAACCAAGACCTGCTACGTTCAGTGTGAAATACAATCTTTGTTTTAAGTTTGTTTTCCTCCCCCCTTGTTCTTCTTTTTTTTTTCCCTCCAGATAAATATATTAATTAAATGACCCTTCTTTAGAATTACACAGAAAAGAGAGTTCAGGAACCTTTATTGAACCAACCTGTAAAACTAGAGCAAAATCAGCTTCTCTGTTGTTCTCTCTAAATGATTTTTCCATTGCATTTCACATCTTATCAGGGACTTGTTTGGGCTTGAAGCTCTGAAGCTTTTTCTGCAGGTCAGTTCAATAAGGCACTCAAAGCTGCTTTTCTCTCCATTGATTAGGATGTTGGGTATGGTTTTGGGTTTTCTAGGTTTTTTGCAAGTAAAATAATAATCCCTTTTTCTGTCTTCTCTTACCTTTAAAGGAAAACAGACATATTCTCATTCTTGTCCATCGCAAAAATATTCTCTTCCTTACAATGAACTCATCCCATTTCATTATTTGATGTCCAGAAAGGACTCTAGCTTCTCCACTATTTTATTTTATTATTTACTATTGCAGTGCTATAAAATTTGGCGCGTAGTTTTGGGTTCAAATAGTTATTTCACCTGTCATGAGATAGGAATGAAACACCAGCTTCACCAACTGTTCTACCCCCAGGTAAATTGACCCTCTCTGTGTCGACAGTCTATAGCCTGTTGCACAAAATCGTCAATTTGTCCCAACTTCTATTTTTGGTGTCATCATATCTAAGGAAGAGATGGACATGGAGATCAGGTGGAAGGGACAGCGTGTGAAGATTTTTAGACAAAATTAAATAATAGTCAGGGCACAAATAACACAAACGTATCAGACCCTACACTGGTAGATGAGGATGACTGCACAGGTCTGCCTCATGGGCCATGAGTCTCTGGGGTCTTCTCAGGTGCTGGCTAGTGGTAAGTGTTTAGAGAAGCATGGGGAAGCAGGTATGAAATGACCCTTCTCCTGTCCCTCACCAGCCATCTGACTTCATGAACAACAGTCCACACCACAAGGCCAGAGATGGGCTCCAGACTGTCCCTTGGTGCCATTTTCCTCTGACACTCCTGCTTAAGTTCCATCTCTAATTAGTCCTTTTCCCAGAGAAGTGCCACCAGAACATGGCATGGCTTCAGACGGCACCTGGCACAGCCTCAAACAGACCCCTAGGTCTACAGCAATGAGCAGGGCTACCTGAAATCCCCAGGGAGCTCTGTGACTCCCACAGGGACTTCTCTGGGAGGATAAAATCCAAGAGCCCCTTCGAATAACAGCACTATGCACACACAACACAACCTCTTCCCCACAGCCCCTGTTCAAGCTTGAAGCAGCATTGCAATATCCCAGATGGCCAAATTTGAAATTGTTATAGCTCTGTACAGAAGTCACCTTTCTTTTTAGGCATTAGTAAAATTTTCCTATCTCCAGTTGACTGATTATACATTTTATCTCTTATATTATATTTCTTCTTCCCCACTCCCCCCAGCCTCTCCCCCTTCACAGCAAACAGTTTCATGCAAACCTTCTAAGATTTCTGTGGGGAGTGGTAGGCAATAGAACTCTGTTGTCTAATGGGACTTCCACCAGCATTTGGCATCCTTCCTGGCATTTTACCCTTCATATTATAATTTACAGTGTAATGTAATTTTTTTCGTATCACGCTATAACATAAATTATTGCCAGTTTGTCCTTAACACTCAAGGAGACAGTCTAGGGCTTTTCAAACCAGGAAAAAGAATGAGAAAAAAAAAAGAGAGGGAGAGAGATGGAAGGAGGGAGGGAAGAGAAGGAAGGGAGGGATGAAGAAAGGAAGGAAGAAGGCAGGGAGGGAGGAAGGAAATTTATTCACAGAAGAAAAATCCCCAAACCAAACCAGTTTTTCTAAAGGCAAACTTACTAAAGAAAATAAAATAAAGAGGACAACTTTCTGTCCCAATAACTTATTAAAATGCTCTGCTTCAGCCTAGGATATATCAATGAGTCCTCAGTGGATGAGACAGGAGAGAGTCTGAGGAAGAGACCATCAGACTGAAAAATAATATATTTTAAAGTTTCCTTATCTTTCTCACTAGTATGTCCCTTAAATTATTAAAAGTGAAAGACATTTTAATATCACTTGGAGGCTGTTTGTTCATTTTTGGCATCTCATTTAGCCTGGAGAATAACATTATAGAAGACAGTTTTACTGTCTATTTACTTTATTACTCTATGTTATTTCTATTATGGTCACAGTTAGAAGCCCCATTGGGCTAGGTGCTGCACAGATGCATCCCAAGGCGTGAGAAGCCCGTTTAGCTAAGGAGACTGCAGGCATGTGCTCACGTCCTCTTCTTTCTGAGCTGGCACCACTCCATGGGCAAAACCATGCCCTGCATGCAACAATGCTGGCAATGCTGCTTCTGTGTTCTTCATTTGCATGACTTGAAGAAATCATCACACTCCACTGGCTAAAATATGCCCTGCCTCTGCTCACATATCCCAAGTCTCCTTTTGGAAGCTCCAACAAAGCATCCAGAAAGAGCAGCAGAGGCACCCTGGTGTTGTCAAGCATTTGGGGAGCAAATGGTCCTTGGTCAAGTAAGTCCTAAATCCCAAAATGAAGGGACAGATTGCCACCCTCTCCCATCATTAACTGGTCTCAATGAAAAAAAAAAAGGAAAATGGAAATAAAATGTTTTTAAACATGTATATGATAGTTTGGGGTTTTACTGATGTTTGAAGTGTCAGGCCAGAAAGAACCACTTGACCCTCGAACGTGGCCTCCTGTATCGGACTGGTCAATCTCCCTGAGCAGCCTCCCCATGTGAGCCCCAAGGCAGCTCACCAATGTGTTTAGGGCTGCACGGCAAGGCACAAGCTGGTCCCAGCCCTGCCTGTGGCTGCCGCGCTGCGGGCAAGTGTGCTGCTGTGTGCCAGGGCGACCCGCTTTGCTGCTAGGACAGCTGGAGGTAAAAGTTGTAGCCCAGCAACCTGGGCCATTACACCAGCTTTGGGTGCTGGATCACAGCACACCTCATTGCCCTACACACACAGAGTAGAGTGGGACATCATGAGAGGAAAGCGGTTTTGGAGGAAGCCAGTGCCCCCTTCCCCCTTATTTTGGACAGTGCTCATGAGGCACCAAATGCTGGGAAAACCTTTGGGCTCTCAGATCAGGATTTTTGCTAGAGGCCATCTCTCTCCACTCCCCTCCCTTCCCTCGTTTCACTCCCCTCACAGTTTTCAGCCACTGAAGCAGAGCAGAGAGGTTACAAAACCACCCAGAGCCCTCCAGCTGCAATAATCACTACGGCTTGTGCAGGATTTATGCTCTGCAGTTGTAGGATTACACCTATAAACAGCTCTAAGAAAAGAAAATTAAAAGAAAAAATACTTCTCCACCTCCTCATCCCTCTCCTTTCTCCATGCTCCGCTTTCCACACCTCCCTGGCCTGTGACCACCCACCTCTGGAGTCCCAGCGATTTTCCATCCTGCCTCCAGCCTGTGCATCCCCCACAGCCTTGCTCAGCTACTTGAGCACAGTTCTTCAGGGCAGCACCGAACATCGGGCTGCCCTTGGGGTATGGTGTGTATTTGCCTTTTCCTTGCATGGGTGCAGCTTGTGCGGGATGCCTGGGGTTTAGTAAAGCCAAACCCTTCACTGTGTGACAATCAGCCAGATGCAGAGTTTGCCACCATTATGATGGACTGCTCCAGGGTCTGTATAATTTTGCAGGGTTCATTTTGTAAACATCTTTGCAAAATGGCAAGATTTTAGGAGCTGTTTTAGAAAAGGACATCCTCATGGTTTTTTTGGAGGAGGGAATATCGATACCTCCATTGGAAATACGAAGCAATGAAGATGTTATGTCACACCAGCCTGAAATTGCCTGGTAGGAGAAGCCAAAATAGCGGCTGGAAGCCTCTCAGCTTGAGAAGTCCTTACCAGCTTTGTCCCCCTGTTTTTCGAGCAGCAATTTGGAGATTTCACTCTCATTTCCAATTTTAAAAAGAATAGATGAAAACTGTCTCACACTTTTTCTAAATGTCATTTTCCTGGCCACATCCAGTATTCAGGCTTCACTTGCAGCAGATCCAAGCCCTTCCTCTGCTTCAGAAGGAGGGAATACAGGTAAGCTCCTGTTCTCATTCTGCTGCTTAATCTAAGGATTTATCTGGGTTTCACTTTCTGCCTGACTGTATGCGAAGTTTGTCCATCCTGATCTTCCCTGGGGGCAGCTCATGAGAAGCACAGATGTTTTCTGAGCCTGTAGAGACTCTCAGAGGAAGGACTGCAAAGTGGAGTTGCACTCTTGAGACAGAGTCTATAGAAATAGATGGGCCTGTATTAATTACTCGGCTGAAACAACACACGTGCCTCAATTGATGCTTTTTGCATGGACCTGAACAACACTCTCTTGCCTTCTTCCATCTCTTTAGTCCTTACTCATATTTTTTTTACTCTATAAGTCCATGTCTAAAAAGGGTAGATTTAGACGATATAAGGAAGAAATTTTTCACAATGAGGGTGGTGAAACACTGGCACAGGTTGCCCAGAGAGGTGGTAGATGCCCCATCCCTGGAAACATTCCAGGTCAGGTTGGACGGGGCTCAGAGCAACCTGATCTAGTTGAAGATGTCCCTCCTCACTGCAGGGGGGTTGGACTAGATGACCTTGAAGGTCCCTTTCAAATCCAAATTATTCTATGATTCTATGACCAGGCTTGTTTCCTTTGCTCTGCTCTGTCTTCAGTCACAAAGCAGAATTTAACTCAATGTGTTTGCTTAGACATTTTTTGTCAGCCAATTGAACAGAACCACTACCTTTCAGGGATGCATTTCGGCTGCTCTTGGCCCATTCCCTGTATTTTTGACTTGATGATTTTGAATTCAATTGATTGGTAAATGGCTAAATAGTGAAAGATATTGCTTTCTCTCATTACTGTGCATGGCTGTGTCATTATCCTTTAATATTGCATCGTTATTGACTGATGCAGCCTGTCAAGACATGGCCAGCGGGATGTAATGCAGTGGTAGAGATGTGCAAAATATTTCATTCAAAGTTTACTCTTCTAATGGGAGGCATGTGTATGGTTGAAAGCAGAGCAGAGGAGAGGTGTGAAACCCCAGCAACCAAAGGGACAAGCCTGCCCTTCAGCTTGGCCTGGACTTTGATATGTGATGAACGCTTTGGTGGAGAGATGCACTAATTCTTTATCATAAGGACTAGATTTTGTCTAAGCACAGATAAACCATATCACTAAGACTGGTTATCCCCCAAGATCGTCCTGCTCCTGACATGCCCATTCCTCAACCTAATAACTCTGTGACTTTTCCTTTTAAATACTATTATGGCTTGATGTAACCAGTTAGATGTGGTCCAAGAGATATAAGCCACAAGAAGAAGATAGATGTCTGTTCTTGCTGAGATTCCCAGCTCCCAGAAATAATCTTTTTACTTAAACAAGTGGTTTGAAGTTGCTTGCTCCCTGGGTTGGACTGGTCAGCTCTGGGCATCCTGCCTCCCTCACACACACAACATGATTGGGCACTGTATCAAATGTTTGTAATCTGCTTTCTTAACTCCATTTGGTATTTGGAGACTTCTGCTAAATAGGCCTTTCCCATTCAAGACTCTAGTCAGCTGCTTCCATTGTCTGAGCAACACACAGGAAATGGGAGAGGTCAAACCAAAGAGGGTAGATGGGGGAAGAGCAAAAAACCCACCCCAACACAACTCTTCAAAGAAAAGATGTAAGAAGAGGAAGTGACAATGTGACATAAAAGTACTTATAAATTCACCTGTCCATGCTCAAAACTTATCCATGATTGCTCATTGCCTACTAACTGTAGTCACCTCTAAATTAACCTCTAAATGGCTGGCAGCATGTGGGCATACTAATGAACACCTGGAAAACGGTTCACCCAGAGTGTAATTAATCCATGGAACTCCTTGCTGCAGGGAATCACAAATGCTAAAAATTTACATGGGTGCCAAAAAATAAGTACATATATTCATGGGTGAAAAATCCACCTTGGGAAACTAACTGTGAGCCTGTATCATGAGGAAAGTAGCTCAGTACATCTTTCTTATTCTTATACTCCTAACTGCTGTTGGTTCCTGTGGATAGATGGTACTGGGATTGATAGCCTGGCTTGATGCAGTTGTCCTTATTTCCCTGTCTTCATGTAGAATATGTATTTTGAAACAAAAACTTATTAGTAAAATAATGGAGAAAAGTCTGAGAAAGAGATTTTTAGCCATCAGTTAAGAGAGAAAGGAATAAAGAAAAAAAGAAATATTGCCAGTGGGCTGGCTCTCTGCCCTACTGCCCTCCCCCTTGCTTTCTTAGCCTTCATTTGGGAAAGAAGGCCCATCAAATTAAAGATGGATAAAAACTCATTAAGAAACAACAGGCCTAGATGAAATTGCCACTGGGATTACACTGATGGGATGGTCTCCCCCCACGCTTTCTTTCATTCAAAGATTACAAACAATTTTTCTCCTCCAGGGCTCTTGCCTCCATCCTGGTCTTGGCTCACTCCACTGCTGCCTGAACCCCTGGGTTTGAAGGATCCATGTGGGTAGACAGGAGGAGAGAAAGAGGGTTGTTATGATTCTTTTTGTTTTTAATTAACCTCCGGTGTTTGCCTAGAGAGGAAATCCTCTCACCCCGATTTTTTACACGTCTGCATTCACACTGCAGAAAAGTTAGATCTAGAGAGAGAAACACTGAGAAAGTTAAAGGGAAAAATAAAATTTCCTTCAAAAGGAAGAGCGTTATAAGGAGAGGGAATTGCAATCTGTGTAAGCTTTACAGACCCATTTTTGCTTATTAATCCTGGTGTCAAGCAAGCCCAGGTGGACAAAACCACTTATAGATTGATAGTGAGCTAGCAGGCTTCTGCAACTCGGGATTCCTGCAGCAAACTCTCATTTCAGGGGCTTGTACAGGAATATCTGGGCTGGGCTTTAAGATAGAGGTGTGAAACATAACCCCACATGGCTTCAAAGGCTTTTCTTGCACTTTAGCCCACTGACGTTTCAAAAAATACCAATGCTGAAACAGCTGTGAACTAATCCAACAGTTCTATGGTTATATCTTAAGCACATAGGGGTACTTTTGTCCATCTGTGCTCATGCCCTGTGACAAGACAGCATGAGAAGATACACAGAATGTCATAAGAGGTCCTAAGGGAGAAGGATGGTCGAGATATTTCACAGGGTAGTGGCAGTGCAGTAGTGATGCATCATTGAAAAAGAGAGACTAGAAAAAGGGGAGCACTGTCTTCATTGAACTGTCTAGGCAGGAGTTCCTGGGATTGCTGGAGGTGTGAAGCACAGTTAGAGTTTAGATTTCATATGCCTTTATCTCCAAGAGTGAGCAACAGATTTCTGGTCATGCACATGCCAGTGGAGTTACTTTCCTAAATATGGGAAAAAATCCAAATGCCAGTTTGTGGATGGACCAACTAGAGGTCCAGGAAAGGTGTAACATTTCCAACATGCCCCTTTAACAAGAAGACAATCAACTTGACTAGCTCCTAGTCTGATTGTGATTAGAGAAGAGAAAGGAATACTTCAGATATGTATTGAAGAAGAAATATGGGGGGGAGGAAGGACAGGGAGATTTTTGCTAGGCAGATTAACACAGGCATAGTCAAATGGCTATCAAAAGGAGTGATAATTTACATTTAAACCTTCATTCTGCACACACTGAGACTGAAGATAGCTGCAGAAACTGATGGATAGATTTCCCTAAAAACCCATTATTTGTGTGGACTTGTTCAATAACAGCACAACATCATGCTGCCATGAGGTTGCTCACTTCAACATCCTGAACCTTTCCACGAGTATTAGCATCCTCATCTTTTCTGGTCTCTCTACGTTGCTAACAGTACTGTTACATAAGGGAACATACCAAATAACAGCTTTACTGTGAAAAGCATTATCTTTCCAAGGGAGAGACAGGCCAGCAAAAAGCTTTCTGTCACCTTCAGTAGGGACTTTGGGCTAAATTCTCTGCTGATGTAAATCAGTGTAGCTCCACTGAACCTCAAGCTGATGAAGCAGCTTGAAACCACCTGATGTTCATCTTGGAGAATCTATGGGAGATGTTGGCACACAGGCTATGTATTAAAAGAATAATGGTAATAATGACAATGATATAAATGGAATTTGCTATGGTGCTGCTGGAACACCAACAGCAAGTTGAAAATATGGACAGTGAAAACGTTTGAATATGAGCTTCCTGTTCTGTAGACAAAACTTGGGAATTCAATGCTTTGTGTATCTTCACCGAGTAACTAATCATTCCACAGCTGTTTTGAAAACAGTAAAATTTGGAAGTAAGATGAGTTAGATGACACAGTAAACATTTCAGATCTTGTGTAATTGAGCGCCAGACTCATTCATCATGTAGTCTGCTATGACAAATTCAAGTTTGGGAGTCACATATGTAAAGTATCACTCATGCCTATATATCATGCTAAATACCCATAGAAAACAATGCTGAAATGGTTGGATTTTCACTTTCCTAGACCTGGATTTCTTCCCCTTGCCCTAAAAGGGAAATCCTGTCACTGTTGATGATAGCAGGATCTTTATTGCAAGGGAAGGACAGCCACCATAGAAAAAGGTTACCCACACACCAGGCAATGCAATACAAGTGGGTTGCATGAGGCATGTAGATGGTTATGGTAGCCTTAAATCTTGTGAAGTTGAGCACACTTCCCACTCTTACAAAGGACTTGTAAACTGTTCCTCCTCTTTTTCATGTCCTTTAAGGGCAATTTCATGCCATGCCAACTTCTTTGCTCTTTAAATAACAAACAAACCCTGAGGGTTATGAGGTTAAAAAACTCCTCACAAAGCCTTGGATCTGTTGCTTATGAAAGGAGGGCATGGTGTTAGCATGCCCCTGGAGAAGCTCTCTAGCTCATCTAGCACAATGCAGGATGAGGTCCGACTATGTTATTACTGGCAGTTGCATTTCTCTCATTTTTTAACCTACCTCTAGTAATGGAGAGCCTCAGCCTCCCTGGACAGCCAGTTCTACATCTTTTTTTTTCCTCACCACTAGAAAGAATTTCTTTTTGTCGGAATCTTTCTCCATTCAATTTCCTGCCTCTTTCCAGTGGCAATAAGGCAGTAAATAGACCTTCAGGCAAGCAACTGAAACCCCATTCTCTCATTAAAGATGTCTGTTTTAACATCTGTTAAATGACTGCCATGAGATGCAGACGTTGACACAGGGCAGCGAGTTATGCTGATGGGAACAAGGGGAAGGACATGTCCTTCCACTTTCTTTTCCCAAACTTTATCAGAGTCAGTCTTTGAAAATTCAATATTCATTCTGAGCTCCCGCTTAATAAACTTGGCAAACCTGACATTTTTAAAACAAAACAAAACCATGCTGTTCACTTTCCCTTTTCATTCTTAATTGGCCCATCTAAAAGCAATCAAGGGAACATTTAGCTGTGGTAGAAAGAACTGCAGGAGACCTCTCCTCCAAATGCCATTATTCAGGAGTCACAGGGGTGTGGATATATTTATAGAGAGTGGGAGACACTCTGCAAATTCTCTCTCATCAGTGACAGAGGAGCAGGAGGATACCCAGGGCTGGGACCACGGCGGGATGTAGGCATCGCAGTGCCCCAGTGCTGGGGACTAGCTCTCTGGGGGAAGTCACAGCCAGCTATGCCTGTGGCTTAGGCTCCTTCAGTGGTGTCAGGGGGAATTAGGCGTTAAAAAATAAACTGTATAAACAGCACACTGAATAGAGATCTGCCTAAACTTGCCAAAAAGAAACACTACAGAGAAAGGGATCTCTTAAACCCCATCCCTCAACAGGTCTCAGGCACCACCTTGCGTTAGGGTGTCATCTTGCGGGGATTTAGGTGTATGAGACCCTTCTTGTACAACGTGCCAACCCAAAGGAGGGCCCTCTCTCAGCCAGTTGCTCTGTGAAAGGAAGGGTAAATATCAGGCTCTAAAGCAAGAGAGAAAGAGCTACGTGGCTGTAAGTCTGTCTCTCCCACAGCTGAAATGCAGACTTGCTAAAGCACTTAATCTGTTTCACGTGGTAATGGTATTAGAGGTATGGAAACACTGTCTGGGCTGCCTGGTGTATATGATGAAATACATCAAGTGTAGAGATCAAGTTAACTTTTCACAGCAAGTAATGCAATTTCTAGAAATACACACACAAGTGTGTCTAGGGCAGGAATCGGATTTCAACAGTGGAGTCATACAGAACGTATAATTATATTTTGCATCTTTAATAGAATTATTAGCATAATAATGCATTAGTCTAATAGAATATTAATGTGATGTGGAAATATTAGCATATTACAGATCCTTATTCATTAATATATTAGACCCTTATTGTATTAGTGGCACAATCTACTAGAGAAAATGTTGCTTTGTGTCTGATACCGCAATCCAAGAAAAAATTGAGATGGCAAATAGAGAGCCTCTCTGTGACGCAGGCATTCCTGAGTCTAGGTGTTAATGCAAGAGTTGAGAAGAAAATTCTTTTTCAGGCAGAAAACAGTTGATATTTGAGCAGTTTTCCCACTTTCTCTGAATTCAGCCTAAAAACTCTTCAAGCTGTTTCCATTAAAATATGAAAAATTACAGCACTCTAAATCCTAAACCCCCAGGAAAATCAGATCAGGAGGAAACAGAGTCCTTTTTCTGGCATTCAGATACCATCCTAAAGTGTAAGAAACCAAGTTCAGATCATTGGTCTCCCACTGCTTCACATCCTGGTGACTTGGTGGTCTCCCTGGTGACCAGCACCCCCTTGCAGAGCTCGCGTGTGTCAGACACTACCAAAAATATTGTTTCAGCAGTTTGTACCCCAATACCCCACAATACGGATGAGTGACCTGACTACCTGTTTTTCTGGTTTTCTGGCATTGGTGCACTTTCTATACCTCCCATCAGAACTGAGAAGAGTGTCCTGATAAAAGCTTAACTGAAAACAGTAGTATACCATGAAAAATCTACTATTAAATTAGGGGCCTCGAAATTCCTCTGTATCTTTGTTAAGACTTTGTCACATTGACATCCGTCCTGGAGTCCCATCACTGACCTGTTCTCCCCATCAATCCCTTATCAGAGAGTGAGACCTCTTTGAGCTTGCATTGCTATCCATGCCTTTGTACTGGTAAAACAGAGGGCATTTTTAAGGCAGGCTCCTAGCATAATCAAAATGTCAAAACAAGACCCCTTTTTGTGATAGGGTCTCAACACCTCCATGAATGGAACTGTAGAATGCGGTTGTCTGCTCAAGCTGTGTACTGGGTTGCATGACCCCGATGTCCTTATGGCAATTGAATAAACATTCTCTATGAGGTACGGAAAACAAATATCATGTAGTAACTTAATCCCAAGTCTCTCATTCACAGACAGACTGACAAACAGGACTAATTCCTCTTAGTAATACTTTGAGTATAGGCAGCAACACTAACCCAGATGACTCATAGGTTGGATAACATGCTTTTAGCAGAACAAGAAAATGTGTGAAGCAGAAAAATGAAGAATGTCAGTAGGGATGCAGAGTTTTGAAGTTTGTTTTTTCTTTTTTTCTTTTGAGGAAATACAGTGCAGTCTTTTCCAGAAGAAGATATTCTCCAAGCTCCAGGTAACCCTCTCAAGTAAGGACAACAAAGAGGAAGTGAAAATCATAATGCTTACTCTCTAGAAAGCATTTGCAGCTACCTGGCATCTTTGTGGCATTAAGATTATTTGAAATTCCTTCTAAAGAACTCAGAAAAGTAGGTATTTTTATTTTAAAATAATATATTGGGTTTCTAAAAACAAAGCTGTGGAATTGAACTGACCGTAATGCAAATTTTCTTAGTATTATATTAGAGTCAATGGGTTGTTTTCCTGGGCTTTTTTTTTCTTTTTTTTTTTCCTTGATACTTTTAAACAGCAGCTTTTCTCTTCTCCTTGTGATCATGTTAAATGTTTAATTGCTCTTTGCATTTGCTGGTGGCACAACATAAGCCCCTGCAGTAAAAGAGATTTGTTCTAAAATGCAAGTGCTTAAGAAATAAGGAAAGGGGTTATATTTTGGGTCAGTTCAATTATCTCTATTTTTTTTGAATTATATATTAACTTTAACATAAGCTGCAGCACAGAAGTGCAATTAGCATTCAGACAACGTGAGAAAGTCTTGCCTGAAGTTAACTGATGTGTACAATCCATGCAAGGGATTCAGGGAGGTTAGACAGTGCAGATCACTGCCATAACACAGCTAAGCCAGGTCCTCAGATGGTGTAAATCAGCACCGTCAATGGAGCCGCTCTGATTTACACCGGATAATTATGTTCCCCCACTGCTGTTTGAGATGGGCTCAAGATGACAGCGTTCGGATCATCACTAGAATACAAACTTTTTCTAAGTTCCACATTACATTAAAGCTGTCCAGTTAGACTGAGAGCTAGAAACCCAAGCAAGGCCTTTATTAGCGGGTATCAAACTATTCGAAACCAATGCCAGCAGCTCCAAATAAGCCTGATTTAAGTAATAAGGAGAAAGCCTTGCCTCCCGCTTGACAATGAGTCCAAGGCAGATGCTTTTATAACCCATTTTGGGTTAAACTGCTACACTCTTTGCCCAGCATAAAAGGGATGCTGAGCACAGGAGAGCCAAACTACTCTCTGGTGGGACCCATCTCCTTCCAAATTCATGGTTCAGGTAGCAATTGACAGATATTTACCCTCCTACCATGTCTGGCTCCTCACATATGAATCTACTGTAACCCGTTATCAGGGCTGACCTAAATTTTGGCTGAGTTGAGACCCTTTCCCGGTGAAAAACCAAGCAAACAAACACCCGTTTTTTCTAGTCTCAAAACTCCCAACCAGTCTGAGTCGCGAGGTTCATTCAGCAGTTTTGTGAAAGTCTTGACTGACAGTCAAGAGAATTAATGAACTTGTATTCTGCAATGGGCTGGGAAAGGAAACCAGCCAGAGAGACCCTGGATAGGACCACTAATGCTGCTTTGCTACTGTCCTTTGTTCAGCGCTTGTATAGTGCCCAGTAGAGAGGGGCTCTGCTGTCTGGTGGAGAGGGGGCCCAGGTGATCCTGAAATGCAATTAATGCATAACAGCTTCAACCGATCCATCTAATTTACTGCCTGCATTTCTCCTGGGCTTGCTTTCCCCCCCTTTTTTTTTTTAACTCTCATCATGAAGGATAGCCACTCATCTTTAAAAAGGAAAAAAAAAAGAAAAAAAAGGGAAGAATACAGAAGAAATAAAGTGTTTTTTTTCCAGATTCACTCTGCTTTTTCCCTTTCTGAACACTGTTGAGGACTCTTTTATTTAACAAAACAAGGTCAGTTCATCAGCACAAATGCTGAAAGTTTCATAGGGTCCAAGACTGCTTCCATCTACGGAATTACTTTTTAAAACATTCTGAGTTAAAATTATCCCCTCTGAGCCAAATGCAGATTGACATCCAAACACCAAACAATCACATTTTGTTAATCCATTTACAGAGGTGCAAATGCGTAATCCAACACTGGTTTACTCTGACACCACAGCAGTGTTGTGGGTTTTTCTTTTTTTTTTTTTTCCCCTAAGAAAAGCCAGAGATTTTGGGAGGGAGACTCTTGTTACTCTTTAAGGGAGAAGAGAGCAATTCTAGGAACTGCTAGGGCTGTGGGATTGCTCACCACCATCGCAAGTCTGTTTTGCTTGTTTATAGTTCAGAATGCAGCTTTTGTGTCAAAAACTGAAGCCTTTAACATTTTCAAAGCCTGTCTTCCTCTCAGCCGTGGTGCACGTGCTGATGGAGCAAAACAAGGGCACCCAGAGTTCAGTAGCTCTTATAATTGGACCTAAACTCATTCAGCCTAAGGTCAATTTGAAGAGGAGGCTTCAGGTGCCATTCAGAAATGACAGGAGAGCCCGATGTAAGCCCTCATATTGCAGGAATAATACAGCACTGACGAGTTAGAAATCATTGCTGGAAAGTTGCTGTTGGGATTGTCTTGCTTGCACATAAGCTATGGATCTAGATCATTCAGACAGGCAGATATGGGTAAGGAGGCAAAATTCCACCCTTGTCACAGTGATGCAATTTAACCTGATTTTATTCTATTTAATTTTGTGTGCCTTACTACAAAGGTGTCTATAACCTCATAGGCATGGGAAATGTGAAATTGGAGTAATCGGTAATAGAGATAAATAGTTATACAATTCAACACATGTGTACCTATTACTGCATACCTAACTCCCCTTACCTATTCTTCTACTTATGCATGCATCTTTCAGTTTTTAATGCTGTTGGAAAAGGAAACATTCAAGGTTTAATATTTGTCTGCATTTTTTTTTAAGCAGCCGATACAAACACAGACACACACACTCACAGCTCTGCAGCAAATTCAGCCTTCTTGAAAAGGTTCGTTGAGAACCTCTGAAACATCAGTGTGAAGGCATTAGATCACTCCCAGGATACTCAAAAGCTGCGCCCAGTGTTGAAAATTCACCTACCCTATTTGCTTCTGCCTTGTCCTGCATATAGAAAAGCCACCACCCCATCACTTGACCTTTAGAAAATAACTGGTTCCCACTGTAGTTTGAAAATGCATGTGCTCGCGTGTGGGCTACTGCTTTTGAGGATAAATAGCAAAAAAGGAGGAAGGTATATGACGTGGCCCTTTTGCATGCTAACAGGTGACTCGGTTGACATCAGGCGGTGTTAGAGCAGTGGAGCTGAGAATGGTGCCGCTCGTCCCGCCTCCTAAGAAGAAGAACAAATTCCCACCTTGCACCTCATCTATCCGTAAGGAAGAAAAGGCTCAAAGGGATCTGCTGCCCACCCACTGTCCCAAGGACCCAGGGGCCTAGTTAATCCCATCACACTTACAGAACATAACAATGTGTTGAGCGCACTTACCGCATTCCTTGAAATTGAAGAAAGTTGCCGTGGTTATTAGTAGCTCCTAATGATATTTGCATAGATTAACAGATGTTAATGCAATCATGAATGCTACAATCCCCGGGAAAATAATGAAGAAATCCATTATGAGGTAATAAAGTAACTAAGTCAATACAGTAATAATTTGATCCCATATTAGTAATAATTTCATCTCCTGCTGCAAGGCAATTTTAATGCACATACCATTTCTGGACAGTTTTATAAATATCACCTTTGTTTGAGATAATTAATTAGCAAAATCAAAAAATATATTGCTGGTATTTTATACGATAAATTAGTCATTAGGTTTAAACTGGCAGGCTGTAATAAAACTTATTAAGATAAATGTGCTGGGATTCTTAACAGTTCAGAGAAGCTGTTCTTTGTCTTAAGGCTCTTCTGGTGCAAAACTATTATTGCTGCTGGGTGGTTTCTACGTATGTTAAAACCCAATTATGAAAATTATATTTATAACCTTGACTTGCTTAGCAATAGGAGCCGAATGCATTAGCCCATACCTGCCCAGTGGATGAGGCTAAGATGAGGGTGAGTTGCTGGAGACCCTATTATCTTGCTTCCCATCATCAGTCAGAGCCCAGACCCTCCTGCAAGACTGAACCAAACTAACTTCACTTCAGAGCAACTCAGGTCCGGGTCATCCTGCCGATACAGGGGGGAGTTTTGCAGTCAGCAGCAGGGGAGAGGGGAAATTTAACCATTACCGGGTGGTTATCAGTTTTCTATTTCTGTTTGTATTTTGTGATCACTGAATTGTTTTGTGCTTTTCAGAAGTGCTTGGACATCACAATGGACCCCAGCAACATATGTGACGAAGTGGCCACTGGAGTCAAAAGCTACTACACTTTACAATGACCACCGTCTCCAACTCTCTGAAATATTCCCTCCACGTGGTTGGGGCTCTAAGAAACGCTTTGCTGTGTGCCTGGGGAGTTGTCCCAACCAGATGGCATAGGCTGGCTGAGACTGTCAGAATTGGATGGGGACCAGCTTCTTGCAAGGAGAGCAAATCTTGCCATCTAATCATCTGGTCTTGGCTCCCTGGAAGACTGTGCTGTGTGGCCAAAGCAAGGATTGCCATTCTGGGCTTCATGGCACAGCTACCCAGGAGCAGGGGTATTAAAGCATTAGATTGCCTTTTCAAAGGGCATCGTTTGGGTCTTGCTTAGACAACCCCTGAGCCAGTTTGCTGTCATCTTCCCAATGCATTACAATTTCCCACTCTGGCCAAACTCGGCCCTTTCCCCACAGTTCCCCATCTAGCTGAGGTTTCCAAATTCATGTCACTTTGCATTTGGAATGGTAGTAAATGACACAAATTGATGATCCATCAAACTCCAGTCTTCTGTATGGGCCCATTCTCAATGCAAAATAGGAATGTCCCCAAAACCTCATTTTCATTTATTAAAAAAACAACAGAGAGTTCAACATTTAGCTGGGAGCAGGCCATGAGTGCTGCTGGAATCTACTATTAAGCCAATATCGCAGCCAAGTAAACAGTCAAAAGACAGAGAAAGTGGCAAAACCCGTTGCTAGCCCCCATTCAGAAAACCACCTCCAGTTTAGGGTAGGGCAATACATTATAGAGCTAAGAAACTCACTTTACAGTAGAAATATTCCCTTTCCTAATACACCACGGGCATCACTCTTGAAATAAAATGATAGAATCAATACTTTGTCATGCTTGTTTAGCTTCTTTGGAGAGAAAAAATGTTTTTCTCTACCAAGTAGCAATACCTTCACTTTATGGGTACTTTCTCATTGACGTACAAAGTGCTTTATCTACAAGTTTGGTTTAGGAATCCTATAAGCTCTGGAGTGCTGGAGGCTGGAAGAGCAACTGGGGCAAAAATCATTGTACAGGAACACTGTTCTGATAGTTTTTCCTAAGCATGCTTTACTGGCCAATGTCATGGAAAGCTATTGGACTACACGGACATTCGATACGACACAGAATGGCAGTTATTACTCATATCACATCCTGGTGCCAGCTGGCATGGTCCATTGCATTCAGTTAGTAGGCTGCATGCCTTGCTTTTCAAGGAAATGTTATTAGATTTGAATTTCCAGACCTGGTATTGAGTATGTTAATTGGAAAGCTCTTTAGAAGTGTTGTGACACGAAGAGGATTGCAAGTCTAGGCAAGACCTCAAAGATTATTTAATTTGGTGTTATTTGTGGACACATGTCAATCCCGCTGTGCTCTCTGTTCTACTGCCTCTGATTTGGTGCTTTTGAATACACAACATTTACTCTGACTGCTCAAGGGGGAAGACATGGTTTTTCAGAACCAGCTTTTTGGGTGTAATTTCCTCAAAGTTGTCTAAGACTTCTAATTATCCATTAGATCTATTTTTTTGGCTGATCTCTGTCGTGCTTGCTGTGTGATGGATGCATGTGACACAAGTTCTTCTCTACGTTTGTGACCCACGAGTGTTCTGGTACCTCCAAAATGATGTTTCAGTGGTGTTTATTGGGTGGATTGTCTATTGGCTGTTACACTCCCCTCTCCTGCCTCCTGCCTGAATTGAGATAATGGAAACAGAATAAAAAGGGACTGTTTTTTAATTAACACATTAAACCACTGAACTATTAGGGAGAATTGTGTCTTACTGGTATCCCTATCCCTATCACTAAGGCCTCCTGGCTACACAGGATGAGGTGAGAAAACATTTAAGGACTTCTGGGGTGGTCCTTGGGGGTCTACCCAATCTGGCCAAGTTGGAAAAGCTCCCATGCAGTTGGCCATTTTGAGCTTCACTAGTTCATAAGAGTTTTTGGGACTCTTGCTGCGCAGACTGGTTTTGCACCAGGGATCTTCAGCACCATAGTCACACTCAGCACCGCTAAACCAGACGACCTCAGGGGCGAGGGTAGGGAGGAGCAGGCCTAGACATAATCCCTTCAGCATCTCCTGTGGAAAAGTGGCTTTAGCGACAAGCGTCTCACAACTGCCATTCCCACAATCGTTCCCCTTGTCAATACGATGACCTTTCAGAGGCGGAAGCTCCTTTTTATTACTCTGTGCACTGGGGTAAACCAGGCCACGCTGTGTTATCTACCCAATTTATCAACGCTATTTACAGCAGGTCCATTGCACTGTCTGGCTTAACTCAGTGCCCAGAGACCCAGCATTGAGAGAGGAGGTGGCTGCTGAAGAGAAAGAAATGTCAATTCCAGCCTAGTCCCCTAAAGTGAAATAAAAAAACAAAGTAAATAAGGAAGAAGTAAATACGGTGTCTCCCGGGTGATTATGTCTATCTAGTCCAATACAGGCAAGCATGAAACCGATAGAAACACAGTCTTATCCTCTTAGTTATCACCACACAGATGACAGAAAGTCATCTCTTGGTGGCCTAAAAAGAAAGAAGCATGCCACATCTGTCTTTAATGAATATGACATATCTCTCACCTGCTTGTGTTTCAGCAACACCAAAGTGCTGAAAAATGAGATAGGACAGTCTGTTCTCTCTGTTTGCCCTGAATGATGAAGGTGGATTAAAATGTTTTTTTGTTCTGCTTTGCTTTTTAAGGATTATTTTGGGTAATTTTGTTTACTTTCTGTTCTCCTGTGATTTAAGGGTTCAGGTTTGCCAGCCGTTCTCCACAACTCTGTGATCAAGATGTAATCTTTTACTCTTTTTAAATGAAAGAAAAAGAGGCTGTTATATGCATAAATACCTATAAAGGCTGCGGGTAATTGGAAAACACCAAGTATCACGAGGTTCATTGTGAAATCACAAGAGTAGTAGTCTGCTCCCTCCATCACACTCAAATCATTTGAGCCTTGGGCCTGCCTTTCTAGCAGGTTCAAATTCACTGACGTGGCAAAACAGGCCATACCCCTTCCCCTGTGGTACAGCCGCCTGGTCTGGAGGATGTTTTGAGCCATGTGATAAAGGGAATGCTGCTCTGATACTTCACAACATGTCTCTGCAGGTCTCAACATCATGTCCTCCTGCTGTATGGTCTGTGCTCCCCTCTCCCTTCAACAAGGATCATGCCATGGCCATCCATATAGTCTTCAAATGAGTTAATGTATTCATTATATATTTCACTATTTCACTCCCCTGCACCCTGGATTGATATCAGTCCTTGATAGCTACACTAACTCAGGACTAAACAGGTAGCCATTAATATCTTGGATTTTGTCTTGCATTGTTTAGATCAGTATTGAACCATCACGGGGATGGTCCATGGGGACTGTGATGAACAAAAGAATTTACTTGTTTCCTTACAGCTGAAATATGGCCCTCAAAAACCCCACAAGTGTGATGTCTCACAGTGTCTGGGCATAGTCATAAATCTAACTCAAACATGTCCTCACAGATTTGCAAATTAATCAGAGCAAAATCAGGAGACCTGGGGGAGGCTGATTTCTTAAATCGTATTTGAAATGTGAAATTAAAAGAATAGCAAGAGTAAAACATGAAAGAAAAGATCTGTGTATAAAGAATAATTCAGACAGGTTCCACTGAAACTAAGGGCTCTGTTCACCTTTCCTATTATAATTACACTTCATTGCTGCCTCTCTCTGACGGCTGCCCAGGAACCCGCCTCTGGCAGCCCTCCCTCTAAAGCAGGCTCTCTATTGCTCTCTTGGCATTGGGAGCCCATACCTGTCTACTCCAGGCACCTAAACCAGATGTCTGGCTGAGGCCCTAAAGAAACAGTCTGCTTGCACATGCCTTCAAGTCAGAGCTTCATGCTAGCCACCATGGACTTCGGCTATGAAGCTGATACAGCAGATGACAGGAAAGGATAAGACAGTAGAAATTGAGTCCACTTTCCTCTTAATCCTTGTAAGTACTTCACCAAGGGAGAAGAGACCCAGGTCAGGATGATGCCTCATAAGGGGAGAGTCCCTTGACACTGCCCTAGGCTGGCTCACAGTGTGGCTGTTGACCACCTCAGGTTCCCCACAGCAGGAGCAACAACCCCTGGGTGCATCCAAAGGCAAACCAGAAAGCATTTAATAGGATTAGCTGGTATCAATTCCAGAACAACAACCCCCCCTGTAATTCCTTTTGTAACTTCCTCCTTATTGACCCTGGTGAGCAGAATGTAGCCCATCACTGGTGACGAGCTGTTCCAGTGTCACTATCATTCAGCTTTTGGTAGCTGCCTCCTAAGAATCTCATGGTCATTTGGGCACTGCCAGTGCTGTGAGATAGATACCTTTAGCACTCCTATCCGATTGGCAGTGAAGTGTAACACCACTAGCACTGAACTTTCTGCAGTGTCTGTTAAAGATAAGGGGGGAAAAAAATTGAATAATTTATGTAGTTAGTTTAATTTAAATAATTTATATGCTAAGCATTGCAAACAGAGCTGGAGTTGATAATGAGTCCGAGAAGCACATTTTGAACTCACTTGCAGATTCTACTGCATTGTAATTCTTGCAGGATACTGGATTTCCTAGCAGTATAAAGGCCGGGGAGTGTAAACAAGATAGTTGCTTGAAGAAGAGTGTGCAGACTCTTCCTTACCAGTTACCATCAGATAATCTTACATTCTCTGCAACTTGTTCAGTTTGAACCTCTTGAAATTATCAAGAGCTGCATGCGTTTCCCCAAGCCGCAGAGAGAAGCCTGACTCCATTGTTTGACAAATAACAGTTTGTAACTGGTGTAATCTGTAATCAGGAATCAATTAAAGAGATATGAACAGGAAAGGAAAGATAAGGGAAAACCAGGAGAAAATCAATGAACAACATAAGAGAATTGATCATTCAAAGGGTCTTTCTTAAGGCACTGGGTCCTCTCAGAGGACTCTGCAGCATGTTCCATAGGCTTTGTCTTTTCTTCTTCAGCTGTTTTTTCGGCCATTTTACACGAGGAAGCCCTTCTCTTTAGCAATGGGAAAAAAGAAAAATATCCAAGCCAGCACCCTCCAGGTTCATTGAGGGGCCACTGCCTTTTACACTTATAATGCAAGTGAAATACATCTGAGAGGTTGCTTAGAGCTAAAGAAAATTGATGCTAAACTTTGTCAATTCTTGCATGAATTCACAGTGAATATATCCAAGAACACTTTAGAGAATGTACTTCTCCTCAGAGATGCAAGCACCAAAGATATCACTAGAACATATCTCATGAAAAATATTTTCCCACAAATCCTTACACTTTAAGAACCATCTTTGTCATAGCAGACCAGTTATTTGCTACAGGCTTCTTTTATCAAGCATTTTTTTTTTCCTGTTCAAATTTCTAATATCCTTAAAACCATACTTACTGGTTTCAAAGAAGCCACTAGAACAGCAGTAATGAATCCATATTACCAACTCCAGCAATTGCTTTGAGTATCAGGGTATTCTGTGTTGATCCATGACTCCTCCCAGAGTGCTGCTGTTATGTGTGCAAATCACAGCTTTCAGTTAAAAAATAAATACCTTTCCAGACATGAATTGCTATGAACAACAAAAGCTTGAATGTGTGAACCAAGTCCTGAGCCCTTAAGACTTGAAAACCACAAGAGAAGTGAAAAGAAGACACAAGTTTAACCATTGAAAAAGAAAAAGTAAGTAATGACTTTTAAGCTGATCAGTTTTATGATTTTTAGGGGGTTTTATTCATTGCTTTTGAAATTTTGCAGGTTGGCACAGTTGTGAAACTGTGAAAGGTTTTGGAGCATTTTCTTGTAAAATGCCAAGATTTGTGTAATTTCCTCTTGTTAGTTGCAAAATAGTTAGCGAATTCACATGCCCAGAGAAAAATTACTGATGGTGGAGCACAGCACTTGTTTCAGGGGCTTTCCAGGATCCCAAGGGGGTTAAAGATAAAAACTTAATGTGAGAAAGTCCAGAGGTTACCCTTCTTCCCAGACTGCCAAAGGAAGACAGAGGCAGCCCAGGCTCTCTGTGCCCCACACAAGGGGGTGGAAAAGATCATACAAGTGCAGAAGACATGGTTGTGAGAATAGCTACATCAGGTGAAGGAACTAATTGTATTCCTAAAAGTAGGAAAGGTTTTGGGAAGCTGGGGACATCATTTCTGGGACCAGGTTTTGCTAACTTCCAAGATGTGTATCTTCTAGTATGTCAGTTAATACTTGGCTTAAGAAAAGCAAAATGAAGCTGAAATGAGCTCCTGCAGTCCACACCTACTCTTTTTCACTGAACCCCATACGCTTTGCTTGAAAAGGCATCTACTCCAGTATCTGAAGCAATCATTCCACTGATGCCTGCCACCGAGTTTTAGGATCCCATATTTAGCAGGAATAGGAAGGCAGAAATTTTGGTTTGGTAGAGCTAGCATTTGTCTTTTCTAAACAAAGTGTGGGATATGTGACAAGAAAACCTACTCTTTACTGACCACAGACAAAAGCACCAAAGTGTAGCTGGCTCCCACCCCCTTAGTTCTAGTACTTTATCTTATTCATCAAAAATTGCTTCCAACCCTGCTGGTGCTGAACTAGATGATATCCAGAGATCACTTCCAACCCCAACTATTCAGTGATAAACTGAATCTAGTTGAACTATTGTTAGAAATTAAGAGTTTCTAACTCTTAATTAGAGGGGAGAGAGGGGAGACAAACAGAGACTGGCCATGCTAGGTATGTATCATAGCATTTCAGCATGTAAAGGTGGCTAGAAATAAAATTTATCCAGTTGAGTTAATTTCTTCTCCTGTTTGTCAGCAAGCATTTTCAAGACAGAGAGTCTGATTTTTACACTAATGATCATATTTTAGCTTAGCCAAAGATGAGATAAAGCCTGGCAAAGAACAGCAGACTTATTTACATTAGCATTAAGCATTTTGGGTTTTGGTTGATGTCTCTGCAGGTGAAATATTTTAGGTATTAAAAGAGACAACAGCATTTGCTGTACTGAGCTGTACAGTGTTGGTCCTTGTCTTTCGCCCAGATGGTGCTTGCTGCCTTGGAAGATGGTGATCTCCCCATTTCACCCCCATAATTCCCAGGGTCAATTATGCAAAGCCAGACAGAGAGAGTAGGAGAATTATTTCCTGACCCCATGCACCATCAATTGAGAGATTCCTTTATCTTTAGCGGGTGATGCCTTGATACCAAGAGGAAGTTATTGCCACTGCTGGTAAATAAAGGCATTTAAAATCCATTACAGCAAGATATGTAATGGGTTTCCTTTCCATCAAGATCTCTTTGTCTTGTTCAAAACACAAGCAAGGAATGAGCCTTTCTCCCAGTGGTGGGTGGTAACGGTCAGAGCTCCTTTGACCTTGCATCTGACAGCCCTTCCCGCTGCTCTTTAGGGAGGGAAAGGTTAAATGTCACCTCTGCCTTTCTTGTTTCCTTCCCTGCTGCTCTCTGAGAAGGAAGGGCCTGAAATTCGTATTGGTGACATCAAGTGCAGTGTCTGCTGTGCTACTGCACTTTTAAATTAACACAACAGCCAAGATTCTCTCTCCTCCTCTCTCTTCCTCTCTCTCTGCCTTTTGGCTTCTTTCTTTCTCATTCCAAGCTAAGCTGACCAAGCATTCCCTTTGCCTGATTTCCATCTAGGACTGGGCATCCCTGCTCTGCCCTCCCAACAGCAGTCTCAGCTTTCCCTGCTCCTCACTGACCATGGGACTGCAGCAAAACAGCAAGAAGAGAAGATGGAGGGGAAGCTGATCACATGCATCTCCCTCTCTCTTGAAAATCCACATGGCACCACACAGTACACCTCTCACTTTCTTTTGCAAATCCTTTTTTACACACACACTAAAAATGTTTTCCAACCCACCCAGCCCTTTCCTTTCTTGCTTTTCCCATTTCCTTGAAATCCCTTCACACAGTCTTTTTCCCCCCACTTGCTCTGAGGGACGAGAGGAATGAGGTTGAGTTCACCAAGTTATATGCTTAATTTTTTTTCATTCTTCTTCCTGTATTTACCACCACCTCTAGCACTACCAACACCACTTATCCAGCTGCTTGGTGTTAAAATCTTGCCTAAGCCAATATCGAGAAGGTAGGAGAGGAAATGCACATCTCAGTATCACCACAGCAGGTGTGGGACTACCTTTTTTTTACCACTTCCTTCTAATATTGAAAATGGCAAATGAAAAAGAAATAGAGAGGAATTAAAAGGAAATGTAGACAAGATTCCTCTATAAAGAAGGTAGGTGTTCAGCTAGGCAGCTGGTGTAATCCACTTGCAATTATTGCTCTTTTGCTAGATTCAAGAACCTCACAGACATGAAATATAGGTCCTTCCCCTCTCCTGAACTAATGCATTCAGGACCTGTAATTGTGTATGATGTATACCGACAACTGTGAAGCTCCTTACTTTGTAAAGAATTCTCATTGCTTCCCTTTCCTGGGCTACTCCTGAACCACCTTACCAGTGAGATGTAACTCAAAACACTTTGGAAAAAAAATCTGTGAAACATCAGGGGTTTTTTTTGTTGGTTTTTTGGTTTTTTTTCCTTCTTTTGTAAGACAAAGACTTACATGGGGAGTTTAAACAAAGCAATCTGAAATGCTCAAGTCAGCGAGTTTGCTGAAGCCCGAGGACTTCATTCATTATTATTATTGCATTTAATTAGTAATAACACATCATCATCAATTATGCAACAGAAAATAAGTTGTATTCCCTGCCATTAATGTCTCAAAATCTAGTAGACAAGTTGCTTTAAGGAAGAGAGCTGGTCAAACTGACTGAAAACACAAACACCACATCAAATATAGTAAACAGGGTTTTTTTTTTGTTTTTTTTTTCCTTCTTCAAAATTATGTACAAGCCACTTAATTCTACCTTTCAAGAATATGTTGTAGGTCAAATGTCCCCTTTACTCTGCTAAAGCCACAGGTCATTTTCTCCTTTAAATTGAGATGATTTTCTATTGTTTGAAAAAATCTAATCCAAGGAATTTTGATGAAAGTGGAATCTTCCCACAATTCAAATAATAGTGCTGAGAGCCATTTCTTGTGAGAGCAATAGTTTAGCTGTCTCACATCCCCATCCTTCACAGGGCTGGGCTCCCCTGCCAGGCAACAAATCCCATGTGCCCCCCATCCACAGCATTTGCCTGAGGCACTTGCGACAGCTCAGGTCTGCCTGCTTGGAAATTGAATTTCAATTTGAGTAAAGTCTAAATGCTCTTCTTCAATCAAAGATGTCAGACTAAAAAGTTTCAGTGTTTCTGGAACTCCTTGTGCCAAGATGGGCTTTGATATTCTGCCTTTTCTTTCCAGTTCAGGACAGAACTGAATGTTGACAAAACTGTAATTACTTAAGTCAGTTTTTATATTTAGGTTCATTTTGTAAGAGCAAGGCAGAAGACTGAGGACATCTCTACTTCCGCGTAGATAATTTCGGAATAGTTTTAAAATAAGGTGGAATCAGTTGCCCTTTTAAAGGAACAATAGTGTTTCGCTTAGCTAGTTTGTTATATACATACACCTGGTTAAATGGTAGAGTAATCCAGATATACGGCACCTGCTAAAGAATTACAAAAGCTCAGGGCACATGAAACAAAGTGCTGATCTTATATACTGCTGCTTCAAATGTCTTTGATATTTTTGGTGCTTTAACTGTGTTTCAAAAACTTTCATAGTGAACGTAAGTTTCAGATAGAATCTGGAATTAATGCCCAGTTGTAGAAAATCTATTTTCTATTCTTCTATGTAAAACCAATGTTAGAACTTGAAGTTTGTAGCCGTGCTAGCTAGCTCACCGATGTAGAGGTGGTTGTGTGCTTACACCTGATATGGAAAAATTAACAGTGCAGTGTTCAGTGCATAGCTCCTGTATTAGAGATTTTGGTGCCACACATAATCAATTGCCCTTTGTCAGCTCACCTGATATAACTTATCAAATAAGCTTCCTTAGCCCTGCCACCCTGCATGCAAAAAACTGCATGAGAAGCCCAAAAGGTGAATGGCAACCTTTAGTAGCATTGGTAGCTTGATTACTTTAGAGCACATGGCCACACTTCAATCCATGTGATTACACTAGTGCAGGCCTGTTGCAGATGAAAATTGAGTTTCAATCCTAATGTTAGAGCCATGGACAAAAGTAACCACAATATCATATACCTGTGAAATAGTCACCTCCAAGTTAAATATAGATTTTCTTAACTGCTAACCCTGCCCTATACAGTTGTGCTCTGAACACTAAAGTGCCCAGCTCAGCTTTTGACATAACTGTAAAGAAATAAAGATGCTATGCTTCATAACCTGCAAATGGCTGCAACAGGGACAGACGGTGGATTCAGGCTGGCACATCCCATCTCTGACAAAGGCCAGCAGTGGATGTGTGGGAAAGCTGTAAGAGCAGGTATGGATACTGCCTGAGGATGACTTCCTTGCCTTGAAACTTAATTGATAAATTTGTTGACAAGGCACATGATGCGGGATACTACCTTCACCCACTTTCTTACAGGGAGACTGCCAAAGTGAAACTATCACCCTTCCACCAGCAGTGGACTTTGCAACACTTGTTCGGCAACTGGCAGTCAGTCATCGGGCTTTCATATTGCAGCAAGGGAAGAAAAGGCATTTCAAAACGTGTTTGCAAGAAAACAGAAAGCTGCAAGGGATACTCAAGGGCAAACATAGCGCCTAAAACTACTTGTAATTCACATTTTGTTCCTGAGGAGGTAGCGGGTGTTGGCAGTGTCCCTTTAACTGCATTGATACCGCAGAGCCGGCAGCAGCAACGGGTTCTCCCTGCCAGTAACCAAGTCTGTGGCAATCCAAAGACACACCAGACTCCAGCAAAGGCAAGCACGCCGCTGCTTTCAGTGCCTACACTGAAATAGCTCGCTCTGATAATACTCCTCCTCAGTCCCCTGTTTCTCAGGGCACTTCGTAACCGCACTTTGTCTGGTCTCACAACAGCCCTCGCAGTGACTAAAGCTTTTCCATGCGGAGGAATGAAAGCAGGAAGAGATCAAATGTCTGTCCTGAATGCACCTGAGACCCAGCAGCAGCAGGTGTACCCCTCCGGGATAACGTGGGCTTGAATGACAGACACATCGGGGTTTCTAACCGCTTAAGAATAACCCTATGGATAATTTACATAATTCTGCTATGCATTATCCTTACTTAGTTGATCCTGACATATGACAGCTGCTAACTAACCAAGTAACACGGGCAATAACACAAATAATGTCGTCTAAAACCAATCTAGCAATTGAACAATTGACACAAGGCCTTGTTGTGTGGACGATTACACTGAGGCAAAGTGAATGGGGTAGGATCTGCCTGAACTGTCCAAAAGCTCATCTGACCTGTGGTCTCAATCAAAACTCTTCAGCGATTCTTTTAGATACCTAAAGTTAATGAGGTTAACATGCGCTTAAATTTATGTTTCTGACTCACGTGGAGAAACTAGCTTGTGTTCCCAATTGCAACAAAAACCACAGCAGTCAAGATAAAACTTCCCATTTACTCCAGTGCTTTTGGAAGATGCTCAGCAAGAACAGAAGTGATCTTTGCAGAACTGCACAAAGTGACTGCCTAACAGTTCTCCTTTCACACCTCACTGAAGGTAATTCTTGATTTTGTGTGGCATGTATCCTCTACTCTCTGTAGACCACCACTGAAATCACCTGAGCCCACGCACAGAGAAGAAGACATCAAAGACAGTGCCACCTCCAGGAGTGACAAAGCAAGACACTCTCCTGCCCTCAACCCAAGGATAGCTATGCACTGAATCCTGGTAATGAGACCTCTTCTGATCCAGGATGAACATTAAGATGGAGAGTTTGGTTATGTATTAGCACCAAGGAGATTTTAGGGCAATTTACCTATATCTGTAGAGGCTTTGGGCAATTCCTTCTTAGAAATGCCAAGGACTGCTTAGCTTCACTACCTCTCAAAATGTCTATTAAATAAAACAACAGAGACTGTAACAGAGAAGTGAGAAATGGCTATAAGACATGCCCTGGCCATGTACTAACCATGAGCACCAGTCTAAAGGAGTCATGCTGTATTTGGGAGACCTTTACCTTCTTTCCTGCAATAACCAGGACCCAAAAGCACCACAGACTGACTAAGCTAACTTTATCTACAGGCAACAGTGACTGTCGACCTAAACGTGCTTTGCTGGGGCCCTAGTCACGGGCACTCTGGGTGCTGAGCAGCCAAGCTATGCTTGCAGGATGAGTTTCCCACCCTACTGAGATCAAAAGAGCTGCCCTGATGAAGGCAGGCATGGTGTTTGAGAGCACCTTCACCAGGGCACATCTATCAGGATGGCCAAACAGCCACGTGACATGGTCCTCAGTGGAGGAGGGGACTCTCACAGCCTCATCTGAATAACTACAGTGACAGAGGAAGATGTTAAACTCAAATTAAATTATTGCAGTCACAACAAGGGCCAAACGTCCTTCCACTCCCTGTGGATGCAGGGTGGGTTGTGAGCACTGTATTGCTTTCAGTAGGAAAATCAGTTTTCTGACTACATATAAGAAAAAAAATCTGAAACAAACAAGCAAACAAAAAACCCCAGGGAGGCAGTGGGGAAAGAAAGGGGCGAAGGGGTCCAAGTGTGGCGGTAAAATGTATGTCTCTCTGCCTAGACACATAAACACCCAACCCTATCTTCTGAACCAAAATCCTGATGTTGGAAGGCATGCAGGCTCAGAGGAAAATAACTGTAATTTGTGTGAAGAAGGCATTTGCAGCAATTCATTATAATTCCTTGCTTGCTGTCACCCGTCTCTAAAGTCACTGACAATGCAGTACTCGTGTGAAGTTATTAAGGCCAAACTCTCTTTAGATTCATGGCAAGTGCCGAATGACAAGGCGAGAGCCTAGGCAGTGATAAAGTGAAGTGACATGCCATACCCCTTTCCTCTCCCGCACCCTATCACCACCATGCCAAGGATGAAAACACCGTGGATTTTGCAAATGAGAGCCACCTCTCCTCTCCCTGCCCTGTGCTGGGCTCTGCCTGCCACACACACATCTCCTTGAAGCGTGCACCCAGAGGAGGGGGCAGGAGGGAGTGGAGGAAAGCAAAGGAAAACGTGCTTTTCTTCACTTGCCTTCCACAAAGATCGCACACATTTCTCTCAGAGGTTCCCAGACAGATGGCATGTATGTGAGATACAGAGATAGGCAGGCTGGGCAGAGGAGAGATGCAGGTGGGAACTTTTCAGCTATCTGAGATAAATACATCTCTTAAAAAAAAAATATATATATATTATATATATAAATCAATTGCTAACTTATCTATACCTAGGTTTATCCCTCTATCTGTGTTTTGCTGTTCATTTCAGTAACCACCAAGACTAGGCAGAGGAGAGACGAATCTTTTACAGCTGTACAGACTTCCAGTAAATAAACTGTGTAAGTAAAAGGTGATCACTCTAGAGATCAGTGCTCCTTTCAAACTACATTTCTCTGTCCCTTCCTGTTTTTTTCTTGCATGCTTGGCCTCTACTTTTTTTTTGCTTCCTCTCCCAGTCCCTTCTTTTCCTAAGCTGGGCAGAAAAATCAGCTTAAAGGATGATACTGCTCAGCTTTCAGTAGGATAACATAGCCAGCCCAGAGGGAAGAGAAAACCTCAAACCCAACCAGAACGATGAAAACAAGCAGGTTATTAAAGGTCCTCCTAAAGCAACAGCTAAACTCGTGTTTGCAGATACTCACAGGCTGTTGCTCGGCAGTGAGGTTTTCTGGTTCAAATCCAAGTGCTTGCCAACAGTAGGGTTGTAGTGGGAAAAAATCCTCTTCTCTCTCCTAGCCCTTTACTCTGGAAAAGCCATATGCTATTTCAGCAGTGTAGGGATGCTCAAAGGCTCTGAATATAATCTGCCAGAAGCCAAAGAGGAATCACCTTGCCCAAAAGATTTCTACAAGTTAAATTAACCTGCAGTCAGCTTCTGCCCATGTTAGGTTTAAAACTGTAGTAAAACCTATATTGCCAAATCTTCAAACAGATGAGCAAGGCTATTAAGAGGCATCTGATGAGCCTAGACATTTAACCACAGTCTGTTGTGTTCTCACGCACCGGGTCATGGCCATCCCTTAAGTTATCCTTCACTTTCAGTATGGTACTGATAACCCCTCTCACCTCCCTTTAGCCCAGGGACAACATGTAGACCTTTTGAAGTATGCCTGAAAATTCAACACATTAAAAATCTCTGAAAAACAGGCTTGCAAAAGTCTTCTGTAATCACTGCCTGCAGCCAGGGAAAAGTCTATCAGCAGCCACCCCTCACTGTTCTCCCAGGAGGAAACACCAGTGCTGTTGACTTTTCTGATCTTGTCGTGGGGAGAGAGGTTTTGCCCCTCAAACACCTGAGGCTTTCAGATGAAGTCACCCTCCTCCTGACTGGACCAGATAAGCCCATGGGGCATGGATGCTCCATGACAAGAAAAGAGAGGGGCCCCAACTCCCCAAGGGAGCAGGGCACTCTTACTCCACGGAAGGCTACAGGAGTTGGCTCCTGAAATGTATTGGGGAACGCAGGAGTGACTTAACTCTGAGCAAAGATTTAAGGCTAGGGCACAACATAAATGCACCCACTTGTTTAAATTAAAATTGCCTATAACCCTTTTATTTCGTTGCATCTGATTCTTCCCTGGCAGATGACAAGAAATTGCTGGTCGTTTGCGGTTTTTTCTTGCAGTGAAAAGCCACAATCAATCATGCTTTCTTGTGACCCTGCAGTTACAGGGAAACAGAATGACTCTGGGCTATATTTTCAGACTCCACAGGTTGCTCTGACTCTCTATTTGGTGCCCCCTCCTCCCTCTCTGCCTCCATGTTATAAAAGATCAGGACTGTCTTTTATAAAATAGTTCTGGCATTTCTATTATCACACATGCCTGAGAACAGAGATGCGATTGCACTGAATAGTGTGAAAAAAAAGAAAGGAAGGGGGAAAAAAAAGAAGAAAAATCAAAGCACAGCCGAGTTGATTATTTAAAGAGCTGGGTGAAATTTGCCATCCTTTTAAGGCATCCTGGGCTCTGGAATATCACTGTGTCACTTAATGTTTGCAGTTAAGTATTTACAGATCTGTTTCCATGACAACCGATTCTTCAAAGTTACTTTTACAATTCTGTTTTCTAAAATGTGTTTCTTTGGTTGATTGCACAGGGATATTTGGAAAGCAGCCAGGTCTAAATCATGATTTTTTTCCCATTAAGGAGAGGTCCTTTCTAATCATGTTTAGTTAGTTCTTTGATGGCTTTATCTTGATTTGAAAATGTATTTGGTTTTTTGTTAGCGGGTGGGAGAGGGAAGGGGGGACAACATGAACAAGTATCATGGGGCTTTAGGAAAAAAAAAGGTGTTGGAAATTAGGAATGTGGAATAACCTTGTCTGAGTTGATTTTATTTATCCTTTCATTGTGTAGAAAAGTAGGCCTTTAACCACAACAAAATAAATAAATAAATGCCCCACTGACAGTTTGAATGCATTTTGAGGCCACGGGAGAAGACGACTCATTAATTAATCAGGGAGATGGCAGCACAGGGATGGATGATGAACACTAGAAACAGTGCAGAAACCGAGACAAGTGGATCCAGTATGTGTGAGGGTTGGTTGTCCCCAGTTGCAGGTACTGAGATATCTGCTTGGGTATGGATGACCTTCAAGGTCAGGTTGGATGGGGCTCTGAGCAACCTGATCTGGTTGCAGATGGCCCTGCTCACTGCAAGGAGGTTGGACTAGATGATCTTAAAGGTCCCTTCCAACCCAAAGATTCTATGATTTTACAGGTCTGGTGAAGGTTGGCCCCACCCATAAGGACACCTCATGAAGAGTAGCAGGGAAATAGTCATGAGCTCTGCCACAGCTTCCTTGGCAACTATGGACAAAGTAATATCAAATGTGTCTTTGTGAAGACATGAAGAAGGTGTGCAAGTGTCCTGAGATGACTGACCTATGCTCTTCCCATCACTGCAGCACCATCTCCCCATCCCTCCATCTGGCCCCCAGTCCATCCCAAGCACATAGAAGGGAACACGAGAGCTTAGTCTAAAAAGCAGCATGTCAGGAGCCATACAAGTATGTGGGATAGAGGGGGAAGGGATGTACATGTTCCCTGTCGTAAGGTATTGTCCCTACCAGAAGTCAGAGATAAATTTAATCTTGTCAGGATGTCAGAGAAAGGAGTGGACTTAACAGTGATTTAGGAATGGTGTAAAATTTGGGCATGTGATGGAGCGAAAATCAGCTGAGATGTGCTTGTAAACCTCACCGCAACCAAGGAGTCCTCCAGTGCTCAACAAGCCACCTCCTGGACAAAGATGTCCCTGCTGATGGATAACTCCAAATAGGGGAAAGGAAAAGTTTTGAGTTCCTTGGCTGGACCCACTGGTTGGGGTAGCTGAAGGTGAGCTTTTCATAATCATTAATAACCCACTCCTGTTTTCCACCATGCTACATCATGCAGGGATTTATATCTCAAGGGAAAGGACAGGACCAGAAGAAAAGAGTATAACAGAGTAATCAAAGTATCAGAGAATATTGACCAGAAAAGATTGGTGAGGAATCTGGGATTGATAAAGTAGATTAAATATAGACAGATAATTACAATAAGAGAAGTGATGGGGAGAGGGATAATCTGATCCGTATTTTCTTGTGCTTTGTGTGAGACAACATCAGATGGTCAAATCAAGGAATGAGGAGTCAGGACTCTCAGGCTTTCTTTTTAGCTCTGCCACTTATTAGATATGTGACCATTCAGGCACTTTGTGCCTCCACTAACCTAAACTTCCAGGTTTGTTGACAGGTTCAGTTAATTACTGTCTGCAAAGAGCTTAGAAACCTGCACAGGAAAGATGCTAGACAGGTACCCTGGTTTTAATGGTAAAGTTCAAAATATTATAATTGGGGAGCTGAAAGGGAGTGTGGATCTGAAACTGAAGCAACAGAGTTACAGGAAAGCTTATAAAATGAAGGAAAACTAAGGGGAAAAAAAAAAACCTACCTTGAAGAAGAAAGGAAAATGAAAACTCCTAGGCAGGTGATGGGCAAGGTGAATTTTGGCTGACTGAGATAATAAGCCACTCTTTTGAAACTTTTTCACTTTTTCCTCTTGCTGCAGAAATGCTCCATTAACTCTCAGGAACATGATTTACCATTTGCCCTTTATAGACAAAGCTGAAATAGTAGGAACATCATAGCAAAACATATGAACCAGCTTTTGGCACACCCTGTGGCTCCAAACCTTTAATGCACAACCCAGAGTCTTGGAATATGAAGAGAGATGATAAAGAGACACTGCCTTGCTACGATATTTATTAAATGGACAACAGATACTAAAAGGAACAGGAGAAGCTGCAAGGGGCAGATTTCCTACTTGTGGGGAATGGAGGGACTTGATTTCTCCTGATTTATTTACCCTTCAGTCTACTGGGTGAAAAGAAGTCTTCATGATACATGGCCTTGAGGACAAAGAAACAAGAAGAGGTGGGCATGGTCATCTCAAAGAAAACTCAGAAAGGAGGGGAAAATAAAATTAAAATTAAACATAATTACAAAGGTGTTTGGCAGTGACCTGCTATATTATTAATTTTGGCTGGCTGGTGGGTGTTCATAGCCTCATAAAATGTGATCCAAATGACAAAAACAACAGGTAATAAACACTGCTTTTACTACCTCCTCTTTCTCTTCCCAGTCATTTGTTGGCCGGTCCAGCTGAGTAGCCTGTGAGTAAATGGTTGCTGTATGAAAAGAGAATGATCTAACCAGATCTGGGTAACCAGCTCTTGACCCTCCAAGCTCAAGATTGCAGTTGGAGAAGAAACAGAAAAGCTTCTCCACGCTCAAAGATAGAGATTTTCAGCTGCTGGAGACTAGCCCTTATCTCCTAAAGGCAGCAGATGCACTGGGTGTGTTGGCATGGTTAAATAAAACAGGGACCGTTCTCTAGCACCAAAGCCAACTGACATAGTCTGACCACACTCATGGTAAATAGTTCTGTTATTTTGTGTGGGCTTTGCTCAAGAGTAGCAGGAGAGAAACCCTATATAACAGACCAGAGTGTTCAAAGCCTGAAAATGAGGGGATGTGCTAATGCCATGAGGTGTGGCATAAGGATGTATCAGCATCCATGAGCATGCAAAGCCTGCTGGAAACACAGTGGAGGACAGAGTACGGTGGAAGGAGACAAACCTGTTAGAAATTCATTCACACTACTTTTGGGAGTAGTTCTTGGCTTGACATACGCCCTCATGCAGGGACCGGTGCACAGTTTGCACACAGGCCAGAACTGCCAAGGGATGTGCTAATGATTCAGTAGTGTGGGAAACTGTAGGGCAGGGCTCATGCCAACATTCTGGACTGTTTTATCTACGGGTAGAGATGTAGACGTTGTTCCCCGTAAAGATAACAACCTGTCTTCAGTCCTGCAGTTGCTCTTTATTTTACACTCTGTTGAGAAACCCAACCCCAAAAGATGCTTAGATGTATTAAGATGCAAGATTTCTGGAGTTGTCTTTAACATTATATGTTATTATTTCATTAAGATACAAGTAAATATTTTTCTTCTTGTTTATATGGGAAATATGTCAGATGAGAGTCAAGACAAATTAGGTTTTCGCTCATAAGCGAAATATAGAGTATACTGTATAACACATTCATTAGTGTTATGTAGATGTCTTGGAAAGAAACTATTCTAAGCCAGCAACTCCTTAAGACTTTCATATGCAGTATCAGTCTTTAAACGAAAGAAGCTGACTTCACTAATAGTCTATTGAGTTCTCACATCTCTATTATAAATAATTTTAGTTGCAGACATTTAATTAATGTTATAAATATGCTATTTATGATGTGCTTTGGGAAATGACTACTTCTCTCAGTATACTTCATCTTTTGGTTTATTGTTTTTCTTTACCTTGCTGCAGTGGCCAGGTGCCTTGCAGGTCCCTGAGCAATCACAACCTGTGCTATGGGAGCTCTGCCTTCATATTCACTCTCTCGCTAGGGAGACAGGAGCTTACGATTTTCTTGGAGTCTTTAGGCATCTAGCTTAAAGACAAATGGGAGCATCTGGAGTGAGCAGCATACAGATGAGATTCATCTAAGGATTAAGTGTCTAAGAGTTAGATGCCTACCCTGAGCTTGTCACTTATTCCCCTTTGTAGCCAGAGGAGAGCAACAATCATGTAGATACCTTCCTAGGACCAGCTGGGTGATCCACACTCTTTGCCCGCCCGTTTTCTCTACTGGCCCTGAAAGAAAACCAGATCAGACTTCTTCCCTTGGCTTCTAAATGCTAAAAGTAAAGGAGATGAATCTCGCCCCTATATAATGAATAGAGACACACAGGGGCCTCCAGATTTTGCTGGATTTGCTTTGGATAGCTACAGTTACACAATATTGACACTCCCCTCTGTGCTCAGGCTCTGATCCATCCCTGTAGCTGTTTCCATCTTAGAAATGTACTGTCAGGCTTGGGTTTCCAAAAAGAAGCCAGAGGAATAAGAAACTTTGATGGGATGAAAGTGCCCATCTGTACCAGGCCCCAGTGAAAAGCCTAGACATTTTCAGAATAAAGCCATTCATGGAGTGGTAGGATTGCCTCCAACAGTGCATTTTTTGTAAGAAAAAAGTTTGTTGGCTACTTTGAGTGAGTTCATCATGTCTTATGCAGTGATTTCCATCAGAGAATCTGAAACATCTTACACAACTCACTCTTGAAGAGCTCAAAACTCATGTGATATTTGACATTGTCATGACTTTTTTTTTTCTTTTTTTGATTGAGTAAACCAAGGCACATTAAGTTCTCAGGCAACAAGGAGTGCACAATGAGCCTATAACTCACCTGACAAAATATAAAGTTACATAGAAGATCCTGTGGTTAATGCACCTATCCAAGAATTGGAATGAAATACGTTTCACACAGACACCCATTATAAAACAGAATATTTCATTTGATTTAATTTAATTGTATCTCTAGTTCCCTTCCAAATGCATGAAAATGCTCACTTTATCTTGATTAAGTAAATGTGCATAAGTAGTTTTATGCGTTTTATTCTCTGACTGTATAGCACCTTACACACTGGACTCTCCAATCCAGTGAGGATCAGCTGATGCTACTGTTGTTGCCATTAACTGGAACAGCAAATTTGTAATAAGGAATCCCTTTCCAGGACTAAAAGTACGAGCCTGTCTTCAGTGCAAGTGTCCTTGATATCAGTGGAAGTTTTATAGATGTACAAAGTGTATCAGTGTTCCTTGTATCTGTGAAAGCTGTTCTGACATATGGCTGGAGCCTGTAAGCTTCAACACATGCAACATGCGCGAGCACACACATACTCACTCACTCACACACTCACACAAGACAGAGTCTTCTGCCACTTTCTATCTGGCAACATATTAATCTTGTGTTTCGCATTCTCTAAAAGCTTCACCATTACAACATAATTACTGCTGAAATTGACCTTTAAAATATATTCCAAATTTCAAATGTCTTTAAACCCCTCAGTGAGCACCATTTTTCAATTTCACATATTGTATTCTTTTTTAGGAGAGGTGGGACAAAAGATGGCAAAGAGCATTAGCAAATGAATGTCAGCATGTAACATATGCATGTAGTGATAAAACAAAATCTTGCAAAAAATTTACCTGGGCATTCTCAATATCCAGTCTTCAAGCAGTTACGATTTCCCTTAAGGTAAATGAAAATGTAATAAGACTAACTAAAATGTTGCATTTGTGTCTCACCCTTCCCTAAAGTAATTCAATCGATCAGTTTAGCTTCACTAATATTCAAATGTACGTCTGATACAGGCAATATAAAAGTTCAAGTACTCCACAGCCTCTAAATACATTTAAACTACCTTTATTAGAACATGTACTTTCCTAAATTTGTATTAGTACCTAAAATTGGTTGTGTTTCTAACTATCCTTAAAGGAAAACATAACCTTGCCTGCAAATGAGATGCTGAACCATGTGTCGAGGCAGATTTCTGTAACACAGCATCTAAGGCTGAAAATGTACGTATTACAATGCACAGATGAACTTGTGTGCGCTCACATTACTGTGCAAATAAGAAAGTATAAAAGCATGAGGCTCGACTTCCACCCAGCAGCATTTGCATCCAGCTTCGTTCCTTCCACCCAGGAAAGGGGGGGCAGAGGACCTGGGGAGAGGGGAGGAGACCCCCACCTCCTGCAGCAGCTCTGCGCCGCCGCCGCGTGCCCCTGCCCTGCTTTGGGGCAGCCGGGGCAAGGTGCTGTCCCTCTGGCCAGCGAAAAGCTGGCATGGCTTTATTCACATGGTTACCAGTGGTGGGCTGTCTTGGGGAAATCCCGGCTGGAAACGATGGTTAACGGGCCTCTCACTCTGCCTGTCCCGGACAGGCAAGTGTACGGCCTGCGTGCAGGGACCGCCTGCTCCCCTGTGGAAGTACGCTCCCCACGGGCACGTTGCAGTCTCACACTGAGGCTGGGGCGGGGGGAAAGGGATAAAAAGCGAGAGAGAACTGTACCTACAGAGGCCCCCAGCCCGTGCAGCACATGCTGCGCTGCACAGGTTGCTTTGAGTGCCCGCTGGCACCGCGTGTCTGAAGCCAAGCGTAGCTCTGGCTTTACGCTCAACTTCTCAGGCCCCTTGCAGGGTCTCAGTTCCTTCTTACCGGCAGAGCTGCCTGCATCCTCGAGCAAAGCGCTGGCCTGAACAGCACCGGGCAGATGAGCCGAGGTACTGCCTGCATGCTCTGCAAACCTTCCCTCATGTTTTGTCCAGACCCCTTCTTAACTGACCAAGAGGATGCTGACACCCCAAAGGGATGCAGCTTTGGAGGACCCAACCTGGGCAGCACGTGGGCAATGACAGGCAGGACATCACCCATCCAAAGCACGGGTCAGGCGACTCCCGGATGGAGGTAAAAGGGGACAGTCTCATTGAAAACAGTGGTTTTGTGTCCGTTTACCCCAGCTGAAACTCCACTCCATTATTTCCAATTAGGTTTGATGGGGGATTAATCCGCTCTCAGGTGTCAGTTTTCTGCCCCTGACAGCTGCTTACGGCATGACACGCGTGCTGTAACCTGCTGGCCCACCTTACCTTTCCCTTTATGAAAAAATGCCATACAGAGTCAAGCTCGCTAGAAATGAAGAGAAATGAAAATCATTGGAAATCTCATTAGTGACCACCCAACAGCTTTGCTGAAAGGTAGAAGGTTCTTGCTTTCCCTTGCACACACCTGCTTTAGGTTGTGGGGTTTTGTTGTGCGTGTCACACACACACACGCAGACATCCCTTCTCCGTCGTCCCTTCTACGGGACAGCAAGATAATGCAAATAAATTGCCCTGCCTACTTTGCACAAAGGTTTACCTACTGTTCTGTTGATAACGTTTTTGGTATGCCTAATAGATGTAAGGGGGAAATATATGTCCGGATCACTTCTAAAGTTTGAGTATTATCTAACCATCTCACACTGCTTTAGAGGTTTTAAGCCCTCCATAAGAAGTCCTCTTGCCTGTGAATCTTTTATGTTACACCTAGGTGTCCTCATTATAAGGGTTCTACTATTTGACAAGCAACGCTTGTCTCTACAGTCGGTGATGAACACAGCATGACAGGCAATGTGTGCCTCTGTCCAAGGCACTGAATCACAATAAAATGGTAAATTACTGTCTGTCATAGCTAGAAACTGCAGTGACTAATATGCAATTCCCTATTCTACATAAGATGAGGTGTGCGGGGGGAGGGTGCACTCGTTTGGTGGTGGTGGGAAAAACTAGTGTTACATTCCTTTTTATTGAATCCTTGCAATTGAAAATGTACCTGGACACAGAGAAAGAAAGCAAAAGAGGGGTTTTAGCAGAAGGAAAACAATGAATTACTAGCAAATGGCATTATCGCTAGAATATTTTTGGACTGCTCAGAATTTGTTATTGTTTGGGGATCATCAGGATAGAGATATTTGCAAATAGGATTCACTCTTCTCACTCTCTGGCAGAAATACGGAATTCAGTTTCGATTAAAACGCAGTACTAATAGTGAGTTGGACTCTGTGTCACTGCTGCTCAGAAAGGCCCCCATTAGAAAAGCCTCTATTTTAAAACAAGCCATTCATCATTGGAGTATAATTTCCAGTAAATATATTGTTTGTTCAACTGTAATGCTGGAGATAATATTTAAAATTCTTGCCTCGTATCTCATTATGAAATAATTGATAGCAACATGGCCATTTCTTTTCATTTGTGAGGGTTTTCTTGTTGTTTTTATTCCCCTCTTCCTTTAAGGCAACCTCTTGTAACAATCAATATTAACAATTTCAAAAGTGTGATACAATAAATAAATCTCTCAGACAATGACAGAGAACATCCTTATTATAATAAATTTACCATAAATAAAACTGTGTGTGATATTCCTAAGAGCCATTTTCCATGAACGCCTTCAAATCTTGTGCAAGGAGAGAGAGGAAAAGGGGGGGCGTGGAAAAGAAAAGGACAAAGATGTATATTCAGCAAATTGCTTCATTCTCAAAATATATTAAATTTGGCTTGCTGTATGTTGCAGACAGAGTTAACTCCTCCTCACTTGCAGAAATACACTGTATTGTTTGGAGCTGCTTAATTAATATTGGCCTTGACAGCCATATATGACTGGATTATCTGCATTTTTTTTTAATAAGATACATTACTACAGCAGAGTTTGTAACTTGCCTGTTGTCTCACAAAACACTTTTGGAGTCTTTCTGTTGAAAAATTGTAATAGACTAAAGTTAGTAAGGACCAGCTGCTTTTGCCACTGAGGTCCAGCTTTGAAGTGACCTGGCAAGAACATGCCAAATGTGTTTAAATATCAACACAGGTCTGAAATGTAGTTTATACCTTGCTTGGTACAGTATAAAAATTTCTATTTTGCAGTCCTTTCCTCGCATTTCATATGCCACAGTCTGGCATTTCATATGAGCTTGAATTTTCGGAGGAAATCTCTCCTCTCCTTCTCCTTCCCATCCATGCTGGCTTTCAGCAAAACTGGGGCTCCATTGAGAATTTGACACCCAGCTTTCTCAAGCCTAAAGCATGTGTTTTAATTTAAATACACACGTAAGTGATTTGCTGAAGAGGAATCAAGCATATTGTTAACCTTACAGAGGTGTCGTCTTTGACTTTGAACAGACATGCTTCAGGTGTCTACACAAAGGATCAGAAGAAGGAAGGGCAGATTTTTATGCAAGACTTGCAATCTGTTAGGATTTGATATTGGTACTGGGGCACTGTGGTATAGAAGTTGTAAAAAACAGGCAGACATGGAGAAAATGAGCTCCTCTGAAATTTTGGATTGCTTAGATCGAAATGCTGCTTCTCTGCTGGAAGTCGTCTGCTTTCCTACTGACTTGTGCTGGTGTTATCTGAACTTCAGAACTATATTATTCAGGGAAAAAAGGAGAAATAATACCTGGTAGGTGGTATATGTTTTGTTATTAATAGTAATACTTGGCACTCAGATGTCACTTTTCATCTCCAAAGCACTTTACATAATTAACTAATTCATCTTCACCATCCCTGCATGAGACGGAGCTTTTCACTTGAGGCGGCATGGGAGCTCAGGCATTCAGTGACACGGTTCATAGAGCAGTCGGGCTACCCAGATAGGACCACTTTTTGGGTAAAAAACAGCTGACCTAAGGACAGGGCTGCCCTAGGACTTTGTGCATGGATATGTGCTAAAGGAGTATTCACCTTGAAAATGTCAGCGTGCAGTTCCCCAATACTCACCCCAAAGCTCTGCATACCTGTGCGAGAGGGATGCTGTGCAGAGCCTGTTCTAGTGACTCCCCTCTCTGGGGCTGTCCCTGTGTTCTAGTGACCTGGTCCCTCACCCGCTGGGTACTTGGAAGGCACTGGGGATGGGTTGACAGTCTCATCAGTGTCTCCGTACCTATAGGACCTACATATCCATTCAGAGCCATCCTCTGCCTTTGGTGGGAGCCGGTGGACACAGGGTGCTGCTTGGTCCAGGTCTGTTGGCAGAACCCGCATGTGAGGAAGTCCTCTGTGAAATCTGCCCTTCCTCATATTTAGATTGGCACCAGCATTTCTAAGCAAATCACAGGAGTGACAAAGGGCACCCTGTGGATTTCGCTGGAGTCTCATTGCTCAGCAACTACATTTGCTGACATGATTATATTATTTTCTTATATATTTTTTTTCACTAAGGAATGATGGAACTTTTGCATCATGGCCCAATCCAAAGCACCTTGAAGTCTGCTCTTCTGCCATTTTTTCAATGGTCTGGTCATATCTATGGGCCAAATACAGATACCTCCACCCTCTCTGCAAACAGCTTGGGAGAACTGCTTTAATCTTGCCAAAAGCCCAGACATGCAATGATGACTTTAGTGGCACAGGTACTGGCCCTGCACTAGAGATCACAACAGGCATCTCGCAGTGCCAAGATCTGGGGAATAAACAGAGAAAAACAGTACAAGCCAGTTTGAGGGGACAAGACAGAGCAGAAGCCCATGCAGGCACCCTGTTGCTTCCTCCTTCTTCTCCTTTGATGTAGAAAGCTCAGAGGGAAACGACTTTTGTCACAGGGTACCTAGAGAGGCACCAAAAATTAGGCTGCACAATCTTTCTGGTGGCTTAGGCACATGCTCTGCTGAATGTGGGAAGAGATTAGCTTTTTTCTTGGTGTGTGGCCATTCGCACATGCATGGGAGCAGCTCTCTGCCAGAAGGTGATTTGTCAGAACTTGCAATGAAAGTCAAGCCCTGCAATTACAGGGAGCAGCTATACTTAAAAGAGAGATGTAGAACATCCCAGCGAGTGCTTGGATTTATCATATTGAAAGAACATAGTCCTCTTTCTATGCAGTTGCAGTTTTTGATAAACGGTCTACATTAGGACACCTCAAAGGTGCACTGCATCATTAATTACCAGGGTATATGCTGAAGAGGAAGTTAATAAAACTTGTGTCTTGCATGGAAGTGAGAAATCTCACTACCTGATGATTCCTGATGGAAGAAGATGTTTCTGAAGCCACATGTGCAACCTTGTACAGGTAATAATAGCAAAACACTCAGGGGAGTCTTTTATGTTTGAGGATGTCATTTTTCTTTTTGATTTATAAGATACTAATGGCTTTTCTCTTTTTTTTTTTTTTTGAGCCAAGAACCATAGTGAAAATCAACAAAGGATGCTCAGATTCAGAGAGAAAAAAAAAGGAAAGGAAAGGAAAGGAAAGGAAAGGAAAGGAAAGGAAAGGAAAGGAAAGGAAAGGAAAGGAAAGGAAAGGAAAGGAAAGGAAAGGAAAGGAAAGGAAAGGAAAGGAAAGGAAAGGAAAGGAAAGGAAAGGAAAGGAAAGGAAAGGAAAGGAAAGGAAAGGAAAGGAAAGGAAAGGAAAGGAAAGGAAAGGAAAGGAAAGGAAAGGAAAGGAAAGGAAAGGAAAGGAAAGGAAAGGAAAGGAAAGGAAAGACAAATACTAGTCTCTCTGGGAGAAATGCCAGCCACTAGCTTCACTATTATTATACTGGAGAATCTTATAAAACTCCAGCCATTAATAATGGGATGGTGCCAGATATTGATAATTTATTCAAATTGTAGGTCTGGATTTGAGGGACCAGATGTTCCTCATGCAGGCACTTTCAGAAAATGAATTCCAAAGAAAAAAAATAACATTCGGTGCTATCAGTAGAGAGGAAAGGCACTATTTTAGAGTTCAGTCAACATCTGGACTGCCTTCTATTTTTATTGCCTCTCTCACCCCTGGTTCTCTCCTAGCCATCCACCCTTACCACTGGATGATTCTGTTGCTCCTCTTCTTTGATGTCAAATAAACAAACAAACAAACAAACAAATACTCTGTTAAGTGTCTTGCTTGTGTTTGTTAGACTATATTATGACTGATTTCACCAGGAGTAATGGGACCTGACCAACTTTGAAACACCTTGCGCAGGAGCAAAGCCTCCAAACAAGCTACCTATTAGGAAGAGTAGAAATTAATTTTGATCTGGAACAAATTCCTCTTTTCAATGTTTTGAGGCTGCTCTACTCAATATGGGACTTAGTTTTACCCTCCAGCAAATTCACAGATGTTCTCTCTTTCTCTCTCTCTCTCTCTGCGCCTTGCTAGGCTGGAGGAAGACTGGGTATTCATAACCCCAAAATCTCACTGGCACAGATGCTCCAAATTGAAGCAAGCTGTTCTATCATCTTCTCCAGTTGTTGGCTCTCCATTTGAAACCATCCTAGACAAGGTGCAACAAAATGCGCTGTGTGTCCAAAAACTGTTAAACACATTTCCTTGGGCACAGTGACAACTGTTGATCAACACTAAACTGCAATGCTTGCTACCAGTGGCCCTGTTCTTTCCAAAAAAGAAGCCAACATCTAGGACCAAATCCAGAGGTCACAGGAGATCAGGTTGGCCAGATCTTAACCCTGGGAGATCGCTTTGCTTTGTACAGATCTGTGTAGTTCTGCACTGCTTGGAATGGTAGGTAGATCCAAGACTGTCAAGGGAGCTAGGATGGTGGTGTAATTTTCAGCACTTTACAAATGACTGTACAGACTTAGATTCCTAACCAGTCCCATTTTACAATTCCCATCTATTTCCAGCTAATCTCATGCAATAACTTGTCTTCCAACCAGTTACACATTGCCATCTGTCTCTGCTCCTCACTGATCCCAAGTTGCCATCTGCCCCTGGCCAGCCTTCTTTAGCTATACCCCATTTGGATAGGTACATAAATGATGATGCTTAGGGGTGTCAGTCTTTCAGACTGTCTAGTCCAAGTCTCTGACTGACTCTGGCTTTCACAGCAGAGACTGAGGGACACCCTCTTGACCACCACATCCTCTCTCACACACATGCAGCCTCCCCTTTGCAGTAAGTGTTACAAAGGGTTGTTTGCAAACAAAGGAAACCAAAGATGGATTAGTCCAGGGAAATACACAACAGGACAGGAAAGTACCAGGGAAGGGAAAGAATAGTCACAAGCAGTTTATTTGCAAAGGGTGTGCAGATGCTGTTGCAGGTCACTGCACACACTGAATAATCCTAGAACTGGTTAAGAGTCCCCCTGTTTGCTCCGCACGGCCTTGTGCCCATTGTCAGTAATGACAGACATCCAGGGAGAGCTCTTGCATGGGAGGAGGCTAAAAGTGATTGTGTCTAATTTCTCCGCAAAGCTTGAAACATGGCTTTCAAGACCTCCGCATGAAGAATTCCCACTGCTTCTGAGGCTGTCTTGCTTGGAGGTCTGTTCCCTTTTGTGGGAGAAACAGAGCGTAGCTGTTGCAACATTCCTCTGGGGCACATTGTCTCCCTTTTGTCTTCCCTGTCTTTAGGTGGGAGCTAAACCCTCTAAGTTTCACTCTGACAGCACTTCATAGTTGGATAGTAGTAGGGGAATGGAGTCCTTAGCTCACTTCTCATCCATTGCAATGCTGCCTTGGCCTCTGACGCTGCACTTCCTATGTATGATGTGGAAAAGAATGGAAGGATCAGGGCCTAAAAAGTGTCTTTTAATTTTTTCCTGTGCCCAGTTACCAGCTGCCACTAACTTTGCAAACTTTATTGACTGCTGCTATGTCTGGTGCTAAGTATCTTCAGACTTCATTCCAAGTAATAGGAAAAAAAAACTGAGGGGCAATCAGCTAGTTCCATGATGAATGAAGCCCATGTCACTCAGAGAAAATGAATATTTCTTTGCAATAATGACCAGATGGTAGCAAGACTCAGATCCAAATTAAAACATGCATGATAAATGCCAAGAAAACACAGAAAGACAAAAACCCAACCTGGAGTGAAATCTCTCTATAAATCTTCCCCCCGCTACAACACAGGCACTTCTAATGAGAATTAAATTATTAAGAGATGTTGCAAGGAGAATACAAATGTGAGAGTCTTCCTCCTTCTTGGAACTTTTTGAAAGAGTATTTCAGCACAGCCAGCTGGCTTTTCTTCTTCATATGAGACAGCACGGGGCTGAATGGGATCTTTTCATGTAGAAGCACAGGCAAAATACTAATCCAGAAAATAAATTATACATTGGGGTTGGCATAGAAATAGAATATATTTTGCTTCCTGCAGAACAGATCTATGGAACTCCTTCCTGCAAGAAATTATTGCAGCTGAAGGTCTTCAAGGACTTAGGGGGTAGTATTTGAAGATAGCAATATAATTCAAAATTATATTAAAGAGAACAAATGTGGCTAGTGATTTTACAATATCTTAATTCCTGGTCGATGCTAAAAATAAATTAATGGTGTTAGAAATATTCTTATGGAAAATTTGGAGTTTTTCACATGGTACGCGATATTTGAAAGTGCTATGATCACGACAGAGGACAGCTGGAGCTGATCTAACATGGCATTTGCAGGGATGTTTGAAGGAAGTCTGTATTTTGGCATCCTCCTGGATGGCTGCTGTGCGAGCCAAACCCAGCTCTTCACTGTCCAACCAAGCAATACCCCTTTTAACTGTCTGTTTCTGATCCTGCATGATCCCTTCTATGTCCCCTCCCTTCTATTTGCAAATCTGACAATGATACAAAATGGATGGTCTCTCAGGGGACAGGCTGGCTCCTCCCTGACAGTACTGACGACACCTTTCCCCAGCACTAAGTTAATGAGAAATATCAAATTACACAGGCACATGCACATTTTGGAAAGAAACATGGTGTTTGAACCCCCCAAACTGCCAAGATCTACTTAAAACCGATAACAAATATTCTTCCCCAGCAAGATGTGATTAGCTTTTATACCTGTGCAGATTGTACAAACACACAGGAGGGAGCTTTTAAATATCATTGATTTGCCTATTTGAAATTATTAATTTCAAATTCGGCTGGAACAACCTTTGCTAAATTACACTGTGCCAGTGGGAGTTAGAGGACCCACAAGTCTAAACTTAACTTAAAAATGGGCGGGGGGAGGGCTAAAAAGAAGAAAAAAACCCTGAAACAACTAAAAGTCCATTTAAACTCAGTAGGTTTCCAGTTAATTACATTTTCACACCTATCCCAGTAGTTACAGATGTATTTATAATGTATGCCTGCCTCGGTGGTTACTGAATACTGCATTCTCCACGGACTTTATGAGCCAGGATTTCTTTCCTACATCTAAAAGGCCTTCCATTTTAATTGCAGTCACATCCAAATACTGTCTGGGCTCGGTTGTAATGGCTCAAACTAATTTACTTCCCTCCCCATTTCCCTTCTTTTTTCCTCCTCTCTTCTCCCCTACATAAAGGAAGGATGTCATGTGTGGAGACATCACTGATATCTGGAGAAGCTTGTTTTGAGGACGCACCCATCGTTTGGCTGTGCAGTGGATCAGATCCAAGCGACTACTCATCACAGCATTCCCACTCCATCCTCACAACATATCCCATCTGTCTTGGATACTGATACACTAATTCGTCCCCTCCACAGCTCCTTCCCCAAGGGGAATGCACCCCTTCTCTCTCTAAAGATTTTATCCTCCTTAACCCTGTGTGAGGTAGGACTCTGTGATCTGCTTTCCATGGGGTAGGTTCCACAAGAGGGCCCACAGCTGAGATTCAGCCCTTTATCACCAAGACACAATTGGTGTCCCATGGCTCTGTGGAGTGAAACAGGTTCCTCCAGAAGTCAGTTGCCCTGTCTTATTTTTTAGGAGGAGGTGCATTGACATCTGGAATTACCTTTTCCTCTCTGCTGGCTCTCAAGGAAGCCATAGGTGACTAGCTCCGTCACAAATAAACTTTCACTATATCTAAATTAAACCAGATAAACCACCTAAAAGACTTGCCAGGGTGGTTTGAGGAGGCTGTTGCAGAGAGGACTGAAGGTGAGTATACCTCAGGGAGTGAAACCAAAGTTACTGAGCCCACTCTTTATCTGTGAAAGGTTCCTGGACCTTTGGGATGGAGGAACAAGGAGTGAAGACAGTTCTGCAAATCCCTTCCACTCCATTATCTCTTCCTGCGGAATGAACAACTTTTTCTGAGCTTGTCCCCTTGGGCCAGAACTCCCCAACTCTACTGAGGAGCACTGGAGTAGAGCCCCATTATTGCACTCCATAACCTGTATGCTTTTGGCCTCTCTAAATATCCTGCATGCATCCTACCTGGAGCCAGAGAAGCAACTTTCCGCTGGAGTAAGAGGTTCCGAATGACAGTGTCAACTCTGAAGCACCAAAGGCTTTCAGTACAGTCAAAATTTTCTTATGGGCTCTGTAGAAGCAGCTCCCACAAAAAGCATGGACATGACAGTCTGCATCTGTTTTTCAGTTGTATAACTAGGGATGCTTCCTTGGCTTGGCTTTTCTACTGCACGCCTCAAGTGTAGAGACTGAGACAGACTTCAGAAACAAAACCAACAAAACCGAAGTGATCATGTACCTAAATTTTGCCCCCTGAGAAGAAAATGACAGAAGAGGCTGAACTGGTCATATTGCTTAATGCATGACTGGAAGGCACTCTACTATGCTGGTGTTGAGGATGGGATGAAAACCTATCTGGATCAGAACAGCACTTGAGAGATTATTCACAGCTGCAGCATAAACAGTGAAAATTTACTGGAGTATATAGACCACCCAAGTGTGCAGCTAAATGAGCTTCATAGTAATGGAATTGCCATATCCCCTGAATTGTATCTCAGTAAGGCTACCCTGCTGTTTCAAAAGCAAATTCAGACTAGATGGTAGGAGCCCAGGTGATTAGAATACAAGCCATAGGGACAAGATAAACCATCTAAATTGATAAGGATAGTGTGGACTGCTCTGACAGAGCAAAAACAGTGTGAGCATTCAAGAAGACAAACAGGTTGTGGAAATATGGCAATGTTACAGCTAAGGTTGCAGAAACACTCACCTGAAGCGATATCGTACTATCTGAAAAAACAGCCTGTGATTGCTGTAAAAGGCAGCTATTCATCTGGTGTCAATCAGTATAGCTCCATTGGTGTCAGCTTCTTTCCTCGGTAATGTGCTGTTTCTTTGCTAATATAATGCAATATAATTTCACACTTTTTTAAACTTCAATGGAGTTACACAGACTTCCACCAAGTGAGGGTTTGGTTGACAACCTTATTATGATGCACATTCAGAAGGCGGCAGAGTTAAGATTACAGAAGCAACCTTAACCTCCTTTCCTGATGTCTGAGTGCTTCACTGCAGAACCACAGCATTACTGTGCTGTGGTTTCCTCCCAAAACACATCAGCCTCTTCTAACCACTTCCATTTACAGTCCTCTCCCTGCATGTCTTAAAGAGCCTTATGAATGGAACTGAATGCAGCTTCCCTACCCAACTATCACAGCTGGTCTGCAGGTGGCAAAACTGATGCAGTAAGACGTTGGTGAGGTCACGCAGGTTGCCTCTTTTTCGTACTGATTTTTCACCTTCTCCCTGATTATTCTTTTTTCAGTGGCAGTCAGCATGAAGCCATAGCCAGAAGCGTATTGCTCCTAGGGGTAGTTGTAGGAGTTGGGGAAGGTCAAAACACAATGAGGGTTCTTGGGCTCAGGTGTTATACTCTGGTCGTCCTTATTATTTTGTTACTAGTGCACAGACTGGCACGGTGCTAGCCCTGGCCAGCTAGCACTCTCACAGGCAGTACCTGGGCACAGTTTGCGGAGTATGACAAGCCAGGAACCTTTCCCAGTAGGAAGAATAGATGATGGCATCTGTTTTTAGGGAGAAGAATGTTTCTAGAGGTGTGGGCATGAGTTATGCTAGTTCACTTGCCTGTAGAGCAAGAGGAAGTCTGGGGTTAGAGCAGAGGTAGCTCTATCCCTCTCCTGGCACTAACTTTAGCTCTATCCCTCTCCTGGCACTAACTTTACTAGAGTGACTTCACCTTTTTCTACTCAGAGCTGTTTAAGTGAGGCACCTCTACTAAGGCACAGGGACAAAGTACTACACAGAGTGCTTTGCAAGGAGAAGGTGCTTCTGGATGCTGCGAACATCCTACTTCTGGGAAGCTGGTCAGCCGAGGGTTGATTTTGGTGTCCTCGATGCCAGCTCATAGCTCCTGAGCTGAGGCCAGGAGCAGCTGAGCAGGAGGGGCTCTCCCTCGGGGGACAGGGCTCAGACGCTCTCCCGGGCTCTAGGTGCTTACTCAGCAAAGAGAGGGAATGGGAGATGGGGAAGACAGTGAGGAGGGAAAGCAAAAATAAACCCTACCAAACCAAACAAAAATGTTTTCAGTTCCTTTCAGGGAAAGAAAGATTGGAAATGACATTGAGTCAACACTCATTGATTCTCTTTTGTTATGACCATTACATAGAGCCTTTCAATCCCTTATGTTTTCCTGACTGGCAAATGTTGTCTGAGCACCTTAACTCAGAGTCTCTGGGCCACCGTCTCCCATCTTCTGTTTTTAAATTATTATTAATATTATTTTTCTCCTCATTGTTTTTAAATCACTATCTATATAACAGTTGTTTTTCACATTAAATAACATCAGATGAGAACTCACCATAGTCAGAAGAATGAAACTGTCATCTCTAATTTGCCTGGCAGAAGCTGCATTGACGGGAAGTTGTCTGTGGTTGTTTAGAAATAAAATAATGCTCTGAGGAGAAGTGCAGAAACTTAATAGGACTTTAAAAACAACAGGAGCCATGGGGACTGCAGATGGTTCCTAGGCCTAAGGACTAAATAAACAATGATTTTATAGGCAAGAATGTAGCCTAGGGGAGATGGCCTCTAAAGAGATGTTCACACATATTGTGTCCAACATCATTAGACTGCCCGGTGGGAGCAAACGTTCGGCAGTTAAAGACATTTTGAAAAGGAAAAATCAGCCTCAAATGATGCTTTAAATGAACAGGAGGTGGAAGAGCAAACTGTCTGAAGAACTTCGCGCAGCTAAATGACTCACCAAACATCTGTCTCAGGGACCAATAATTTGAAACTGATTGACTTACTGGGTGTAAAATATATAGATAACTGTAGGGGAAAAAAAAAAAAACATCCAAAAGGGAAGATGGGATTTGCTGCAGGAAAACAAGAGATGGGGTTTGGTGAGTAAGGGGGGGCGGGAGGGGGAGATTCATAAATAAGCAGTGATAAAGGCAGCGGGGATGAGCTTTTTCAAAGGTCCGGAGTACAGCTCACATTCTCCCTCTCTCTGAGGTTTCATTTGAGCCTGGCACATCCGAGTGTAGAGAGAAAAAAAAAAAAAAAAAGGGAGAGAGAGACACAACCTGATATTCACTGATTGAAAAAGCAAACACAGGGACCAGCTTCGAAAGGGCTCCAGTGCTGCAATTTTGAAAATAAGGGCCTGGGAACACCAAGTGCAATCTTCTACCCAGGGTTGCTAAACCCTTTCTGCCAAACCATTTTCATGTATAAGGTCTTCAATCATGTGGGGTTTTTTTTCCCTTTCCCCCCTTCCCGCCCCCCACCCCACCTCCTCTCTCCCTCTCCTTTCTGCAGAGCACTCATTTCATTTCGCTCCTTTGTTACACCTGTTTGCAAGTGGGCATTTTGCAGTTAACTTCAGCTGGCCTCGTTGTATTTATGGCTTTCAAGGCAGGGAGAAGGTGGGGTGAGGGGGAGAGCCAAGCCAGGCTTTTTGTAAAGAGGTGTGGTAAATTTTGTGTTTCGCATTTTTTGGCTGGACGGTTTGCTACAAAGAAAGGAATTTTGATATTGCAGCTCATGCTGGAGAGACCTTTTTCTGCTACAGCTTGAGAAGAATGGTGAAATCCCTATTCTGTTAAAACCAAATGCTTATTTTTGTATCTTGATAGCTGTATATGTAGATGTTAGATTCCAAACATTTTCTCACATTAACTACCTGGGAATAAGCTTACATTTCTAAAATAACTGGAATGATCAGATTTCTTTTCTTGGCAGCTATGTCAAAATACAACATTTTGACAATTTTCTTAGATTTCTATCCAGATTTATTTTTTTTCCCAGGTGAAAGACACTGTTTTCAATGATCTGGCATTTCCTAATAAACTTAGCAACAAAAGAAGCCATCCAAGCCAAGGAAAATACAATTTAGTGGAAAATTCCCGACCCTCTCACTGGCCAAGGTCTGCTTTTGTTATCCAATCTTACTTTTTAGCCCTCCCCTGGAGTTGGCAGTTTAATTGATATGAACCAGGTCGACCTGTTTTTTTGCTCATTTGAGGGTACTTGGATCATATTCTGTGTCCCTTGAAGCAGTAGAAAAATAGCACCAGCGCTCTTGAAACTAACAGGATGCTCATCACCTTGAGTTTGTAAGATGAACACCAGATAAAGAGAATCAATAATCTATCTCAGAGCAGCAAAAACATCAGAGCAAGCCCTTCCACACAACCCTCAAAGGCTCACAGTGAGTCACCATCAGCAAATGTGGATCTTGTTTATGCCTCTCACGCTATCAGGATAACACACTAGAATAACACCGCTATTTAGATCCCACATAGCGTTTGTAGGAGGGAAATGAGCCTCTCAAAACTCTTGGCAAAGGCAGTTGAAGCATCACTATCACCATTTTGCAGACTGGGCAAAAGTGGGACCTTCAAGAAGGGTCTGGGAGTCAAGCTGGAGATTCCTAGTGAGCAGCTCAGTGCCCCACCACCAGCCCATGGGCCCCTCTGCTGCCCGTGTCACCAAAGGTATTGGTGGGGAAACCAACTTTGGCTGCAAGCAGTTGGGGTGAACGGCCATTTCAAACACTCACTTTTGAAAATGCCTGACCTGTTTCGACAAATATTCTGTTCCCAGGAGCCAGGTTTAGCCATGCCAGGACAGAAAGGGTGATTCCTAATACTGAGGGTCCAAAACTTCTCTACAGAGGAAGCAAGTAAATGGGCATTGAGGAGCAAGCTTGGTTCTGCCCGTACCACTCAGTTGCCATGTCTGCATGCAACCTTCATCTACCCTTCTACGCCAGTGTCTTCAAATGTGGGTCCTTGAAATTAAATGCCTGAATCCTTATTCAGACATCAAAATAGTTGGCCTTCGTCTCAAAGTTGCTAAGCAACCATTGCTCACACAGGAGCCAAAGGGATCTGCAAACACAAAGCAGTACCGTCTCTGACAAGCAGGTCACTCCTCTGGTCCCTGAATGCTGAAGAAGGTTGCTGCATTTAAACACTTGAGAGTGAACTTTCTGACCTTAATTTCTTTGTGCCTCAGTGTTCCCTTCTATGAAATGGTTATTGCACCTCACTGACCACAGGGATCCCTCCTGCAGCACGTCTGCAAAAACACCTCAGACTGCTTGGGTGAAAAAAGTTGTAAGCAGGAAAGGGGCAAAACAGGGGAGCAAAGCAGATAAAAGCAAGTGAAAGCCCTCACAAAAAATGATGTGGCATTGGGATGGTGAAAGGCATAAGCAGCTTCTATTTTTCTGCAGCTGTGATAATTAAATCCTTATATTAATAAATGACACCTCAGACAAAGTCTTGCTAGCTTCATATGCCCGTGTAGAGTCTTATAATAGGCATTTGGAAAGCCATGCATGGGGGCTGGGGTAGTGAGGTGGGGGCTTGTAAACAGTAATGAAGTTCAAAGAGACTCCAAAAAACATCTGGTGTAAGGACAGACAGCCTGGTCCTGGGGTCTGGCTAACACTCAGGTTTATGTGCAGCTGGGCAGGCAGACCAGCTGGCAGACCAACCAAAATGAAATGTGCTAGGACAGATTGTGTCTGAGGAGGGGAGTATGGACCCTAGTCTGCCCCGTGGGATGTACCAGGTCAAGTCGAGGGCTGTACGAACATGAATGTATTGGTCTGGCACCCTGAGTACCCAACTCAGGATCAAAGTGGTCATGGTCTATTGCAGTATATTAAATAGTGACCAGAAATTGTCCCTGCTAGTGAAGTTTGGTAATTCATATACTTATACTGCTACAATGGCCCATCAGGTGTATTTTTGTCTACACTACCTAGTATTCTCCTAAAAAATCCCCTCGGTGGCTAGGCCAAAGGTCATCCTCAATGTGCAGTGTGGATATGAACACCCTGTTTTGGAAGCTGAGAGACTTTGATAACGCAAGGTGCTCGATGTTGGTTGGCCTCAGTGATCAAGAGAGGTCCCAACAACATTTATTTTAACAGTCACCAGAAAATTGAGAATCTGGACATCTTTCACAGAATCACAGAATCACTAAGGTTGGAAAGGACCTTCAAGATCATCAAGCCCAACCATCAATCCAACACCACCATGTTCCCTAAACCATGTCTTGAAGCACCACATCCACAAGTTTTTTGAACACTTCCAGAGATGGCGGCTCCACCACCTCCCTGAGCAGCCTGTTCCAATGCCTGACCACTCTCTCAGTGAAGAAATTTTTCCTAATATCCAATCTAAACCTCCCCTGGCGCAACTTGAGCCCATTTCCTCTTGTCCTATCACTGGTTACTTGGGAGAAGAGACCGACACCCTCATCGCCACAACCCCCTTTCAGGTAGTTGTAGAGAGCGATAAGGTCTCCCCTCAGCCTCCTCTTCTCCAGACTAAACAACCCCACTTCCCACAGTCGCTCCTTATAAGACTTGTGCTCCAGACCCCTCGCCAGCTTCGTTGCCCTTCTCTGGACATGCTCCAGCACCTCAATGTCCTTCTTGTAGTGAGGGGCCCAAAACTGAACACAGGATTCAAGCTGCGGCCTCACCAGTGCTGAGTACAGGGGCACGATCCCTTCCCTACTCCTGCTGGCCACACTATTTCTGATACAGGCCAGGACGCTGTTGGTCTTCTTGGCCACCTGGGCACACTGCTGGCTCATATTCAGGTGGCTGTCAACCAGCACCCCCATGAATTGAAATATTTCACCCATCAGCTTCTATGTGCAACTTGTTTGAACCAGAGATTCTCTTTAGAAGAACTCTCAACAGCAAAATTCTTCCCCTCACACTGCTTTCATAAATATTAGTCGAGTGAGTCCCACAAAAACACCTATGAGGTCATCTCCTGTCTTTATAAGCATTTCATAAGGTTAGGAGAGGGAAAATGCCCCACACTTCAGATCAAGTGGAACCTCAGCAGAACCAGGAGCAATGATGAGATGTAGGTATTCATTAGTCTGCTCCACAGCGCATGGTGGGAACACTGGGTGAAACTCAGTCCCGTGGGGATGAAGAGGGTGGTGTCTGGTATGAAGCTGTAGGATGAGAAACAGTGGACAGTGTGGTGCACGATGGTCAGTAGCGGGTAAGAAGAGAAAGCTTTGTGGCAAGAAATGAAAGGGGATGAGTGACATTATCGGGGTATTATTATGGCTGTGCACAAGAGAAAACACAGCACCTGGAATTTCGTCCATCCCAGATAGTCCTGGCCATTTCAGTAGAATTCATGGTTCCTTGCTCATACATGTCTTTTTCCCAAACCTGGAAATTCCTTCCTTGCTATCACCATTTTTTATCTGCCTTTGCCATGTCTACCTTAGACTGAATTGAAGAAGTGCAGGCATCTCAAATAAATGAGTGCACCACTATTTCAAAAGTGCCAGATGCAGAGGGAAAAGTGGGTTTGGTGGCAGAATTTGGGGCAAATTCTTACTGTTTGCAGACTCTGAGTCAGGAGTGTTCAGATGCTTTCTTGTCTGTAGCTCTAGCTCTCTGGCCTGACCCAACTCCTCCCCTCTCCTCCCTTCTAGAAAATAAATTAAGAGAGACTCTGACAAGCAGGGAGTGGAGTGCGCTGTGACATATAGAATGGCAGTCTCTGCCGGGCTGTGCCTGCACAAACACCCCCCCGGTGCTTTTGAGGCGGAAAAACGCGGGAAGAGGGGAAGCAGAAGCTATAAGCAGCCTGGCTATTTTCAGGTCCCGTTCCAGGCAAAACTGGTACTAAATTATTTACCAACCAATTGTGTGAAGGAATCAAATCCAGTGGCATCCACATGCGGCACTCATAACCTGCTAACTGCATTAACGCAGCTGAGGATTAAGGGAGATTTGAATCAAAGTAATGGGAAAGAAATCATGTGCTGAAGTATTTAGATGTAGTCACTTTTCATGCTGTCCTGATGCCTAGGGACTCATCTTCCCCCTCTCCTGGCAAGTGGCCGCAGCCAGCTACTAACCATCGCTGCTGACAGCTTCCAGCTCAGCCAAGCTTCCATTTTGGAGATCGAATTTGCAGAGATGCAGCTGGGTCCAGGAGAAAACACAAAACAAAACAAAAGCCCAAAACCCCCAAGAAAACAGGCAAAGAGAAAAGAGACTAAAATAAACCCCCAGCACTTTGGGGACTGTTTGAATTAGTAGCAGGGGGCTGGCAATGGGAAGGGAAAGTCTGTTAAGGGGCTCCCTACTTCTCCCAGATGATTCTGCTAACCAGCCGACATCTTCTGCTGGATTAGTGCCTGATGGGATGGGGAGACGAATCTGAATAGCAATAAGGCAGAGAGCTGGAGCAGTTAGTCTGTGAATGAACAGCCGACTGTTGTGGCTGTGGAGACAGATAGTATCCCCCCTTGACTGAGGGAGGAGGAGGAGAGAGACAATCTTATGATTTGGGGAAGGATAGGGAAAAGTGGTGTCTATCTCTAAGAAGCCTTCCTGCCTTTTACCAGTACTAAAGAGCTACACCAAAGCAGGCCTATGGAGTTGCAAATTTAACAACCTACCTCCAGTACTTATAGGCTGTACCAGTGTTGTATGGGGTAGGACAGACCCAAACATGGGATCTCTCATATCTTTGCTTTCTGCTGCAGAGCTCACCCATGCTGAGGAAGAGCTAGATGAGCGAGAAGCATGGGATGGAAGAAGTGTAACAACAGCAGCCACAGAATTGAGGATTTAGGCCAATCACGAGTACCTGGTATACATCCCAACATGTAACTTTTCTTTTGTTTTCTGACGGGCAGGAGGAAGTCTGGACTTTGGGATCAGGCAATGCCTTAATGCAGACACAATGCAGAGGATCTGCAAATGGGTGGCAGAGGATCCTGGCTTTGAGAGTGGGCTTCATCCCATGGATTGTCACCCAGGCACTGCATGGAGTGGTGTTTGATGGCAGTGGTGGCAGTGAGGAGGGTTATCTCTGCAGAACCTGTAAACCAAGGACAAAATCTGGCCTTGCATAGTTAAACCCTGGAAGTCATCAGGCACTCAGCTCACGCATGGGCCTCATGTTACAGGAAGAGGGAAATATTGGTAAAGACACTGAGGTGACATCTCTTCTGGGAAAGTTACACTGGGATCTTTTTAAGCTCTTTTTGGACAGCAGCCACTAGAGATGGGCAGGACAAGGGAGCTCCGGTGAAGGGCTTATCTGAAGGACACCAGGCTGAGCATGCAGACCTGTACTCTGAGGCAGCCCAAGGTTGAGAGATAGGAACAGGCACCTCGCACTGAGCCATGTTAACTGCAGCTTTGGTAAATCTGAACCTGAAATCTTTATTCCCTCCCAGTACCCTATGTAATGTGAGTTTTTTACATGGCAATCAATGACACAGTTTTCAAGGGTAGCATTTACTCTTGCCAGTAAAAGGTGGCAGGATCAGACCTCAATGGTGGGAGAGGAAGGAGCCAAGAAATGCATGCTGGACTTGAAAGCTACAGAAATAGCAACCAGTCTGGACTTCTCCTAAATCCAATAGTAAATGAAATCCAATGGGACTTTTCCTTCATTTAATCTTCCAAATGTTTCTTTTTGTCTCTTCTGCGACAATTCTACAAGACAAATCTGTACATATCTCTTGTACTTTTTATAGATCTGGAAACTGAGGCATGGGCAGGAAGGAGAGGGACATGACTTTCTCTGGATAGCTTGGATTCAGACTGATGTCTTAACCTCAGCCTTGGCTCAGGAACATGCCAGATGAACTGGCTGAAGTCTTGAGAGCTGGCCAGTGTCAGCTGAAAACAGGACTGCCTACGGGATGAGATAGATGCACTGTAGTAATTTGGTGTAGGGAGAGCTGTGAGACCTGTATACATATACTTTTACCTAACTATATGCGACACCAGCTATAACAACAGATCTTCCAAACTGCCCAATACCCCTCAGCAAATCCTGTTTGAAAACTGTAGTCCATTCTTGTCTGTATGAATGATTAATGCTATGGCCTTGCACATACAGGCAGGGGCTCATCCGTTTCTTTAAATGGTGATGGCTCTCGAATGCTTCATCTAATTTCAATGAATTTGCAAACCCCATTTCATTTTACTCGAGCCTGTCCCCCAAGGGCTTACATTGTGCAGTTTCTCTGAAAATGTGTATTGCTTTAGATCTGTGCTTTGTAATCCGTTAAACACCTACTTAGCAGTGCTTGTCATTTGGGATTTTGTTTTCTTAAATCTTATCAAAACATGAGTCCTAAATAAAATTCCTCCTGCTAACTACCAGTCATGGAGTCATTATTGGAAAGGGCAGCTGGTGGAGGATAACAAAGCTGAGCTCAATGCTGTTATTTGGAATGGACTGCTTTGTACTTAAAAATAAAAAAAATCACTGAGTGTTTAAACTCTCTTTTCCTACATCTCTTAGTACACAGTCTGACCAGAGTTTGACTTTCCTCTAGAGTGAAACAGCTGATTCAAAACCAAACTGACATTCTTTGGTTAATAGTAATAACAATGAAGAAAAAAAATAGCATTCATGGACATGTTCTTAACAAAAGGAAGCAATCAATTTCATGCAGGAGTTATTACATTCCTTTAAGCCAACACCTCCTTAAACAGGCTATAAAGAAAAAAAAAAAGAAAATATTAAACTAGAACAGACTTATCATATATTTTAACTTTTAATCATCCTATCAAGCTGATTAAATAAATAAAGAAAGCGGAGATTTATTTGGCTGAGAGAAGAAGATAACAGGGAAACTTTGAATGCGTTCAAGGATCAGATGTGGTGCCAAACCAGAAGTCAGGTAGAGAAGGAGGTAGGCTCTAAGATAATCTTTCCTTTGGATGTTCTGCTTCTCAAGTCACCTGTAGCTTGTTATCGTGAACAGACACCAAATTTGCAAATTAAACAAGGGTTAACTCACAGCGTAAATGAACGATCTGCCTCCTATCCACCCTAAGAGAGACTGACACTGGAAAGAAATGCTGGATACAAACCCAGCAAAAAAGGTTCAGATCTCAGTTCTCACTTCAATCTTTTCTGATATTTTTGGCCCAAGTCTAACCATCCTAAACAGTGGTACAACTTGGAACAAGATCCTGGAGGAACTTTTACTCTTCATATTATTAAATCTCCATCTGCTGTCAGATATCAGTCTCTAATTTTGTTTTTACCCCTTGCACTTGAGAGTTACAGTTTGAGTAACAAATGCTGTACAAAACACAGATGAATCATACAGGCAGGTTAGGGTGAACAGCTCTTGTATTAGTCACAAAAGCCTGAAGAACGAGATGAATTATGTGCATGCCAGTCGTTGAGAGAAGATTCATTAGACCACTGGGCCTTGAGGTTGGTTAAAATCACACCCTTTTAAATCACCCTGGAGAGGTTTTCTGGTGCAAGGGATAACTCACTGGAGAGACACTGAGAAAGCTGGGGTCTAGGCAGGCTCTGACATGGTCAGTAATATGACCTTGGAAAAGTTGTTTTCACTTCTGTGCCTTTGTTTCCCCTCTTATCTTCTCTGTACGGTCTGGAGAAATGTGCAGATTGAGAACTACTGCATCTTATTAGGTGTAAATACATCAACTGAGACCCTCAAACAACTTGCAGAAGGCACCTGGAGTTGCTACCAGAAGACAAATGGTGATGCTGAGCCCATGTTTGCACAGATTGGCGGAGAAACCACAGTACCAAAGCAGGCTCCCTGTTGCAAAAATATTTCAGAATGACAATGCAGTGAGGGAGTTGCACTGGTCTTTCTTACCAACGTAAGTAAATCCAGCAGGATTTACTTAAACAAGCCAAAACAAACTGGCAAGAGGGAGGAAGAGGAACTTAGAAGAGCTGAGCCCTTACCTGACATATGAAAATTGAAGTTGGCCCAGTAGCTGCAGAAACTTTACATAACTTTCAAGGAGCAACAAATACACAAGCCAGAGGCTGCATGTAACCAGCAAGCAAGATGCAAGGAGCTTATTAAGCATTAAGTATAAACAAATACAAAAATGAAATTAAAAAGAAAAAAGATCTGAGATCAATACTCTCTCAAATACCTATCTTATTAAGCTTGGCATGTTGATTGCAGCCCAAACAAAATGACCTGCTGTGAATGATTCCCAATCCTTTTCTCCTTCATTTTTATTTTTTCATTCCTGCACTTGGATAATCTTTTATTGATATGATACACGCTTGTGAGAACAATGCTGTAGAGATAGCGGGCTTGCATCATTTCACAGGCAATGTCATGTTCAGGACTTTTGTATCCCATCTACCAAAGTACAGAAGAATACAGGCAGGGTTTTCAAAGGAGTCTAACCCCAAACCAAATAGATTTAAGCAGGAGTTGGAAAGCCCAGGAAGGCAATTAAATTCACTATGCAAATGCAGTTTGGAAGCAGCTAAGAAAGGAGTTTTTGTGCTCAGTAGTGTTAATTTATATCAGTGGATGATCTGGCTCTTTGTTTATTACTTCCATTTTAACAAAGGTAAAGCTGAGGTTCAGAGAAACTAAATTCAGCAGGAAAAAAACCCCATAACCATCTTTTTGTAACTGAAGGGAATTAGTGTGCATAATTAACCAGTGAGTATAATTAACTATTGAGACTAGGGATGTGGCAACCTCTCCATTGCTTTGAGACTTTTCAAGGCAATTGGATATCTCTGGCTGAGCCAGAGGATGTGGGGCAGATGTAAGAGTCACTAACTGAAATTCTGCACTGGGTATGAGGTCAGGCAGAAGTGTCAAAGGCTAGTCCCGGACTTCCAACTTCCACTGAAGAAGTGCAAAAGTAGGAAGTGCTGTCATTACTTGTACCAGCCCTTTGCTTTATACTGCCAATACAAGAGTCTACAGCTCATCCATACAATTGCAGCTCCATCTCTTCTCTGACTAAGGAATTGCAGCTGCTGCATAGATATAGAATTTCTGAGTTTTCCATCCAAAGTTTCTGCCTTAAAATAAAAAGCAAACCGAATAGCTCCTCTCTGTTTGCCTCATATTTGACTCTCTGTTTCAAAGGCATTCACAAAGGAATGTCAAATAAATGTATTTAAATGGCATTATTTGGATAAGGTAACCAATCTGATTAAAATTAAATGATTGCATGAATGCTTTGCATGTATCCAACAACTCAGGGTCCATTACACCCTCTAATTTTATGAGTTTGGTGTGCTGGATGTTATGAGGCAAAATCATTGAAAACACACGGAGCTGAACAAGGAAGAACCTGAGATCTGAAATGCTTCAGATCTAGAGGATGTTTAGATTTGATCCAAAATCATGCATACCAGGCATGTTCAGGGAAAGCCTTTTTCATCCCTTGGTCACATGGATGAAGGGATATTCAGGCAGAGGTGGCTTTTATGCCCTTGGAACAGCAGTCTACAGTCATTAGTGCTGTTTGATTCCAGTTAATGTCTTCCACATTTGCTGCTTGTAAGTGGTCAGAACAAATCTCTCCACTGGCTCTCTCCCCTGTCACACCCTTGGACTCCATGCCCAAAATCTTCATCATCTTGTCAATCCCTCATACAGTCTCTTTTCCCCCCCAACTATCATCCCTTCCTCCTCTTTAACTTCACTAACCTGCTCTCTCTCAGCTTGAAACTTTTCTTTAGCTCCTCATCTCTATCCATGTTTTTTCACTGTCCTTGAAATCTTCAGTCTTTTCATATGACGCATTTTTTCTCTTATCTGCAGCTGATCGAAGTTTACTCCAGAGCACATACATGTTGTTAGTTTTTTTTACAAGAGGTTCTGAACCAGCACATGCATTTGATAGCACCCACTCTATAAGTACCTCGGCTCATTGATCAGCACATTACATGCCAACTGGGATGTGTGGTCTCCCACACATTATTTTCTGTCCTTAAGAGAAGCATCTTGGGCTTGCAGGTCTAACATCTCATTTGTAGTTTGCTCAAAGCATGCTGAGAAGGGACAAAGGATAAACCAGTTGTCTTTTCTGAGAAGGCTGTTCATCCAACGGGAACAGATTTCCGTTTCCAGTCCTTTCCCATCTTTTTTAATCCTTCTATCCTCTGCCACTTAAGATGAAAAAAGGAAGTGAGAAAGTCCACAAAAATGTCAAAGAAGCTTGGAAAGTTCCCAGAGAAAGGAGCTCTAAGAAGAACTCGATAAGGATAATGGGGTTAGTCTAGGGAACTACCCAAAGTAAGATCTGAATTTGCCCAAGACATAGAGGCATGATCCCCAGAAAAGATATCACATAATTTCTGTAGCATCAGTGCATGTTTTTTGTAAGAAAGGCAAATGCAGTGAGCTTGGGATCACACCTGAATCTATTGCAGGGAGTCATAAATGTCTCTGTCACTGAACAGAGTTAAAATGGGATTACTAGTTTACATTACCATCATAGCCCAGTGGATTGGATAAGCTACCGGGAGCAGGTCAACTTCAAATGAATGTGACAGGGCCCAAAACCACCACCCAGCTCTCAAATGCATGCAAAAAGGGTAGGACATGAGCACTAGCTTTTGAATCATCACAGACCAAGGTCGTATCATCCTGCAGCCATCATCCTTCCAAATATAGAAGGGGATTCACTGACAACTTCAACTTCTTATCTTTGCTGTTGACCTTTACTGAGTCACACAATTGGTTTCCTGCACCGAAGAGGACTCAGATTCACAGTTTACTATGCACCGGCTGTCTCCACTTTTATGGTTTGCACTTTTACTTTATTATCTTTAATTTTCTTCTTCCAACTCTTGAGTGGGTATTAGAAAGTCAATACAAAACCTATTCTGGCCTTTTATTCTAAAATAACAGCACTAAGCTTGTTTATTTACACTGAGACAAGATGATATTTGTGACAGCCTTGTCAATAGTTCAATGGCATGATGCTAACTTTTTTTCTTTAAACTCAAATGTACTTTATTTGTGTGTGTTTGTCTGTCTCTCCAGATTAACTCTTGCTTTCCAGAATCAATATCAATATTCTCCAAAGAGTTGAAAACAGACAACAGCTGGTGAGCAAGGCACATGGCCTTTGAATGCCTCGCTCTAGGGTAGAGGTGTGCTGCTTCCCACAAATGAAGAGACAACTACTCATGCACTGAATTAACAGTTCTTAGCTTGCTTAGTTGAACAAGAGAATTTGGCAGAATTAGCTCTTACTAGCTAACAAAGAGTAACTGGCAAATCACAAAATACTCCTATGAAGGAGCCCCAGAGTGCCCTTCCCTCTGCAAATTCAGACTCTTTTTTGCTCCTACTACAACTTTCTGGTCACCCTGTTGCTGTTGACTGATACCTCTGTTCCTGGGAGCAGCTGAGAAAGCAAGAGCGAGCAGGCAATATCACTCAGTGCTCCCGTAGAGAAGAGGTGAATCATTCACCCACTCCCCAACAGAGCCTGGTGCCCTGCAGCAATATGAGAAGAAAACCTTTGTCAATTCTGGTAGCATAATTTTTCAGTCCTACTACAGTTGGATATCTTAGGCCAAGTGTTATGTCTTTTTGTGCCTCAGTTTCCCACTTGCAAAACAGGATGGATGTAAATCAATACATTGCTTGGTTATAGATATTAGTTGATAAAACCATATGCATTTTCAAATTTTGTCTCAGAATTAAAAGTTTGATTTTCAGAGGACCTGCACATCCATTTTTCCCTAGAAATCAAATGGAAGTGTCTCCTAGCAATGGCAAAACCCTAAAGCATTAATAGTGAATGTAATAGCTTCCTTACAAAACTTAGCATTGGGGTTGGAGCCCTCAGGACCAGAGCACCTCTTCAGCCAGGGTTGACTGTATTGCAGCAGCAGATGTTTTTGTGATGTGGAACTGCTGCCAGTGGAGGCTTTTGCCGCTTTCTTTTGGAGTTGGTGTTCAGCTTGCCTAGGAATCACTGAAGAGAGAGGCAAACCCTCAGGAAAGACAGTTTTTCTCCTGAGATGTTTAATGTGTCTGAGAAGCAAAGTACCTCTCTGTCTCCAAACACCAGTAAAGCACGTCCCCCAGACTGATCAGGAGGGCTGTCCCCTGGGACTGGAAGTTGGAAGGGACCTGCAAGCCCACTCAGCCTGGGAGCTATTTCTAACAACACTCTGGGAAGGAAAAGTGGGCAGGCCAGCCTTGCCAGAGGGGAATTCGTTCAGATCAAAAGGTTTGACTCAGATCAAAAGCCAGAAGTGAGGCTGCTCGTCTGAACTATGTGAAACCCTCAAGCCTGAGGAATGGGTGTCTGAATCGAGGATGCCCTGTCAACTCCCCTCTTCTTGGCTGACATAAAGATAGTCCCCAGCATATTTTGTCTCAGAGCTCTGGGCAGCTCTGATGAATAGTGGGACACTTTCTTATGCTCTCATCCTTTTCTAGATGCAGGTTATCTACACCTTGCAAATCCAGAACAGTTAGGCTCTTTGCTTTTGATCTAGATCTGACCACTCTTTAAGTCACCAGCTATGTCTTTGCACTTTATTGCCACTTTGTGTGGAAGAACCATCATCCAATCATACATTCACCTAACTAGACATCCAACAGACACAAGTGCTGACTCCCCCAAATACACAAAACCAAGGGCTCTGACTGCAAGGTTTTACCACTCGTGGCGCCCACCACCTGGTCTTTCAGATCCCTCTCACCAACTTTCAGATAAAATACAAAAATGAGCTTTTGTCACCTTATGATGGAGATCTTTGCCACTAGAAATATGTTAGCTGCAATTCTGCAACCACATTCTTCCTTTAAGGCCTGGGGTGGACACGTGCATTGATGATAAGGGAGGCATAAACTAATCCAGCCATTTCTTGTTGTAAGATCTGCAGCACAAGACTCGTCAGAAAGTCCCAGCGGGGTAGGCAAGGTTATAGCTCTCCCAGTGAGTCTGTTGCATCTGGATTAATTTGTGCTCCATTCAACCTGACCTGGAATGTTTCCAGGGATGGGGCATCTACCACGTCTCTGGGCAACCTGTGCCAGTGCTTCACTACTCTTATTGTAAAAAATTTCTTCCTTCGATCTATTCTAAATCTGTCCTCTTTTAGTTTAAAAACATTACCCCTTGTCTTATCACAACAGGCCCTGCTAAATAAGCCATACCTTCCTAATTGCACTTGTTCCTGTACACTTTTTCATGTTCCACCTAGCACACACAGGGTTTTTTGTCTCATCTGCTAGTCCAAGGCATCATTTTGCCTGAAGCTTGTCTCAGACCATAGACCTGCTCTCATAACTTACTGGGTTTTCTGTCCTGCAGCAAATGTTTCTCATCATTGCTGTGACCAGCTCCAGAATTAGTTGCCTTTTGGTACTGGCTACAAACAGCAGTCTGCCAACTTCTGTAAGGGCACTGTAGAGAGAGGGCATGCAACAAGGGCAGAGGTGGGTCATGAATTATTTTTGAACTCTGATTAGCAGTAAAGTGACGCCTGGGAGTAAATGTTAAACTGTGGAACTCAGATGCGGCTGACTGATTATTTCCCATCTTCTATTGACCCTAAAAGTCAATAAAGCTCCCATACTGCCCTTCTTTGATATTCCCCTTTCCTCCCTATAACAGTGTGATTAAAACACCCTAGTTCGGGTCCAGCCTATTTGGATGGTGCCATGCGCCTCTTCCCCATGGATTTCTTCACTCTGGCTGTCGGCCAATCAAGTCTTCAGCAATCTGATCAGCTGCATGATTTAATGAACCCTCCTTTCATGGAGAAGGGCACATTCCTTGATAAAAAATGGTGAGATATTACATTTCACAGGATGACCTCTACTTTCATAAGATGATGGGAGAAAATTGGTTTTAGAAATCGAGGAAGATTGCATCTTGTGAAACAGAATCCAGAGAGTGACACAGAGACCACCTTTCCATTCCAGTCCATTTAATTTTCAGGTTTTGGTTTTGATGGGGAGCTAAATATAGTTTGGGTCACTAGACCAGAAGCACAAATAATTAACAATGAAAGAAACCCCTCTCCCACTCCACTTCTTTACTCCAGGAAACTCTCACAGCAAATGTACAATTCTCAAAGCTGAGTAAAGAAATAGAGTTTGTCTTCCATGCCACTGCAGCAATCTTTGGAGGGGGGAGAAGTATACTTTTATTACCAATACTCTGCAATATTGTTCTGCTGCTATTGCTCTGCCCAAAAGGCAGATTTGAAGAGGCAGAATGCAATGGTCCAGACATTAAGACCTGGACCCAAAGGTGTTGTCTGTGTAAAGTCTACGTAAACCTAGAGTGTTTGGCACCTATGTAATTTTCAGGGTCCTATCCTGGATTCTTATGGAAAATAACAAAAAATGATTCATGTTTATAACAAGTAGAGATTAACTTTTAGAGTTGTTTAGAGAACTTAAGAAAGATTCTCTTTCATGAGGTCATAAACTTGGTGCTTTAGGCTAAATAGAGTCTGACAGGCATGTTTGTTCAGGAAACATTTATTACTGAGCTATCCAGGGACATCCACAATTACTGTCATGAGTTGTCTGATGATTAAAGAGCAGAATGAGCAAAACGGAAGATTAAAGGCACTGAAGAAGGAGCAGCGATGTCTGTCTTCACTGAGAGTACCCAGCTGACAGGAAATCTTGAACCATTCAGGAATTTGCATGTGTGTGTGTGCACGCTGAAACGTGCTGTACGTTTCTTAGACAGCAACTGCCATGCTTCCGTAACCCTTTACATGTGTAACATCATCAAAGGGCACAGATCTTACGGTCTGCACCCTTATCTCTTCAGAGAGTGCATCATGCAGAATTTCTACACTAATGGGCGTGTATCAGTGCTGCTCAAGTGTGTGCTTTTCTGTGGCCCTTCTGTGATGCCTCGTAATCCCTAGTACCTACAAAATGACTTTCATGCTCTTTCCACTTTCAGTGTTCCTGCCAAAAAACAGGCAGTGGCAGAACTGCCAATAGTTTCTACAAGTTTCTGGTTTCTTTCCCCACTGTTGTCTGGCTTCCAGTTTATCCGGTACTGGGGTAACCCTTTTACTGCAGTACTGTGTGAAAGCCTTTGCAGCTGTATTGTGGTAATACTCGCCTCCAATAGAAGCGCAGTGACTCACCCCAGGGGTGGATGGCGAGGGGAGAACCTGCCAGGTTCCACCTGAAATGAAGGACAAAAGGTTTTCCTCATGTGTCCTTGGGCCATGTATTCATTCACTCTCCCTGTCAGTCAGACCTGCCTGGGTTTGCTTCTTCTGGGGAGCTCCCCAGAGATGACTAGCAGTGATAAAAACTCATCATCATTTAAGATGTGATTTGATCTAAATGTGTATAAGGGCCAGCAAATATGCCAACCCCTATATAATCACTAGGATCCATTCTGAATAGCCAAAAATATTGGTATATAAAAAGAAATAATGTTCAATCAATAAACTGTGGGAGGAAAAGGGATGTCCTAAAAGTTTTACCTCTAGAAATGATGAGATGGCAATAGAAAAGCGACATTTTGCAGGACAGTCTACAGTTGGGACAATTCAGCACAGCATCATCTGTTCCTTCAGAATTCCTTCTCTACGTCGCTAGGGAGGTCCATGTAAATACATCCTAGAAAAAGTGTGGGGACACCCATGAAATGGCCCATTCAGGACATAGTATATGAAGGGTTAGATTATATAATTGTCTGATATCTACCTTTTCATTTCTTCATTCCTCAAGGAATATTTTCCCTTTGTCTTTACCTAGAATGGGCCTGGAGAGCACCCTGCCTGCAAATGGGATTGAAACAAACAGAAGAATAAAGAAAAAAACAATCCTCGTCCCTGGAGTCTCTTCACCTGCAAACACTTCTCTTTCTGTGTGTGCATGGCTACATGTACTGCAACTTTATGACTACGCTGGGTTCCCCTGGGGAGCTTCAAACTCTCTTAATGCTTATGACTGCCAATCAATTTCCATCCAGCAATATCCTCCATAGAAAAGACGTGAAATAGGCAAGTAGAAAACAAATATTCATTACTCCAGGAGTTAAAGTAGCATCCATTTGGATTGCACATCTGTAAAAGGTCAATAAATTGAAGGCAATGCTCATAATTACATTGCAGGCCAGGCTGAAAAAATGATGCATTCCTCCAGAGCAATTTGCTATTGTTGGGGTTTAGGAAACGTCTCCCTCCCTGCTGCTGCCAAAAGGAAAAAAAAAAAAAAAAAGAAGAGAAAAAAGAGAGTTCTTTTTTTGGATGTTGATGATTAAATAAAAGAATGCTGAATGGCAATAGTCATTAGACCAGCAGGAGGAATAAATAAGGAACATCATTGGTAGTTGTAAATAACGGATGCCGTTTTGAGCACAAAGCAACACATCTGGTAATTATTCTCAATTCCACTCCAATTGCTTTGATTTGGCAGCATAAGGTGCTACAATGAATTCTGCCTTTATTTATTTATTTATTTGCAAATCAGTGTTTAATTGTAAATTGTCTTGGAGGAATCAATGGGATTTATTGCTTCTGTCATGTGAGGTGTGAAATGTTTGCCATTAGTGAACAATGGATTATTTTTTAATAACCTCTGCCTAATGTCCTTTTTGCTCGTAATAGGGTTGTTTTGGAATGGGTAGAAGTTGTTTTTGATCCTCCCCTTCCTCACATACTTACACTTTTTTTCTCTCTGCTTATACTTTCTTATGGCTGCTCATTTGATTTCTTATTAACATTACTTCCTTTATTAAAACAGCATTTAAACAAGACTACTCTGCCAAAGCATCTTCATGTGACCTTCTGCCAACTACTTTCAGGCAGATGTTTTGCAGGAGCATGGTTGGACCTAACCAAGACATATAGCTCATTAACCAAAAAGTATGATTTTGGTTTTTTGTCTTTTCTTAGCCTTGATTAATTTTCCATTATGATTTGTGTTTGTCTTTAGAAAGAATCCTTCCTATCCATTGTCACTCTCTCCTGAAATTCAAGATAAAATCCCTCCTCCTCTCCAAAACAAAAGATAAATGAAGAAGGTAGAGGTTTTCTTGTCTCTTTTTCTTTTCAGTAATTATTAGAAAATTTCAAAAAAATAAAAGGAATTTTGAAGAAATTTGCATTTACAAAAAGTCTCTGGCTTTGACTGATAGGAAGGATTGTGGATGTTCCTTTCCTCTGCCAAGAATTTCAGTTTATTCTTGCACATAGTATGTCCAAACAGCACCAGGGGTGATGGAGACTATTGCACCTTTAAAACGTCTCTGGGCCTTGGCTCCTTATCTATGACACAGTAATAAAGTACCTTTTTTTCTGAATTGTCTGCTGAGATTATAACCATGTCAGGACTTCTCTTTTATTACAGTGCATACAGTACTTAGCAGAACAGGGTTGCAGTCACAGTTGCTTTCTCCAGATGATACTGTAATTACTACATTAATTTGTATAACAACCTTCAATCCTCTGGCTGGGACATTCCTTCCCCTGAGCCACACTTATTCCTGGACTAGACTGACACATCCTCTCTCCTTCGGATAGGGTTCTGGTTGGTTGAAGCTGAGATGTTATTTTTGGAAAAGTGGGAAGGGGGAGATTTTTTTTTTAAATTTTATTTTAATGAGGAAACATTGATTTTCACAAAATTACCTTTACTTTAAAACTAAATGAAGAAACAATCCCCACCATCCAGGCTTACAGCCCATCTGTTTGAAGCTGATGATAGTATTTTTGGGGAACTGGAGCCCAGGTGATTGCAGGGACAACTTCCCAGACTGGGCTGCAACTCACCAGACCTCAGTGGAGCCCAGAAAGCCCCTGAAAAAGTCCCAGAAAACCAGAGGAAGGAGAAGACCCTCCTGTTTGCCAGCTGTGAAGACTCTGCTCCCCTAGGGATGACTAGAAAGCTGTCTCCTTGAAAGTCACTCTTCTGCAGAACAGCAAAGTCACTGAAGCTGGGCACAAAGTCCCCCTCTTTTCCTCCAGTGACAATCACTGCGCATTTAGCTCTCCCGTGGAATGGAGCAGGAGAGATAATTAACACAGTACGTCATAAAGAGATGGTGCCGGTGGGGAAAACGGAGCTGCATGAGCTGTCTGTGTTCATACCCTGTGCGGTCCTCTTGTCATGAGACCCTAACTGTATGATTAAGAATGACAAGTCTTAACCCCTCCGGTCCAGGGGTCTCTGAGCTCTCCTGCACTGGTCTCATCCCATTTTCTTTCTCAGAATTACAGCAATTAGCCACAGAAAAGACATATTAGTCTGTCTATCCCACACTCTCTCTCTTCTCCTTGGACAGAGCTAAATGAATCCCTATATTCGTGCGGTTCATTGTCCAGTTAATTTTAAAATGACTCCAACAATGAAGATTCCTTCAGAAAGCTGTTTCATTGACTAATGTTTCTCTCATGGACTGATTAGCACCCATACATGAAAGAATAATTTTTATTTGGGGAAGAGGTGAAACTGAAGTGTTACCCTTGTAGACCATTCACCAGATGGCTCCCCTGGGCATAGGTTAACCCTCTATATTGGGTTCAGTCATGTATTGACCAGCAGTCTCTATTTTGCCTGTGGGGTATGTTTTGTGTCTAGTCAACACTTCCAGATCTGGGATGCAACTTCTGGTGAACCACAGAGAGAAAACTGTTCACATTGTTGGAAAACAGTTCACTTGTAGCTGTTTTGTTTAAAACAAAAAGAAATAGGTATTGGGGGCGCAGAGAGGGGAACATCTGCTGAGGATGGAAGTACACAGTTCTGATGATGTTCCCTCAGCAAGATTAAGCTGGGTTCAGGGTTGAGTCTGGCTCAAAATTCAGACAGAGTCACACTTTCAATTTTTTTTTTTAATGGACTGCAGTAATTGAGTGTGTGTGAGGGGAAGAAGGGAAAGTAGCAGAGAAGAATGGAAGGAGAAAGGATTCAAAATGTTGATCCAGAATACCAGAACTCAGGGTCTCTCAGACCCTCATTTCCTACTTGCAGGAAATGAGGATTAAGATACTTCCTATGGACAGCTGAGTCAGAAGATAAGCTTTGTTATTATTTTTTTCTTGGTGCAAAATGTCCCTGTTTAAATTCTACAAAATAATAATTATTGAAGACACACAGAAAATCTAGGTAAATTCCAACCCATTGGGAATGAATGCTGTTTTCAAGTTATATTTGTTTTTGCATTTGTTTTCCTTCTTTTTAGCTAACAGTGCCCCATACTTAAATATCCCCTGAAGGGAAAAAAAATGTTAAAACCTACAGAACAGCTGACATAAAGAAAAGGACTTGAAAGAGCACCTGACTAAAGTGGTTATTATTATTCACCTTGATACACATTCACACATACACACACACACACACATTAATCCTTAGCAACCTCTTTACTAACAACTTCTTTGACAGTTGAGAGAGTTCCACTTCAGTAATAAGAATTTATTGCATTTTATCAATAACAAGATCAAAATTGCCCGGGAGTATCTCTTCAATTCCAACAGGCACGTGTCCACCCAGACATTTTGTAAAACTTTTTGAGCTTGATAGACAGCTCACTGATACCTACAGTGGTGTTAATGTCAACTGTACTGAGTGTTGGATGAGATCCTCAGGTTTGTTTTTGCATCCTCACTCACAAAAAAAAAAAAGAAAGAATATTAAACATAGAAGTCTGATTCTGGCAAGTGGGAAAAATCCTCAGCCCACAGATGGAATCTTTTTTAGTGAATTATAGAAATTTTTCAATTTGGGGGAGGGAGAGAACTGTGATTTTACATTCAAAAATTAAGAAATAAAATTAATCACTCTGATACATCACTCCAGAAATTTCTGTCTCTGTTTAACTTGTGGTTTAAATCTCCAGAAGGTAAAAAGCAAATGAGCCATCCAAAACAAGAAATGTTGCCCATCCCACATCTGAAGTGCTCACTGGTTCCAGACCTTACCAGTGAGTCCGAGCAAACCCAACAAAAGTTGAGTGAGAGGAAGAATTGCTTCCAAGTCACGACTGAATTTCATCCTTAATGAGGCAAGAGACCTGGAGATGGGCATAACATTCGAGTGCAAAGATACCCATTACCAGTCAGCACAGGGGAGTACAGAGGCTCTGGGAATACAAGCCAGGACTTCCACCACTCGCGCTAAAGAGCACACTACTTCTGCAGGGCTACTGCCAGGAGTGAAAAATAACAACTATGGGGAGTTGCTGAAGCCATCTCAGTAATATATCTTGGAGACTAAGACCATGCACAGTTTGAGTTAAAGTCTGACCTATAGAAATCTAGTCTCAATTACTGGGCAATCAATCTTGGGAAATACGTATTCCCACTAAATGATGATGTGCTTGATCCATCATCAGAACAGGTATAGCCAAGCATGTCCTGAGGGAATCTGGTTGCTGGAGTATTGCCCCTCGTTTCCTAGCTCAGCGGTGTGTTCAAAGGTTCACTGTAAAATTGAGAACTGGGAAGAAAGACTTGCACGTAATGTGGAAAGAAGCTCTACGAAGCTCTACAATACTCTCCCAAGCCCTCAGCTATTTTTTCCCTTGTAATTTCAGAGACCTCTGCCAGGTACTGGACGTGTAGAGATTTCATCTGCTGCATGGATCCAGGTGCCTTTATGGTTCTGCCCCTTTACCACAGAATACCTCACAAGCGTTGGTGGACGTTATCCTTGCAGCATATTAAAGAACAAGACAAGTAATTTCAGAGTGAAAATTTATCAGTGAAATTTAACAAATTTAACAGTGAAATCAGCTCATTGCAAGGTCATTCTCCCTTGCACTGCGAGATAACAAAAACTATAATCCAGTCCTGCTTGGCTGGGGTATTGCTCTTCGGTTGTTCTCCCTCTGGTGAGACTAAGCTAAAAGGGATAATCATAAGGTTTAGGTAACTAGAAGTAACTCTGTAAAACTCTTTCCTCCTCCTGGCTTGATTCTTCACACAGGCAGGAAGAACTAGAGACACGTGAGACAGACATTCCTCATCTAATTCCTAGCTTGATGTTTCAAGTGAAGAAAATAAGATTATCTGGACCAAATAATCTAATTGCGAGGGTGGGAGTGACTGATGGCCACAGAAAGTGGCCTACCTTCAACAAATAAACCTCAGCTTCTGCAAAAGGCTACGCTGGCAACACCTCCTGCTGCCAAACTGCCTGCTCTTGTCTGGCTCATCACTTTGCACATATCCAGCTATAAAGAGCTGGCCCGTGGCATGCAAGAGCACTCTGCAGAATTCTTCCCACCAGAAATGTCCTCCTTGGCATCAGGTGGAACTGCCTCCCTTCTGTCTCCCCCTGTCTCCTCACTTCCCCCCTTTTTTTTGTTTCCATTCATTGAGAAGGGATAGAAACCAGCTTTTTTTCAGTTTCATCCTGTTGGTCTTCCATACATGTAAGAAATTCTCTGGCAGGATAATGTATACCAAAGCCTGCTCTAAGGTACCCCACAGTAAATCAGACTGACTTTTAAGAACGTCTGTGGAGTTGCTGCTTAGTCACCACCATTTAAAAAGAAGAAAACCTGGTCCTATTCTATCACCTGTTTGTTATAGAATCACCTTCTAGAAATTAAGGTGATATTACCTAAGAGAGAGGCAGGCAGGCAGAAAAAAAGAAAGGAAGAAATAAATAAAGATGGTGAGAAAGAAAGAAAGGAAGAAAATAAAGGAAGAAAAGGAAGAAAGAAAGGAAGAAAAGGAAGGAAGAAAAGGAAGGAAGGAAGGAGGAAGGAAGGAAGGAAGGAAGGAAGGAAGGAAGGAAGGAAGGAAGGAAGGAAGGAAGGAAGGAAGGAAGGAAGGAAGGAAGGAAGGAAGGAAGGAAGGAAGGAAGGAAGGAAGGAAGGAAGGAAGGAAGGAAGGAAGGAAGGAAGGAAGGAAGGAAGGAAGGAAGGAAGGAAGGAAGGAAGGAAGGAAGGAAGGAAGGAAGGAAGGAAGGAAGGAAGGAAGGAAGGAAGGAAGGAAGGAAGGAAGGAAGGAAGGAAGGAAGGAAGGAAGGAAGGAAGAAAGAAAGAAAGAAAGAAAGAAAGAAAGAAAGAAAGAAAGAAAGAAAGAAAGAAAGAAAGAAAGAAAGAAAGAAAGAAAGAAAGAAAGAAAGAAAGAAAGAAAGAAAGAAAGAAAGAAAGAAAGAAAGAAAGAAAGAGACATTCTTACTTCCAGTGAAAAGAAATAGGAATGAATTCTAAAAAATAATACTTTGGTAAATCGAAAATAAAACCAAATCTTTTTTCTGTAGAATTGCCCCTGATTTCTAAAAAATCTACAGATATAGGACCTGAGCAATGCCTGTGCACACACAGCCCACATAGTACCTAGTTATGTGCAAATCCACATATTCAAATTAGAGTGATTTTCTTTGGTAGGAGGAATTAAACTGAATTTTCTTTTACCCAGAATACTACAATGAGAACAAATAATGTAAGTATACACTTAAAAAAATCATGATCTAAAGAAATAATGGGAGGGAGCATTTTCTGATGCTCATGAAAACAGCTACTCTGTCATGATGTTGATTTTAAGTAGCCTTTCTTTGAAATTCATATGACTGATACCAGCTGGAGGTATATTCCCATTTTTGTTTAATGCTGTCCTTGCAATAAAAGTTTTATATATTATATATTTTATATATATGCTTTTTAATTCCACTGTTTCCTTGCACTTTGTGGGTCCCTGGTGGATTTGGCTGGGGAGGAAAGGGAAATGCAACAAGCAGGTTGACTTTTCTTCTGTGTGAAACACTGTTGAAATCAGCAGAAAAGAGCTAAGAAATCTGTCTGACATGCTGTTAAAACCAAGAAACTGTTACTACAGGAGGACTCTTGACAAGGTGTCAGAGTGCACACACTGAAACAAGTTGCTTCATGGGCAGCCGAATGTGTAAACCCTCTTCCAATGTCCCTATCCCCATGAGTTCATTGATGTCTAATAAAAGATGGGCTTATGCGCGTTAATGAGAACTCTCTGCTCTGCTTGGCTGCCAATTTTCATGAAATTTATAGGAACACAATAGCTTTGGGACCTCTTCCACCCCATCAATGATAGGTTAAATTACCCAGTGGGTTCAAAGCTCAAAGGGGGAGCCCTTGACAGATTGACTGATAGATGGGCCCAGGCACACACTTGCAAACAAACAGCTTTGTACAAGTCTGATTTCCTTTGGAAAGGAGCAGGGGTTTTATTGGTCCCAGCCAATAGATGGGATAACTTATAACAGATTGCCTCCTATTGCCTTCTTAAAATATTGCTTCAATGACAACTAAATGGCAAAACACCTTCCGGATTTTGCAGATGACACTTTAATGCTTCCCTGGGCCAAGTGTCTTTGCTGAGCTTGAGAAGCTATGATACCATCACTGGTGAAGGTGTTACAACTGCAAATGTGCTGAAAGCAAAGGTCTAGAAGAGAAGGAGAGCTTTTCAGAAGCATGCCCTTCATTTTAAAGGGCAAGGCCGTGGCTTTGAGAAGCCAAACATCTCTGAAGAACGATTTTGTTTGTGCTGCAGGGGTATTTACTGTTCTAAGATTTCCTGGCATGTGGGTGGTGTACGTAGAACAGATTTACGTTAAAAGGGGTGGGGGAGAACTTTCAAAGGAGCTTCAAAAGGACAATATCCCAACCCACTGTCTATTTGGGGGATTTTATTTGGACAGAGCTGTTGCCGAGCCTTTTGTGACCAGACATTTGTACGAGTTTTATTGCATGTTTGCACGGCTGCACGCAGGAGATAATGTAACTGACAGGCTAGTGATGACAGATTTCTACAGCGCAGAGGATTCAGGGAGGTCAGGAATGGGGCTACATCCTCTCCAGAATGCAGCACCATCTTTTCCTTTTTTTCTTGCAATGCCAGCAACAAGACGTTCCCCATCCACAGGGAAGAGGCACATGGGTGGGTGCTAAGGTCGTGACAGGCTGGGCCCAGGGGAGCTCCACACCAAACTCCCCTCCGATGCACCCCTATGCCCTCTGGTTCACTTTCTAACACACTTCCAAAAGCCTGGAGAGGACTCATGCAAAGCTGAGGTGAGGAAAGAGGACAAAATGAATAAAGAAGGTGGCCAAATTTAGGTAAGGTACTGAATAGGATTTAGAAGACATGACTTCTGCTCCAGGCTGTGTAATGAGGTGCTGCTCCCAAACCACAATGACTCACTGTTCCTCAATTTCCTGGTCCATACACTGAGCAAGGCAAAGAGGCTGATGATTTCATCTGAAAGAGGCTTTGAGAGCCTTTGACAAAGCTGCAGAAGGGCTGAGTACTGTCTACATCACCCAGCAGAGCAGCACCCGTTTTGGAGGATCTTTTGGCCCTTCTGCACTTTGTGGATAAAGGTGAGGAGCTTCACAGTGCTGGTACAGCAATGGGGACAGAAAGGAACTACGGTCTCACTTTGCACCGGACTCCGTTCTCTTCTACGGTCAGGAATGGATGTGTTCACAACTGGCTTAGTAGTTGAGGCACGTCTGTAGGAAACATGTCTAGCTGTGGAAAGCTACAAGAATGGGAGAACAGAAAAAGAAAAAGGAAAAGAAGAAAAAACACCAGTTGGAGGCATACACAGAGGGAGAAACCCTTCTGCAAAATTTCCATGCTGGTTTCTGCAACTCTCAACCTTTTCTCTTTAACACTAACTTGCCAAAATAAGCTATAGTTTGCATTTTCAGTGGTTGCTTTTTTGGCTGTAATTTTTCCTGTGCTCACAACTCAGCTCTAAATACATTTGCAGGAGGAGAAACGAACGAGTGCCCTTCCTGGTAGCAAATCCACTAACTGTCTCTGCACTTCATCAGGCTGTGAAAGGCAGACTTCACACTGTGAGAAACAGCCCAGGATAAATCAAACCATTCACTCCATTCATCTTTTGAATGTCTTTTGCATGTGTTCAGATTGTATCATGGTGTAGATAATGCTGAAAGACTCTTCAATATTTGCTTTTAATTGTTGGCGGTTACAATGTTCAGCTTTCAGAGAGGGAACGAGATTGCTGAAAAAAATTCAAATAAACAGACACCAAATTAATCGTAAGAACATGTTTAAGGCTCAGTTATTTGGACTTTTCTCAAGGAAACCTTCCATGGAGGACTTGGTCCAAAAGCCACTGGAGCCTGAGTAGGCTTTGGATCAAATCCTAAATAGTTTTATGAGTACACACTGTTTTTTCAGACTTCATCTCTATACCTCTGGAGACTTATGAATTTTCACAGAGTAGAAAAAAATCTTACCCCCATTCAGGACCAGAGTGCCTGCCCTGGCTGCAGAAAGTCCTGCTGACAGTGCAAGAAGTTGCTTACATGGAGAAGATACCATTAAGTGACTAGTTCATGCATTTTACCTGTCCTTTAATGGGTAGAAAAAGAGCGAGACACAATCACAGAAGAGAGTGCACATTACACCCTGTCAAGAAACCCTACCAAATCTAAGCACTTCTGACATGCTTCTGCAGGGGTAATTGAGCATTTGGATTGTGTATACCTCGACCGCAATTTCTCAAGGATGTCAGCTGATGAATGTGAGCATTTCCCTGGATTTCTGTCTTCACGCTGAAGGCAAATCATATGTGGTCTACAAGCTCTGCTGGCTCATGTGATCTCAGTGGGTTCAACCAAGGGCCATGCATTTGTTTATGATCTGTCTGGAGCTGGTGAAGAACTACTTCTTGATATAAAACCAGCAGAATTGTGTCCTGGACCAACATGCCTTTCTTTTTTCAAGGGTGCAGGAGAGGACAGTCTTATAGCAATCTGCTTGTCCCAAGCTTCATGTCTGGTAGAAACCTAACTGCTGGTTTTCCTGCATTCAATGACAGGATCTTGAAAACAGCTGCTAGGAACAGTGGAAACCTCAGGGCCAGGTTGGCTTCAGGATTTTCTTTTGAACACTTTGCAGGCAGGAGGACCAGTTTATCAAAACAAGTCATGTGAAGTATAATATTCTACCCTGGCACTGCTAAATGGCAACACTTGTGATAGCTCTTTCCCATTCTGCTAATTGAAATAGCAGCAGCAGGTGCATACATGCCCACGAAAGTAATCCTTTCTCCTGTAAGCAATGGAAAATGTCTCACACAGCATACTGCCTTACACACTTAATTTTCACTGCACCCTGAGCTATAGGGAGGTACAGATCTCCCTTGCTCCAAAGCAAGCAGCGGTGTCTCAAAGAAGCAAAGAGACATGGCCAAGGTAACGCAGGCTGTCAGTGACAGATCACACACTTGAACAAAAAGTCCAGGTTGACCCTCCTGGGCTGTCCTTTTCCACTCCTAACAGAAGCAAGTGACAAAAGCAGCCCAGCAACATCCGCTGGCTTAATAACAATCATTACTATGCTAGGAGACTGGAGGGATAATGCAGTCCCAAAGCATGGACATGAACTAATGTCATCAGCATTGGTATAAATAGGGTGTCTGCATTTAATTAATAAATAATAGGCTGCAATGCTAATCTTCTTCTGCTAACTCTTTTCTAAAGGTGCAATCTATTAATCTCATGTCACTGCCAGTCTGGTCACTTCTTTTTTTAGATTCAAGACAGAAAAAAAAAAGCTAGAAATAAATGGATCTTAAATACAGCAGAGCAATGGAATAGCACAGCCAGCATTACGATCCACTGCTGATTTCAATCCTTAGCTACAAATTTTTCCCCCTAAGGATGGATATAATACTTTAAAGAGAGAGGAAGGCTCACAGTGTTGTTAAAGGTCAGCATGTTACTAATGTCTGCAAAATGGAGGTTTTTTTCCCCTGATTATCTGCCCATGGAAATTCTGTTGCTCTACAATGTCTCTTGACATGCAGTAAGACTCATTCTGTGGGCACGAGCTAAGGCAGGTGAGATATTCCTATTGAGATGGAGACATCTGAAAAGCACTAGAAATGTCTCACCTGTTTGGCACATAGTGGGACTAGGAAGCTAGAAACTCAAGGAGAAGAAACATTTGTGTTGGTATGGAAATGTGGTGTGGGGGAAATGACAGCACTGCTCACCTGGGAGTCATGCAAATGACTTCCTTTGCATATGAATATCCACTTTCCAGGAAGCTTCCTTCTCAGTGCTCTGAATGAACTCCATCATGTCTATAGACACAATGAAGATTTTCACCTGTTCAGCTTCAGGATTATCACCCTGCTGTGCCTGTTCTAGGGCCTCTTTAGAAAAACCTGGAAAACTTTGCCCCAGGAAAATATTGCCACTCACGGTTTTGTGTGCAGGAGGTGGAGGGAGACGTGTATTTAGGTCAAAAAACAAGTTTCCATTGAAATCATTTTGACTGGAAAATATATCCTACTATCTCTAGTTACATATAATTGATCGCAAAAATGTATCCTTACTAATTGAACTGATTTTCAAAATTATTCAAAGCTTTTCAGAAAATTAATCTCTGCAGTTCCAACCTGTTTAATATCAAAGTTGTGCTGAAACCTCAAAAGGGTCATTCTATGGCTAAATTTCTTTATTCTTCAGTCAAATGCAAGTCAGATGTCTTAGCACAGAATGTCTGGGTGAAATTTTATTGTCAGTCTATGCAAGAGGTTAAATGAGATCTAATGATTCCTTCTAGATCTAAAACCTATTAATTTCCTTTTAATCTAGCCAGAAACACCAGAAGAATGGCTAGTGCTCCAGTGTTCTGGCCTTTCCTCTCAAAGTCCAAACTTCAATAAAGGAACATAACAGGCTCTAATAAAAACCACATTGCCTGTAATAGCAGAGAAGAGGGCTGGATCACACACTGAGATCAAGGAGAGACAGAGATGAATTCAGCTCATTGCAAACACTGGAGAATACACTTGCATCAGGATTTGAATTTCTGTTGTGAGACATGATGTTCGACCCGTGTTTTGTTCTAGGTGGCTCTGGCCCCTTTGAAGAGTTCCCTGTAAAGAGATAGTTGGTATTCAGGGACCCACTATATCCCAGTTTCCGCTTGCACCCTTGTTTCTCCCACACTACCCATGGACCTGCCTCCCCTATATAGGGAAGGGCATGGAGGCATAACAGGCCCTCTGTCAGTGTGGTGTGTCCCTCAGGCATCTGATGAACCTCAGTTTCATTTCCACGAGCAAGCTTGTACACCAAAGACAGCTACGTGGCCTTAGCTGTGACCAGATACACCAACCAGGACCACGTGGTATGACTGTGCAAGAGGAAGTTCCTTATCAAGAAGGAGGCCATGCAATTAGCTTAAGGTTTTGCGTATGTTATTCAGGATGTCACTTGCTTTTTCTCAGAGGATGTGTCCCCAAAAGGAGCTTTGCTTAAAGGCCGTCCTTAATGTTTCTTTTCCCCAGGTAGACCCTATCTCCACAGACCCTGTCCTGATGTATTAGTTTCACTTCCAGTTGTGGAACCCAGCATAATGCTTTTTCTCACACCTGGGAAGACACTATATGACAGGTCTGCATCCATACACTGTATCTGGTCTTCTCTTTAGAGAGTAAGCTCTTAAGGAAAAGGGGGCCTCCGTCTGTTCTGTATGGTACAATGAACCTGGTGTCATGGTTCATAACAGGTCTCCCAGGCACTGCCGCAAGATAGATAGTAAATAATTAGATTTCTGATCTAGGGAGTGGAGAGAGTGCTTTGGTTCAGTCCAATCTCTAAAGTCATTAAACTCATACTATCTTCATTCCCACTTGCCTGAGGTTCTGGCCCATTCTCCCACATCTTTTCTTCATTAGCTATTCATAATAATAACAGTCATAGTCATTTTGAAAAAAAAGAAAAATCCAAGAAAGCAACTCATCCAATGTACCTTACGTTGTGGCAACATAATTTCATGTTAATTGGATGGCTGCTTAGAAGTGTCAGTGTTTTGTGTTTTATAATCAAGGCATCTGGCCATTCAACAGCGGCTCAAGAGATAGATAGATAAATATCTCTTTTTGGGGAAATTCACTACCATTCAAATGGCAGTTCATGGTCAGGAAGTATTTTACTAGCTATGAGTTCCTGCATACTAGGTTTGATGCTAAAAGAAAGCATCCCTCCACTAAGACCAGTCTTAATACATTTGAGTTACTTATCCCTTGTTTTTAACACTCTTGTAGTCCTGTTGGGCAATCTCAACTTGTATTATGAAACAAACCTGCCCTGGCATGAGACGTGCTGCTGCAGTTCCCACAAGCATGAGCAGGCAGTGTCTGACTTGATTCCACTGTAAAAGTGAAAGGAATCAGCCCCACAAAGTTGGCTCCAACTAGTTGGAAGAACATTATTTGGGGAGATTTTCAAAGGGAATATTTAGACACCCAAGGCCCATTGACTTTATGTGAGATTTGAGCAGTGAAACACATTTGACACTTTTGAACATCTCTATTTATCTAACAAAGTTACTTCTGTGGAATTAATGATTAGAGAACCTGCGCACCTAATGATCTTTAATACAGGTATGCTTGCAGCACCAATGCTATTTTATAGAAGGAAACTGGAATCAGAGCAAGATGTTGGGCCAATTTTATGTATATATTCAGACAGTCAAAGATAATATTAATCATGAGATATAAATTGAGTGAGAATAATAGCCTGACCCTAAGTAAGCTTTTCGAGGTCAGGAAGGAAATCTGTGGCAAGGCAAGAAGTTAAGCCTCAGTCTTCCAAGCTGCAGTCTATTGCCCTGTGTAGAGCTTTCCCTTCCTCTGTGCAGGATCAGGCTGCAAGACTGCCCTTAAAATTGAAAAGAAAGGAAACATTCCCTCACTAATTGAAGCCAACTGTTTATCCTCCCTGGGGGAAAATGTTTCAGTGCAGTGCTGCCTTGAAAATTACCTCTTTACAAATTATATTACAAGGGGCCATATTCATTTTCCACCACAGATTCCAAAACAGGCTGGTTTTAAAGATAAAAATATTTTTCTTAATTATGAAAACACATTTTAAAGACACTGATGTTAAACACTGCTTTTAATTTTAAGCCTTTTTTTTTTTTAAATTCTCTTTCAGCCATGAGAATGGGAGTGGTAGCAAACCCAAATACGGAAATGAAAATGGAAATTGACTTTAAAAAGGAATCAAAATTGATCAGGTTATCTCTAATGCATAGGCAGATTGGGACACAGCCCCTCTTATTCTTCCCCTGGCATTATGAAGCAAACACATTAATGGAGAAAGATGCCTTCCCTTTTTAGGACAAAACCCCAGCATCTCCTAGAATTCATAGATTTTACATAGCAATTTTTATTCATAGATCTTAACGAGGGTTTCAGAAAAGTCAAGTATCATCAGTCATATGATACTGATGGAAAACTGTGGCATGGAAAGGTGAAAGTTGTGATTCATCTTACCTCTCTTCAGGTGTCTAAAGGTGAGATATCTAAATCTGAGTTAATTGCTGTAGGTTCATTCCAGATTCAGTGGAGAGAGAGAGAAGGGAAACTTCCAAGGACCAATTTATCCCATCTGTCTTAGGATGAGGTGAATCACAGTTTGGAAGCACCTCAGTCCCTCCACTGTCCATAGGCGGGGCCTGGATGTCTAACTTAGATTATAGGCCTAATATTTACGTGCTAAAGATAGGCAGAATGAATCTTGCCTGAAATAACATTTTAAGGACAGTGGCACAGAAGTTCTATTTAAAATTTCTTCTGTCCAAGGCTCCTAAGAGGCACAGTTTCTGGGTAAAAGCACTAGAAACAGTTTACTCAGGCAGCTAAATTATTTACATAGGGATTTTCTACCTCTCAAACTGATTTCATGTACATACTGCAAAATATATACGTAGCAATCAGAAAATGCTGTGTATGCCATGGAGAAAAGTTTTCCTGACCTCTGGTGTCTCCTCAGTCTCGAAACCTTGCAAGTTGTGATACCATAATCTGGGATCTCAGCAGGCAATGGACAAACCCCTTCTCACTGAAAATCCCACTCGGAGAAGAGAGGAGTTCAGGGTTGAGCCAGTCTTATTTTAAATTGCTCAGTTGTAACCTCTGTGTGCCAGCTGCTGAGGGTACTGACTATAGTCCAGATATTTCCTAGCTCCCACATCACGGTAAAACTCACTTTCCAGAAAGACCCTGGATTACTCCAGAGTCAAAGGTCTTTGCAAGCATGCAGTAAACAAGTGACAGTCACGAAGACACAGGCACACAGCGTTATGTGCTGAGCAGTGGACACAGTTTATACCCTGGCAATACTTTAGGCAGCAGTATAACTGTAGGAACTGTACCAGATCTGGAAACAAGAAGATCATTTATTTAGATCTGGGGGTTTAAAAGTGTTTAGGTACTTGATTGACATTGATTACAGATGAGGTTAGATGGATAAACAAATACACATTCATTAAATGTTTATGTCAGTTGCATGCAACTGTAAGTTGCCAGAAAAGAACAGAAATTCGGACCTAGAGTAATGATGGCAGGCAGGGGAATAACTGTGGATGCCTTACAGTATTTTTTGTTGTTAAGTATAAAACATAGAATCATAGAATTATAGAATCTTTGAGTTAGAAGGGACCTTTTAAGGTCATCTTGTTCCACCCCCCTGCAATGAGCAGGGACAACTTCAGCTAGACAAGGTTTCTCAGAGACCTGTCCAACCTGACCCTGAATGCCTCTTTTTATCCCAATCCTAAGTGACCTGCAACCAGTGAGTTTTCTGCCAGATGCCTCAGTTTCCTTTGTACTAATTCTTCTCATTGTCATTCCTTCTTACATCACATTTTGCGCCAGAACTCTTCTAAGACCTCTGCCTTCCTGGTACAGCAATCAGCAACAATGGCATTTTGATGTGGGGAGAGAGACGGGATGTTATGCATTACAGGCCTTGCCCAATGTTTGCTTGTGCATTTTCATTAAAGTATCACTTGGTAAAATACAGAAAAAGAACCCACACAACAGGAGAAAGGACAACACCAAACCCCTCACACCTAACTCGTTGCTGACTGGGGATGTTGGTGCATCACCATTCCAGGAGTTGGGCTTGGACTCAGTCTAAGAACATTTTGATCCTTTGTGAATGTTAGACCAAACTCACGAGGAAGAAGCTTGGAAAATCTCAACAAGCAAATGAAATCTATAATCAGTTACCCTTACTTTATTCAACATCAGGCAGAAAAAATGGCCTATATATTTCCTTTCCCCCAAATGCTTCTCTGAAAGAACAGCAATACATGCCTTCTAATTTTTAAAGAAATGCCCATGTAACCATAACTACAAGTTTGTCAGTAGAAAAATACATAATAAATGGCTTGTTATTTCCACTCTTTTGTGAGACAGTTCATTAGAAACTTCATTTGTCTACATGGATTACATTTATTCAGCTGTATTCTAATAAAATGCACATTGCTTCCAGTAAAGGCAATGCATTTGCTATTGATGTGCTATAAACTACTATACAGAGAGGTGTTATTATATTCCTGTGTAATAACAAGCCAATTATAATGATCAGCAAAACCTTTACAATAAAGTCAGTGCACGAGGAGTGATTATCATAATGCATTCTAACTGTTCAGTGCCATAAATGCTTTGCAATTAATTGTGGAGCATATCTATAAATGTATTATTAATGCTGTATAAAAACCCATTGACGAGCAACCTTTACATTAAAAAAAGATACTAGGATTGTAATGTGTCCCTGAGTTCACCTACGAGGTTGAGCTGTATTTACAAAGGCAGAATTTTTTATAGCATTACATTTCTTATTTCCTCCACTCCCCTCCTCCCCTCACTTCTTCCATTTTTCCCCTGTTGTTGAAGAAACTCTGGTGAGAGGCCTCAATCATGCATCATACTTGATTTTTAGTCCTGTACATAACATTTTAGGCACAGCTACAGGCTTTGACTGGTATCTTAACCCTATGACACTGACAGCCTGACATACATGAATGCCAAAGGCACTAGCCGCAAGGAATAAGCAAATAAAACCATATCACCTGAGCAGGCAATGCAAGAACGTTGAGAAGGAGAAGGGAATCTACGTTACATAATTGATCAAAAGTTGCATGGTAACAGAGAAAAGAACCGATATCCAAACGATGAGCTCAAGACAATGAGCTCCCCAGCCTCTCCCCAGGCTCTGCTCTGGACTCTTCTCCTTCTCGTCAGTAAACTGTTAGGTTACAGATGCTTTATGAAAAATGTGCAATATGGTTTTTTTCCCCTCTTATTCCTTTAATACTTTATTTTAAAAGGTTGTCCTTAGGACCATGTGCTAGAACACGATGTCCTGTGGATCTTTTCCAGTTCCTGTTGATGGGCACCCTTCCATTGATTTCAATCGCAACGGAAATGGCAGACATGAACAAAAGTCTGATGTCCCTTATTTTCTTTCAGCCTGTGAGTGTGGAGCAGAGCACATCAGCCTTCAGCGGTGTCATCGAAAGAAAACATTACACATAAGGATCTGACAGAGCTTTTCTCCCTCAAAATTAAGTTTTACCAGACAGTGGAGAGCCTGAATGGGGTCATCCAGGGCTACTTTGAATTAACTGATCAATTTGTATGCTGGTACATTCTGCCTGCTTGAAAACATGGCCCTGTGAGGACAACAGTCATCTCTCAGTACGGTAACGAAATTCTGAATTTCCACAATAAACCAGGAGATGTTCATTTTCCATTGACTGTAGTCAGTCCCACAACAAACCACAGCTAGAAAGAGAATATTTCCATGAGTACTAAAATGCTCTTTCTAGATCAGGTTTATCTTAAGGTTAAAGGAAAAACAGTACAAATTTTAACCGATTTCAGATTTGGAATAAAATCCAGTGGACAGGTTCTATGTGAACCCAGTGGTTTTGAGCATTGTTGTAGAAGGCTCCATCACACACAATGGGGTCTAAAGCTCAGCTCTGCCTTTCAAAGACTTTGGCTTCACCTGAATTGAGAAAGGAATAATTTGGGTGAGTTTCTTGATTCTGCCCTGGACTCAATGCATCCCTGTCCACACAGGAAGAAAACCAGGACATATTGGCTGGAAGGGTCCGGAGCAATGTTCAAGACTGTGGGATATCTACGGTGACCTTTGTGGTCCTAGGCTAAGCTCCTTCCCTATCCCTTGACCACATGGGCCGAGCGGTGAACACATGTCAAGGCACTGACATCTCTACTTCCCAATACTACAGCATCTCTGACAGCCATTCCTCAGGAGCCCACCCTGCCAATGGTACTAAGGCTTTCTGTTGGTCCTGAAGCTTCCCCAGCCTCTGAGGCAAGAGAGCTGTCTCTCAGTTTAATACCAAGATATTTTGGTTAGGTTCTTGCTTTTCCTTTTTTCCTTCAACTCATGGGCTCGTCTTCTCTCCCCCACAGATTTTTTTAACATAATATTAGATTATTTTTAAACAGTCATTCCTTCTTTTTACCCTTCACACAGAGATACTGCAGCTCAGCACCAGTGTGCTTTTTGCTATTGTATATGTAATTAACAGAGAGGTATTTAACTTTGGGTGTGGTTTTGTATTAATTCCTCCTCAAGTAAAGTAAAACTGTTGATTATGTTTGGGGAAAATCTCAGGAAGAGGAGATGTATGAGACTTAGGAGGAGGATTTGGCATGGAGTTGGAAATCTTTCAAACTACAAGGAAAGATAAAGAGGGAGAAAGATGTTTAAGCTGTTGTGGGCACTGAGGGAAACAAAGGGGGATATGAAGTCCTGGGTGTGGTAAATGATTTGTCCAGAGGTTTTGAGGTCAGACCTCATAAATGTGAAGACAGGAGTCCAACTAGTAGTCTTAGCCTTGCAAGTACAATGGTCACAGCAAAGGTTGGCACATGTGTGTTGCATGACTTTTGCAAGTCCCTGTCTGTGCCTTGCTCTACCAGAGCTATAAAAGATTAAGGTGAGTCACAGTGGGCTCATGGTGATGTTGAAAGAGTTAATGGGGATGTGTTCATAGAGAAGCAAGCTTTGATCTTTTCCCCCAGCTGTGAGAAGGGAGAACTTTATCCATCTCCTGGGGTGTTTGCCAGTGCCATCTGCCTGCTCCTGTTGAATGGGTGTGGGGACCATAAAAGAAAAAGAGATGAGCAGAGGAAGAAAAAGCTATGGCAGGCCACATAAAGGTAGGTTGTATGGATTACCACCTGGAAACAGGACATTCCCTCAGCCTGCTCTGCAGCTTCTGAGGTGGGAATTCTTTTAAAGAAGCCCGCCAAAGGTACAAGATAGGGAACTGCTGCTAAAGTGGCTCCCATGGAGCTTGATATGTTAGGCTCAGAGATAAGGAAGAGATGAGAATTACAAAGGTACAACTCTGATGTGTGCATAGTCCCAGACTTCAGGACTTCTTGCATGCAGACGTAGTCTGAAGTCCAGCAGTGCAGGAGAGGAGATGCTGAGCTCTGCCAGGATTGACATCTCCTTATTTACTCTTAACTCTCTTCTTCAGACCCTTCTGGTGGGCAACCAAATATCCTTTTTGCAAAGCACTTCCAAGGAAGAAGGAAATAATTCTCCATGGATTTGTTAAACCAGCTTGAAGCCAAATTAAGCTGAAGGCAAACCAGTCTTGCTTGCTTTTGGCACTTAAACAGGCCTGCATATGGCTAGTACCTGGATAGGAAGCTTCCTGAGAGGTTTTGGCCATCAGCAGAAGCGACAGAATTGCAATCAGCTAAAGGGAAAACAGCTAAGTGTCAAATAGTTAGTGGGACCTGGGGCTGTGTTTGTCACAGACAAACCCTGGCAGTTGCAGCAGAGAGGTAGTGAGAATTAGAAATGGTGTGGATGAAATAAGGAATAGATCCAGACTTTTGTCCCAAAAGAAAGTAGGGCTCAGAAACCGCTGAGAGACCATTCCGGCCCCATCATCATTGCTGAGCTGATGGAAGGGAATAAAAAGAAACAGAACATAGTGCGTAAGCAAAACACCACTGTTTTGCTGTTTACTGTAAATGAGTTCTTGGACATTTTGCTCTGAAGCTGGAATAAACCACAACCAAGAAGATAATTTCAGAGCCTGCACATTGAGTAATGGGTAGAGAAACGATGCAAGTCAGTTGAAATATGAAGTCCAAACCTTCCAGCTGCTGCTGTCACATCCCCCAAACAGAAGACACAAAAAGACACACTGCACATGCCTCCCTGAAACATATGCAAACAAATTTGCTTGAAAGAACACACACAGACAGAAGTTTTAGTAGATTTGTGAAGTCTTGCATGCAGGTAACACTGCAATGTGGTGAACTGCAGACTCTCCTGTAAATCTCTCAACACTCTCTCTGCAGGACATTGCACCCTTTCAACTCTAAACCAGTTTGGACTTTGCCTTTTTATTTTCTTTAGTCCAGAAACCTCCTGTATCTCTTCCATAAAATGCAGGAAGACCCCAAAAGCACCATGAAGTGTTTCTTGGCAGAGACAACACTGGGCCTGGGTAGCACACTGCATGCATCTTTGCATGCCTTCCTTTATGGACCTTCCTCTGTCCTTTGAGAGGAATGTAGGAGCAATGGAGCATCTAAGCATCACTAACGGAGTACAACTAGAGTAGCAGGAGAGTGCTTTCCTTTTAAAAAATGTTACTCCCCGTACAGCCTAGTGGGACCTTGGGGCTGCATTTATCATAGGTTAACCCTGCCAGCTGCAGCAAGAGTTGTCTAGTGAGAGCTAGAGATATTGTAGATAAATAAGAAATGGCTCCAAACTTTTGCCCCAAACCACAAAACAGACTTGAAATCTTTCCCTAAGTTTGCAAAATTTCAAGTCACTGATATCTACAGACTATTTTTAGACCTGAATATGAGACAAGGAACCAAGAAATATCATCAACAATGGGATGAAAAAAATAGAAAATTCTATCAGATTAAATGGTATTTTTCATGTTCAGAATTTAACGTGGAGTTATAGCTTACATCCCTAAAAGCATATTGGACTACTTAATCTATGGCAAAGTAGTTTCTGTATAGTCCGGCTAAATTTGGACAACACAAAAGCTAATGACAGTTTTTAAGATACCCTTAATAAAGCTAGAATTACACTCTGAATTTTCAGAACAAAATACAAAATTGTTGTCTTTTTATCACATGCTATCAATACTATCACTGCTGAAGTCTCTATAAAATGTCAGAGGACTTTGACCTTCTGATCAGGTCATTTGAAGCTTCATGAAACATTTTGTAGCAGGAATACCTCTATATAACATTTTGTAGCTTGACTGTACATACATATGTACAAACAGGCAGGAATGCAAAATGCAAAATTTTCCCACTAATTTAGACTGTTTCCCTAGAGAAATGTACTGAGAATACATTCATTTCTAGTTCCTGTGAGATTAGGAAAATGTAAATAATGCCAGTTTTTATTGAAAAGGATTGCACTCTTTGTCTTGCTCCTAGTCCAATATGGGGATTAACAAAAAAAATAATAAAAACAGCAAAACTAATAAGCGGCACTCTTATTGTGTGTCCATTTTGTTAGGTTGAGTGTAATTTTGTTGGGTTGAGTGTAATTTCTGCCAAACAACATTTTTAATTCTTCCCCAAACCTAGATGGTCTGATAGTCTAAATTCTCTCTCACACACACTAAATGGTAATACCCTTACTTTCAGTTCAGCTGAGAATCTAGACATAAGGAAGGTTAAAGACCAACAAAATTGAGAATCCAGAACAACAGGAAAAATGCTGGGCAGAATCTGATTGGGATGTGTATATAAATTTTGGACTCCCATCAGCTTTGGGTTGTGGGAAAACTTACTGGAGAAGTCAAAGATTCATGTTTTAGCAAAACATGGGTATTTGTCCCTATATAAAACAAAACCTCACTTCCTCAAGAATACTGTTCATCATTTCCAGTAAAAGCCTTCTTGCAAACTACAGTTTCAAAAAGCACTGCTTGCTTTCTTTAATACCTTGTCCTGGCACCAAAACTCCCGTAGCCAGAAGACAGAGGTGTATTCAAAGCGTGGGCTTTGGGCAGACCGAAGACTTGTGCTGTGCAGAAGAGTGGCTTCAAATTCCAAGACCCCTCTTTCCTCATGTCCCATCCTAATACACGGATGGCGTATAATAAGCTACAGCTTAAGTTTCTTTGTTGTTGAAGTTGACCTTTATCTTGCAGTCCTAATGAAGTCTTTTGATGTGCTCCTAAGATACACAGTCTCCTTTTTAGCATTCTGTTTGCCATGCCTGATTTAACCGGTGGGCTCGCAAAGAACCTAAGTTTTCATACAATGTCTCCCCTGAGTGCCAATTGTTCTTTTCTCCCATAGTTGCCCTTGAGTCATGCCATCCTGAAACATCACCCCTGCAGAAGCAGCTTGTCAGTGGGGATTTAGGACAACGTGTCTTTCACGCCAATGATGAGTGCACCCACTTAGCCCCTGCATCATGATCACCACCGATAGGAGAAATATGGGAGCAGAGAGGGTGAGAAAAGATAAGGTTTGTGTCTGTTAGGGAGGTAATTATCTAAAATACAATGGGGAGGGAACCACTGGTCTGATGGATAATGTGGAATCAAACTGCCACTGGAGCCCTTTGCAGTTCAAACCACTCCTCCTGAAAACAGCTGCTTTTAGCAAAAGAGTTTGAAAACCCTTCCCAGAAAGCCAGGCATGTGTTCTCTATTAGTGATTTGCATTTAAAAAAAGAGTGATTGGGAGCTACATACCCTGTAGGCGTACTAAGCAAATTGGCCAGTCTAATTATTATTTTTTGGTATGTCTAATTAAATAGACAAAAGGCCCTCCCTTCACTCTCGCTGTCGGCACAAACTCCGCTGGAATGTGCATAATGTCCCCTTGTTTTCCCAGGCAGCTGAGCCTTTCACTTTTCCCCTAGGAGATCGGCATTGACAACTGCCCATGGCTTACCCAATCCTACTCAGACACGGAGCCAGATCGTCAGATGGGAAGGGAAAGGGGGTAAATTGACCTGGTTCTATTAAAAAATGCTGGACGATGCTGTATGATGTGACATGCCTTTGTTGCAGGTTAGAAATGTGTGGTGGCCCTTGAAAGCAGAACTTGCCACCACTGAACCCATCAAATACTTTCTGCCCAGTGTTGGCCAAATTCCCCCAAATTTGCTTTACGGGGGACTCTAAAAAGTAATATTTATCCCTGAGTTTTCTGGCATTTTTCTAACACTTGGCTCTTCTCCTGCTCTGCAATTACACTGCACCACAGCCCTTCTTTACAGAGCCTCTGTTGACCTGCTGGTTCCACCACTTCGTAACACCAGCTCTTTAACTACAAACTACATAGAATGTCTTCCAATGACTTGAGTCACTGGAGAGTTTCAGCCTCATACTGACGCAGTCAAAGCCTCTGGAATTCAAAGCTTTCAACTGAAAAAAGAACACAATTTCAGTGCCTTTTATCCATGAGGCATTTTAATCCTTTTAAGTAGTTGTTGCTGGGGATTTCCACTAATGCCAGCACAAAGATAGTTGTCCCATGAATGAGGAAAAGTTTATATCCATCGTGGAAATTAAAGAGTTTTCACAGACCTAAGAGCCATGTCATTACTAAATGACAAAATCTACTCCCACATTTATATGATACGTAAGCACCAATGTTTTTACTGCATATATGGGCAAAAGACTCTCCTTTTTTTCCACAAAAAAGATAGGGGTAGAGAGGAAGGAAGCACTGTGTCATTATATATATGCATATGTATATAAAAATGTACAGATATAAGAAAAAAATGTGGAATGGTAATTTATCCAGCCTAACAGACTGTCTTACACTTTCTCAGTGAGCTCTTTGATCTGACAAACAGGCCCCTATTAGAAGAGGATGGAGAAGTATCACCACATCAGTTCTGGTAGAAAAACCTTTTACAGGAAACACCTTATCACTGGTGATCTATTGAATGGTCACTTAGCAAAGCCTTCCAAATCCACTGTGCAGGATGCAAAAGCAAAAGACCAGCTCCTGATTTCAACTACACCTGTGAAAATCCTGAATAACTCCCTGGGACTGAGAGAAGTCTTCAGTTTCCACAACAAGTTTATCCAGATAAGTTGATACAGAAAACTCTGCTACCTTAGAATTTGTTTTTTCCAAAGGCACAGTTGCTTTACTCCAAGCAGAAACAACATGGTCAGAGAAACCATAAAATATCTGCTTTATCCTAACAAAATTAAACACCTCTGCAGCACAGCCCTACATAGGTCTGAATACGTTGCCATCACCACTGTTAAACTTTGTTAAGTCAGCGCCTGATGCTTCAGTTCTTAACGAGGCAGTTATTTGTTTCCCAGGCAATCACTGGCACCTGCCTGCCTTTTAAAATCAAATAATAATTGAATATGAGGAAAGCGAGACGAAGTAAAGGAGATTTAATAAAGAGAATCTTTGCTGCAGAGGGAATTTCTTTGGCAGTGATTACGTTACTAATTGATCAGCACATTGCCTGAGAGAAGCCAGAGACAACAATTATACTTAGCACTGTGGCTGAAAGGAATGCAGTCAACTACCTCCTCGGCTTTCGCTGTCCGCTGGTTTCACCTGGATCGGTCTGTTCATCTGTAAGAAAGAGCAAAGAGAGACACGTAATTAATGGTGGAGTCAAATATTCATATACAGAGTTTTGCTTTGTTTTTTTACCATGCATCATAGTTGGCACCAGGATTTACTCCATGAGGGGGAAAAAATCAATTGGTAAGCAAAGAAGTAACTGCAGAGTACAGGCTCCTTTTGGTCTGAGGCAAATCGTTGTCACCCCATTTACCTGACAGAGGCTCTGTTGAATCACTCTGGGAGAGGCATCTGACTCATTTCACACAGGTCATGAAAATTTAAACATAACTTTTTAAATTTCTAATAGTTGCCTCTGGAAACCCTACTGTGTCAGAGAAGAAATACTTTGTTAGAACAATAGCATCAGTGAAACTTTAATTGCAAAGATTTCTTGAGATTGGCATGATGAAAACAAAATGGAAAAGTGAATTCCACCTCCACTGTTAGCTCAGTAGGATAGTCACCTGTAACATAGCAGACTCCATTTCACACTTGAGGAATGGAATTTGGATCTGGTTTGTCCACATACTGTAGGAGTGCTGGTTATTGAGGATTTTTTGGTGGGGAGAGGGTAGGATATAAGTCAAAACATCTCCTTCTCTTGCTTTTTCAAACATCTTTTTCCTTTCTCACAGCAGAACATAAGCAAGTATAAAAACCTTGCCATCGTGCTGTGAATAGGATTTCTGTTCTCCAGCTTATCCCTCTCTCGCTCTCTCAACAAAATTATTGGGAACTATCATTATTCCCAGAGCTGCTCACTCTCAGGAGAGAGGGAAACAGAAGTCCCTGATCATCTTCACTGGTAGTGCCTAATATGATACGGATGTCTGATGAACAGGGTGAGGATATACCCCTCCTGTTAATAGATGGAGATACACATTGGATTGGAACCAGCTGAGATTTTCATCTGAAAGCCCTTCCCCACCTCTTTCTCCACGTCACTTAAAACAATACATACACTATGCAGATGGACTATTCAAAATAACTTTCTGTGTGTGATCACCCCTGAGTGGAATGAAATTATCCTTTAGATTTGGCAATCAAAGAAAGTGCAAGTTCAAGCAGGCATCACAAGGAGCAGGAAGTCAGAAAGCAATGGGAATCACCCAACATATTGCTTCCCGATAAAGTCAGACCAAGAATTGGCTGACAAGTGTCACAGGGTGCTTTCAGGTGATGTTGTCTCTCCTTTATTTGTGGTTAATCACATCTGGATAACAAGGCTGGTAGGCTGGTAGTTTTCTTTTTTCTTTTTTTTCCTAATTTCCTCCTTTTTTTTGTAAGTAGTTCATAACCATTTACATTTATTCTAATTGCTCTGCACACATATTTAGTAATAAAAAGATATCAAGCTGGCTGACAAGTAGGTTAAGATGATGGAGAGCCTAGCAGATCCTGCTGCATTGCTGTCTCAGGAGGAGAATGTACTTAACCATAACCTGAGTACAGTTAGACTCACACTCAGGAAGAGAAGGATCAATGGCTCCAGATGCTCCTGAGCAATTTGTGCTCTCCTGTATGCCTGTATCATCCAACAAACTCCAGGCCGTTAAAGTGCTAAAACCAACCAAGAATTTGGTACTGCATAAGCCTTGTATCAGCCCCTGCTTCTGTAACTATAAAGTCCTGTCAGTGACACACATATCACAAGATATTAACAGGGCCGGAGGCGATGTATGTAGCAGCAGGAGGATGGACATCCTGCCATAGAGCTCCTGTAACCACATGGGAGCAGCTAGCTGTTACAAACATTTAAATATCTGACATCACACAAGTGAGGAGGTAATTTATGTCATGTAACTCCAAATGTCTAAAAGTGTTATTTTAAGCCATTTCTTTTAAGATTTGTGTCTGAGATGAAAAGGATGAATGGTCTTCTGCAGAGCCTGTTCCTCTTCACTGATCGTAAAGGCAGTCTATGCAGTTAGAGTTAGGTGAGATGAACCCCATCTTGGTTCTCATGTGCAGGATAATGAAGCCAAACTACCCAGTTACCGTGCCTATCTTCCCAGAGCTGCTCAACAACTCTAATTTGTTTGCGTTTACAGCAAGTTGGTGTTGACACCATCCATGTACCAAAATCTGACTTGAGAACTATTAACGTTTGACAGCTGCACTCATGCTATATATTATGGGTTCCTAATATGGACACAATAGCTAATCTAACTGCAATGGTCAGAGGAGGGTGGTCAGAGGTCGCTGGTTCTCACTCCAAGACAGCCAGAACCTGCATCCCAAGCAGTCAGTAAGAGAAATAGTCACAGTAGCCAGGTATGTATAGGATGTGTGCTTCATACAGCCCTGAGAGTCCAAAATGGACACAGGCTTGCAATGCAGAACACTCATAAGTCTACCAACACAGGTACTGATCTGAAGCCTGCTAAAGGCCATGAAAATCCCCACAGAATTTGAATAAGCTTTGGATCCAGTCTTTAGAAAAACTAGACAGAGCTTTTCTTAATTGTTGTTGAGTTGGATATTGTCAGTTTGCAACAGGCAGAGAAGGTCATCAGACTCTTTAGTGAAAATGAGAGGAGATTAATATATGTTTGGTTTTTCTTTTTTCTTTTTTTTTTTTTTTGAGATTGGGGCATGAGAAAAGGAAGACAACTCTAAGAAAGAGAAAAGAAGGGAGAGAATGAGCATCCAACAGAGGAAGAAAAAACTCAGGAAATTAATAAGTAAAAGGCTAGTGTAATTTAATGTACACTATAATTTATATACTTGACAATTCCTTTATAGACCAAAGAAAAAGTGCTGCCTGCACGGAGCCCATAATACAAATTGAGATCATCTTGACATGAAAGACACCAATTATAGGGAGAAACACTGAGAGGAAAATAATTAAGTTTCCTCTCTCCATCTATTGAACTTTTTTTAGACAGACATTCTGGGAGCAAAGATCTGACATGGGAAACAGAAATGTGCTAAGCGGGGAAATAAAATCGCAGAAAGATGTACCTTCCCCAGTCTGGGGAAATGTCTTCTTGGGGAGAAGGGAATTCAGAGGTTCAAGTTCTCTGCTTATTCTTCAGCTGGGAATCATTATGGGTTTAATGCAAAGAAACCAAAGTTTATACTCCAAACTGCAGTCTTCTGAATAGTGGTTTGTGGAATATTGATGTAGACATCTTTAATATCTGTCCTGTCTTGGTGGACCTTGAGCATGTGCTAGGAGCAAGAAGATTTGCAGGTCAGCAAATCTGATTAATACCATGGGTATCCACATGGGATCATAGGAACTACAGATGTGGCTGTGAGGTTTTATTGATCCTATCTAGTGATAGAAGGTGATAGAAGTGATAGAAGTCTTCAAAAGAGATTTGGCAACATGGGAAAAGATCTAGGAAGGCTAATCCATCATTTGAACTGACGGATGGACTGCTAGGCTCTCCTTTAGGATGTGCTACACTTCTGTCCATTGCAATGGTCCTTCTTTCCTCCGACCATGGATGCTCTTTGCGGTCTCCTTTGAAAGATGATGCTTATTCTATATTATCCCTGTTGGGCTGGCACAGTGAAGGACGTATACTGTTTTACCATTAGTTAACCCAGAAAGACTTTATGTCCTCTTTAGCTTCCCTCCTATCCTCTAGCACCTGACTAAAATTTTTTATTCTCTGTATAAACTGTGAAGATTCCAGACATTATGGTACCAGAATTTTTAATAGTCTTAAAACCATTATAAATCAGGACAATATACTTATTCTCATTCATGATTCAGAGTCCAGTTTGGCCACAAATTTGCTTTGAAGTGCCTTACTCAACAGTAATGCCATGAGACGTGTGCTGGGGACCACTGAGGCACAAAGTGATTTAGGCAAGAGACAAAAATTTTAATTTGGATTTCTGGTTACATTAGACAGACACAATTTTCAAAGGAGTGGCAAGCGGATGGCAAACCAGAGTTTTATTCACAACTGTGTTCCTAGTGTGGCCTCAGGCAAAGCCTGAGTCTCAGATACCCTGTCTATATTGGGAAATATGGGCACTGGGTACCTCTACAACTGTGAAGCAGCCCCATTTCAGGAAAAGGGCTGCACATCCTTTTTCCCCAAATGCTGTAAGTGTTTGGGTTCATGGAGGAGTTAGAATTTCAGGTGCATCACACTTTTCATTTTCATTTGATCTTCTGCACGTTCATCCCTGATGAAAACCACCTTTACTATCACCTTTGCACACCTTGGACAAGATGATCGTACTTGTTACACTTCACATCCTTCATTTTGGCTTTTCCCTCCTTTTGCTTAAAACCAACCCATTCAAATAATGACAGATGTCATCCTCTCACACCAACTTGCTGCTTGCCCCACCTACCCCCACCCCAATCCTCCCTGCAAGTAGAAACACGACATCATTTTTCATGTCCTATTACAGCCACCATGGTGCCACTGCTAAAAGACAGCACAGGTACTCCTGGAAAAAAGGTTTTGAGTTACAAGAAGCGATGAATTACAGCAAGCCCTTTTTCAATTCTCTGCAGAAATGAAATGTCAGAGCTTGCTGCTGTATTTTTCTCAGCACCATCAGCTACAGGCCACCGCTGGAATTAGACAGGGGACAGACGCTTTTCAGCATCATGATTATTTTTTCTCCTAAGGTTGTCATTTTCTCCCCCACCAACCTTTTTCTTCTCCCTCTGGCTTTGATATTAATTTAGAGCAGGTAGAAGGATCACCTGGGAAAGAAGAGTAGGAAGCAGAGACAGCTGATTTCTCACTGTCTCCATCTTTCTTCCACTCACTGTTCCTACCATCATTTCCTTTCTTGTCTCACTCACTGTTTCATGAGTCATTAATAGACCTTGTGTTTATAGCCAGTACTAAGGCTCTGCCAGGCTTGAGAATGGACAAATGCAGAGATAAAGGGAAGAAGAAAGGGGAAAAAATAAAAAAGAATGGAGACACCCTGAAGAGCTTCAAATGTGATCCGAGACAGGAAGGAAAAGTGAGAAGAGGAGGAGACTATTCAAGATCACTGAAATGCCACTAATGGTTAGAAAGATCATGTCCAAGGCAAAAAAGAGCTGTATTGGAGATAATCTGTTGGTTGTGCTTAAGGAAGAAGTCACTTCAGAAGGCAAAAAGTGATTCTAGAGTTTGTATGATATACAAGACCTTGGAAGATGACCACAGTGATCATCTAATAGCAGTCTCTCCGCATCTCCTTAGAGGACTTAAGAAATTTGAGTACTCCTTCACAACAGATTTGGGGGTTTGATTAAGGCTTTGGGTCAAAAACTGTGAGGAAAGTTGTTCTATTGTCCCTGTTGCCTTAAGTTCCCAAAGAGCCAGTTTGGTACAGTGTAGAAGGTAGAAGTGTTAACGTCTGACAAGGCCTGTTTCCAGCTCTACACTGGCCTTCTGGATGAATTTGGACATATCATTACATCTGTCTCTTTCTCAGCTTTCTCTTCTGTAGAATGAAGATAAAGATACCTTAATGTACCATGAAGGTGGTTCATGAGAAAGATATATCTAAAAGCTGGTGTTAAACAAACAAACAAATGTCTGGTCATTTCTATGCCTGTGTTATGTGGGTAGATACAATGGCAAATAACAAACTCTTCTTGCTCAGTCATGTTCTTTTGAGTTTGGTATTGTTCAGGCATCAGCCCTCTAAATCAATGATGAAACACTGCTGTGACCTAATCAGAAGGGATAGGATGCTGATGCAAGCTAGCAGGTCTTAGCAAATGCTTATTGGGTACTACTGCAACTCTGTCGATGTTGGGTAGCCTCATGGAAGAACATCCCGCCCCAAATCAACTTTCTTGTAGTTCTTGGTGATCATATGATGTAGTTCAGATGTTAATTGGAGGTATGAATAGTTTAATAACTGCCCCAAAATTTCCAGAAAATATGGTTACTCCTAATCTCTTCACTAGGAAGGGGCTTTCTGTTCAAAATCTCCCCCCAAAACACTAAGAGGAATTTCATTTTACCACTTCTGCCAACCTTTTTGGTCTGCTCTGTACACAATAGTAATCCCCCTGAAGTCAACATAGCTATTTATGTGAGTAAAGGTATCAGCAGGAATGTGTTTGTAGGAGTGGGTCATAACTTTTAAAGCACTGAGCAAAACCTGCTGTGATTGAAGGCCCTAGGGAAATGCAAAGTATATTAGTGTCAAAGTTGGAAAGGCCAAGAAAATCACTTACGATTGAATTGTGTGTGTGTAATTGCAAAGTTCAAGTAAATCACTCTGTACCTGTTTCTGAGTGACATAATTGAATTACGGTGATCTAGATAGCCATAAGAGTGAATCCAAAGCAATCTCCTCTCTCTGAAGAAAAAACCAAAGTCATGGCCCAGGACCTCAGTTCATGGAAATTTCTGTGAATGCTACAGAATCAGGAAAGCTGTTTCAACAAAGGTTGGCTACACAGCCAGCCTTCTGTATGTGTATATTGTAGTTGCAAGGTATAGAGCAAAGACCTGCCCCCAGGGGAATGGAGGTAAGTGCTGTGGTTGCATGAATTGCCGTGTGATTACACATTAAGCATACTTTTGTGTGGGGAGTGCAAATTGATACAATGTTGGATTAATGAAAGAGTAGGGAGAGGAAATGTTTTAGAAAGTTTGGTGAAAAAAATCACATTGGCTTGTCTTATGGGAAGCACTCACTAGTAATGCATTGCATCTGAAATTACTCTATCCCAAACCTTATCTGGGTAGTGGACTCTTAATTCCTCCCTACTACCCTCTTCCCTGCCTGATGAGATGTGTGTCATAGACATGTACACAAATAGATGAGAAGACTTGTAATGGGAATGTATGAGATATGAAAAAAAATCTTGAAGGATCTGACCTTTACAAAGCAGTCAATGCTCTGGTGCCTACCCCTGAGAATGATTGCTACCGGCCATCCCAGCACTCTGAGAGTATTTTCTATATATCATGTAAAACACATTATAATCCATCCGTCTAACTATCGATTCATCTTTCTACTTGTCTCGTGTATATAGATGAACCTAAAGGGGGCTTAAGTTCAGTTCAGGTTCATGTGCAGAAGCCTATGGCTTTGAATCCAAAAACTTTCTCCCTGCTAAAAAGTTTGGATTTGAGTTTGAAGAAACTGTTGAACTTGTTAATAACAGAATAAAACCTTTCAAATCCAACAAATCCTTTGGTTTGTACTTGGGGAAGCTGAGCATGTGGTGCTCAACCTCATCGTGCCTCTGGTTTTAAACAAAATGGGGAGAGGTAAAGGGGGAACCCAGTCCTTGGCAGGTTTGAAGACAGTAAGAGAAACCAGACACAGGGAACTTGGAACAACAAAGCCTTACTTTCCAAAACAAGAGAGGCAGCACTGATTTTTTTTTTTATTTTTATCTTACAAGTACTGTTTCATATGCAAATCTGCATGTGAAGGAGACAGCAGGTGATCCCCTTAATATTTTGGGCTGTCACACAGTAAAAATGATGTTCAATAGGTCTTCTTTCACCTGCTAGATTGTGCCACCACACACACAGTATGCCCTGATCATCCAGGCGGGTATTTATTTGCACTCATGGATCTTGCCTGGCTTGTGCACTTGTCCTTTATTTCCTGGGAAAGAAGGGGGCCTGGTGGATGCTGATTTCAGCTTGCAAAATGTGTCTGTAGTCCCAGACCCCTTGCATATATGAGAAGTCCCTGGGCAGTGAGTATACTCAAGCATGTAAAGAGTCCCGGGATTGGCCCACAGGAGATGCTAAACTATATAAAAGGATCTATTTGTCTGTGTATCCTGACAGCAGAGGTATAAGTTTTGAAGGAACACCCTGCTTGTTAAATCTAGTTCCCTGCTGCTACCATGAGCAATCACAATGTGAAATTCTGTTCATAAACACATTGAGTTCTAATATAAAACTAAGTCTTTTGCTGTCTTTTCCTCCCTTCTTCCCTAATACTAGTAGGGGTAAGCTTTTCCACAATCTCACCTCTTCTAATTTCCCACTTGAGCTTATTTCATGATAATTTACATCCAATTTTTAAATGTGCCCAAACCACCTTTTATCTAAAATCGTTCATCACTATCCCTTGCTTTTTCTATTAGCTGACTCTCCATGCATTTAGTAGAAAGCAAGCAAATTATTTTTTAGCCTAAATATCATGATTCCAAACTCTTTCAGGGCAGAGTGACAACATAATCCACACACATGAAGGTAGTCCATACAGAACACAACTAAGATGGCCTTAAACTACCCAGCACGGCTATCAAATAACTGTATCTACGTGGCAACATAGAACTTAAATGAGTGATGCGAATATGTGCCAAGGGTCCCAGATCAGTTTTGAAACATGCATTCAGCTTGAGTGTTTGTGGCTGTACACTTATCTGTGCCTGTACTGCCCTGTTTAAGGCTTGCTCTCAGACCTTGTGTCTGAGTTGTCTCGCAGATGCTCTCTGTGTTGATTCGCTCTGAGGTTGCCCAACACTGCCTAGAGCTGGTGCTCACCCAGGCAGAGGCATAGTCTGGAATATGCTCAGGAGCTGCCTTCGTGAGGAAGTGCAGATACGGGGGAAGGTAGGGTGTTCTCTACATATGGGGCATGTCATGATTTTGCGCATGTTGGGGAGACTCCGCAGAGGCCAGAGGCATCTTCAGCATGGACGTGAGTGGGGCAGGCTAGCAGGCCAGAGAAACAGATGCGATACTCAAGGCATTATAGACATAACCCCTGCCCCCTCGCTTAGAGATGGACATCTGTTCTCTGATCATGTGATCTTTTCCTTTTCCTGAGCCCATGACCTCTGGCTGTTGGCACTTCCCTGCTGTGCTCTTCCCTCTCTAAGCTTTATCTCTTCTTCTGAAGCAAGACCCAAAAGCTGCCTTTGCCACTAATGGTTGCCTGACTTGACCCTGCAGACTTCAGGCAACGCCAAGCTCCCATTGACTTCAGTGCTTTGAGTGCAAGAGGAGCTTGGCCACCATCCATCCAAGCAGATTAGACTTTCTATGCTTGTGGCTTTGTATGCCTGGCCACAAAGATAAGAACCACAACTAGTCCTTTTGCCCATGGAGAAATGCTTTCCACAGCACCGCCATTTAACAAACAACTGAGTAAGCAGTGTAAATTAACTAGCTGCTTTCTCTCGCTGCCAGAGTCATGAAATAAAGGCTCTCCCACTGATATAAATGTGCAGGTAGCCTCAGGGCCTGAACTGAAGCAAAGCCTCCCCAGGAGCTGGAAGAGGCTATCACAGGGTTAAGGTTTCAAGCAGAGTTTCCTTGGTACTAGGTTAGCTCCACTCTGAGTGATTTTCCCCCAACACTGGTCTTGCTTTCAAGGGTCACGTGTTCACTCTCTTCCTCCCACCTTAATTTCTCTTCTCCCAAGGGTTAAGGTCATCTGTGGGGTAAGCTCGCTGCAGGATAACAGATAGCAGTCCATTACTTCAGTCCTGCACCCCAGGAGGACCAGACCTAAACCCATTCCAGGTAGAATGTTGTGACATTTCTGGAGCACAGGGGCTTCCTTCTCAAGGCATATCCCTATCATGATACAGGTCATATGATTGTGCTCTCCTTTCCGTTCTATTAATGAACAAATATATCTTAATTATTTTAAGATAACCTGAAATAAACCCTACTTGAGCAGAAAAAAAATCCAGCAGCCATGCCACCTTCTCCATTGGTTTGTCTAAACTTATTTGAAATCACACCTCAAATTAGATGTGTGAAAAACTTGCCTAAAGATAAACCCCTTAGCTGTGCACTTGATCAGAGCTGCAGTTCTTGAAGGAGTTGGCAAAAGGGAAATAACAAAAAAAAAAAAACACAACAGGCAAGGAAAGACTCAGGGAAAGAATATTATCTTAATCTTGACAGTGCCCCGTTACAAAAAACCTTCTGTGAAAGGATTTAAAGCATTAACTTTTTCTTCATTCCTCTTTCACAGCTAAGAAATGCATATTGGGGAGGATTTTAAGCCCATCCAGCTTCCCAAGTTAATCCTTTGTTCCTAACAACAAATGTATAAGCACGAACAGGAACTTTGCAAATATTAGTCATTCCAGACTAATATTCCAGATCCTCAGGGTCAGTGCAATTCCTTGTGCTGGTTTCAGCCCATACAGAATCAGTCTCTCCAACCCAAAGGAGCTACCCCTCACTCCCATCTACGTATAACTGGTATCATCTGGTCCTATGTTTTGACAATTATCTATAACATAATTACGAGTCTGATGAGTATCACTGATTAATTATGCCATCCTTCAAAGTTGATAAACAAGCACCCTGGCTGGGTAACAAAGGTGATTTTCTGTGTCTGTTCCAGCCAGCAAAGGCCAGCAGTCTCTTTCCACCATATAGGGATGTGGTCAGAGACTCCCAGGGATTCATTTTAGATCTGTCATTCATGTGGAGCTGCTTCTCTCCTGGTCCCTGACCGCACCCTGGTTTCCCCCCTCCTGAGTGATAAATATTTCCTCTCTGCTAAGAGCTATCCAACAAGAACAATGTCTGATACTAATGCATTGCTGATGCTTTCCTCCTCTAATTATGCCTAAATATTGCCTTTCTTTCTTTTCCTTCCTGAACAACCACTTTTTTCTTTTTTTTTTTTTTTTTTGCATCAACATGTACCAAAGCATTAAACAAGACATTCCATTAATTTCTTCATCATCATAACTTAAGCCTGGGACATACCCTTTAAATATTCATTCAGCTATGAAAACTGGGCATTAAAATTTTAATAATGTCAAGCTCATTTGAACTGAGCTCCTGGGGGACTATTACGATACAATTAGAATAAATATGATGATTGATTTGGTGTAAAGGTTCACCTGTCCACATCTGTTAGTGACCAAAAGCAGCTTGCCACCTCTGGCATCGCAGCTGATAGCTCCAAGTTATTTACTCCCTACCTCCTCACTCCCATTTTCTTTTCATTTGCTTGTGAGCTTGACCCCCTCGCCTGCTCCCGTAGCGTGTTCAGCTTGGATTAAGTTGGAAGAGGCAAAACAGAGAGTCCTCACTGCGAAGAGACAACTCATGAAGCTGAATTTTCCTCCTTCCTTCCCCTCCTTGTTCTGCGGCATTTGATTAAGGATGGAGCCTTGATCAGAGCCACTAGAAGTTCAGCTATGAACTTTCTGGCGGTATTAGCCATTAACCTTTTTACAGTACGTGTCTGAATTCCCAGAGTCTAATTCTTCTCTGTGGCTCGGTAGCAAACCTAAGCAACGTTGACATGTTTGAACCAGTGCAGAGGAGAACAAGACTTGCTGCTTTCTAGCAGTGTCCTTCCAAAATCACAGCAGAGAAATATTCTCAAGGTGTGATTCTGAGAGTAAAAAACCCACAGAGAGGGAAACTGAGCAAGCAATCACACTACTTAAGGAACCTTCTGTTTCAAACACAGGATGTTCTCTAATATGCAGACAGATAATTAAAAGATTTTGGTCCACTGGGTGGTGAGTGTATTTGAAAATTTGGGCCAGATTGTACTTTCTATCTCTACACTGTGAATTGGGTGCTCCATGGTGTAAATATGAAATGAGATAAATTGGAGCCATGACCACTGAGAACAATGATGGGTTTTTTTTTTTAGATCATCTACTTTAAATAGACTACTCATTAATTCTTTGAATTACGGTATAATGCAAACCTCTCTGTATTTAAAGGTAACCCTGATCTATCCCTGCTTACAAGCACTGCCAGTGTTTCTATCTTCTGGGGCTTTACCATCAGTCTCCTGACATATGGTGCTTTCCTTAAATCCTCAATTCCTGGACCCAAGCAACTTTTTAACAGGAATTTTAAGTCCAGGATAAAGAAAATTCTTAATGTTTAAAATATAGCTCAAAAAAAAAGAATATGTGAAAACAAAATCTCTCTTATTTATATTATTATATCATACATGATCGCTCAAGATAATTTATGATTGATGCATATTTACAGTAGGCAATGTTAATTATTAGATGCATTATTTGCTTTTCACTGCTTTAAGCTGTTTCTTTCCTTTCTGTACTTTGCTTAAAGCAGATACTGATCCTAAACCTGTCACATTCTTTTTCAAATTCAAACTAAGTGCGGTTCCTGTTCCTATTCATTGCTTCTGCTTCTGCATTATTTACTTTTCAAAAAGTAGTATAAGTATATAAAGCTGTCTCAAAAAGCTTTTTCTGCTGAAAACTAAAAAAGCAAACATACTTTGACTAGATTTTCTAAAACAAAAATGTACATGCATAAATCTTTAGACAAAATCCTTACATTTAAGATCTGATTTTGTTGTCAGCAGCTCATTGTTGTTTCTGTATGATCGAGCTGACACTTTGTTTATTTTACTTAGCAAGGGAACTTAATACCTTATGGTGACAATCATTTGGGATCAACAGGTCTGGTTTTAGTGTTGGATATTGCTCTCCAAGAAGATCTTTGACATTTACTTTGTTACCAAGATGCCTCTAATCATAATCCTTGTGCCCTATATAGGACTTTGCCCATCTGAACCCTTTTATCTTTGCAGTCTCTGCATGAAAGATCATAGGTACCCAGGTCTAGTTAGATGAGCTCCTGTGACAATCCTCGTTATTTGCTGTCAGATCATATAATTAAGGTGACACACGTGAACTTGCGGGTACTTCCACCCTGACAGTGAAAAGTAAAATTTCTTGGGTTAACACAGGTGTGGGAAATGATGGTCATGAATTGGCGCTGACTTTTGAAACCATGCCTGTTTGATCCAGAAGCACAAGGTGTCAATCACAGCTAGCACCAAAGGTGCTTATGTGTAATGGGTGCAAGCTATTCCTGTAAGATTTCTATGTCCCTTGGGGGATCTCCCTCCCTGTCCTTCACGCCCCCCCAGAAAAGGAAGAGATGTTTTAAAATAAACTCAGTCCATTACACATTACAATATGGAGATAGGAAAGGGAGATAACGGTCACTTGATGTTGATTTTCTTAGAAGAAAGGAACAGTTTTGCAGTCTGAAGTCTACTTACTGTGAATGCGGAGTGTGAAAAGATATGGCCTTGAACTCTTCTTTGAAGCCTATTACCTATTATCTTCTTCCCCACTTAGTTTCCTCCATGGAAAAAGGGGTTAAACAGTAATCTTTACCTTCAGGGCCCATTGTGAGGATTAATTGAATATTATTCCTACAAAACTGTAAAGTTCTAAAATGCTATATAAGCTCTCAGTGTTATTATAACATGCCATACTCTGCATAACGTATACCTTTGCAATATTACCCCTTGGTTGTTCAAGACTACAGAACTGCTGCTTCTAATTGAGTTAATGGCTTCATAGGTTGGTAATTTAATAAAACAGACTGCTTAAACCAGCAAGGTTTTGATTAAATGGGGTGTGTGCAAAGGGGAATTTATATTTGTTAGAGGCTCCATAAATCCAAGGTATCAAGGCACAGATAATGCCGGTATAATAGTCAATTATACAGAGAGGAAGGAAGGACAAAGCTGGAAGCCATCTTGGACATCGGTGTCATGTACTGCTGTAGTCAGATATTTTGGGCTGGTCTCAGGAGTATGCACAAGTAAGCGATGGTGTACACATACAGATGAGACACTGTGCTTCTCCCACTGCTCCCAGTGATTTTTTAGAGACAAGGAGTCTATATCCGCGGTTATCATGCCTCTTACCTGACTTTAGAGAGAAACTCAATTGTTTCTTTCTAGCTGGCCTCACTCCCTAGTTTAGCTCCAATACTGGAAGGAAAATTTGAAATTTTTGGAGAAATCCTATTTGCTTAATGAAAAGGCTTAGCTTGAACTTAAATCACAGATACCTCATGAAATGTCTTCCTGAAGTAAGCGCCTGGCCTTGTCCATGCAGAGAAACAGGCTGCTTGGAGACCTCCAGAGGGAGCTCTTGGCTGCCTAAATTTAGACAACTAAATTATGCAGACCCAATTTCCTAGACGGAGAAATTAAGGATTTACTCCAGGAAACCTGCTTCATTAGGTACTTAAAATGTATCCAAACGTTAGTTACTTCAGTACACAGACTGGATCGCACTTTTGACTCCAGCAATTGCCGGTCTGCAGTGATTTTGGACTGTAGGAGAGGCTCCAGGGGTTTCTACTGCCTGCTGGAGTCAGTAGGAAAAATCTGCCCTGAGCTTGGAAAAGCAAGGGAATGAATCCCTCTGTCTTGATACTTTGCTGTGCTGTAAATGCCAATTCACAGCTGCTTCTGTACCACAGGTCAGCACCACTGAGAGTTAAAAGTTTTGTTCTTGCATCATCTCTGATGCGGGTCAGGAAAATCTGAAACCAAAGCCATCCTGTCTTTCGTCCATCTGACCCTGAAAAACAAAGTAAGCCAGGCACAGCTAGCCTGGCTATTTTGTATATAAAGAACAGCACCCACAAAGCTAACGAGAAGCCTTTATGGCTGTTTACTGAGCACTTACAGATAAGCAGGAACAGGTCCAAGCTGCAAAGTTTCATCTGTCAAAAGATGGGCAGAAACTTTCCATAACAGGGGCCAGCCACAAAATTCAAATCCTGACACAAACACAGCCAGCTTAGGAGGCCATATGGCAGTTGTGTTAGTGGCTGGGATTATATCTCAATCAGAAATCTGGCTCAGTTAAACAGTTACTCACTACCATCTTTATCTGACCCAGCCAAGCTCACCAGCCCAGACATCTGCACTTCTACAGGGCTTCGTTCAGACACAGAAAGCTGTTGGGGTTTCATTGGAGATGGGGAGCCTGACCCTGCAGATCCAACCAGACGATGGGGACGTGAGGCCAGGCACGAGCCCTAAGCAGGCTTTCCGGCAGGGCGACCAACATTTTGTGGCTCCAAAGGAGCTGATGTCAGCACTTCCACTTCGGAGTGGAATAGCTGGCTCAGCAGAAATGAAAGATAATAGGAGTTTGGGAAGTCTGACATCAAAATTGGATGCTTTTCCTTCTCCCTAAATGTTGTGCTCTGGTTCAATGACAGGTTATTGGTCCTAGTATTTGTTAGTCTCTAGCCTACCTTATGGCAGGGGCCAGGTTGATGAAAATTGTCCTCCTCAGCCTTAAAATCTGTGAACTTTGTTGAAGTTCAGGAAAGGTTTGCACCCTCATGGAGCTTTGAGTAAAGAGTCAGGACAATTTGCTTGTGGCTCCAGGTATTGTGCTCATTCCCCAAAAGAATTTTATTAAAGCATCATCAGAAATGTCATTTTGATTAACATTAATTTCATGCCAGGCCAAAATGCCCCTCTGCCCCCTGTGACAGGATCCATTGAGCCAATGCTGGACAAAAGGAATTCAAAATTCAACTCCTTCATGTGAGATGGGGTGTGTGTGTGTGTGTGTGTGTGTGTGCTTTAACTAAATCATTTATGGTCAATAATGCCAGGTTATTATAGTTCAATAACTTTCAATTATTCACTAGCCTTGCTGTGCTCCCACTGTCAGGCAGCACACCGGCTCTCGAGAAGCAAAAAGCTCATGATGGGAGCTTTGGAAAAGCAAGCACGAACACAGCTTGAGCAGAGAAAAAGAAAACAGAGGAGGGAGAGTGTGAAAAGTTCTAGTTGCTCTCAAGAGTATCTTGGGGAATGTGTGTGTGACATACTCTCTCTTTCTCATATATGCATGCACACCTAGCCCCAAAATTAATTTTTCCTGTGCTCCCAGCTGGTCAGATGTGAGGTAGTCCAGATCCCAGGGCTGAGTGACCACAGAGCTGGTCCTAAGCAAACATTACCTCTCATTAAGGTCTACAAGCTTGGGCTTAATGCCACAGTAGCCTGCGGGTTGTCTAAGCTTTGTGGTGCACCGTTAATGCTCACAGCTGCCTGCTCTGTACTGGGTACCCAAGAGAGGAAGCGTATCAGGTTTTTTTCAAGTCAGGGTATAAATATCAATAAAGAAACAAAAATGAAGAAATCAAAAATTGCAAGACAACATGAAAATTACATTTGCCCCTGTCACTAGTGCACTGGCACTAATGCTCTGCTCTGCGTCTCATGAGAAAAGTGGTCAGGAGCCTCAAACAGCAGGCATGTGTAAATAATTGTCCCCTTGGAGACTGCAGGAGGCAAAAGCCAGCCCTGTGATTTGGCAGAGATTCGTTTTGCTCCTGCAGAGGGTCTGAGCATGCTGCTCCCAGCCAAACGTTTTGAGATGACAAGACAGGAGGCAGGAGTTGTGGGATGGACTCATCTCTCATAAAGGGCAACCAGTGGAAAATGAGTTTCTGTGTGGAAAGTGGAAGTGGAGTGTAAGTCAAAGCCTGGGAGAGGAGACGAGGAAGAGTAATTCTGCTTTTTCATTGAAAACAGGGTATCTACCTAAGCTATCTGTCCAAAAAGCCTTTTTGGCTCTTTGCTGAGCAGTGCATTGACCGTACTTCCATCTAGCACTGAGAAGGTGCCTCCTCTATGAAGCAGCTCAGCACTGACCACCTGGAGAAGGACTTGGCTTGGGGAAAAGGTGCCGCCTTTTCCTGATATCTCAGGTAGTGGACACTGCTGGGGATAACCTCCCAGACAGCCTTAGCTTTATTGACTCCCACATCTGCACAGCTGCCATGGGCAATGAGGAGTTAACAGGAGCTCTGAAGAGCTGGTCCGTTTTGAATGTGAATAATGGGAATACTCTCCTTCAATCGCATATTCAGCGCAGGGATGTACAGAGGTATAAAGTTAATCACTAGCTGGGCCACCCCTATTTCCAGAAAAAGAACTTTAATACCTCCTTTATCCAATGAAGTACCATTGTTATACCTGCATATTATGAAGGGTTTATTAAACCGGTGATAATCTATTCAAGATAAAGTGATCTGTATGGCCAACTGAGCACAGATCAGACAGAATGATGGGAGGTTATTGTTAAAATATGCAAATTCACATCCTATTGAAATGCAAACCCTCCAGATAAGATTTTTTAATAAATCTGGTCTTTTTTCACTGCATGAAGGTAACCTAATGTTTATTGACTTCAAGACCATATAATGGAACGTAATATCTATTAGTCAGATCCTTGCCTCTCTTTCGATTACTGGAGGTACATGTTCTGGCTCCTGAAGAATTTTTGTTTTATGGTTTGGTACAAAGGAAAAGAGATTAAAAACCCTGAAATTAATTAACTTCCTTCTACCCAACACCCAACTCCCCCCTTCCTCCTCAACTGCTCTCATTAGTTACCCAAGTAAAAGGAAGCAGTATCCATCAGCTGAGAAACTGTCCACTATTTTCAGTGTTAGGAAAAACAGGCAAAAGGAGAAATGCTGTTAACGCAGAGTACCTCTGTACAGTATAAAACAGAAATTAAGACTTTTGGATGCCTTCCTTGGGTTTATTATTACCATGCCAGAGAAAGTTGAGTAAAGTTTTATTTCACCCTTCTGTAAAATCAGGCTATGAAATAGCCTGACCTGACTTCTGTGTGTGTGTGTTTCTGGGTGTAAGACTTGTTTAATGCATATGTTTAGTGTGTTTTTATGAACTGTGGTGGACAGGTGGTTACAGAACCAGACACAGTTTCAGATACCAAAGCAGCAGCTGAAATAAAGGCTTTATTTTAGTGAAATGCCAGCGCTGCGATAGCAAAAGTTGAGAACCCATTTCTGCTTTAAAGATCGCTTCTCCTCAAACGTTGTAAAATCTACATGCTGATGCAGATTGATCTGAGATTTTGTGTGCCTGGTGGAGGTGGAAGGTTTGTTTCTCATTCCAAAGTGAAGGTCAGCGGAGTGAAAGTATCTTGAAATACAGCTTCCTAGCTTCTTGGAAAAGCCTTGCCCATCTCAAAGATGCTTTTTCATATTGCTGAAAGGCTCTCCCAACTCTTTTGTGGTTAAATTGGGATTACAATCATGTCTAAAATGATCTCATTCACTCAACAAGAACCCCAGATGGTTCTTGGTGGTCACAGAGTGGAAGCAGCAAGATAGAGGAAGGAGCTGGTGTTGCTGCAGGCGGTGGGGCAGGCAGCTCAGCTATGGGCATGTACAGGGTGGATTCAATATACAACTGAAGATGTGCAAGCTGGGACATGTAAACGGCTGCCTACTCTTGGTTACCTGAAGTAGCTATGCCTTTTCTGGCCCATGCTGTTCTGCACAGACAGGGCTATACAACAGCCCAGGGGTAAACTTTTTAAGTACGGCCAAAAACTTTTATAAGTTGGGTCCTCTCTCTCAGCAGACCTCTGGCTTCATCATAGCTGAAGAATAACCCAAACTAAACATTTCTGGACAATTTGCCTATTAGGCTGAGGGGGATGTGCATAGAATGTGCTGCCTGCCCATGAGTCTGCACCGCTGCCAAAACACAGACTCTCTGCCCAGGCACCCTTCTCATCAGTCACTTCACTAGGTATACCACCAGTTACAAATTAGCACTTAATCAAGATAAATCCCATAGGAAGGATATGGATAATATGCAATGCATTAAGCCTGCAAATTAAGATGGTCTGATTTAGCCCTGGCTTCAAAACTCCCCAGCTTGCATTAGGACTAATGATGAATGGATGTACATCCCTGGTTGGACAGGAGCTCTGTCAGGGCAAGGATGCCCAGCAGTGACAAAGCCAGTGCAGAGCAAGTGCTCTGCTCGGTGTTCATTAGGCCTTCCATGCTCTCTCTGCTTGAGAATGTGTTTTTCTTGCTGTGGATGGTTGTAATAGTAACTCTTCCTCCAGGACCTATTGACTTAGTGGTCCCAGAGTTCATTAATAAAACCTGAGGACAGTGACTGCTGGCATCATTTGCCCACTGATCAGAGTGGAGAAACTGAGGCACACGGGCCCATATTTGGAAAGGCTGACCTGCACTGTGCCCAGGGTTTTTCGTTCACTAGCTCTAAAGAGGACCATGTATGTCACCTTGCTTTGGCACTCTCAATCACGCTTGGGGAGTCTCTTGTTCTTTCACTAACTAGCTGCAGGAATGTAGGTGACGTTTTGTCTATCCCAGCGTGGACCAAGGTAGTTACAGCTCAGTGGCCTGATTTCTCCTAGCAGATTAGTTGAGGAGCAAAGGAAACTCTTTCCTGCTGCATCTCCTGGGCTGCCATATGGATGATGCAGCAGGATGGTCCTCAGTGCTCTTTGCCCCAGATGCAAATACAGCTGTTTCTAACCAGCGCCCTGCTCCATGGTGCAGCACGCTTTGCAAATACACAGTTGGAGGTTGTTTCTGTCCCTGTGTGACTGAGCAGTCACAGAGCCATGGTTAGCTTCCCTTCCTGCCTCAGCTCCTGCCAAACCTGAAAAAAGCCTGTTATCAGGCCTCCCATCTACTATATATAGTCCAGAAATCTGTGTGAGATCGAGGAGGAAGAAAATCTCTTAACAGTTTGTTCACCCATGAAGGTCAGGGTCTACATAACTGGAGTACACCAAGGTATGAATCCTGCAAAAGCAGGAGAGCTGCTGTTTTAGGGGAGGGTCTCTGTGATAGAGACTTCAAGAGAAATCGGTTTAAGATTCACAGCTGGGGAACGTCATGAACTGGCTACGGTCTGCCAAGGGTTAAGGGACTTTGTACTGGCTGCAGAAGTAATTTAGGGAAGGAAAATTCTTTAAAATAACAAGCATGGCAAAATCTGTAGTTTTAAATGTACTTTTCTTCAGATTTGCACTAGTGTGCAAGCTTGTCACAATAGGGTGTCTTTCCTGGATGTCATACTGCACTTACTACCAGGAACGACTACTTTCTAGAGTGCGTCTCTACTTTATGGCTTTTTAAGATATGGATGCTGTCATCATATTCCCCAGAGATGTGTTCTGGTTCATGGAGAGGCTGTTTTATATAATCTCACGTGAAAGATTAAAACAACAGCAGCAGGAAAAACAATAATGCGACAAACTACCTCCTGAGAAAAACAACAAAGTGGTGGCAACAGGCAACAAAATCTCGTCACCTACTGCAAAGTGGCAGACTTAACTCAGTTCATGTGGCCTCAATTGTCATTCCACAGGAAGGTTGGATCGCACTCATGCCCCAAGAGGACCAGCCCTGTCACCCTGTCCTGGGAAGATCTGTATCAAATGACATCACAAGATCCAGGTGGCTCGGGACAGAACATAGAAGTTGTGACTGCACTTCTGTGTGATAAAAGCAAGGCTCCAGCATGGGTTGTTGCCTGCTGAGGGTTGTGATCCACCATGCGTATCTCATGGTGCTCTGGGCTGCTGCTTAGCTGTCCTCACCTCTTCCCAATCTACCCCAGAGGAACAAGAGTTTGAGTTTACTCAAAGAGACCAAAGGCAGCTGAGTGTACGGTAGCAAGCACACTGCTGATGTACGGTAGAGCCTGAAAGGTAATGAGCATGTGAGTTGTATGCCACCAAAGCATGACATCTCTCCACTCCTCTCCTCCTCTCCAGTATCATCCATCTGTTCTGTGCCTCCATCCAGCAGTTCAGATCAGGTACCAGCAAGTGAAGCACTCTGCCAGCCAGTGCAGCTCCTGGTGATATCCTTTCTTTTCTGGCCAGAAAATGTAACATCTCAATTTATGACTGTTCTTCCTTATGCCTCCCTCTGCTGCTTGCAGAGCAAACCCCAGTCAAAGCAGAGGTGATGGCAGGGTAGAAACTGGGAGAGAAAACCCAGTGATCATTTATAAAACACTACTAGTGAGGGCAAGGGATTACGCCGGGGTACCTCACCCTGTGATCCAGGGTGTCAGCATGCTCCAGCCTAAGCAGAAAGTGAGAGAAGCTGTGTCCAGCCAGAGATGCACGATAATTTGCCAGGAGTTGCCAAAGTCAGAGGTTATCTTATTATCACCGTGACTTTTTCATTACCAGACAGCACTTTAAGCCACATATCAATCACAAGAAGGTTGGTGTGCAGCTTATGCAAGAGGGGAAAGGTGTCTTTTTTCTTTTCCTTTCTTTTCCTTTCTTTTATTTACTTCTCCTCTAAGATAAGAGGCCAGTAGCTGCCCATACACAGGAAAGAAGAGGGCTTTGTAGTGAGGGAGCAGGATTAAGGTGGCTTCTTGTTAATTTGGATAGTGCTGAAGATACATATTGAGCTGAAGGAACAGGATATGGCTGTGCCCTGAGGGTGTGTATTTGTGTTTGTGTGTGTGTTTTTTCAGCTTCCAAGCTGGAGAAAAAAGAGGCCAAGCAAGAGAGATCTGTGTGTGCTTGTACTTGATTGTAACATGCTTCTGGCTTTACTTCAAATCCAGATTAACACTAGGGATTTGAAAGTTTGACCATGAACGTGTGAGTTAAATACTTAGGGAAAACTGTTCAAGGCAGACAAACAAATTGAAATACAAAACCACTGATGGAGGATGAGGAAAGTGATGTAAAAACTGGAAGTGATGGCGAGTAAGACCTGCTATTTAAAGGAACTGAAAGCAAGAGGTTGAAAAAGTCTCATAAAAAAGTATAACAAGTGCTGCCATGGATGATTATAAGGGTTTGAACTTGTCACCTACAGCGACAAGAGCACTGGCTTTTCTCACTTGACCTGAGGAGGTAATGCTGTTAGCTGAGGTTAGGGAGGGCAGGTGATGAGTCGCTGTTCAAATACAAAGGAAAGATGTCCTTTCACTCCAGATAATTAAACCAAAAACATAAGCAAACAAGGTCTGAAGTTCTGGAATTGCCTGGCAAAATCCCTGAAATCCCCTAAGAAATGCTGTTAGGCTTTCTCATCTTGGCAGCATCCACCCATCCTTATGAAATGCCATTATCTTGGGGATATTCTGTTCCCTGGTATCTGTTTAAAAAATGCCAGTCTAGACACAACAAAACTACACCCACAGCCACACCCCAAAATGTCCCGTGTTTTACAGTACACTGAATTCATACAGAAATTCCTGCATGCCACTGCTGAAATGCAGCCATAGGAAGTAACACAGATGACGTTTAACCACACACTACTAAACTATGCAAGACAATAAAAGGGATGGGAGAAAGTAGATTCCCTCTTCAAAGGACAGGAGCAAATTGCTTACAATTTTTTGTTTACCTATTTTGTGCATTTCTTATTAACATTCCAACACTTGTGTTGTATAACAATGAATATTCAAAAAACCCCCAAATTTCCAAGCCATATATACAAATATTAAAGGAAGCTGAGTGCTCCATTTTCACACAGATATATGTCTGCTTATTCAATCAGGAATGTGAAAAAACACCATATGATTTTGCTGATCAATCACAACTCACCAACACAGCCTGAAGAGTGAATATGCATTGATAACAATCCAAATATGCAAAAAGGGAGAGAAAATGCAACTTATAGTTAAGTTATAGTTACAAAGGGTGAGTTAACAATTAACTATCCATTAATATAAATTCTTTGGGATGAAGAACTACAGTGACCAGCTATGAATATATTTAGCCTAGAAGTTAGGAAAAGGATTATCTCCCATCAACAGTGTGAAGTCCTAGACCATTAGCCCAGCAGGAAAAGTGGGGAGCAAGGTACAAGGACAAGTTCAAGATGGACCTTGACAAGTTCGTGCAGTGGCAAGGGATCAGACTTGCTGATCCAAGAATGTCTTTCACTATCATGTGTTCTAGCCTTTTTATTTTACTTTTGATTTTATGCCAGTGCTATCAAAGCAAGAGTGCCTCCTGCAATACTGTTATCAGCTCAGAGGCTTTGCTTAGAAAATGTTCAGATTTTGAATTTTTCTTCATTTGAAAGGAAGTGTTGTTCAAGCTTTTTTACAAACACCGGTAGATAGAAACTGAAGTTATATGTAATCATTATTAAGGTGAATCATCACCAGTTCACATGCCTCCAAAGGCAGGAGATTTAGGAAACGGATTAGCAAGTGTTGTTGTCAGTTTTTTTAAAATGATAAAAATATTGTGAGAACTGGCAGAACTGCTCAGGAGTTTCAGTTTTCAAAACCAGTTTCCAAAAACCTGGACAAAGATGTTTTGATTATCTCTTCATCTGTTCATGATACTTAGTTTTCTCATTTGAAAGTCAAATAAGCCGATGTCATTTGAAATGAGAGACACTGCCTGACGCATGTGAATAGGAGTCAAGGATTTCTGTGCAGAGTGGTTCAGAAAGCTGCCAGTTTGTGTGTGTGCAAAAGTAGTCACCACCCTCTTGACAAAGCCACCGAGTCTGAATTGGGGACCTCTGGAACAGTGGGCTTTAGCTCCACAGCTTGTCTTGAAAAACTGGCAGATGCGAGCTGGAGGCTTTAAAAACTCCTATTTTCTCAATGTCAGAATGGATGGTGCTCACAACACACGAGTTTCTGATGCTTTTCATTTCTTGCACATATTTTGGGAAGGGACAGGGTGGAGGCTGAGGAGGAGAAGGACTCAACAAAAAAATAAAATGAGAAAATTATTTTTTTCTAGTTTCTGGCAAACATTTAGATTATTATTATCCATAAAGGATGATAACATTTGAAAATGCAAAGCCATTATTCTTTTAGTTGAAAACTGATTTTCTTTCCTGAATTTCCCTCCCCTGGTATTTCATCAAGACCCAGACAACTTCAACCTAAATTAAACAGTAATAAAAAAGCCATGCACTTCATGGTGTTTATTTTGGCTGAAAAGCCTCTCTTCATACCCACACATGCACAGTTTCAATCAGCACTTTTGCCAGTGCTGCTCCTGTGTTTATATCTCAGCCCCACTGTTGTCTTTTATGCCTCAGTTTCCCTACAACAAACATCTTAATCCCCTTCCCCCTTCTCAGGTATTCAATTAATAATTTTAAACTGCTTTAAAGATGAGGAACAGAGAGGCAATCTTGAACCCTGAATATTTACATCTATTAACTTTGGAGTCTGGATATCAGTTTTGAAGTGTGGAGATTACTTCAAATGTTGTAAGTAACATTTAAAATCAACAGATAGAGATTTGTGGTGGAGAAATAACCTAATGATCAATACAGTACAAAAAAAATATAGATCGTTTGAGAGGCAGTTCCTAGTCAGGATTCATAACACCTTAAAAAAAAAAGGAAAAAGAAGGAAAAAAAAAGGAGACATTAAAAATGAAAAAAAGAAATAGCACTGAGATGTGCAACAGAACTGCCTCCAAGCAGAAGGCTGCTCTAAGACTTCTCTGTAGGCAGGATTATTCCTGGCTGGGAGAAAAACATAATTAAAAAGTATTTCTGCTCCCTCCCCTGGTTATGGGACACAATCCTGAAGAGAAATCGTTGACAAGCCTGCCTTTTTCTAAAAGGGTTAGACAAAAAAAAGGTCTTTCTTGCCAGAGATCCTCTTGCTTCTGCCCTTTTGTCTTTCTCTTTTCTTGTTATAGTTAGGAGTGAACATTTTGGCACGTTAATTAAAAATAGTAATAGCTGCAAGAGAAGAAAGAAGAGGAGGGGTAAGATGGGGGAAGCTGAAGGGGGACAGTAGGTGCAGCCCTAATTAATAGAATTACTCTCAGTTGAAAGCCAGTCTGATGAGGGCTCTTGTCCTTGAATTAATACCCTATGTGTCTGCATATGTGGGTATACATGCATATATATAGGTAAATGTACATGTTAACACAGCTACCCTGTTGCTTAGCAGCCAGTAGTGTCCTTACATGAGAAAAGAAAATATATGTGACAAACCGCCTGAAAAACATGAAGTTCCGTGAGCATATTTCTTTTCTCGTAGCTATTCAGACAAGGTGGAGAGTGGCCCTGAAATTAATGTCTCATCCAACAGACAAAGGCAGAACTAAGCTAATTGGATTCCCATCTGTTCTAAACATAATCTCAACATCACACAATAATAATAAATAATATGGTAACCATGGCTAACAACTAAATTTTTAGTTTAGATTTTTTACAGGGTGCTGGATGGTTCCTAATGTCACACAAATACAGATGATTGCTGTCTGGACATATCTTCTGGACAAAAAAAAAAAAAAAGAAATCATAGTCTGATCATGCACAATCATTTCAGATCTTTGGGAATATTTCAGGAGAACAGGCAGTGTCTAACCTAAACGCTTCCTACAGTGATATACAAATTGGAATTTAACAGAACCTAATTTTGATCTAAACCCAAAACAAATGTGAACCAAACTGTTGAATGACTGTTTAAAGTGACACATGTGCTTATTGTTTAAGAAATTTCTGGCATGAGGATGAGCTGAGTAAACCTCTTCCATTTCACCTGGGGGGAGGAGCAGTACACCCATCTGGGGCTCACAGCATGCCCCGCACCACCTCCTTCTCCCTTTGGCATGTCTTTATCTTAGTTATTTTAACTGCAAACTGGTTGGCCAAACTACCATCTCCTGGTTCTTTTCCAGTGCAATGGCTTCAGCTCAGGACTTTACAACAGTACAGGTGGTAAAGAGGAATTAAAAACTGGACAAATCACCCTTGTAATAAGGCAGTGAGAGACTACAGAGCCGACATCCCCTCATGTCCAGTTGTATGCCACTGCCCAACCAAGAAGTCCTTCTGCTGGGTCCTCTGTGTAGACATTGCAATAGTGTCAACTTCCACAGACACCCAAAATCCGGCTGTGGCTTAAGTGGAACTAGGTCTGCCTAAAGTAGTCTCCTCAGAGACATTGCAAATCTTCATGGCAGAACTGTATGTGGAACCGAGATTTTCCATGAATTTGTGATCTTCCCCACATATCTATATAAACTTTTAACATCTACTGCAGTTGGTGGCAATGAGATGCCTAACTCTGCTTTGCTACACGAAAATCACTTCCTTGCCTTTTTTGGACCTGGTTTCTTAGCAGTTTTGTTCCATACTCCTTAGCTTTAATTCACACCGAAGTCAACAAAGCTGTGGTAGAGAAGCAAGGCTAAGCCATGAATTTGTTACTCCACATTGATGTGAGCTCTTAAACATATGCTACATTCCAAATCCAAAATAGCCACCCTTTAGTGGTGAGGGAAATGCTCTCTCTATGGCTATAGCTGTAAAGAGATGGATAAATATAAGGTGATGTATGGAGCTGGAACAACCAGTTAGTAAAGTTTATAAAGTACTTTGGGGGTCCATCTGGATGGATGGTACTTTATAAATGTAAGGCTGTTATCAGTGCCTCTTAACAGCACCCAACTATCATTCAGCAATTTTTGGCTGGACAGTTGAAGAAAACACATAAAATATATTCCTCGGTAGATATTTCACCCAGATCCTTTTACTTGCAATAACAGAGATCTGGGCTTTCATTTGTACAGAGCATTCCCATTTGCAGTCACAGGGAAAAGTCCACAATAGCTCAAGTCATGAAGTTGTTGGATTTGTTATGTTTGAACAATGAGGTTTCACAGCACAGCCCTGGAAATAAATGAGTGGTTTGGGAATTTGCTAGTGGCCAGCCTCTTGCTGCATTAGGGGACAGGATGACTAAAGGGATAGTGATGGGAGAGGCATAGGTTTCTCATTGTTTGGGTTTTTTTCTCCCCTCAGGGGTACTGCCCAGAATTAAATTCAAGCTGGTGATGATTGAAAAAATAGATTGCCTTTCTGGTGACAAGGAGATGCCCACGTGTGCATGTTGGACATCAGCAGAAGTTGTACAAAGTACTCATTTTCCCTGTGGTGTCCCTGATGGTCCTTGGGAGTATGGCTGGGAAAGAAACTGAAAGATATGGCTTGGAGATGAACAGAAAGGTCCTGAGGATCTCACTGAGACTTCTACACAAAGCTGGGACAATCTTATTCCTCATAGCACTTTGCTGGCTAAAGAAATGTGGGAGGTGTGGGTGGCTGCGCTCTGGGGAAAACCTGTCCTCTTGGGTCTTAAACACCATTTAGTGTGAAATTAGGCAGTGTTTTCAGAGAAATTTAGGGTTTGATCTCTATGTTTTTTTTCATGAAACAAATGTGGTGTCTATGGAGAATTTTTTTTTTCCCTTCAAATCCTGAACACCCCAAAGATTTCAGTCTGGGGATGTTGCCAGAAGTGTGTTTTCATTTCCTATGCTGCCATCATTCTCTGCTGTGAGATGGCTTCCCCAGATGTACCGAACCCCTCAGGATACTTTGTAAGTAAAAGTTCCCACGGTGAACTATCTTTTTCCACTAGGACTAGAGACTATTATATGTACCATACCCATGTAGTCCAATTTAGAAGCATGAGCTACCCAAATTGCTATTCACAGCCTGATGGCCTTTTCAAAGATAATATTTATTTATGCGTTCACTTATTATTTGTCCATGGAATCAAAACATCCATGGACAATTTTAAGGACCTCATATAATTGTTTTTGCAATTTTTTTAATGAGGAAAGGGAGCATAAATTGAATTGCTTATATTTTTACTACAGACCTAATTTCTCTCTGTTTATGTCACTATTGATGTGGTATTTAAACCCTTCTTAAGAAATAAAGTTGGAATAAGCTTGAACTTAGTTTCTAGTTGCAGTAGATTGGAAGACTGATGACAGAATTGGCCCCTAGTTATAGAACCATCTTTTTGGGCTTGGGGATCAGACCACTCAAATCTTAATTTCTTTTTCAAAATTCTGACACTATAATTAACTGTCAAGATGATGGTCAAGCAAGTTGAAGATGGTGACTTCTCAGGGAGGTCTGCCATGAGAGACCAGCATGAACTTGTCTTTTGACTTCTAAAAACCTGTCCATCTGCCTTTCATTAGCCCTGATGTAGGGATGAAAAGGGGAAAACCAGATGTATTCTGATAATAGGGGAGCTACACAATCCTGTTGGACTAATCCTGACATTTCTGAAGGTCTTTACACTTGACAACTTGGAGACTAGATTACAAGCAAACAGATGGGTGAGCAGACAGATTTTAATTGTTATTAGTTGCATGCTACCAAAGACATACATAGGCAAAATAATAAAGCATGAAGGAGGTAACAGACATGATGGTCCAATGCTCATAAATGTAGAGCCACAGTAGGAACCACCATCATGGAAACATTTACAAAGCACCCATAACAATAGCAGTATTTAGGTGCTGAGTAAAGTTACTAGTCAGTGCAGCGTACAGGATTTTGCACACCAGGAAAGTTACATTGATCCCACAAGAGCTGCAGGAAGAAGAGTGACAGACTATGTACAGGATATATTACCGTATGAATAGCTGCCTCCAAAAAGGACTAGGACAAGGAGATGTAGAGGATGTCAAGGTCGAATTATTATTATTTTTTTGACTACAGCAGCCAGACAGCTCTCAAATGGTTGATTTGAACAGCTCTAATAGAAGAATGTCATTAAAACCCAACAGTTGGTGCTCAGGGAATGACATTGCTGAGTCGCTACCGATGTCTTGGCAAGTGAATATGAAAGTTCACACCGTTAATGACTAGCATTTGTAATGACTGCTTTATTCCATTTCAGCAAATACTCCATTTCCAAAGGAGACCCAGGGTAAGGATGGGGAATTGAATCAACATGCTTTTTGGGGTCATACAAGCCAGTAGTCTTTAGCTTGGTTACAGGAAGATCAAGCAGAGACCTTTTTCTACTTTGTCAGCAGCCAGCTCTTGACATTGCTATTTCAACAACTCTCACAGCTGTGTCTGTTAGTCTCATTAATACTCAGCATTTGCATTGTGAAATTGATTCTGGTCCCCACTTGTAAAGGGACAATTGCCTGTACACCATCAGTGTCACAACCTAGATCCCAGATTCGGCAGAGAGCTTCAGCACGTGCTTGATTTCAAACATAGACATACAACCTATTCAACTCAGCATGACAGGAACGTGTGTTCAACCTGCAGCATGGGGCAAGGAGACAGCAGATGGGAAATTGGCACAGCAAGGACAGACACAGCATGGTTAGCTACATGGTTTTTTGGTTATTTATACCTGTAGGGATGAGTAGGGAGGGAAGGAGGGAGAAAAGGGGAAGCAGGCATGAAAACAGTAGGAGGAAGAAAGAAATGAAATCAACACATTACATGTCAAGGTAGAAGGACTGGAAAAAGTTCCCTAAAGATACAGACTCCCCAGTCAGGTTTGGTTCTTTTTTTTTTTTCGTGTGTGTGTGTGTGTTTGCGAGTGTTATTCAAGTAGCACAATGGGATGCTGAGGCTGCTTGCTAGTAGGCATGAAGAAGTTTAGTCACTGGAGGAAGATGCCAAGGAATAGCAAAGAAGGAGTGAATGTCTAATGTGCATGACACTGTTCTAGCAAAGCTAACTAAAATTTGTGGAATAAGCCCTGTTTCCCTACAAGTACCTGCTAGCAACCAGTGAGCTACGCAAACTGGTATGCAAATGTCTCACAGAGAGCTGAGTGCGTCCTACTGTGCACAAAACAGCTAGTGCCACATTCACCACCACTAATGCTGCCTGATTAAAGTGTATTCGTTAGCAAAACAGAAGAGGAGCTGCAGTTGACTGCTTCATGACTCCATTCTGATACCCCTGTGCACAGCTTTCCAAAGTCTAGGAGACAAAGCAAGCCGTCAGTATCCTGTCTTTCCAAAACTACCTACTTACTTCAAGTCACTTGGGAACAGATGCTGATCTTGTGCCATGTAAACTCATGGTCTCTAGTCAAGACAGTGTAGGCTGAATGTCGATATCATCATCGATAGTTCACCTGGTTTCAGAATCAAAAGGCACTTCTTGCTCTCCCCCATGTAAAGCAGGGATTAATAGTGCAGAAGTTAACATAGGGAGACAGGGAGGACTTCTCTCTCAGGGTTGAGCAAGCAAGGAATATCACACTGTGCTAGTCTATAGCCCTCTGGCTCCTGGCAGATGCTAAGCACTGTCTTCTGCAAGGCTTTTCTGGTGGGGTTGACCGATGCTGGAGGTAAGAGAGTAACCTGCCTCTGGGTTATGCTTGTGTCCCAAGAACAAACTCCCATCAGGGTAGTGCATGCACAGCCATGCCAAGGGCTGTGTGTCAAACACAAGGGGCAAACATTGTCACAAAGGGTCTGCAACTTACATAGGCAAGGGCTGGGAGAAGGGGGAGAAGCATGGGGAGTATAAGACACCCATTCACAGTCATATCACTCATCAAGGTGAAGAAAGGAACTGAACCAAGGACACGAATTGGCAATTTAACACTGTCCCTGCTATATTAGGATGGGCCTCTTTGAAAGACCCATGCCAGGAGCTTGTTTGCAAGGTACTTCACCACTGACCCCTAAAGCTCTTGGGAGTCTGCTGGGTACACTTCGTAGAGCTCTGCTGGTGCCTAATCTCTGAGTGAAACCAGCTCTGATAAAGAGCAACTCTGGTGGCCAAAAATGCTGCAGTGATTTTCAAGCTGACTACAAGTTAATCCCCAGGATCATGATTAACATGTTTATTTTGCTCAGTTAAACAGATTCTAATGTCCAGGGCTGGGTGTAAGCATTGCTAAGAACACAGTCACTAAGCTGCCAGCTTTGGTTTGCCTTTGGTGATCTAGATGGCCACCCCTGACTATAATAACCCTGAGCTTCTATAGAGTGGGGAGATGAGTTTCTTTCTTCTTTGTTTTTTTATAATTTATTTATTTGTTTAATTTTCCAGACCTAATAGCTGCTCTGGTCTGCCATTGAGCAGTCTTCCCAAATATAAGACCATTGTTCTTTTTAATTAGTCACTTATTGTTCTAGATTTAGGCAATATATTTTCCTTTTTGTTACTCGTCTAACAAATTTTTACAGCCCTGGAAAAAAAGTTCTTCTTCTTAGTAAGTAGTAGAAGAAAATGTATTGAGGGAGATGGAGAGAATATCTCGCTGCTACTAGTCCAGATGCTGCCAGATTCTGTAGTCAGGGTTTCCCATAGGATGGGGTATGAAAAGAGCTTGGTCTCGTGGACATTTTTTTGCTTTTTGCTCTCAGAAGAACAATTAAGTCACATGACTGTGAAATAGTAAATTGTTCACTTAATAGCCACTAGTAAGAGAGAATTCTTGCAACCCTCACCAGACCTTTCCTGACTGAAAGTTGGGGTATTTGGTCTTATATGACTTGACTTACATGTCAGCTTTCATGATTAGTGGGGGGTGCTTTGCACCATCCTTTATGCCCCAAGCATGTGATGGAAGAAGAGGGGATAAAGCAACGATCAGCTTTCAGGGAAACCACACATCAGAGTGATATCAGGAAAACCAGACCTCAGCTAGAGATCATGAAGTGCAGAATAGGAAATTTTCTTTTGTACTTTCTGCAAAACACCATCCTGCTGTTGAAATAGTCCAGATATCTCAGAAACTTTCTGTGCTCTTTGGATACCTTCCCACAGTCAACCATTAGGGTGTGCTGCACACAAGCAGTTGCTAATTGCATCAGAGGAAATCTGAGCTTAATTCAAATTGCACATGCAATGCCAGGTCCTTTCTTCTCATCTTCAGAGATCTAGGCAAGTTGGTATCTCTGCCTTCTCACGATATCTGGTAGCCACTGACATCCTCCATGGTCCCTGATGCTATGCTCTGAACTGTCCTCTCTTGTGCTGTACCTTCCATGCTGTCCATTTCCCATTCTCCTCAGGGCTTTATGTGTTTATCCAGCCCAATCACAACAATGGCTGAGTGACTCAAGGGTTACAGGCTCAAGGAATGACATAGGCAGAATTAATTCTGCCTTGGGGCCTGAAGATAGGTTAGACAACCTCTGGGTGGCTCCACATTTTATCATTTCATGTCGTTTTCTCCCAAAGAGAGCTGAAGGAATATCTTCCCAATAAACAGAAAATTCAACTGAAAACTAAGTTTTAAGGGGATCTGAATGTCAGAAACTTGGTCAACACCCAGCATAGTTTCTGCAAAAGTAAGGGACAAAAGGGCTTTTGAAATACAGTAAATGGATGGAATTCTTGCTTGTTTCAAAATGGCATGTTTTTTTTTTTAAACTGAGAGAACTGGACTAACCCCTGAAGAGCATTTCATTGAAATTCAGGAAAATCTGGCAGTACTTCTGCTTCTGCTTCTCCCTTGGTATGTTTTTTTCTTGGAAAAAAAAAAAAAGAAAGGTTCCTTATCTTTCATTTCCTCTGTTTCCCCAGACCATCATCTTTCTTTAGATAACAAGGTTTCTGGAGCAGGGAGCACACTGTGTGTTCACAACGTCCTCAAAATTTTCAAACCTAGGAGTCACTGAAATACTTATTTAAGGGTAAGACTCCATGGTGGTGTAAACACAGGAATTGCACAAGAATTCAGGTCCAATGAAATTCATGGCTTCCGTCCTTGCTCTACACATGTTTTTTGGGTGATCGCAGATAGAAACTGGGCTTTAGTCTACAAAGACACACATTATCATGGTTCTTCAGCACAACCAGGAATGTCTACGCTCCCTGCCCGCTATCCTGTGTACTGGATATGATCTGGGGCATGACAGATGTCTTCCCAGGCAGAGAAACTCTGGCATGGACCAGAAGACTGGTCCATAGCAGTGGTCAACTTACCTGGATACAACTGGCTGAAGCCTGTATACTGAAATTTTGAGCCCAAACTCAAGCGGTCTGAGTGCCCATGCTCAACAAGGACAACAGGCAGTGTTGCTAAAGGGCTGCATGCACTCAAACCGCAGTGCGTTGACCCCATGGTAATAAATCAATTAAATGAATACCCAGGTGATAGATTTTCATTAATCAAGCGTATGACTTGGAGAACAAACAGTCATTGAAAACATCTAGACAAGCCTGGAAGAGTACAGCTGTTAGCATTACATATTACATTATCACCACATATTTAGATTGTTATTAAGTGAACTTTAAGTAAGGCATTCGCCATTTGTCATATTCTCCCTGGTGAATTCAGTCACCAACATTGATTTCTTTTTTTTTTTTTAATCTGAAAACTTGGCTATTAACTTTTCAAAACTTATTAATCTGTTTTCACTCCATTAGTAACAGCTTCCCCTCACCTTCTACTTAGCTTGTTAAAACTCAGAGTTGATTAAATATGATACAACAGTAAAATATTACATAAGCACACAAGAAAATTTTTATTTCATTATTGGTACAAAGTGAGTCATCTTGAATATGACACTGGCTTTGGCTCCATTTTAGCTCACTTTTTTGCTCTGGTTTTGTATTTAATCACAGCTTTTTTCTCCTCTTTGCACATATGATTTTGTTTTTCAAATCCGCAGCAGAACGATCCAACTTTGTTCTTATGCTATTAATTAACACCATGCTCTAGTTTCCAACATACTTAAATGATGAATAAGGTTAAATTCCAGACAACGTTCTGTACATTGCCATCAATTAACAATTTTCGAGGCAGCGCTTCATTAATAAACATTGATCAGCAGAGCCCTTGTGTTGAGTGCATTGGAGCTGAGAATGTGTACCAGAGCTTCTTTAATATGTGTGCTGGAGTGTGTGGTGTGGGTGAGCGTGTGCACCAGTGTGTATGTGTGCGTGTGTGAAAAAAAATCAATGCAATATCCTAGGAAACTCATCAGCACATCATCTCCTTAAAGGTTAATTAAGAATTTGAGGAAGAACAGAGGGGCTGAAGCAGAGGTGATGGACATCCGTGTCTCTCCAGATCATTAAGTACTAATTAGGTTTGGAAAGTCTATTGAGCTTCCTTGGTCTCATCAAGCCATGTGATGGTCCCTGGATACCTCAGTGTGAAATGCCATCAGCACTATATCTCCCTTTATGAACAGGATGCACTTCAGTCTCAGGTGTGCCTGCTGTCTCTCACTCTGTGTGTGTATGCCTCTTTCACTATGTGTCTGATTAAACTATTTTATATGCTGCATAAAAACTGCATGGAGAATACAGACTATTTCTGAATCACATGTAATGCAGCGTTTTTGCTGGAAGGGTAAAGGGGCCAAAAAAAGGGTATATAAAAGCAAGAAAAGTTCCTTCAGGGTATAAATTCAGAATGAGCAGGGAAAACCTACTCATGAAACCCCATGAAATTTAACAAGGGATAAGTGTAGAGTTCTGCACCTGGGGAGGAACAATCCCAGGCACCAGTACAGGTGAGGAGTTTACCTGCTGGAAAGCAGCTCCGTGGAGAAGGACCTTGGAGTCCTGGTACACAATAAGTTATCCATGGGACAGCAATGTGCCCTGGTGGTCAAGAGGGCCAATGGTATCCTGGGGTGCATTAAGAAGAGTGTGACCAGCAGGTCAAGAGAAGTTTCCTCCTCCTCTACTCTGTGCTGCTGAGGCCCCATCTGGAGTATTGTGTCCAGTTTTGGGCTCCCCAGTTCCAGAGAGACAGGGAACTTCTGGAGGGAGTCCAATGAAGGGCTACGAGGACGATTAAGGGACTGGAACATCACTCGTATGAGGAAAGGCTGAGATACCTGGGGCTGGTTAGTCTGGAGGAGAGAAAGCTGAGAGGGGACCTTATCAATGCCTATAAATATCTGAAGGGTGGCCATCAGGAGGATGGAGCCAGTCTCTTTTCAGTAGTTCCCAGTCATAGGATGAGGGGCAATGGGCACAAACTGCAGCACAGGAAGTTCCACCTCACCATGAGGAAAAACTTCCTTACAGAAGTGGGTGACAGAGCACTGGAACAGGCTGCCCAGAGAGGTTGTAGAGTCTCCTTCTCTGGAGACCTTCAAAACCCGACTGGACGCGTTCCTGTGCCCTAGGTGATCCTGTTTTGGCAGGGGGGGTTGGACCAGATGATCTTCTGAGGTCACTTCCAACCCCCACCATTCCGTGATTCTGTGAAAAAACTTGCAAGTCCATATGAATCCTCTTGCTGTACTAGAAGTTCACTTAGGGAGGACTTCCATACTGGCTTCCCCTTACTTATGTTTCCTGAGCTTAAGATGGAGGTGGGGCAAGACGGGAGCACTATAGCAAAAGTTATCAGAGCAAGACCCCACCGTGCAGCTTCAAAGAGACGATAATATGTATTTTATCTTTTAAAACTCTTAGCAAAAGAGTGTTGCACAGTTAAATGTCAGAAGTGGTGATCGTTTTTTAGAAATGGCTTCCATGGAAGGTGAGATGCTGCTTTTAACTTATTTTCCTGGTTTTTCAATATTTTCCAGTCTACAGGTCTGACGGGGACAGACTTTTCTCAGTATGTTTCCTTTAAATTGAATTGGAAATACAAATTTAGATGCTCAGCTATGGACAAGGATCTAACAAGCAATCCAATCTGTGCCTGAAAGAAACCTTTCAGTGGCCAAGGGACTGAGTCAGCTCCCAGTGCTAATGTGCAAAGTGATCCAAATCAGATGCCAGTGACCATATAGGTTCTTCTGGGAACCAGCCTCGATGGTGCTATTAGAAAAAAGCACAGCTGGCTTCTTGAGAAAAAAACCACAGAAACCTCTGTTATGAGGGTTCCCTGAACTTGGTAATTCAATAATATTTGTTAATTCTATCTTTTAGGCAGTCCTAAACTAGTGGGATGGCATAAAGCTGCTGAAAGGTAAAGGAAGAATGGGCCTGGTAGCACTTCAGCATAGTCAGCCCAAAGACATTCTTATTTGTGAATATGCAAAAGGTGTCATCTTTATACAAAAAAGCTAACCCACACCCAGTAATACACCTACTCCCTTTCTCTGGATGGAGAGGAGAATAATGTACCTTAAGATGTCAGCACTCATTTAACACAATGATACTCGAAAGGGTTCTCCTCTGAGATGGCGTTTTCAAGGTACACCCAGTATAAGGGAGGATGTTGATACTGGGGATAGTTGCCATGGCCTTTTTGAGCCCAATTGAACTTTGACTCTGAATGCACCCAATGGAATGGAAGTTAGTGGTTCACCGGCTCAAACTATTGCCCTGCTGATACTGTGCCATTAACATTTCTGTTATTAAAAGTGAGTCCAGTTGCATTAGCAACATCACAGGTGTGAAGGGAGCAGTCTGGGAACCACTAGGATGTGGGTTCCTTAGGATGTTTCTGGAACTAAAATCAACTGCCTCCCACTCCCACCACTACTGCCACCCAATTTTCAGCAGGAAATGGCTGAACTGAAAAGCTGCTGATAACGTTGCAGCCTGCACGTCTGCTCCAGAATATCAAGGACCCCTTGATAAACCCACTGCAATGCCTGGAGCGCTTCATCTGCAGGCGACTTGCTCTCTGCAATATGGAGAGGATTGCCACTAATCCTGGCGCATTACTGTTCACTTGACAGAAGTCGCCTGAAACAACTTGCGTCTGTTCTTGTCCTGATTTGCTGTCGGTATTTATTAAGAGCACTGTGTTTAAAATGGCACACAATGTAGCCTGCAGACAACATCTTAAGCTTCCTGTCTATACCAACAATAAAACCAAACACCCCCTCCCAAGAAAATCTCCTCCAAACATTGTCACTCCCCACTTTGCACAGCCATGTCACTGCTGCTGTTTTCCTCCCCAAGAGGTCCCTGTAAGAGCAGTGGTGGTAGCAAGAAGCACCTTATCTCCGGCTTTACTGATAACCATTCTTAAGCTGCTGTAAAATAATTTTTAAAAGTGAAGTTTAAAGCCACATGATGATATAAAACAAAATATTAACCACTCAAATCAGCTCTATTTTCATGACCTTTCCTTGCTTCAGTAGGGAAAGGTGTTAGACTGACAGCATCTGTGGTCTTCTATTGACCAATGAGACCTTCATGTTTCTCCCCTTTCTGGCATAACTGAACATTAACCTCCAAGGATGTAAAGGTATAACAGCTTCTCTGAACATTTGATCTTAAACATTGTGCTTAGAAGTAAACAAAATTCAGTGTTGAAGGTTGAATATGGTGATGATTATATGATGTGGGCATTTATTTACCAAGAAAGAATGTGGATTGACTCAATGAATTTTTCAGTTTCCAGTAAGGGCCCTACAGTATTTCCAGCTGGGTTGATTACAACTGTTTCTCCTAGCTTTTGATATCTCTTGGTTTCAATATCATTATAGACCAAGAAACATTATCAGTTTGAGTAACAGAAGACGGTTCTCAAGCACACCAGCAAAAAGAATCTGCTTTTCTGTGTTTCCTACACAAAAAGTGTGATTCTTTTGCCAATTCAACTCAAAACTATCATTTTTCATCACAGAAAAATAAGTCTGGGAGGAGATGGATAATCAGTTGTGTCCCCTGACAATCTTATCTTGCTAAGCCGATATTTCATTGTTAGCAGAGGAAATCTTCAGACCTATCAGGTCCTTAAAGACCTATTTCTTCTACTCTTGGATGGATATTATGCTTAAGAATTTATCATCAAACAAGATTTTTCTTGTTCTTTTTTGCTCCCAGCACATTGGTCTCATGAAAAATTTCATCACTTATGTATGTGAAAGATGTGTGTGCAAGTGTGAGGGTTTGTATATGTACCAGTCTAGCATATTTTAAGTCATTTTATATACATATGTATATACATATTTGTGGAGAGGACATGTACGTGTGAAGAGGGAATACTGTCATATCTAGTCTGGATGTTTGTGTACTTTAGGCAGTGTGCAGATAGAGAATGGTGTGAGTTAAAGAAGGTTTATGTTGTGTTATCAGCCCTAGATAGCAAAAGGAGTTATAAAGTATAACTCTTGATCTCAGTAATGCACTAGAAGACAAACCCATGGAATATCTTTCCCTCTGTCTTTAAAATAAAGGACAGGTTTGCAAAGGAAGTCCCCATACATGACCCCATACATGAACCTAGTCCGTGCAGCATCTTCACATTTGTCTGGGACAAGAAACATTAGGTATGGGAGACAGTAATGGTGCTTTCAAATGAGGGACAGATAGTTGTCCAACACAGACACTGCAGGTGTCCAAGACTTTTAGTTCGATTTCATTCAGTGGACCTTTTCCTCCCCGATCCCTTGCTACCACTGTCAAACTTTTCCAGAAGCAGGAAAGAGTGCGGGGACATTGTGATAGAATTACAGAAGGTGGTAGAGCTATTTGTTAATCCATCAGGGAAATTAGTCCATCAGACAACACCCTGCTTCGCAAACGAGACCTCTGGGAAACAGGTGTGTGTACTGTGTGTGCGCGTATGTGTGCGGTAGTGGCGGAAGTCTGTGGATGCAGGGGAGGGGACATAGGAGAGGACTATCTAGCAAGCTTTAGGGTGGGAGGTAGGGAAAATGACAGCCAGATCCTGACAGGATATAGCAGGGTGTCCAAAAGAGTAAGAAACAGCGTCTGCCATAAACAAGGCTCCTACTGGTTTCATTTGAAAACCTCAGCTTAGAGAGGGACACAAGTTCTCTGGCACCACAGAGCCTCATCTATCAATATCCTTGTAGGTACAAGTGGGGTGAGACAAAGAATAATAAAGGCTGCCTTGTCCTTTTATTTCGTTCTCCATTCCTGCAAAGAGTGCAGTGCTTGGAAGCTTTAAGCATTTAAAGTTACAGATCGGGATGTCCCCGACAGCACAAGGCAAAGTCCTTGGTAAGCCTAGCTCCAGCCTGAGGAAGATGCGCTGTATTACTTTTGTGCACTGCTCACCTTTCTTTGTGATGGTCCTTCTGAGAGCACAAAGTGAGTCCTTCTGCCTGCAGCTGAGCCTTTCGGGAGCCCTCTGTGACAACAGCTACACTTTAGCTTGTCTGAGGAAAGTTCAGGGACAGTAATCTTAAGCAACATTTCCTCTCTGCTGGTTCTAGGCAGCAAGTATGGGTAGGCACCGTGTAACCCTTGTGGAGTTACTCAGAGCTGGAAAGGGACAGGAAGATTCTGCCTTGTCCGGCCAGCCACAGCATTTACAGAATGTGAGCTCTGAAGACAATGAACCCTGACGTTCTAAGGGTTTGTACTGTGACCCCAACCACATTTGGATTTTCTGGTGTCCGGTGAGGGGTGTGCTCCAGCATGGCCCCTCTTTCTGTGCAAGTGTGATGCTCAGAACTGCACATTACAGCGTGTTCCTGTGTCAGCCCTCAACAGCATCCTCTTTGGGAAAGAGGGTAGCTGGGCTGAGAGGAAGAAGGAACTTGCTTTATGTATCCGCTCACTTCTTATGGGATATTGTCACTGTGACTTATAATCCTCCAGACCAGGACTACCGGAGTCAACATCTGTCATGTTATAGGTTCATAATCTGCATGGGCTATAGATCTAAATCACTGTACGCACCTGCTCTCCCTGAGGAGTGGGAGAGGAGGGGAGGAATCATAAGTTGATACCTGGAAATTTTGATTATTTTTAAGGAGGAATCCACAAAAAATGTTCTTCCAACTTTTAGACATACAGGTTTCTCCAGAAATAATAAAAAAAATTTCAAAAGCATCTTACTAAAGAAAGGTTTACTTGGAAATACATTTTCCATTAAAAAAGAATATGGCAAATGCCAACTTTTGATCATCTTTTGGACACAGCTTACATTGAATTGCAAGTCCTGGATATCAAGTACTTCACCTTTGATGGAATGATATGAATAAAGAAGTGTTTTTCTTTGCATTCCCTTAGAAAAACTGTATTTCCTCATCCTAGCTGCTGGGGTTGCTAAGCTGTCCTGCTTCTCCAGAGACAGGCAATGCTACAGGGGTATATTCCCACCCATAAAACCAAAGTGCAAAACACCCTCCAAGCATTGTTCAGGGAAATTTCATATAGCATTTTGACAAGGCATATTCTTTACACTACAGATGCGCTAACTCAACTTTACATCAGTAGTTTGTTCATGATCTTTGCAATTTTTATTTTATTTATTGGATGAAAAGAGTCATGTTTTGGTCAAACTTGAAAGTTCAGATGCTTTTTAGTGTTCTACATTAGAAACAAACCTCCCAAGCCTTATCACTTTTGCCTGTCTTTAGCTGAGGTGAATAGATTGATTCAAATTTTTGTAAATATACTTCAGCTGGTCTCTGAGAGGTACTCCGCACTGCAGAGGAATGAGTCACGTTGTTGCTTTCACTTTTACACTGGGGATACTGCTCCTGCCAGGATCTTGCCATTTACTTGGAGAACTAGTCAGTGCTCCTTTTGTATTTCAGATTGTCATCCTTCCCTTTCCCCCTTCCTCCACCCCCTGAGAGATGCAGGACAGCATCTTTCTATTGTCCTATGGAGATAGACCTTGGGTAAGCGATGTTGCCTGATCCCTGGAGGTGGAAGGGAAACAAAACCCCAGGAAAAAAAAAGTTCCCATTCACACCCCAAACCCTGAATATGGTCCTTTTGTGCCAGCTGCACCCTCATACTACTGCATTCTATCTTGCCATGATATTTTTTGGTGGAAAGCTGCCTATGCAATCCGTGAGCACTGTTGGAACAGCCCAATTTTACAAGCATAAAGTATTATGATTGCATTGATTTCCATCATAAATCATATTTTCCATCCTCTGTCTCTCTTTCCTTGCACTGACTGAATTAAGCCTTGGTGTTTTCTTTAGCTGCTGCCAGAGCTGAGGCTTGAGATGATATTAGGGTAATGATGATAAATTTTACCCTCAAGCCAAACCATTTCCACATTACAGATAATGTTTTTTTCCAAATAAGTTCTGTTATTGGAATCCAGGACCAACCACATCTGCAGGCTCAGAGGCTGCCTCAACACAGTCTCTTTGCTGTAATGGGTTTATAGATTTGAAAATTTGCTCTAAACAAATAAATGAGAGAAGAGAGGAAAGAATGAATGAAGGAATGGAGAGGGCGAATCAACCAGATGGAGGAGAAAAAGAAGACAAGGAGCAGGGGGAGAGGAGAAAGGAGAAAAGAAGATGACAAAAAATAATGGAAAAAAGAAATAGAATAACGGGGGAAAAGGCAAATAAGGAGAAAAATGAGATAGCGCAGGCAGCAAAGTACTGGCAAGCCCGCTGTTGGCTGTGTGTGTGTCTCTGGGAAGGAGCGAAGCTGGCCCTACAGACAAGCACGAGTGCCACACAGGCATGCAGACCCACAGCTGTGTGATTCAGATTTCACCCCTGCCTTCTTAAAAGGCCATTCCTTGGCATCTCATCTCAGAAAGGCCTCGGACAGACTAATGGGATATTCCTGCGAAGTCACAGCTGTCCCCACGATGGGCTAGGATGAAACTGAGCTAAGCCTGACCCAATATTAGTATCTATACTATAGTCTCAGGTGGTGTCTTACTGGTCTAAGGTTATTCTCATTTTTCTGAAGCTACTGTAAAGCAGTAGCTTTACAACTTCCAGCTTTCGTCTGAAGGACAGTGTCCCATGCTTAGCAGATCCTGGGCATGGTGACCTTCAGTACAGCAGCTGGGGGAGGCCAAATCCATTACTTGTTCTTCAGCCACGATAAAGGGAGGCAGTTCACCATGCCACCGTGTCATCTTACAGGGGTAACTGTATAACCCTGTATCCCTCACTGGTGCTCCATCCCCGATTTGGAGCACAGGTCAATAAATCCTATGCTCCCTGTGTGGCTTGTAAGCAGCTAAGTCCCTCTCTGCTTTGCTCCTCACATTCACCAGACCATACCTGCCTGAGTGTTCTTTTGCTTGTTTCTCTACTGAATGAGTGAGGTCCCCCATGGGAGAGCAGAGACAGAGACGTCTGCTTCGGCAGCAGGCAGCCCTTGGAAATCAGGCTGGCTCAGAGCAACATAAGAGTTCTGAGGAGCCCTGGTTGGGGAAATCACCTACACACACAGACACTCCTGTGGAAAAAAGTACACTTTGATTCTTACTCTATTTTACTCATGGTTTGTCCTGCCAGGTGAGACCTTCTTAGGAAATATCTGCCACCTTTTGTGCATGCAGAGGAAGAACAGGTTCTAATCCTTGATTCATCTTGGGATGTAAAATTGCATCTCATTAGCTTACACTGTGGCAATGGGATTCATCTGAATGAAAGCAGGTGCCTGTGACACAGATGTCTCCATCGGAGAGAGCCACCCCAGACTCCCTTTAGAGTCAACGGAGGCAAACATGCAGTCCCAGCTTGCGATTTTATTTCATCTTATGGTGGACATCTAAGTCAGTCAGATGAATCCCCCACTAGCTCTAAAGGGAGTCTGGGGTGACTTGCTTAGACATAGCAGCCTACATCTAAGATCAGCTGGGTTGCATGCAGCTGTACATTACTTCTTACAGATCCAGCCGCTTATGAAAAGACTGACTCGTGCTGTATTTGTGTGGCTTACATAACCATACCCAGTGTGATTCAAGCTGGCAAATACTATTGCACAGTGGAACAGGTACACTGCACAGAAGAAGCAAATATGTGTCTATCATAGGAAAATTAATTTAATCACAGTGCTGGAATATGAAATGAAGATGGAGAAAAAGTGAATCTCACGTGGTTTGCTAAAGATATTCCTTGTTGTGCTCTAAAGGGAGGCATGATCTCACAGACAAAGGCTGACTTAGTGTGACAAGCCTCTGGGCTAAATTCTCCTGAAAAGGACAGAGCAGAGCTCATGGTTTTAAGCTCTAGAGAGGTAGGGACTCACAGATTCCTGCAGACTTTGCCTCTCAGTCCTGGACAAGTTGATGGTTCTTCAAATTTTACCCAAATAACTCTTTGCTCTGAACCCACACAAGCATCTCAAAACAATCTCATGAGCTAAGGGGGAATGTTAGACTCACAAGATTTTTGCCTGAGCATTCTGGGACTGCACAGACATTTGAATCACAGAATCACACAGAATCACAGAATGGTTTGGGTTGGAAGGGACCTTTGAATATCATCTAGTCCAACCCCTCCCTGCCATGGGCAAGGACATCTTTCACTACATCAGGTTGCTCAAAGCCCCATCCCGCCTGACCTTGAACTCTTCCAATGATGAGGCATCCACAACTTCTCTGGGCAACTTGTTCCAGTGTTTATCCACACTCAGCATAAAAAATTTCTTCCTTATGTCCAAGCATAAATGCACTATACAATACCATCTCCACAGCCAATGCACAGAGTTTTAACCTTCCTAAGGGGACAGGAAGCGTTTTTTGAGAGGTCTGTAGCAGTAACAAAATCCTCAACACCTTACCTTTACCACTTAAAGCAATGAAGTACTTGAATACCTAATTTTGTAACGATGGTCTAAAGCTTGGCATGATACTTGGAACACCACTTTTTAGTCTGAAGAGGGTCATATACCTGTGCTGGAGCTGACACTTTGTCATGGGATTCCCACTGCAATACCAAGATCCCCCCAGGATGTGGGTGTGGTGGGGGTTAAAGGAGGTGATGTTGACTCTAAGGTGTCTGGTATCTGATGCCACAGCTCCAACAGAAGACTGAATAGGTCTGGCCATGGGTCTAGGCACTGCACTGAGAGCATCCAACTAGTTTTATTGTTAGTATGATCCTTGGCATGATTTTAGTTGATGCCAACTAGTGCTCTCCCATATAATAATGCTTTGATATGGGAGATAGCTCAAACTGGGAATGGTTCCAGATGAAGTCTGGATGAGACTTCTCTGTTTTAGGAGGAAGTGAGTTTAGCCACACAGATGAGCTTTTTTTTGTGCTGCTTACCCTTGGGTCCAGAGAACAGATCCCGGCCTGTTTTAGCTGTGTAGAGCTGTTGCTTTACTAATCCTGTCCAGTTAAGCCAGCTACCTCTTGCAAACTTTGTTTTCATGCCCCAGGTTCCAGAAAAGCAGAGGAATATCTGATATCCTGAATCCTGTTTCTTCCTCTGGAGGTCAGAGTTATTCTTCTTTTCAACCCTAAGCCAGAAGCCCTCACTACAACAAGCCTGGGCAATGCTGAAATACAACCTGATGCAGATGGCAAGGGCCAGCTCTGATTCTGGCCAACATATTTACAGCAGGGAGAAGAGAAAAAAAATGGACCTGCAGATAGGTAGGCAGGTGGCAGGCAGTTTATTTCATTGGCAGTGCTGGAGTGCCTACTTCACAGGATGCTAAATGCAGTAAGCGGGGAGGAGAAAAAATTTGAGGGAAGAAGGAGGGGGTGAAGCAGTCAGTACTCTTCAGGGCATGAAGGGAACATCCTGCACTTCCAGAGCAGTCTCAAAAAAGGAAAACACCCTCAAGATGCTGGCTTTGCAGGTTCCATGTCTTTATTATTCATATCAGCCCCTAAAGAGGTTCTCTCTGAGGACATAAGTCATCTGGAAAAGCCAGCAGCCCTACCATGTTCTGCTGCAAGTCCGGGTTGGCACAGACAGCACGTCCTAGGCTAAGCGTGCCAGATGATATGTCCTTAAAACTGGGCTAAACCATTTTACTTGCTCACCTGGATGAATCAAATTGGGATCAGTCTGACTTAATCAGACTTAATCCCACCAGCACCCTACAATAAAAACCTACCTGATACACTGCTGTTGCAGCCAGACCCATCTGAAATCTGTGCTGTCCTCCATCATTCCTCAAGGCTAACTTCTTGCTGGTAGTATTGACTAACCAAATTAGACCTCTACTTTGAATCTATATTCCCAGTACCCAGTCAAAAGCTCTCTGAGAATGCAGCAGAATGCCAACACATAGGGCAGGGCTGATACGTTTTCCTCTATCCTTTTCTATCCCACAGTTTATGGGATAAAAGAAAAGCTTTATGTGTGTCCTTTCACCTGTGGACTGCCTCCTTTTCCACAATGCTGATGGCAGGAAACAGGGAACCACAATTAAAATGTGGAACTTAAGTGCAGTAACACACAGCTTACAATGCAGAACTCCTTCCAATGAATGGATTGACCACATGGGAGATCAGCAAGGTGGACAATGCAGCCAAGGAGCTGCATGACAGCTGATGCTCTAGCTGTGCAAACTGAAGCAGCCATAAAGGCAAGCAGCACTTAGGCTTCAGGGCATAAAGCTATGCACCTGCAGACACCAGGAACGACCACCCTAAGGCAGTCAGGAAGAGCCTGGAGCCAAGTGTCCAGAAGCTTCATAACTCAAGAAGGGCTTCTGCACAGTTCTCCCTCCTCTGCCTCTGTAAATTGTCCGCAACTAAAGGCACCATTTTTGCATTGCCTGGTAAGTCGGCAGTAGCAAAGGCAGGAGCCTGATCGCCATTCCTAGGACCTCACAGACAAGGTACCTCGGAGGACAAAGTCACTCTCGCGTTTACTAACAACCAGTATTGCTGCTGGCAGGCACACCACAGGGAGAAGGATTAGATAAAGCAGAGAACAAGCCCATCTTCCACCTTGTAAAGGACCATTTACAACCCAGTGCAATGGAGCATTTATAGTTACTGTGGCTGTACCAGACAGCTTCAGTCTGCTGGGCTGTGATGCTAGGTCTGGTTTTGAATGAAGAGAAATACTAAACTAGAGTCACACTATTTCATGGATCATATTTTATTATTTTATTTTATTTTATTTTATTTTATTTTATTTTATTTTATTTTATTCCTTTTGAACAGTGTTTTGTTTTATCTTGCGTTTAATTTGAAGGATTGAGCAGTTTCCCAATAAATCCCATAGTAAGATCTACATAAGAAATACACTTAAAAACACCCCAACCCAACAACAACAACAGCAACAACAAAACCATTTCTTCTGCTGCTGCTGATAACAAGGCCTATTACTTCCCAGATTGTGTTTGGTTTCAACACCGTATAATCTCTCAGCTGCAAACAAGAGACCAAAGCAGCTCTGACTAGAGCTACCCTATAAATGATTTTGTCCTTGATGTTTGTTCTCACTGGAGAGGTGCCAAACTCCCTGCCACATGTTTAGGTACAGGTGGTAAATAGGCTTTTTGACTGGTTCATAGGTAATTCACAGGCAGTTTGCTAGGGAAACCCAGGTTTGCACCCAATGAGAAAACAACTGTTTAAAAAAACCTGTGTCCTGAAGTTAATGTTTCGGTACAGGCTGATCACATTTTTTCCCCATTTAGACACAGTGGATGATGTCCCCCGCCTCGTGGGTCTTTTTTATGGCAAAGCACCGAACCTGCGTGGTAAAGCACTGCATGAGGTTATATGGACATGTAGCACTCAGGGGACCACACCTATCCTTTGCCCGTTGCCTCTCCCAAGTGCTTTCTAACATTTCTCCCTTGACCTGTCCCAAAGCTGACAAAAGCAACCTGGAGCAACCTGGCTGCCCAGAATGAGTGAGAGTGTCTCTGTTTAAAGTAATGGATATGGACTGGCTGTGATTACATTTAGGCTAGAAATAGAGAAGACTGAGATGTGGGAAAGTCTTCCAAAACAGAACAAAGAATGGGAGTGATGTGAACAAACGCAGATGCCTATAACTGACCCAGGACCCTTCTACTCAATGGAGAGAATTAAGCATCACTTATGAATCATCTCACCCTAACGAGGCATCCAAAATAGACCAGATGAATCACAGTCCAGAAACACCTATTTTTCTCCCCTCACTGTAGAAGCCCAAGGTAACTGTCTGAGACAGAGATATTTACACTATAGGTGGTCAAAGTTAGGTGAGATGAATTAAAAATATATATAAATAAAAAAATAATCAACATCAAAACCCTAAATATTTTTTGGTGCAACATTACATTTGTATGGAGGTTACCTGACACAGATGGATACGACTGAATGCAGTGACACAAGGAGCCCACTGCAGGTCAAACGGGACAATCTTGTAACTATCAGTTAATAAAAAATTACCTTCATGGAAAACGCTCACAACCACTGCCATAAAAATCCAGACACTTTCCTTTGAAACTAATGCAGCACTGCTTGGTTTATGTCAGGACAGTGAAGAACTGCATCTTCCCTATTAATTTGAATTTAAGACCTAAAGACTACAGTGATTTTCTTCTCTCTTTAATTAATCTATTTTCATCCAATATTCCTGTAATTAACAGAGATGAATCAAGAGGTTGCTTTAAATAAGGAAGAAGCAGAGACTTATTCAGGAGTGAGGGTTCTCTTGATACTCTTTTCCTCAAATTTGTCTCTGTCGTGGTTTAACCCCAGCTGGCAACTAAGCCCCACGCAGCCGCTCACTCACCCCCCTGCAGTGGGATGTGGGAGAGAATCAGAAGAGTAAAAGTGAGAAAACTCATGGGTTCAGGCAAAGGTTGTTTAATAAGTAAAGCAAAAGCTACACAAGCAAGCAAAGCAAAACAAGGAATCCATTCCCCACTCCCCACGGGCAGGCAGGGGTTCAGCCATCTCCAGGGAAGCCGGGCTGCATCACGCGTAATGGCTACTTGGGAAGACAGATGCCATCACTCTGAACATCCCCCCCTTCCTTCTTTTTCCCCCAGCTTTATATGCTGACCATGATGTCATTAGTATGGAATATCCCTTTGGTCAGTTGGGGTCAGCTGTCTCAGCTGTGTCCCTGCCCAACTTCTTGTGCACCCCCAGCCTGCTTGCTGGTGGGGTCACGTGAGAAGAAGAAAAGGCCTTGACTCTGTGTAAGTGCTGCTCAGCAGTAACAAAAAAATCCCTGTGTTATCAATGCCGTTTTCAGCACAAATCCAAAACATAGCCCCACATGAGCTACTATGAAGAATATTAACTCTATCCCAGCCAAAACCAGCACAGTCTCAAAAATGCCACCTTTCAGGACTCCTTTCCCCTTGAATAAAGCCAACTTTCCATATGGTTATTGCTGCTACCATTGCTGCCTCAAATCTCATTTAAAAAAAAGATTCTTATGGAAGGTTTCACTTGCCAAAACTAATGGGAAATGGTGGTAGGTGATGAAGAGGAAAGATGGAGCAGCTTTTATGTTCTGGATATATCTTCAACAAAAGTACAGCAACTGTTTTTACAAAAACCCATGTGTGCCTTTGGCACAGGGTGGATCCATGGCTCAGAGAGTGGTGGATCCCAGCAGTGCATCCCAGCACACACACAAGTTAACTAACCCATAAAAAAAGCCAGCACACACTGTTCCAAAGGTACTGGTACCTTCTACAACCCAGAATGAAGTCCTGCCTTCCTGCTTTTACTAGGAGTTAACAGAATCAAATCACACTTCTGACACTAGTGGGGTTTTTTTAGGGTAAGGAAGCATCTTAGATCTGGCAAGTGTATTCCCCTTTTGGTGTCCCTGTGTTGAATATGACAATGGACTCCAGTTCTTGTTTTTAGTTTGGAAATGAGGGGCAAATTTTTGAAACAGCATGAGAAGTGTAATTCTGGAGTACCTTTACCTTGATTCACAAAACACACTGCAGTCACATGTAGAGGACCTCTGGCACAGCCTCCCTAGGACATTAGTTTTGAACCTATAGCTGAGTGCTTTTGTTCAGAGTTTGGTCTCATCACTAGGGTGAACAGATCCTGGAGCCAATGACTGGAGTGGTGTGATTTCTTGCTATGTTCGTTTCCTTACTTATATTTTTGACCCTCACTTTGGTGCTTATCTAACATTAACAAAGAAATCTCTGTGCGCTGTCTGGCTTGTCCAGTGTTTCAGATCTCCCACAGGCTCCCCAGCAGCTCTTTCATCTTTCGCAATGGTGGCTGGCATGTTCTGAGTGCAGTTCCTCTCTGACTGGCACCTGTTTTGAAACCCCCATGATAGCACCAGTCCTGCCACGTACGAGATAAAATCAAATGCCACTGCTTCCATTTCTTCTTCAGAAGCAGGATCTCTCTACGCTTCCATCTCACCAAAAAGCTGAATTATCTGAGCTTGTCCTTCTGCTAAATAAAAATATATTCTTTTACTTATTACCTGATACTCCAAGGGATGTGAAAACTGTTTCGGAAGTCTGCTGAGATTAGCTGGATGCAGGTGATTTCAGAGGATTACTTGCGTCTCTTTACAATTTAAGTTATTGTATGGAGAGGAAACCACCACCCACAGCCATCCTTGCCCCTGGCATATGGGTAGATGCTCATAACTTGCTCCTTTTCCTTTTCTCTTTCCCTCTTTCCAGCTCCATCTTACAGGGTAACCGCTTCATTTGGGGATGAATGCAACAACCAACCGACTTCATGAGTCAAAAAGCCACAAGATGGCATTATAGAGCAATTAAACAGAAAATCTGTGCTGGAATCTTTTTTCCCCTCGCTGGTGGAGGAGGAATGACGAGCAGCCGAACGGTGCTCGCTCTAAGAGGGGACAGGTGTTTCGGAGCAGCTTCCAACACAGCCACTGTCCCTTCTGTTGACGGTCTCACCTGGTTAACTCTTATTAACATTTCCAAGATTTCAGATGAAAGCCCTTCAGGAAGCAGAGGAGATCACATGCCTCTTCATCTAGCCTTTGTTAGCGTTATTTGCCTCTCAATGGACTGTTGTTTTTTGGTTTTTTTTCTTTTCTTCCCTTATTCATAGGTGTATGTGCTTGAGCTTGTGTTGTTTTTGAGGGGGTGTGTGGTACATCAGTCAGTTGTCCCTTGAAGTTGTGGATATGATACCAACCACCTGTTGGACCACAGCACGTGCTGCAGATACACGTATGTGCAGGGGCTGGTGGGGCCTGGTGGACCAAAGGAAAAGGTAAGCAAAGGAGTGCGTAGGGTGTGCGCACGTGTGCATGCTGTGTGTACAGCGTGCACACACGTAGGCTACATGAACATCTCAAGGTTACGCGGCTGAAGGACCTGTGTGCACGGTGCCGCGCTGCGTCTGCGCCGTGGCCACTTGCCTGTGAAACAGCAAACGCTTCCGGCGGAAAGTTGTCTTGGGAAACGGTTGCAGGTGCAACGTGTATTATTTTGGTTGTGCTGTGGCACGTTACACAGCTATCAAAGCACATTGCGAGTGCGTGGGCATCTCTTGTGGCTTGCAGGCTCCGTGGCACGAAGCAGGAGTGCGTCTGTGCTGTGGTGGGGTGTGGATTACTCAAGCGAACGGTGCCTGCACGGCCATCCCGGACACAACTGTGCCAGCTTGGCTCTGCGGTGCAGCCGGCAGCGGGTGTGCATTGGCACCCCCATGTTCCATCTTTCTGTGTGATTTACATGTGCACGAACGTGGTGGAGGGCACACACGGCTGGTTTTGGGCAGTCACAGCCCACTGCAGCAGCAGGAGCCGGTAACGTTCAGCTGGATCCTGTAACGCTTGTCAACACTGAGGGGGAAAAATAAGGGTAGAAAAAAATCCAACCCCCGTTGCTGACTTTCCCTGCAGCTTGGCAGAGAACGCAGCACCTGCAGAAACAACTGAGCTGCTCACCAATATCTGAAAGAGACTAGCTTATTTTTGTAAGATAATATAAAGTCCCTTTTATTTCACATCGTGCATTGTTACAGGCCAGGCCAAGGAATGCATTAGGGCTGATTCCTCAGAGCATCCTGCAAATGAGACAGAGCTCAGGCTGAACACGCTTCAAAAATCAGCGACTCGAAATAAAAGCTGGGATCACCAGAACTCTCCAGCATCTCCTTTCTCTTTCTTACGGTCAGTGAGGGCAGGTACTTTTCCTGGTGGCTGCTAGTGAACAAAGAGATGCAAAGGTACAAATGTTGTCGTCTTATATGTGGTGTTGTTTGAAGGAATGTGTGAAGAAACTATTTCCCTTTTTATTAAAAGTCATCTTAGTATTGTTATTTTTATTACTCCTACCACTATGTTTATAATTGTTACTATTATTAAATTATTTCTTAGTAAAATTGGCTAAGGGAATCTTTGATTTTTTTCCTTTTTTTTTCTTATCTTTTTTCCCAGCTATAAAAGAGCAGTAAGTTGCTGCATTGGGGCTGCAAAGAATTGATTTGAGATTATTCCCTCTTGGATTACTTTCTCCGTGCTTTGTCCAGCTTCATTTTAATATTAGTCATCATTGTTTTATATTTGCATTGTCCTCCAGTCAGGGATCATTTCACCACTGCATTTGCTTAAACATAAAGCTCCTAAAATCTTAACGGCAGAAAAGAGTGCAGGGGTGAGCCTTTCCGTGTATTGAGGTGCAATTTTTCATGGCACTCTGTGCCACAGTGTTATTCCTTTGCTTTTCTTCTCATGCCTGAAGCTCTCTCTCAGAGTGCAGCTGCGCACTGGGGCTCAGCCTGTGTCACAGCTCCCTGCTTCCATCCCCGTCCCCCCCAGCCTCCCTGTGGCCATGTGGTCCTGCCACTCTCACTTAAACCAGTTCTGGTGCTTGTAAGACACAGACATGGTTCAAACCTGTTAGTCCCATAAAAAGCTATTCCCTTTTTTTTTTTTCCCCCAGTTTTCCTGTTAATTTCTGTCAGTTCTGTGAGCTGTTTTTCCCCAAATGAGCAGCAGAGATAATGCCATGGAGGGGACTTAGCATGTGTCCCCATAGAGGACCCAACCTCTGCCATCTTTCAACGGCACTAAGCTGTTGCACTCAAGCAGCAACACAGAGTTTTGCCTGTACAGGAAAGCTGTGAACACTTTGGGGTGAGATTATCCTTAGTCCATGCAGAAAAGCAGCATCTGCCCATCTGCTGTGTGTGTGAGCGTGCCCTGCTCTCTCCCCATCCCCTCAGCCTGCCTTCAATCATCTCCCGCTCAACCCCAGCCAGCCGCGGCGAAGTGGCACCAGCTTCCAAGAGATCGGTTTCTGAAACGGGTCGTGAGAATAGGTGGCTGAGGTTGAGTGGAGGGAGTGTGTCAATGCCCCTCTTAAGGGAAAGGCACTGAGATCTCCCGCCATAGGCGTGAGGGCACTGGGGCACTAGAGAGTCAACACAGGATGAGCAAGAGAAGACAAATACTCAGACACAGGAAAAACATACTGCAGGATGCTGGAAGACCAAACTACAATGCAAAAAGCCATAGGCAGCTACTGCAGATGGTGTGAATTGTTTAGTCTGTGACTAAATGCAGGAGGTTCTGGGTCCTTATGTGGAATCCCAGACCCTGTGCACCTACAGCTATTTCTACAGTATTGCTACTGCTGCTGCAAAACATAGACATGAAGCAGAGAAACAGAGCAAAAGGGAGATGTCTGGGGAGCTGAGATCCCAGTAAAATGATTCTTCAGCATAACTAAAAGAGGAAGGCATTGCTAACACTAAGAGCCCACTATCATGGTTATTCATGTGATACGAAGAGACAGCTCTGCACAATGCCTTAGAGAAGAAATCCCCTCCCAGGAACACTCTGAGGTCCTGATTTAGCACAGACTTAAAAATGCATTTGAGTCTCACTATCTCCAGTGACGCTGACTTCTGTGTGTACACCATGGCTTTCAAAAACTGCACCAGGGCACATAACAGCTTACACCCGAGGAGAAAGCAGATGTAGGCACAACACAATTACTGAGGCTGCAGATTCAGGCTGCCTGAGAGCCTTCTCTTTAGTGGCTATCCCTTTGCTACACACAACATGGGGAGACCTTTCTGGTAGGATATCATCTGCTTCAGGCTGAAACAGCTTAACCATTACAAGGATGAGATGATCACCCTTGTATGGGAGATTTTTGCTGAATACCTTTCTTGGCTTGAAGGGACTCAAACTCTACTCTTGGGTAAAGTTCCTTTCTACCAGGAAAAAAAGCTACACTATAAGAGAGGGGAGAGAGTTGCACCCTCTATCCCTTAACAGTGTGAAATTGGTGAGAAAAGTCAGAAAGAATATATGGAACAGATGAAAGAGGAGCGACAGGGGTATATCTCTACAGCTCAGAGATCAGAGAGCACACCTTTGAGTGGGAAAGTTAATGCATTTGCCTTTTATCCAATGCTGATTTCAGGTAAAATACATTCAGAGATTTTTTTTTAAAGAGGGAAAGAGAGGCTGAGCTATTCTTCAAGAACATACACTATGTATATGGTTACAATAATAAGAAAGAAATGTTTTATGCAATTATTATAGAAGACTATGGTTAGACAGGCAGAGAAAGATAGAAAGAGGCAGATGGGCAGAAGTATAAAAGAAAGAGCCAGAAAGCTAGCTAGCTGTTTAGGAAAGCTGAGTATTATGAGAAATTATTGTGTAAAGCAGTAGTCACATAGAACAATAGATTAGGGAGAAAGAACCCTTAGCCTGTCATTGGGAAGGAAAAGTAGCGCAAGTTCAGGATGCAGCGAAGCATCCAAAGAATGGTTGAGTGGGTTAATAATGTCACAGCGACATAATCAAATTAGTAATGCTATCTTGGCGATGTAGTCTAGTCTATCACGGCATTTACCTGGTTACACCGTACAAAACAATACCGCTCGAACAGCAGAGCTGTCCAGATGTCCTCCCCATCCCGCGCCCTGCGCAGGCACACACCATCCTCTCTTACGTAAAGCCTCACTGCGGGAGAGGGGAGTTAATGGGGCAGAAATCACTGCCTGGCTCTCTCCTCCTTGCCTCCCAGCCCTGTGGCCCGGACGGCAGCTCCCAGCGGGGCCAGAGGTTCGAGGAGAGCAGCGCAGCAGCATGATGCCCTCCCGGAGACAGCTCTGCGAAAGAGTGCTGGCTGCAGGGAAGCGCCACCAGCCTCCAGGCACGGGTGAAGCCAGGGCAAGAGGAATGAGTGTCCCTGATGTCCTTCCTAGAGGGAAAAGATCTGCTTGGGGAAGGATCAGAAGTTTTATTATGTACCTCCTCCCCCCAATTCGTACCGAGCAGCACAGCCTCGCCAGGGCTGCAACCCCCTTTTTCTTTTGCCATCATCCTCTGCAATTCTCTATCTACTACTGTAGGGCTTCCAGCCTGAAAGCAAGGTAACTTGATGGAAAGAGACCTAGGATGAATCTAGCTAACCAGAGGAATAAGACAGAAATAACGGGACAAGGACTGGTCTTAAACGGTGTGTCAGACTTGGGACACCAAAAGACAAAGCAGAAAAAAATGCATAGGGATGGATGGGAGGCGTACAGATAGAGTGACAGACTCATTTCACAAGACTGGGTATGTCCAGGTGGGAAATTTGGATAGGGAAGGGGGAAGGGAAGAGAGATCTTACAAGGACAGTGATATGTGAGAGGGGATAAGGGATATTTTTACAGTTTCAAAGAACTCATTAGGGCTGCTACTTGGTAAGAACAAATTACCACATCTCACTTTATCAGGCTGAGATTAAAATGTGTTTATATTTATATAGTTACCTTTCATAGAGGTGCTTCATTTAAATACATATATATCGTGCATGTATGCAGGAAAAAGAGAATCTATATGTACAAGGGTCTTCATATTCCCACAACCTAGAAAGGATCATAAAGGCCACTGATATCTGTGTGAGAAAAGACCCGTCCCCAGCCCCCTCTGTCTGCTCTTCTCTTCCAGGACAGCAGGAGGAAAAGCAAAGGAATGCAATTCTCCCTGTTCCGCCTCAGTGAGGAAGCAGCAGCACTAAAAGTCTCCGCGTCTGTCGGCAGCTACTCGGAGACGGGCAAGGGGCTCTCAGGGAAGGAAATAGAAAATAAAATCAAATGAGGCTTAATCCAAAAAGCAAACGTTTGCAGGGACAAAGCCACCGCAGGGATTGTCATTTCACAAATTGTATTAATCTGGGCAAATAGTGCTTCAGAAACAGTAACAATGGTGTTTATGCTCAGTTCCTCCTCCTGACCTTATCTCGCCTCCCTTACTCCCCTCAATATGGGCGAAACCCTTACCAGTTTGCACCAAAGGTCTCTTCCTCAAGACTACAATCAGGCAAACCTGGAATTTGCACATGAATCCAATAAGGAAAAGAGATGACTGAAATGTGACTTTGCTCCCTTAGTTTAAGGAGCAGTGGGAGAGACTAGTGGTGCAAGATGACAAGGCAACCGAGCGCCCAGATGGCCATGGAGCAGCTCCTGCACTTCCTAGGGGCCGCGTGTTTGTAAGTAGGATTGCGTTATCATGCTCTGCATCTTAGGTCCAAATAAATATGCAAGGCTGAGCAGGTAGAGGGAGGGTTGGAAAACTAAACCATACGTAAGTGAAACAGGGTAAGCAGGAAAGAGCAAGGAAATAATTATAACCGAGCTTGCAACACTTCCTACGCTCCTTTTTGGTCCAGCCAACACATTGGCCACCTGTTTGCCTTGTGAGATGCTTTGCTATAACTGTAGTCCTTAATTTCAGAATGGAGATGAGAGGACAGGGTTTTTTTCTGGAAGCTGATGGAATCTCTCTCCATTTGCCTATCTTAGTATTTCTCCTGATCACTCGGCATCTGGACACCTACAAATCCAAGAGTTTTCTATGTACAACTTTCACAGTGAGGAAAAGGAGAGGAGAGCGGTATTTCAGTTCTATGGTTGGAGCCAGCACAGAAACAGGAAAAGAAAATCAAGCTTTTTTCCTAATAAATACTGACTTAGAACAATGTTGGGAAAAGAGCTTTTTGGTTTGTTGTGCTACAAAGTCTACCAGACCTGATCATGAGCTGGGGTGGTGGAGGCAATTTTTTTGGCTTAATTTCAAAACCACTAAAACTTCACGAGTTTGAACATTTCAGTTCAATCTCTCAAGGTATTGAGTTGATGTTCTGATTAGGAGAGGCAGTGAACAAAGGAGCAGAGAGTGTGTGGGGGAAGAAGGTAAAAGACTGAAAACTAGCACAGTAAAAAATGAGGCAGAGTGAAAAATATATTGAAACTGTGGGGAAAAAAAAGCATTAGAAATGTGGAAAGAAAAAAAGTTATAGAAGAAAAAACCTATCTATCTACTGTATCTACCTAACAGTTCCCCCTAATCTTATCTGTCATGTTAATTACCAGATTTAGATGTTTGTACGTTATGCAAAGACGAGGGTGTGTGTGAGCGCATGTGCGTGGCTTCTGACAATTCACACATACAACCCGCTGATTTCCCCCTTTAGCTAGCGGAAAGGTTTTTTTATTCTTTTTTTTTTTTTTCAATTGAATCACCGTTAGAATGAGCTGAATTACAGGAAAGACGAGGTTAGGCAGCTCATGTAGCTTTTGAGAAATCCAATAAAAAAATCCAAAGGATTCCCCAAACCCCAGAACTCCAGGAAATGTGCTCGTTCCTGTGTATTACATTGTTTCCTTCCTAACATATTAATGTCCAATACGCAGCACTATGCAACGGCACGCTCTGCTTTACCTTTTCTTCCTAAGGCTTTCATTCAGCCTGCAGTTCTGTACAGCCTTCTGCACCCCTTTAAAGTTGCACTGAGTTTTGCACACACATTTATCCCCCCGGCACCCCAAAAATCACTAGCTTTGGTTAAATTGTGCTTTAGGATGTAAATGGCGCTTAAGCAGGGGAAGGTGGGTGCAGAGGGCAGTTGATGTTGGCTTAGTAATGCGGTGAGGTTTGCAACAGCTCAAGTGACAACTCCTCATTAGCAGCTAATCCAATCGCTCCTGCTAATCCAATCAGCCCGAGTAGCTGGAGTTGTTGCTTTGCAAGGATGGTCATTTTGCTCTCCCAAATATCCCAGGAAGCGAAGTGAGGACTAAAGGCAAGACGAGACGGCCCGGTGCACCCAGCAGGTTCAGCCCCGGTGCTGGGGTCATCACCTGTAAACTGACTTTGCTTCCACATGGCAAAAAAGCGACAAGTCAAAAGTCAGGGCACCCGTTACAGTCTCTTTGCAATATCACAAATAAGTTTCTCAGCAGTTCACTCTGAGTGCCAGGCACTGGAGTCTGGCTGGGGTCAGGAGAGGGAAGAGAAGGAAGGGGTTAACCCACCGTTATCCCCTTCCCCAAAGCCCCCACTCCAGCAAATTGCAATCCAGCGCTGAAATTTTTCAGCAGCCGCAGCCGCATCGGTATCATTCCAGTGCGCCTTCATTACATCCTGGTCTCTAAATGAGGGCCAGTTGGGCTCAGAAAACATTGTGTGGTGCTGTTACAACTGATATAAACCACCAAAGTGGCATTTTGCAGATGAGAAGAACGAGCAAAAACCCTGCAAAATCCTCTGCAGTTGGGTTTAAACGAGGGCTGTAACTTCTCACACATGTCCTGCTCTCAGCCTACAGGAAGAGGCTGATTAATCCTGCATGTGTTAGGCTGGAATATTGCATTACTGGAAGCAAAGAAACCCCTTAATCATATTGCTGGTTATGCCAGAGGTCTGCTTTCTCTCAAGTGCATCACATTAAGAGCCATTCCTGGGCTACAGCACTATCCCAGGCTATTTTTCAGGTTGCAGCATTACACGCAGGATTTTTTTGTTCTGGTTTTGTTTCAGTAGCTGACTGGTCGGGCTGTGGTTAACCTTCAGATAACCACGAGCACCGAGGAAATTTTTGAGGGGAGAAGAAAGGATTTTATCACCTTCTGTCTCCAAGAGAAACAGTGGTTTGCAAAGAAGAGCCTTGTTCCTAATCTCCCTTTGCCGCTTGCTCCAAAAGCAGGGCAGTGGAAGAGCTAATGCCATGGGCAGAATGGGAAGCAGCGCTCTGTCTCTCTGTTCCTCTACCCTCCTCTTCCACCCTGGCCTGAAGAAAGATAAGAGTTTCACAGGGAGAACTGCTGGCTGCACCTTCAGCCCTTTCCGAGGGCACAGTTCAGCCCCGATTAGGTGTGCTGGCTGAGAGGACACCCTCCCAACCTCATTCCCTCCCAGTGTAGAAAGGCTGGTCGTTAACAAGAGGAAAACAGACTCTCTGAGACCATACTCACTTGGGAGATCTGGAGCCTTGGGAGTCTGTAATTCCTCCCTAGGGCCATTATGGGAGTGGATAGGGAAAGAAAAAACACTGTCTTGTTGACACAGTCCCTCCCTAAGAAGCCCAGGGGAGCATGTGAGAAATGCAGACATCTTCTGGGATGACATACCATGCACCTGATCTCAGTTCTCTCTCCCAAAACACCCATGGAGAGACACTTCCCTGTGCCAAGGAATAAAGGATTTCATTCTGATACCAGTAGAAAGTTCTTGTTCTTTGTTTTAACATGTAGCTGAGGTTCAGATTTGCACCCATGACTGATCTCATGTAAAAGCAGGAAAAAAAACACACTTAAAAGATCCACCCTTCCCCAGCTAGGACATTTTCAGACATCCAACAACCAAATAAAAAACCACAACCATCATGGGAAGTCCTGGCAGCAGCTTCAACTATTACAAACACATAGACAAGACCCGTGACAATAAATGATGTCCCACAAAGCATGAAACTAAGCAGAAACGTCTTTGGGGATGGCTGATTATTGCACTCAACCCCAGGGAGGAGGCGGTGACAGAAGGGAAAGAGCCTCTGTTTGTACAAGCCACTTTGGACTTTCCCTTTGAACAGGGCACAGGGCACTGAGTCTTATGGCCTTTTTAATAGGAGCATCTGCTCTTGTTCCCATCCCAGCTGGATGGCATCTATGCGTGTTTGCTGTTAGCGAGATGGGCCATGTGTCATGAGGAGGAGCGTATTCTGGGCAGGGAGCACACCCATGGCTTAGAGGCCTTTACACCACAGCAGCAGGTCCATTTGTTTGGCCTGGGCGCTTGCTTGGGGGCAGCAGCTGCATTCTCCATCTACTGTGGAATTTCCAAATGGTAAAGCCCCCAAGGGTGGATCTCATTATCACGGTAATGTGTGTGTGAGGGAGGGTGTGGAGGGAGAGGGCTTCATGGGTGACTTCCACTTTGCCTTATTTTATTTTAATTTATTTTATTTTATTGTATTTCTTCCACTGACATCTGGAAATGATAGTCAGCTCACTCCTACAGACCCTCTGAACTCAGGCCATCTGTGGGATCATCTTTTCCTCCCCCTCAGTGATGACCTGCCCTGCAGGAGATTGATGGCAATGGAGAGGGGGTATAGGAAATGTCACAGGGATGCCCACATGGTCAATAGCTAATTTGCCAAAATGGAATTTCTGTCTAGTTCAGGGGCTTGTTATGCAGCTCAACACTTTGGTAGGTGTTCACAGGGATGGAAATGCCAAAGCAACCCTATTTATTCACCCTCTGTTCTCCCTATTCCATCTATGCCCTTTCCCTGTGGAAACATCCTCCAGCAATTTTTAAAAGGCTCACTTTTATAGGGTAAGTGGGAGCAGATGGAGAAGTTCATTCCACCCTACCCCTTGTAAAGGACTTCAGGGCCCACATGGAAACCTGCAGCATCCTTTCTCCTCTGCCTATCAGCAGCAAATTTAACTGCCCCATCTGCCACCCCAGCCCTCCAATAGAACATAAAACAGGCTAGCTGTTACAGCTAAAGGACAGTTCATACACAAACTACCATATGCAGTGGCTTTTACAGGGTTTAGTCCAAATGACTTCCATGCAAGAGCAGTCCTAGCACGTTCAACCCCCAAATTTGAAGTAAGAGTTGCCAAAGAATGGGGAAGAGTTTCTGCTTTGTAAAGAAAGCTTTGCCTGGGAAAGCTTACTATGAGGTTTGTAAGAGGAGTCTGCATTGATTTGAGCTCGGTGTTAATAATAAATCCGAAGAACTACAGCACTGGCTCCTCGCCACCCACCTCAGCAAACCTGGCTGAACCTAGCAGACGCAAATACAAGTCAAACTCTGTAGGCTGGATACACAACAAGATACTGTCGTCCCATCTGTGGCAGTGTACATGCCAGTGGATATCAGCCTAACACAAGGCAAGGAGATATATGGAGAAGCAATTGCTTTTCTCCTTCCTTCCCACTTTTTTTCTGCTCTGAGCTGGGAAGACAGCCTGGAAGTTTGTGCCATGTCCGTGATGCTCCCAATAGACTGGCTTTGATACAGCAAACAGAAGAGGATGCTCAACATATGCTCTGTTTGTGCTATGATACAGGGACACACGTTACGGGACCGATGTAAGCGCTACCTGGGCTGCTGACACCCCAAATTGTCCACTGTGCCTGATTAATTGGGCTCTTGCTGTTTAAACATCGGGGGTACATTTTCCCCAGAAGTCCTCAGCACCCACACCAGGACCAACACCCCTGCAAACAGCCGGTGGGAAATTCGCTGGACATGACCTGGTTAGTGTCTCCGAGGCCTAATTGGCATCCTTTGCAATCGGTCTGGTTTCGGCTGCCAGAAGAGAGTAAACCGTCTCCTCCTTTCACAGATGGGCTGGGGGAAGGGGTGACCACTGTGTGTCTGTGTGTTGGTGTCAGGGGATGGCAACAAAGGATGTCAAGACCATAGCGCTGCCAAGACACTTGCGTATTTGGCTTATAACCTGATGAGTGCAAGGCAGGTGGCAGAGTCTATGTCATGCCCTGTGGGGAGTGGGGAGGGAAGAGAAAGAAAGGAGGAAAAAATAAGACTGGTGCAGATGGGAAGTGCCAGCTCTTCTCACTGGAACAGAGCTGTTCAATTGGGAAACCCAGCCAGAGAAACTTCAAAGGACCAGGAGGGAAAGAGCAGAGCTGCTCAGCGTCAACAAACATCTCCTGATCCTTTCCTACAGCCTGATTAATTGTTATTTTAAAGATCTCATTTTGATAGGAAAATAAATTAAAAAAATCACAATTTAAAAAAATGGAAAATGAGGAAAATCTGAGAGATTTCAAATAAGTATGTGCCATGGGTGTGTGTGTGAGAGCAAGAAAAAGAGATTTAAAAAAACCCCACAAAAACTTCTTGGAACAAAACACACACGAGGCAATGCCAAAAACTTGAGAAGGAGAGTGGTTACACACTAATTTAATTCTCTAATCCCCCTACTCCTGTCACTGTTTACTCACTGATAAATGTGCAGTAGCTTCAGCAAGACAGCCACATTTGCAGAAACTGACAGCCTGACTCAGAGACTATTTACCTAAAGACCATGAATATTAAAACAGGTTTCCAAAAGGGCCCTGTCTTGAAGGAGAAGATTAGCATGGGCCTCTTGCTGACAGACTCTTCCCTCTCCACCCCTCCTTCCCCCACTCCGTGATGCATCTCTTGTGCAAACACTCAAGAAGTATCACCTAGTTGAAGAACTGAAATATTGGAGCGATGCCCTGGAGCTGTGCACTCAGATTTAGCCTGGCAGCAAAAACACCCATCCATCCAAGATAGAAGTTTGGGTTAGTTTTTTGGGTGGGTTTTTTGTTGTTGGTTTATTTTTTAAATAATTAATTAAAAACAAAAATAAAATGCAAATCTTTGTGTTATTTTTTTTCTCCTTCTGGAAGGTGAACTATGCGCACAGGCTTCTTTAAGAGAATTAAAAAGGCAACAAGTTATATTCCAAAGTCTTGATCCTTAAATGAGTTTGGCTCTGTCTCCTATGACGGCTCATGGAATTCACCAGAAGGATGGAAAAAGAATAAAGTAGAAGTAGAAAGGGCAGGGCAGAGAATAGCTGTAAAGATGAGAGGGAAGGAATAATTTCCATAGGATGGGAAAGATGAAGTGGTCTAGGTAACCCAGCTGAAATGAGACAACAGAGTGGAAATCAAACTGATGTATACAAAAACCTTCAATGAAAGGGATTTATGAATGGACAGTTAGCAGTCATTTATTCCAGTAAAAAAAAAAAAAAGCAAAACACGTTAAACTGCCTGGGAATAGGTTGAAATCAAAGCAAAAATTTCTGTTTGTTTGTTTATGCAGCGTATGTTTTACTGGAGGAACTTTTTGCCACAGGCTCTTCTGGGGACCAAAATTATAAACAGATCCAAGAAAACTTGAAGAAATTTATGAAAACAGTGTAAAAAGTACTTTTAAAGGCAATGATGCAGGAGCAAAGAATTGCAGATTGAGAGAAGAAGAGAGGCAGATTAGGCCTGTCCTATAGCCATTTGACAATGGAGTTAGAAGCATAATTTATTTACATGGACCTTCGTTTCTCTCTCCCCGCATTACCCCTCCTGTCTACTGGGTATGAGGAGCACTCCTTTTACAGAGGGAAAGTCTCCACACACAGAGAAACGTGGGCATGCACACATATACCACGTGGGAATTGGGTATAACTCCCGCCATGTAGCCTGGGATACTAACAGATAGTCTACTGTCTAATCCACCCTGGTCAAAGTAATAAGACCCACGTCTCTTACAACAGATGACAACACTACAGTGATGCATTTGTCCTCATACAGGCAGTACTGCTTATCCTTGGAAACGGGTAAATATCCTGACTCGGAAGACAACGACATTCAGCCTCTCTCTTAGGTCAGTGAACTATTTAGACAGAATTAGAGTTCGTGATTTTCCAGCCTCTCAAGCTACCCTAAGATGCATTGATGTAGATGCTCGTTTGGTGTAAAATGGCACAGCTTTGTTGAAGTCAATGGAGTTATTCTGTTGCTTGTTTTTGTCCCCAGCTGAGGATCAGGTGTTTTGAATGCAAGCCTTTGGGAGCATTACTGCCAACTACATGATGGACAAGGTTAACACAAGGATGAACATATTTGGCTTCCAGAGGAAAGGGTTAGTATTCATCTTATTTGCACTCCCCCAGCACCCCTGGACACCTTCCCAACTGTAACCAGGCAGTCCATGCCTAGAAAACTACTGTCGGTAAGGCTGCCCCTCAGCTTTGCCTGAAGCAGAAAAATGGGGTTTGGAAGAGCAGAGGCTGCTTGGTCTGAAAGACTTTGCAAACACTTCATGATTAAGCATGTGAAAGGGTTAAACCACGAGACCACCTGGCACACAGCTCTTCTCTGGCCCACATCAGGCTTCTGACTCAACACCGGTCCCAGAAACAACCCCAGCCCCTTCAATCTTCATGGTTTCCAGCTGCCACGAGGCTAAAAGTACATCTAGCCAGAGGGAGAGGAGTTCTTCTTGTGAATACACTGAAGGCTATTGAAAGATACCTCTTGTCCAGAGGGGATGGGGTGAGGCAGGAATCAAAGTGAATGGAAATGTCCCCTAACACAGAGAGAAATCCTTGATGAACATTTCTTGCAGGCTGGAATTGGTATCTCGTTAAAGGAAGAGTTTAATTATAACCAGAGCTACTGGAATGAACTGGCAAAGGTGGAATATTAAGGAAGTCTCCTGGATGCAGAAATGCACCAAATGCAGATGAAGCAAGAATCACTCTAGCCTTGGAATTTGGCCCCAGGACAGAGTGGCTTCTTCCAGCTTCTCTTTAGAGCACCTCCCTCTGCAAAACCTCTTTCTACCACCTGAATGCACTTCACTTTCTTTGCCCACCATAAGTTTTTAGTAGAAGCTGAGAAGCTCTGTCATGACTCTGAGCATATACGTGCATGGACAAATCAAGCTTACTTGAGGTCCAATTTTAAATGCAAGCTTTAGGCTGTGCTCAAAGGTTAAATAACAAATGCTATGAATCTTAAAAGGTATAAGCAGTGTTTCCTGACGATCTCACAAGAAGCGTTTTGCTTTCTGGGACACCTTAGACAGAAACGGTTTTGGAAGCCCTTCGGTTTAGGGATTGCCAAAACCTGGGAGTGGGTTAATGCAGGCAAGCATCACTCCATGCTACATTTGTTTCTTAAATGCTTCTTCTAAGCATTCCCTTTTAGATCATTGAACAGATGGGTCTTGGGTGTATCTCTCCCAAGGAGGCTGAACAGGTACGGTTTTCTGTATTGACTGATAGCTCATTGTGGACGTAAGTATTTGGGAAGCTTTTATCTGTATGCTGTTTTCTCTCCATTAGATATACATATCTACACATGTGGAATTACAGCATCCCAGATTTATAGGCAATATCCCCTTGCTTTAGAAGGGTCCTGCAGTCTTTATGAAGTAGAGCCATGCCCAAAGGGTAGACAAATGCATTTTCAATCACTGCCCAGATGACTCATCCATCTCACTTGCAATGGGTGCTCTCCTCTTTCATGCAACATTACGCCTGCACACTGAAGTGCCACAAACCTTTTTCTGCTCTGTGTGCCCATGTGCTCTGTGGCAGACTGACCTACTGTGGACCCTGCGGTTGTGTGTCTCCGTCTGTGTGACGTGCCACAGAACCTTTGTAAGGTTATGTATGTCTTAGCCTGACTCCTTGCTTGGAGGAGCTCCTGTGATAGGCATGTTGCCCAGTATGCTGTGCACAGGCTGTTGCTCTTGTGATGTGCCTTAGCAGAACCACCACACATCCCTCTGCAGATCTGTGTGTTCCTCAGGCAGTTCTGCACCCCTGATCCATGATAAGACTCCATGTATAAAAATTAATGCACTGGGAATGGAGAAACTTGAGTGATCTGCAAAGACACCAAGGTACCAAACTGCTATTTACATGTTTTATGCCCAATATAAGGAAGGAAGATCAGGGTCCTGAAGAAGAATTTAAATGTGTAAACATTTTCATGGGTGTAGGATTCTGTCAAGGAACATAACTCCAAGACTCTGAGGGAATAGTTTCTGCTTTAACACCATCAACCACACACTCATCACCCAGTAGACATGCAGTCTTCCTCTTCCCTCTCCCTTCCGTCATCTACAGCAAAACCACACTATTCAAACTTTTCCACTATCAGTAAGAGAAGCTGCCATTTACACATTTACAGAGCAGTAGACACAACACCAGTTTAATGATATAAGGAGGTAAAGAAATAAGGAGTAATCTGTATTTAATGTATACACATATATTTTAAAGACTCAGCAGGAGAGACTCTGCTGTCTTTTTAGTTTATCGAGAAATAGCTAAATATTGAAGAGGACCAGGTCTGATGGAATTGTATGGAAAGTTATATCTTTGAATCTATTTGTAATTACCTGTGTCTCTGCTTCTTTTCTTATAATACCTGCAGAGACATGATATACTGTTAGCTACCCCTGGAGAACCTTATAAAGAATGCAAGGGCTTTCCAGTGTCTGGTATTCAGGTGGTGCTGGACCGGAGCACACGTCAACCCTAATAAGGCAGGAGGGAAGAGATAGTTCAGACGAGGCACTTGCAGCATTTGCCTGGATAGGGAATGTGTGATGGCTACACTATGGGAGGGATCATAGGGTCAACAGTCCTGGTCTGATTGAGCTGGGTGACTGTAAGAGACCTTTAAATCTCCAGCTCTTGTTTCATCATCTACACTCGCTCTTTGCAGCTCCTGCACTGAGACAAACCCCAGTCTCATGCATCTTCCAAGCTCTCCACGTGTACTTATGACGTGCATTTCTTTATCTCTGTGCACAGCTCCAGATGGGTGTGATTAACAACATGTAGGCCTTACATCCCTTCTGTGGGAAGTAGTTTTCAGCAAATTTCTTCAAATTGCCTTAATTTTACAGGTAGGCAGAGGGAAAGTGAATAACCCAAGTCATGCAGCATGTCTAATGGAAAAAATATGGGAACAGAACCTAGATTTCCTTTTTTTTTAGGTTTTTCCTCTACTCTCTAGGCAACAGTGTCCTGTAATGCTGGTATCATTTTAAAAATCAGTCACAGCTGTGGGGTTGAGAAAAGGACTGAGAGGCCTTTTCAGATTTTTTCTGATGTATATGCTCTTGCCAAATTATTTTTCAGTAGCTTCTGACAATTTTTTTAAGAGCTGTTCATGAAGGTGCATGGGAGAGACGTTTCTTGCACAACAGCTGGATTGCAGACAATTGTCAGCAAAGCAAGACACTCAACATCCAGTTGTAGTGGATGGTTTTTGATCAGACAAGGAGTTTAGAGGGAAGCATGAATACTCGATTTTAGACCTTAGTTCAATTCCCAACTCAGGTAGGTTACTTGTCCTGTCTCTAATTCCCCAAATCTGGCCACTGAGTTTGTATTTTCCTGCTTTTCCAAAGTTTTTGAGGCAGTAAGTCAAGTAATGATTGAGAGGCACTCTGCAGTCTGACACGGGGAATATAAGCACCTAGGCAGGCAGATAAATTGTTTCTGTTCTCTGCCTGGAAGAGCATAACTTTTGCAGTTGCGTGTTTCCAGTAGGAGCATTCATAATTATGAATTCAACAAGTCACTGCACTGTGCATATTCCACAGCTGCTCATGGAGAAATCATTGTCTGTGAGAAATGCTTCTGGTTAACGTCTGTGCTGCAACAGGCATAAAAATTGAGCGCAAACTGGCCATGAACAGGCAGAACAAATTCAATTCTGGAGTCACAGGGCTGTTGTAACCTGCACAATGGTCTGTTGTCACAGAGCTCTGCACAGGATCCAGGGACAGATGTAGGAAAATTTAACTCAATTTTCAAATTATTTTTAGTTTGCTTTCCTAAAGAAATGAGGGATTTTGCGATTATTCTGTATCTTAATATCTATTTACAGCTCGTTCTCTTTTCCTCTCTCCTCAATAATTTTGAACCAATTGGCACAGGAGGTTTCATTTGCAGCTTGATAAATATGAGAGAAAGTAATCATGAGATGAATGCTGTAGGGAAATAGGCTGGTTTTTTCACTCTCTAAGGAATGCATGTTTTTGAAAAACTTTCCTGGGAAAGTGGTTGTGTTTTGGAATGTTGTCCTCTCTCATCATTGAAAAGGCAGTGAATAAATTGAGACCCTTGTCTGAAATAATTTCTAAGCTAAGAAGGCAGCCACTGTCCACGATTTACCTTGTTTACGTGGCACAGAGCAGAGTTCATCCAGCCCTTCGCTGACCTGAAGACTGAAGTATTGGACAAGTGCTGTGTCCAGCAGTTGGTTCTAACAGGTTACTCCTTTAATCTCCCATTGCTCAGCCTGATGTTGAGGGATCTTAAAGGCAACAGACTCTGAACTCAGGCTTAGGAACCGCTGGCCTAAACACATCTGAAAATCACCAGTCAGCGGTCATGTCTATTGCCCTATTGCCAGTCAGTCAAAAAATCAGTCTGGCTCCAGAAATTCATTCTGTGATTTAGGGCCATTTTTGCAGCCATCCTCATAACTTCTTTAGGCTTCCCTATATCTTGTCACTCCTTAAGGCTAATATAAATAACAGTAGCCTTCATGCTGTTCTGACTTTTATAATTCAGCCAATGCCTAGTGTAAAAGATCTACACAGCCTATCTCCTCTCTGTATCTATATATTCTTCTTTGACAGATCAAACCTGACCTTGCAGAGGAAAGGCCCAGTGGGTAAAGAATCAGCATGGGACTGAGCTGTGGACAAGTCATTAGTGATTTTCAGCTGCAAGATCGTTCATTTCCATAGATGCCTAAAAAATTTCCAGTATTTGGACTTCTGTACATCTGCGCCTCAATTTGCCACCTGCCAGACAGGAGAAAACCCCACTGATCTGTTCCACAGGAGGACAGATTACAGCAATGAATTCCTGTCCTGTAGTGCCCAGACACTACAGAAATGGCAGCACTACTTAGCAGTGGTAGCAGTGCGCATCCATTGTTATACATCCTCTTTTTGCTCCATAGGACAAAATTCAGCAAGGTCAGAGCGGGCTAGGCTCAGCTGTGAGCTAGGTTAAACTGAGTAGTCGAATGAACTACCATTTTGCACCAGCCAGAATGCCACCTGCCTGGCTCTAGAGTAACATGACGAGCTGTGTAAGCTGGGTGCTCCTCCACACTCCTAGCAAAACCAGTCAAGCAAGAATTCAGATTAAGAGGAGTGTGCGCAAATGTTTTCTTAATAATAATTAATAGGTGATTAATAAGAACAAATTCTGAAAATAAATGATTATAAGATGTCTCTATAGCATGTCACCAGGATGATGGGGATAAATGATGCTGAGGCACCTGAAAGTTGAGAGCCCATTACTAAGCATTTATAAATGGGAATGCATAAAAATATTTATCCACGTCTTTCTGAAACATGCTCTAATGTCTTCGAGCAATTTATCAGCTAAAAAGTAATTTTCATTAATCACTTATTAATTATTAATAAAGTGTTTATAAGTGTCACCTTAATTTAAAATGCTCCTGAATCAAGGTGTACTTCCAGACTTTCATTCTTGAAGGAGATGTTGACTCCCAGACCTGAGTCCTTCAGACTGAAGTGACCTTGGTACATCCTTCTTTGCCCAACCCACACTAGACCTCCACAACTGCTAGGCCTGAAAATGGGACTAAGTCATGTTTCTGGAAATCACAATTTGTCATTTCAGAACGAAACTTGATCAGATCCTCTCTCCTCACTCACAAAGCTGGATGCCCGGACCTGGGAACGCAGCATTCAAATGTTTCAATTTATCATTACAGTGGAACCCTGAAGAGATCACATCTGCTAAGACCGTAAATTGGACAAGATCCCACTTCAGAAGGAGCAGGCTCAGCTCGATATTCCCATTCTTGAACAAGGGACCAATTAGGCAGGCTTATTTAGCTGCCATAAAATGAGATGTTAGCCAGTGGGAGAAGTCACTTAAGGACAACAACAACAAAAAGTCTTTCTGATCGCTCTGTTAGAAATGGGCAGCTTAAGAAACAGCAGCTCTTCACGTTCTCACTTCAGCCTGTATGTCTTCCTTCTGTTCCTCCAGTTTCTTCATTCCTCCTTTCAAGTCAGTCTCCTGCCCCTCTTTGCCTTTTCCCCTTCACCTTACACATTCTATCATCCTCTCTATCTTTTCTCTCCCTTTTTTTCTCTTCATTTTTCTTTTACTTAATTTTTCCTCTCCTCTTTTGCTTTTCTTTTTTACACATGCACGTATCCAGCTAATATTTAATTTTGAGCTTTTCTACTGAACAAGCAATCAAAAAGGTCTTACATCTCGGAACAGAACCTGGGTTACAAAATTAACAAATTGGTCATAGCTCCTTCCTTTTGTAAGATTTTACAGCAAGGATCGGATCTACTGCTTGCCAAAAACTGTATTCAGGACCCAAGAGACAGTGAAGGGGAAATCTTCAGGCTTAAAAAGTGGTATTTTCTGCTTCTCATCATAACCTCAATTCAGCTTCTTCACTAGATGGATAATGGTGTGAGAGTGTCCAGAGTGGAAGCAGAGAAAAGCAGACACACATCTGTCAGGGATGGTCTGTGTACATTTATCCTGCCTCCATGCTGGGGGATGGACGAGGTGACCTCGTGAGGTCCGTTCCAGATGTACTCATCCATGAGTCCGTGATTAATTGCCTTCATGATCTGCAGCTTATCTATCCAAAGAAATAAACCTCAAAATCTTCTGTAAATACATATCCTGTGGGCTGCCTGGGGATCCACATGCATAGGATGCTACACGAAGCATTCCTTCCCTGGAGTGCTGCACCCTAATTTAAACTCTACAGAGGAGATCTCTCCCTGCTGATCCATGCAGAAATATAGCCCCTTTCACATCCTCTAAAAACAAAGGAATTAAGAATAAAGCTGATTTATCTCAGTAGAGAAAAGAAAGTTAATTCAGCCTCTAAATGGAAAAGAAAATTTCCATACTCAGCTTCCCCTGAAGGCAGAGACAGGGAACTGAATCTTGGTGAGGGTTGCTGATGGCATATTCTGGTTTCCCAGTACTGCCTCTTCTCCAGTATAAGCAAGATTAATTTGTGGCTGCCTTCCTGTGGTAATGATATGTGGTGTGGCACAGAGTACTACCATCCCTGCCAGAGATGACCCATGAGAGAGAAGCCTGTGACCCCTCCTCTTTTCAGTCAGAGAGTATCCTTTGCTCACACTGCAGCAATGTTCATCCATGTAAGGATGAACATGGAAAAACACAGTGGTCCAAAGGGAGAAGAAGTGAAAATAGTGAAAAAGAAAGATGACAATGAAGGAGAGGGTTGGACAGACATCTAACACAAATATCATATGAAAGTTGGGTATGAAGGATGGGAACCTCTTACCTATCTGAAGAGATACAATTGTGAACATCTCCACCTGAGCTACTGGACATCTCCATCTGATTTATTCCAGGTATTTATTTAACAGTGGGATATATTTAACCCTAAAGTCATCTTTTTCTCTTCACAGACTATTGTGTTCCAGCTCAAATAGAGATCACTGTAGTACTGACATTTGGTCAGATATAACCCAGATATAACTCATCTGAGCCTTCATTATGGCAGGGAAGGTTTGTAAGTCAGAAGAGTGGGTCTTCCTGGAGAAACTGGTCATGCAACACTGATTTACTGAAAAGATGCCTGGTTAATGAACACAATGCATAATGAAGATATTAAAGACTTAATACTGCGTTTTTAGGCTGGCCAGATCCAGTCTAGGAGGAGTTTATGTTAGCCTACCCCTTCAATAATCATTACAAAAATAATAGAGGAAATTAGTTTGGTATCAGACTTTCTGTCTTCTCTGAATCATCAGAATTCAAACTGATTTAAAAATTAATAGGGATGAGATTCCACTCACTAAACATAGATACTTACAGTAGTCGTATATATCTGAGCTAGTCACCCTCAACTCCCTTGTTAATCAAAAGAGAGAATTAGATGCTTCCATGCACTTAGTAATTAATTTCCTCCTAAGATACATATCTAAACCAGAGATCAGAGGATTCTATCAAGAAAAAACTTATTTCTGTCCATTGACCACAATGGGAACTTAGGGTAAGAAGTTCAGGTGCAGGTTTCTAAAGGTAGATGCAATTTCTAATTTGTAAATCCCCCCCCCCCGCCCCGCCAAAAGCATAGTGTCCCTTTCTACAGTGTATAGCAGGAAAAGTGTCATCTCTATGATTTCCTCTCCTTAAGAACTATAGAGCAGAGATAGGATTTTATACTGAATTTTTCCTAGTAATACAAAAAAACCCACATTTTTAACTTCATTTTTTTAATTCAACTCTCCTGACCAGTTTTTTATTATTTTTCTTCTTTCTTTAGTTTTCCTTGTCTCCTTCCAACAATCTTAGCACTTATTTCTTTATTTCCTTTTCATCTTGAATACAAAGAGCAGGTTGATCCCAGCTCTGGCCCTGGAAATGTCAGGCTGAAAATGTTACTCTTGGAGTGATTTGCATGCATTACAAAGTGACAGGTGACAGGAGCACACAACCTCGGCTAATAGATGATTAATGATGTGATGTTGGCCAGCACGGTTGACTCATTTTCTTGCTCTTTGGGAAACTTCAAAGGCAGCTGGCATTTCTGTTGTCTTATGACAAGCTCATAGGTGAGTGTAATTGTTCAGTCCATATGTGCATAGCATAGAAGTAGCCATGGGCGTGTTCATGGAGCACATTTATCTGTATCTGTGTACATGAGGCAATGTGCAGAATCATACACATGAGCTCCTGGGTGTTTCTGTGTGCATACAAGCTCCTCATATACAAACCGCTTGGTTTCTGTGGGTTGCTGAGAGCATCGTTATCCAGCTACTATATTCTGAATAAAATACCATGGCCCATTTGGGGGTACAGTCTAAAGGAATGAAAGAAACTCACTGGAATTTTAATCTGGATGGAGAAATATCAGCCCTAAAGTAAACGGTATATTTGGAAGGGAGCCCAGTAACTAGCAATCAGAACAGGATTAGAAATAGGTCAAGGCTGTAAACTTGGATCTTTCCTTCACACCCCTTTTTTTCTCAGCAAAATTTGGGAGGGTTTAGGTCATTATAGAGATTAAGGATAGTTGCAAAAAATGAGTTTAGATTTCAACTCCACCCACAATTCAAGACATAGGCTCACTTCTGATGCATGCATTATCAGTCTGGAGTCCAGTTAAAGAAGTATTTGGAGTTTTCTAGGAGAATATTCTTGGGCAGGATCCTCCCAATACATACAGGATGCCAAACTCTGGTTTTAAAGTCCTTGTACATGGTAAAGGTGAAGTAAATCTCATTTCCTACTCCACACATGAATTCTTCTCCCTTGTGCCCTGGGTTTCCTATCCCCCAGCACTTTATATTCAGACATATTTCAAAACATTAGTGGAAAAGTAAGAAAAATGAAATTGTAGATGAGAGTTAGGGTCTGCAGTACTGAACAAGGATCAGCTAAATCACTCTTTTTTAACAGAAATGAGTAGATTTCTGAATCAAAATTCTGCACCAAAAGTGTGTGTTTGTTTCTTTAGATGGAAAAGAAAAAGTGTGAAATTTGGTCTCTCTTTAAGACAACAAATTACTCAAGAGCCAATGTTGCGTGAATTTGCTGTAGCATAAAGGAAGCATGTCTTTAAGGAGAGCTTAAAACAAACACATTTTGTCTTTGTTCTTCCAACAGCTATCATTTGGAAAAGCACAATGCAGTTGTCAAAAGCTGAAAATATATGTTCCTAAAAACCAGAGACAAATGGCCAGAGGAAGCCTTGAAAGATTTGTATCTTGTGTTGATTAAAAGGGGAACACATGAGAGTCACTGACCACTGACTGAGATAAATCTTCTGCACAGGATCACGTAAAATTGTATTTGAAAAGTCCTCAAGTAATCAGCTGGGTTCTGGGCAAGAAAACTGTCCTAAGCAATCGAAGCCCATGTCTGAGCAAGCCCTAGCACAGGGTACAGTTGACATGTCAGCTAGACCCAGGACTGATTTTGAGCCAGTGTCTGAATCTGCCTGAGACAGAGCTTGGCCCCATTGCACGGCAGTTTCTCATCACTCTAGCTTGAACACAGAAGGGAAATAGGCTTGCTAGCTGCTTACAACCTGGGGCTTTGGTGCTTCTGAAACTATCACTGTTTCAGTTTTCCTTGCCTCACAGATTGTTCAGTCTGTTAATTCAATCTAAAGACTTGCCATGTCCACTTCACCTTTCCCAGCCCTCATTAACCCTTCAATTTACAGGAAATCACCCACTCCAACTCAGATGCTGCTCCAGACAGGGCAAGACATTAAGTACCAGGACACCAGAAAGGTAAGAGAAAGAAAAGAACTGGGACCACTTTGATCTATTTCAGACCTGTCGGATTTATCAGGTGTGGAGGTTCAGGTGATAACACTTGTGCTTCATGCCTGCTTCAGCTGAATTGCCTTGGAGAAAGCTCAGCTTTCTCCATGGTTGATAGAAGGAATTCAGTGGGACCAGGCTAGGTCAGCCTTTCTGAATCCTTCCCCCCACCCCTATTATTAGTAATGTTTACAAGTCATATGAGTGAGTTTTTCGGTCCAGCCTCAGCAAAAAGACTGGTCTACGTTGAGCTAGCTGGCAGCTGGAGACAGCCCTTTGCTACTTAGCGTGGAAGAAGACAGATCCAGACTCACTGAGACAGCCTCTTTTATAAAGGGAAAGTTTATTTTTCTATTTCTGTCCTTACTGTGCTTGGCTTTCCCTCAAGGTGAAGTCTGTGTCACCCTTGCTCCTCCTACAAACAGCGGTAAAAAAAAAAACATCAGCACTTTGGGCTTGTGACAATACCAGCTCCTAATTTGTGACATTTATGACATCCGTGTCACAGACTTTCATGTTAACCTGGGTAAGTGCTAAAAATGGTGATTGTTGTTTCTAGTGCTCCTGGAGATGTGGTTCATTCTATAAATGTCTATTGAATAACATGTGTGCACATGACTCTGTGTGTAAATATGTCAAAGGGGGATGTCAGAGTGACAGAAAAAAGAAAGGTAAAAGTCAACCCACAGAAATAAATGTTTTCACTTTTTAATGTTGCTATGGCACATGAAAATATAGATATTATGGTGGTAGAGGAGTAGGTGTATATCTACATATAGACTAAGAAAAAGACAGGTAAAGACATATGGCCATTGACCAGTAGTGCTGACATTTTTAAGTGATACATTAGCTGGTACCTTTCTTGTTTCTAAAGCACTTTAAGGGCTGCTTTGAACATTTTTCCCCCGGTTATTGTTAAGTACTAACTTCAGGTATCTGTACCACGCTGCTACCTTTAAAAGCTTGAAAATTCAAAATTACAGAAATTAGTTCTCTTCCAAATGAACTTTGTGCGGTCTAGCAAGTTCCAGGAAAAAAAGGAAAGGAAAAACCAGAAAGTTAAGGCAAGCTTAAAGTTTCTGGTTCATACTTTATTTTGACAGAAATTTGCACTGATCGCAATGGAAATGCATTTCTTCACCATAGTCTGCCCTCATATCATGCTAAAGATGGGGACAGACTTTTTAGTAGGGCCTGTAGTGATAGGACAAGGGGTAATAGTTTTAAACCAAAAGAGGGTAGATTTAGACTAGGTGTAGGGAAGAAGTTTTTCACAATGAGGGTGGTGAATCACTGAACAGGTTGCCCAGAGAGGTGGTAGATGCCCCATCCCTGGAAACATTCCAGGTCAGGTTGGACAGGGCTCTGAGCAACCTGCTCTAGTTGAAGATGTCACTGCTCATGGCAGGGGGATTGGACTAGAAGATCTTTAAAGGTCCCTTCCAGCCCAAACCATTCTATGAGACTATGACTGTATTGTTTTAAGCAAAATTTGTATGGCAACATTTAAGAAGAATGACTATTTTATTCATTTTATTTTCCTTCCAAAGCTTGTACTGAGAAAATGAGAGAGGTCTGATTCCACACAAACTTTCTGGCTGACAGTAAGAATTAAAATTTGCAATAAAAGGGAATTTATCTTGAGGAAGTTTTCAGCACACATAAAAGGGAGTATTTCAGAGGGAAGTTGGTAACTGGTGATTGCTACTGACATTTGCTATAGTACTGGAGTCATTGCTCACCTACTACAGAATTGCAACCACTTTGGGGCAGAAGGCACTAGCAGCTGTAAGTCCCAGTCCTGTCCTTGAAGACAACAGGAGTTTCGGCATGTCCTCAGTGGAATCACAATTAATTACTTACAGCAGCTGCATACAGGAGCAACAATAATTTCTTTTAAAGTATTTCCAAGTCTGTTAGACTGGTTTGTTCTAAGACTAAAAGGCTTTCACCGCAAAAGCCTTTTGTTGCTGTGTTGGACAGTCCCAAGACCAAGCTCCCTCCCCTTGGCTGGCACAATTTCAAGAGTGAAAGTGGCAGCACCGTGAAACAATGGAAATAATGACACGCTCCTGAAACTATTAGGAAAAGAGAGATGTAACATCCTGAAGTTTGTCCTGTGATCTCAGTCATAACTTCATACTGTTACATCTTCTACAACCCAGCTGCAAAGGGCTTGCCAATATGCTGCTCATGCCTTCCAGACACTCAGAGAACGTGTGTATCCGATCAATCCATTTGATTTGTAGGTTAGGACTAAGTCTTACAGTCAGACTCAATGATCTCATTGCTGCTATTGTGCATGCAAAATACTTTGAGTGAAAACAAGGGGATTGATCTAAAAGGACACAGGTAATTTAGAGCAAAAGTTGTTCTTTTGTGTATTAATTAAAAAGTTCTCTGTAACCTATGGGACACATCAACTCTCTTGCAAAGGTTGTCATCTCTGCGCAGCCAGCCATTTGTTTTGTTTTATTCCTGGAGAAACTTGATTTTCCTGGTGGGCTATGCGTTTTGCTGCTATATCCTCTGGGAGAGAGGTTTGGTCAGACGATTAACATTATCTTCTCTCTTAAATATGATGTTATTAAAATTGGGTAGGGGTTTTTATGGCAGCTAACTAATTAGCCCCACGTCTCATCTCAGCTGTCAAAAATCTCTATTCATTGACAGTTTACTTTAAGTGGCTCAATTAGCATAACAAATGACTCACCAAAAGTTCTGTAGGCATCCTGTTGATTAATGTCATTTATCTTGCAAACCAGCAGTAGATGGCTGAGTTGCTCCTAACAATTACTATATACTTTTATATACATTATATGTCACCCTCAGAGAAGCAATGTAATTTAAGAGTTATTTGCAGATATTTAATAAAATAAAGAGCTTTCATCAGCTGTGGCAAGATGCACAATTTGCCAGTTAGGAACCAGGTACATGATGAGGCCAAGTTTCTTTGCACACCACCTTTCATACATCCAAGTGATATAATGAACAAAAATTTCTAAGAACATGCAATCAGGCAGAGGAGGAAAGAGCCTGATCAGAAGCCTTAGAGTCTGTCTTTTTGACTTTTGCCTACTGTCTGCAAATGCCTTTTGGTACGTTGTCCTAGTATACGGTACCTTTGCTCGTGCTTTACGTGCTCCATAGGTAATGCACAGGAAAAAAAAAAGGTGGGTTCTTCAGTTTCAGCTTCAAAGGCTTGCCTTGGGATTTACGGTCCTAAAAGACTTATGTGATTTTGAAAGTCCAGTGCCCTAAGCCCCCATGGCCAGAGCTGATAGCACATCAAGGGGCACAGTACAGCAGCAGGGCAGCTAATTTCCTTTTAAAACAGGACCCTTGACGAGTACAGCAGTACTAGTCAAGGAGTGGAGAGGTGAGGGGTTTTTTTCCCCCTCAGCTCTGCCATTCACCTTTGGCGTGGCCTTATGTAACCTCCTCCCTGCTTTTTTTTCTGTCCCCTTTGATTTTATCCACACTGCTCATGAAGTCTACGCGGTCCTTGCCACAAGGACAATCCCTGCCTGAGTGTTTACACAGTGCTTCACCCTGCCTAAGGTCAGGGCCTCAGAAACCCCTGATGTATAAACATACAACATTTCACCACAGAGCAGGTTCCAGGTATTCACCACTGTGGGGGGAAACGGGCTTATTTTCGGCTCCCATCCACACAGTGTCTCAGATCAGATGACAATGTTCTGAAATTTCTGCAGATAGAGGTTTTCTGCCAGTGAAATCAGAGATGGACATATCTTATGCTGAAAGGCATTAGTATAGGTGCCTCTGTAATCATTATGAAAAAGTATGTATGGGTTTCAGTTGTTTCAAAGTAATTCTCCTAGAGGAAGAAGCTTTTATCACTGAACTCTTTAATAAGGGCTCTTCCCCCAGCCCCAGGAGGGACCGTGCAAGCTTTAAAGAAAGTACAGCAAGTGCTCTTACCACTGAAGCCACTAGGAGTATATTTTATAAAGCAATATTAAAGAAATACTGAGAGCAGAATAATTTAATCAAATTCATGAAATCAAATACCCCCAAGGCAGCGATGAAGATACAACTCAACAAGTGCTGGCATTTCATTCCATGGGAAGAGGAAAAGCTCCTTTTTTTTCTTTTCTTTTTTTCTTTTCTCCTTATAGAAGTAAAACTTGACGCTAAATAAAACTAAAGTCAAATAACCCTAGGACATGGGGATTAGTGAAAAGGCACCTTGCGCCTCCATTCAGTCCCACTCCGTCCTGTCTCTTCTTGTTTGGGAGCTGTGAACTCTTCACTACTAGGGAGTTGGAAGGAAGGTTGTCAGGTGTTTCTTTAAAAGGCATTTTTTCCTTGATCACACAATTAATCATCAGCAAAATATTTCATTGCCTTTTCTCTCTCTACTTGCACTATGTTGCCATGACTGTATTCTCTTGTGGTAAAGGGCAGTACAGCAGACCCTGATCCAAGCCCAGGGTCTCCTCATGCTGCAGAGAGATGTAACAATAATATATGAAAATCAGATTGAAAGGTTTGCAGAAGGAGAACCTTCTAAATCTTGAAACTTAAGGTGCCCATGTGTCCTAAGTGTCAAAAATCCCTTGCAAGGAAAGAGCCTATAATTTTTGTTCTTTTCTGTTGTTAGTCATACATTCAGCTGACGGCTGATGGCCTTCCTGGTGTTGATGCAGGTGTAGTGTTTCTGTAATTATATCAGTCTAAGCTGTGAAAATGAGGAGTAAACTGACCGTGATGGCAACTTGTACTACTAGTTAAGAGGCCTTGGGAAAAGCTTTCGGAAGAAAAAGGGTATGATTCCTCAGCATCTACTATGGTCCCACTGAAATACCAACAGAGCAACAATTTTGAGTGTACCTATCCTTGAAACACTTCTGGAGAAGTCAGCTTATTCTCATTTGCAAGGTACATAAACGAAGCCAAGAGATAAGTTCATCTCACTTGTATTTAACCATCCAAAAGTTGGACATCACGTTCATTCCAGGCATCTCCACTTGCTCAATCATCAACAGGGAGTCAGGTGCCCCATGCAGTGAATCATCCTGTGCTGCAAGAGGTGGCATCCATTGCCTTACGAAGGTGCCTGTCTCTCTCCCTATTGACTATAGAGAGAGCTAAGAATAGTAGCTTAGACTGAATGCCTTCCTTTTTACAGAGCAAAAATTAGCTGAGAAGATTCCCATCTAGCTGTCTTCTCCAAAGTAACACAAGAGAAAGTGGATAGCAGAGTAAACTATACCTTCAGTTCACCAGGCATACAGGCTGTGCATGGGATCACCCTTTCGAGATGGCCATCAAACCATGTCTCTAGTGAGGAGTTTGGGAGTTGAAACATCAAATCTATGCACCTAAGGTCCTGGTGAATGCATCCCACAAGCACTAAGGTAGTCTGGAAAAGCTGAGCTAGTACAGAAGAACAAAACATTTAAGCAGTGCATGATCCTGACAAGTGGCAACAATATCCCTGAGACAGATTTGAGAAGAGCCTTCAATTTATGATGCATATTTAACAGCTAAAATATAGCACCAGTACTGTCCTGTCCTGCCTCATGGCTTCTTTCTCCAACAAGGCCATCATAAATTCTGCCTTGAGCAAAGCAGAATTGATTGGACTCAATTTATTCTTCTTTAAAACACACACACACACAAACACATTCACTAGGGAAGGATATAGAAGTTACAGGAAAAAGCCGTAACTCAATTGCCATTATAGAACAGAAAGATAATTAAGTAAATGTTGGCAGGGGATAGCATTGAATAACTTTAGCAGAATGAGTTCTTCTTTGCTTTGCCCTTTGCAGAAAGTATACCTCATTCTCCAGAGACCCCACCCTAAATTGCTTTGGTTATCTTCCTTTTCCCTGAAGGAAATCAGAGAGAACAGAGATGGAAGGGAACTCCAAAGGTCATTTTCCCCCACTACAAGGCAGAATCAACTTAAACTACACTGGTAAAGATTCATGTTTTCTCTGCTGGTGGGCAGGAGGTTGGTCTGTAAGTTATAGGTACGCAGTTAACTATTCCCATATTAACTACCTGGAATTTGGGAGTATCCAGGTAACATCTGAGTCACTTTGGTCTACAGTTTGGGGCAAAGAGAACCTGCTTAGAAAGAAATTAATAATAAGTGAGACATAAGTAGACAACCTGAAATGTAACTGGGTTCTGATAGTGCCTGAGTGTCCAGAGTACAAGGGAGCCAAGAGCTGCAGTTAGTAATTATTTCCAAGGGCAGATAAATAGCAGCTCTGCTGTTTATTTGTCCCGTGTGGTGATCCACTGTGTTTGTAGACTCTGGCACATTTTATGTCTCAAATTTATCATGAGTTTATAGCCAGCCAATAAGTTAACAGAAGAAGAAAAAAAACCCTGTTATTGTAAATCTTGCAAGACTGTACTGTTTTTAACTAGCGTACGAGAGAGAAAGAGCACATGTGTGAAGAAAGGAAAGAAATAGAACAGTAAAATATTAAATTGGTGAATCTGAGTTCATTCTCATTGAGGCAGGTAGGTTTCAAGTGAGATGGCTTCTCTTTATTGTCAGTGGGTTTTGGACAATACATTTCTTACTCTTCTTTCTGAGTTCAGTGAAAGAATTGTATGTAAAATGCTATGCATATGTGTATATGTATACAGCCACCTTTAAAATATAATTATTTTAAATCAAAATCTTAGAAATAATTTATCTCACTTTCCACCATGGAAGGTTATTCAAGCTTCTTGGTAATGAATCTTTGTCAAAAATATATTCTGCAATCTTTGCATAATCATGTCACTATATTTCATAGACTACACCTTCAAGAATCACCACATGATGTGTGAAATGAAGCAAAAATAGCAGATATCCTTAGATCGACTTTGGTACGGCAGTGCTAATTTCTCAACCTTCAGAAAGATCAATGTAATCTTAAAGCTTCAAACACATCAACAAAAATGTCTTTGAGGGGGAAACAGAGATGTACAAGTGGGCTGTTTTCATTTAGTAGGAAAGTTAGCACAAAGAAATTTTGGGTTACCACCATACCTGAAACGTATGGTAGGCTCCGGATGAGAAGAAATGTTTCATGATTGTGCAGTCAAAGGCAGTTACACCCTTACATGACATCTTTACTGCTGCATTTTGTATCTTAGAGTCTGTTATGACAGCACCTGCTCAGAGTATCATTTAAAAAAATGATACTTCCAACAGTGTTGTCCTGTGCTTGTATAGGAAAGAGAAGACGATCAATAAGGAAAATACATCCCACTGAATCAGCCAAAAACCAGCAGTATCATGCTTATCCAGGGCATTGGATAAAAAGTAAGAAGTATACACAGTATACACAGTAACAAGTATATGTATTTAGCATACGATTCATTTCATCTCAGTCGACCCTAACTTTAACAGTATAGCATTTAGTTTGACCTAATCATTCTCATTCCTGCCATGATCAAAAAAAGAGAAGAACATATCTCCAAAGAGAGATTTCTTCTGTTCTTAGGTATAGCTAGGAAAGACAAACTTTCTTTTGTGATAATTTTCTTTCTCCATTGATTATAGAAAGGTTCTAGATGATTAGCCTCAGCACCCGAATTCCAGATATCTACAAGTTGTGTATGTTGAATCCAACCGTGTAAGATCTCTCATTTCAGCCTGAAGTGGCTAAGATAACAGTGGTTGAAAAGCAGTTGAAAAACTGCAGGTGCTTTTGTTTAAATGCAATATTGGAGAACATTATATGGCCTGATTATAATTTATGATTTGTATTTTAGTGCTACCAGGAAGCTTAAGCTGCCTGAAGACTTTATAGTGTAAGCAGAGATGACGGATAGGAAAGGATGGAAAGTACAGGAACTCTAGCACTGAGATTAAGTGACTTCCTGAAGGTCATAACAGCTATCTTGTCTATGGAAAAGATAGAAAGTGGAGCTGGATTTCTTTAAACTCAGCTCAGAGACCTAACTGCAAAACTCCTCTTCCCTCTTAAAACCATGTTAAACTACTTAAAGTAGAATGACAGTTCCTCATGTATGAATTGTGAACCAGAGTGGCATCAAAACACTTGTAGGCATGATCAAGAGCATAAAAAATTAAATTGGATAGTGGCTGAGACCCACAGTGAACCCACAAGCCTGAAAGTGAAATCAGAATAAGAAAGGCTCTTTAAATAGGAAGAGCATCAGCTCCTGTCAGCAACACACGTTCCTTCAGATGACCAGTTTTCCCACCTTAGTACTATGAAGGTATAGATAGAGACAGTACAGGAATGGCTAGCTGCAGAGGAAATGGAGAGTGTTGGATACAGCCTTGTGTTTCCTTAAGGATTTGCATTTTAATCCCAGTTTTCATTAGGCAAGGCATCTAAGTTAGTTGTATCAGGTTCCCTCTGCAGTCATCTCAAAAAATAATGACACTGAATTTCTTCCTGGAGTGCCCTTTCTTTGCATGGATTGTAAAGAAACCTAATATTGACCCCACTTAGAAATACAGTGTCTCAAGTTAGATAGGAAGAAAGTACCTGCGAAGATCAGATGAATGGATGAATAAATCACGTAACATGGATCTGGATAATTTGAGAATCATCCTGTGGATGAGCAGGGTTTGACATCGGGCGTAAATTGTTGCCAGAGCTTTGCCACTGATCTCAGCAGAGCCTGGATTTTACCCATATTGCAGAATCCCAGAGGGGGGAGCTCAGTTTACAGATAGGACTGCCACAGGTTGTCTGAACTTGGGACAGTCATCCAAAGGATGAATAGTATATCTACAGGTGGTCTAGGCTCCAAATAATCCTCGAGGAGATGATTACCAGCAGCAGATCTCTGTATCTGAGGCTCATCTGTCATAATTTCTTAGTAAAGAAGAAATGAGGGAAAAGATCTGCCAAAAATATATATGATGGATCAGCCAAATTGTTTCTAAATGGTACCTTAGTCAGAGATCTCCACAGGGGACCAGCAGCCAGCTGCACAAGACTATAGAGTAAATGCTACTGCTTTGGAAAAGAATCAGTGGCAAGTGATTTGCATTAAACATTTTTTTTCTTTTTTGTTTTTGTTGCTATTTTTGGTTAACACAGAAATGCATCAGCATGTGAAATTCAGAGACAAAGTGCCCCGTTGCTGATTTCCAGTATGTTTTTCATCTCCATGTTTAGAGATTTTACTCCCAACACAGGAGGAGGAGGGGGGAGTAACAAGGTAGAGGTGGTGATGGAATCCAAAAAACACAAGCAACCAGAGAAACCATCCAGAGCCAGAAACAGATTTGTTTTCCAACATTTTCTTTCAAGCTCATGAATAAACAGAAATCTGTGAATTCAGAACACCTGTGGTTAGCTAGCCTTGGAAAGGAGAACAGAACCTATGCTGAAAGCCACTGAACTCATGAACATGAACAGGGGGTATGGAAGTAAATGAAGTCCAGGGACTCATCATGGGCTAGAGACACTTCAGCATATGGCTGGTATGCAGCAGGCTCTGGCCATTTTCCTGATATTTAGGCTGCTTTGGGGTCTGCTGCTATCCTGGACATGTTTGTCCTGGAGGATTGTTCTCAGTGATATAGTGTGATGAAATTAATATCGAAACACTTGCAGGTATATGCGGGGATCGTTCTAGCCATAAGCCTGGTCTCTTGCCCAGAGCAGCACATTGCTAAGGGCAGCAAAATGACTGCCCCTCAGCTTGCCTGCTCTCATCTCAGGAGGTCTTGGGTGTGTTGGGGAGATGTTACACTCATCCTGCAGCCACTGCTCTCTGTCTGCTGTCTGCAAAGGTAGGGAGAAAGACCAGATTTTCAGGAATCTGTTCCCATCTCCACTCCTTCCCTCCTGTGACAGAAGCAGCCCAGCCAAACCCAGCCCCTCATCCTAGGAGTGGAAAACATTTGGATGCTTCCAAGTATTATATCTACAGATGTTTTTCATACACCCAGACACACATAGATTTATGTGTAAATACAATCACATAAACATCTGATTGATATAAGGGTAAATATACAGGTAGGTGTATACATTAACATACATCATATATGTGGACATACATGTATGTATTAGAAAGGCAAGCAAATACATTAAAAGAGTCAAAAAATCTAAGACCACAAAAGACCACAGGAACAACTGAAGAGTTTTCTGCCTTGCATTAACCAGTTGTTATTATGTAGAGCAAGCTCTGTTAGGTTACGGAACTTGCTGAAATCATACAGTATGATGAGAAAAACAATAAGAACAAACAATGAAATATTTAATATTCTCTAGTGGCACTGACACAGTCTTTAAGCACAGGGCAGTGCATTAATGTTGTTCACTATGCCTCTTGACTCATGTGGCTAGAATTCAACCATGTGATCCAAAAAGTGGAGAACAGCTTTTGCAGTCCTTTTGCACTGAAAAAACCTCAGCTGAATGGAGATTTGGACAGATTACTTGAAGAAATATGTAGATTAATTGGTGAATTCAGAGAAAGGAGGATTAGAGACTGAGAAAACACCAGCCATGGAAACAGTCAAAAGAATTGTTCCTGCTGTAGAAGTGAAGAACAGTGTAGCATACAGTGTAGAAGAAAAGAATGAGTAAGGATATGAAAATAGTTTTTGAATATGTAAAGCACTTTGCTCAGAAAACAGTTATGAAGAGGTTTCATTTAAAGTATGAGACACTTTTTGCCTGGAAAATTTACATATCTTGGGGTAAAATAGCTCCTGTCTTCTTGAAATATCACTTTCTCTCTACTGCCTGTGGAGCAAGCCTAGCCAACATGCCTAATTTTTGTGTGTGATGATGAGAAACCTTCCCAGGTGTGACAGCACTGCCAGCGATACAGATGTTTCATGAATGAGGGCCATCACTGGTAGGCCACACTTTCTTTTTGATACCTTTTCCCTGAATATGTTCCACTTGCCACAGTTAAACAGTACATTAGTCTGTGAATCTTTAATCTGACTCCACAGGGTAGTACACACGTTCTTACGTAAAAAGCCCTACCAGAATACCACTGAATTTACTTTGGAATGGTGTGCACAGTATAAACATGAAACTATCTCTCATCTGAGATCCCTTGCTCTACAGACAGCACGTAAGGATGGAATTGACATCCAAGAATCAACAGCCACATTTTAAATACCCTGCAAATTCCTGCTATTCCTGCAGCCTTTTGACAAAATTAATGAAAGGTTTGACTTCTTGAGTAAAGTGACAGTGTCCAAGTCTGACATGGAGTCATTTCCTACTTTTTAAAATGTTGCTAGGAACATTTCCATAGGCTTTGATGACTTGCAGGGGAAGCGCTGTTGGAAGGATTTGGTTGCATTTTAGGTGTTTGGGGGGGAGGTGGTTTTGTTTTGTGGCATTTTTTTTCTTCCATGAAAGTTTCAAAACTCTACCTCTCCTCAGTGAGGCTTTTTTGGTTACCTCTTTTTCCTTGCTACATGAGAAACACGTTTATAAGTTACTAAAACCTAAAGCTAAAGCTCTAGCAAAGTACTGGTTTCCTTGGCCTGCCTGAAACACACTGCTTGTGTGCATGAAACGGACACACGTACAGTTATTACCAGACCTGCTGTTCAAGCAGATCTTTTCTCTGTCTACTAGTCCTGGGTGAGGATATTTTGTTCTTAACTCCTTCTGAAGCAGACTCAGAAGAATATGGTATTCACTGTAACAGGAGAATCAACTTAAAATTCAAACACCTAACTCACATCTGACTAAAGACTCTTCCCTGCTGAATACTCTCTTGGCCAACCAGCCACATCTCCAAAGCATGTGCCTCAAAGGTTGGCAGGAGCTTTGACACACTCAGAGCAGATTTGGTAAATGAGATCCAGTGCTCAGACTGCAGGTGAGCTAATTCAGTGCCATTAGCCGCAGCCAGGTCTTCATCTCCTCATTAGGAAAGAGATAAATTATGCAAAGTGTACTCTAAGTATAAGCAGCAAGAGCCGACAATGCCACAGAAAAGAGAGAGATATAAGGAAAAATTGTCTGCAAAACAAGGCAGAGTAAATGCAACGTGCCATTGGGAGTGACAGGAGGTCCTGAGTCAACACCTGGCTGGCAATGTGGTTGGGAACAAAAGTTTACCTTCCTTAGCACCCGTTTCACCCTGCCTAGCTGCAGTGACAGTCAAGCTGAAGCATGGATTCTCCACTTGTATGCTTGCCCGTGCTCCAAAGGTCCATTGCTAGAGTTACTGTTAAAGTACCTAAGGCTTTCATAAAAAATTGAGTTATGTGAAACTCCAGAGACCAAGAAGGAAAACCTTTATCTCTTATATCCCAAGCAGACCCTCCAAAAGGGATCTTCTTCCCCGACATCACTTTGCAAAGCCTGACTTTTTCCTGATGGCTGTCCCTTGAAGCACAGTATCAATGTAGGCTCTTCTCTAGGGCTGTGTTTGCTATTTCCAGAAAAAAAATATGATAGGGAAGAAAGTGACTGTGTGAAATATCCTACAACCATCCGAGCAAGATAAAATATCCAAGGTGTGGGCAGGAAAAGAATGGTTGACATTAGTTTAGACACCAGACCCCCTCAATCCTGGCCCCTGCAGGGATGTCAACATGGTGACCAACCATTCTGGCAATCTTCTGTGGGAGGGAAATCCTGCCAGGAGTTGGGCTGGACTCACATTAATCTTCCCCTGCCCAACAAAGACTGACCAGATTGCAAAGACTTTGAACTTGTGACCTTGATTTGTTTCCCCGTCAACAGCTCCCTGGAACTTTTGGTTTCTCAGTCTCCTCTCTGCCTTCTCCTCTTTGCCGAGGAGCCATCACGGGGGCAAATACAGCCCTGACAATGACCCCTATGGTGAACCTGCCCCACCAGGGTGCAGGAAGAACACTGGATGCTAATGCAGCTGGAGTCCATCACTCATTCCCCAGTACAGTTAGGACTGGCTGGAAGGACGGCACATCAAAGACAGACTACATTTAGCTGGATACCTTCCCTCAATCACTGCATTAGCTTGTCCTGATCCTACAGTTAAAAACAGCTATTTATTCTATCAGTACATGCTGGCAAAGATATATTGCACCAAGTCAGCACCTACAATTATTATAGTACAGAAAACCTTTGCTGTAGCACGTTTAGTGCTGCTATTTATCAGACACAAGGCTATTACATCCTGGCTCCCAACGAGGCTATACAATTCTGGCACCCAGGAAGACAGCAGGTGCTCTGAATTAAACCAGAACCCAAAGACTTTCTCTTCACCTTCCTCTGGATTTCCTTAATAGTCTAGCAAGGATTGGGGGAGCTATCAGGAAAGAAAAGGGTTGCAAGAAAGCAATCTGCTTATCCAACACTGTGTCTTGGCATCACGAAATATCATGTGTAGGGGAGAAAAGTTTGCTGTGTTGTGAGGAAGGTGACGGGGTCTCTAGAAATTAGACAAATTAGAATCCAGGTAGGTTATATAGTTCCTCAAGGTGCCAAAACCACAATGTTTAATTATAGATTTTTTTGTGAAATCCTTATCCAATACTACCTGATACCTAAGAATATTACACATCACAGACCACATGCCTATCCAGCCATCAAAAGTGTACTGATATCACTGCTGTTCCATTCATATTCAAGCCCAGGGCTTTGGACATCTGTTTGGTATCTTTGCTGTATAACCATAACTTTATTCTATTATTCTCAGCAAAACTATCTTGCCAACGATCTGCACTTCAAATTAATTTGCTTTCATGCCTTCCAACCTAACAGTATTTAAGAAGGTACTCTCCAATTTAATAAAGAATCCTCTCCAATTTTCTAACTTCATGGTTGCTAGTAAACTGAAAATTTTGTTCACAAAATATACAGATTTATTGTAATGGTTAAAAAAGAAAGAGACAAGGAAATGAGAGGGAGAATAGCTGATTGATCAACAAAAAGAGAATTGTTTGAATACTCTCCTGAAAGCCTACTATTCCAGAGTTCTCCCTCTTTCACTGTCATTAATTTTCAAAAGAAATTCAAGCCTGAATCTAAGAGATTTCCCTGATAATTTCTTTTTGAAAAATGATGCATTTTTTTTTCAAACATGATTCTTCAGTAGAAAAACGTTGTCAAAATTACTTTGATCAGCCCTTGCCAACATCTTTCCAGCCCAGATTTGCCAGTGGCTATGTCGAGTAATCTGGGTGTGGTCTCTGTGGAGCTGTAAAAAGCACCATAGTTGGTGATCACACACCATAGTTGGTGATCACATATATTCAAAATGCCAAAAGGCACTTGATGTCTGTCAGGTTCAAATGTTTGTAGGGGCAGAAGCAAATCTGGAGAATTTCTAAGTTCTATAAGAGGGTCCAACCGCAGAGAAGAATATTTAGGAATAGCTGAATGAAGATCAATACCCAGTCAGGTACATAGGACTAAATAATAATTTTCACTGCGGGATGAATGCAGAACACTTTAGGTAACTTCTGTCAAGGTTATTTTCATTAAGAAATTCTCAGGATACTTTAAGATAGACAGATTTAGCTTTATTCTCACCACCTTCCCACCAAAGGCCTTAAGCTCCCAGGCCTCCTGTTGGCAGGAAGCGTGTTGTCAGCTGAAGCACATTGTCATCATATTGTGGAGCTGCTACTGACCATGATGACCTGATTGCTTTGCCTTTGCAACATGATAGAGGTGGCTCATGGGAGTTTGTGTGACTGACTTATTTAGGTTTGATGGTATGAGACAGCAGTGTCATTTTGGTAGAAGAAATAAGATCAGATTTTGTGACAAAGGAAAGCAGAAAAAGGAAATTAAAATATTACCAATAATAATAGTAATAACTAATGCAGCAGGAAGTTTTTGCTTCTGGTCATCATTGCTGATGTATGAGACACACATAATAAAGAGATCTATTGACCTGATATTCCTGCTTACTGTGCAAATGTTACTAACATTAGGATGACTATATTTAAGAGACAGCAGCCCTTAAGATGGATCTGCTGATGGACCTGCAGACACCAAAGATTCATGCTACTAACTAGGGGAGGTACCCAGACAGTAGAAATAATTTGCTTAAAAGCATGTTGATTTGGACACCCCTAATCTCAGCATTGATCTCTGCCGACATTAACTTTGCTGTTAATGCAAATAACTGAACATAAGGATGCCATTAATTGTATTGATATAATGGAAGGCATTGCCCTTGACTTCAAGGCCCCCCTCCTTGATTTAGTGCTTGCCAACAACTCAACATTTTTGTCTTCTCTCCCCCTCTCTGCTTGTCCAAAATGATGTTTCATTCCTTTTTATGTCCCTGTTATGCTTGGAACATCCTGTCTCCACGTTCTGCTCCTTCAAATGTCCCTTTCTTACTGAAGGTCCTGCCTTCACCTTCCCTTCCTTCCCCAAGTGCATTCTCACAGCTATAACAGAAAGCAAGCAAGACACCATATCCAGAACACAACAGCAGTGACACAGCCAAAGAATTCAAGTTGTAGTTCCAGCATGGCGAATTCCCTCCATGATTCCTTGGATCAAGAGTATTGTGAGTTGCAGGAGTGAAGGCCTAATGAGGAAAAAGCAAAAAATGTGACTTATCCATACGGTTTTACTGAGGGTGTTATTTCAAAACAATGCTTTTTTCTATTGTCCAGTTTCCACACTGAATGCTCATAAAAAGTGATGGATCTAGAAGAGTTAAAAAAGATAATTTTTGGACTTGAAACCCTTATTTCAGGAATGGATTTAGGTAGTCTACATATGTAGCTTCTACAGAGAAAGGTTAGGAAAAATCTGTTGCCCTTTATTATTACCTATTAGAAGAAAAAAATTCAGATGGCAGAGGGCACTTTAGTTTAGGAGGTAAAAACACCACAAAATATCTTACTAGACAAACTAAGTCTAAAATTACAGTACAGTTTATTTTAACTGTGAGTCAACTTTCTAAGTCTTAAAATCTTTAAAACAACTTTAGTTTTCTACAAGGCATGTTCAAGATATGAAACAAAAAAAGAATTATGTATTAGGAAGAAAGCTCTTGTTTTCCTAACAGAAGTGTTAATTTAGACCAGAGACTAACCAAATACATGTAAGAATCACTTTCTCTGACCCAAAGATTTTGCACTGCCAAAAGGGAAGACACAGGAAGAGAAATACTATTGCAGATCTATCATGGGCAACTAGAGTTTTCACTGAATAATAAAACAAGCATCAATTAATTTCATATTTTTCTTAGCCATTATTAATTTTTTGATTTCCTGAGGGCACTGTCATGGTAGAAACTGGTACTGAGTGGATCTGAAGAAGTGAGGGTATGGGCAGGATGTCATATGTGTAAGTGTCTTCCTGGATCAGGAGGCCTTCAGGCTGTCTTTTTCAACCAACCACCACAGCTTAGTTTAAAACAGGGTTGCTGACTGTTTGGAATGCTGTCAACTTTGAGATAATCAGAGGCATAGCCTCTGGAAACTAGCACGTTGTGGGACTGTAAAAGGAAGCCCCTGCAGGGGAGAGTAGAAATAGTGTACATAGCAGTATTAAATTGGCATCTATTTGTCAAAAACATCCTTTGCCACCTCTTTTCCCCAGCAAAAAATTCCACTGCAAAAAACCCCACACTCATCCTCCAGTTCCTCAATTAACATCTGAATTGTAATCAGCAACTTTGTAGTCCGGTAATCTTTGAAGAGATGGGAAAATGCATGTTGTTTTTCAAGCTGAACATGAAAATACAGTGATAATAGTGGGATTATATTGGAAATACATAGCAAATAGGAAGCTTGGAGGGTCTTGACCCATTCCAAACCCAAATCCTTTTTGGTCCCTTAATCCATAAAGTTTACTAAAGAAGTATGTTATTGCTAAATAGTTGTGTTTAGGATTTGCAGCTGGATTTTCATGTGCAGTTGTCTATTGTCATATATCTGTAAATGTATCTTCAATAATTGCTTTGCACTTGTAAAGGGCTTTTCTCTTGGCAAAGTAGTGGTAAAGATGTTAATTTTTAATAGTTTTGTAAGTGGGAGATATTTATTATCTCTGTTTTACAAATTGGAAAACTAAGGGACAGAGGATTAATTGAGCCTAGTAAAAAAAAAAAAATCTAAATTATTTGTATCAGAAGAACACATAGAGCCCCAAGTGTGAACTAAAACCCCTTTAAAACAATGTAGAGAAAACAAAGAAAAGAGGATTCCTGTCTCAAGTTGCTTTCACCCTATTTATAAGAAAATAGTGTATGGACAGGTGGATTATCACAAAAAATAACAAGAGTAAAGTTACTTTGTTTTTTCCCCTTCTATTGACTGTATGGTATCCATGTGGGTCTTAATCTTTCCTGATTTAGTGAAAAGCACGGGAATTTCCTGGTAAACTGCGGAAATGAGTGTATGCTCTGGGTTTAGCTTTGATTTACTTCAATGTGGCTAATGCCATAGGCACCACTTACCCCAAATTGTCTTTCTTTTGAATAGGTTATGAGGAATGTAGTCTGGGATGCTCCTGCCCAGAAAAGCAGCAGGGTCTTGGTAGCATCTGCCTTTTCATTAGCACACAGAATATAACATGATCTGTCTCTCCTTTAAACTAAGAAGCAAGCCAAGTCACTCAGAAGGGCCAAATTTCACGCTGCTTTGGCTCCACTGACTTCAAAATCCAAGATCTAACTGGAGGCCCCAAACATGCCACAGATCAGTCCAATTTCAGTGGTTCCACAGCTCCTGAGGAGGAAGAACAGATGGACAGGGACACAAAGAGGCTGATTGCATAAATACTGTTTCTTAAGAAACTAGACTAAAATTAGGTGTTTTAAAATCCGGATCGAAGGTTAATTTTATTTAGAAATAGGTGCCTGAATACTAACGCATATGGCTAGGAGAGTAGCTGTTTCTGTTACTGTTGTCAAAAACAGTAATCTAAATCAGTTCTGGTATATCATTACAGACTATTATGCCATAAAATGAGCCCTGAATCCCTGCATATCCAGGTAGGTAGGTAGGTAAGTAAGCTTTACAGTCATTTCCACTTTATCCATGCAAAGTCCTAACAATAACTTCTGGTTTCAGTCAATTACTTTATAATTATGTTTTAAAATGTCGTGTCTGATTTGAGCCAAACCCTTGGCTTTTATTTCTGCCAAGAGAAAGAAAGACTGTGGCATGAAATTGCAATATTAAAAGCAAAAACTGTGCCATCTATTGAGGTACTCACAATTCAGGACTATATTTCTATGCATAATTTGGGGCATGGTTCCACAACAGAAATCCTTCAATCTCAGAGCCCTCAGAAAAGGTTTCAGGTTAACTCTTTGTGAAATGATCCACTGGGAAAACAATAAATATTTAAAAAAATATCAAAACAAACAAAAAACCACACCCCTAAACCCCCAATCCTAAATAGGAGTGTCACCAGCAGTGGATTTGATTTAAAGTTCATCCAAACAAGCAATTTTGTTGGTACAGATGAGAAGGGGAATAATCCCTTGTACAACAGTGGTGAAGACAGGAGGTTCTAACACAGAAGATTGGTAATGTATATAATGTATGTAATAATGTATATAACTATATATAATGTATATAATATTGGTAAGACCTCACCTGGAGTCCTGCATCCAGCTCTAGAGCCCTCAGCACAGGGAAGACATGGAGCAGGTCCCGAGGAGGGCCACCAAAATCGTCAGAAGGATGGAACACCTCTCCTATGAGGACAGGCTGAGAGAGCTGGGGTTGTTCAGCCTGGAGAAGAGAAGGCTCCGGGAACACCTTATTGCAGCCTTTCAGTACTTAAAGGGGGCTTAGAAGAAAGATGGGGACAGACTTTTTAGCAGGGCCTGTAGCGATAAGACAAAGAGTAATGGTTTTAAACTAAAAAAGGGTAGATTTTGGCTAGATAGAAGGAAGAAATTTTTCACACTGGGGGTGGTGGAATGCTGGCACAGGTTGCCCAGAGAGGTGGTAGATATTCCATTTCAAGAAACATTGAAGGTCAGGTTGGACAGGGCTCTGAGCAACCTGGTCTAGTTGAAGATGTTCCTGCTCATGGCAGGTGGCTTGGACTCGATGACCTTTAAATGTGTCTTCCAATCCAAAATTTCCATGATTCTATGATAATGTCTTTATGAGAGGCCAGTAAATGATTGTCTATTCTGACACAAACCCTATCTCAAAATGCCAGAGAGACTCCTTGATTTCCTTTTCTCACCTACCTAGATGAAAGGTTTTGCCCTGTGATGAATTTGCATAGAATTACGGAGAAGGTGAGCATCTCCAGTGCTATCCTGGAATATGTACACCATGCAACAGGGTCAAAACCTGCTGCAAACACGGATCCAGCTGCAGCCTTCCAGGGCTTCCATGGCTCTTTCTCCCACCACTTCCCCCAGCACTTCCCACCACATGCCTTCATCTGAATCATTCTTCATGGCAGGAAAGGAGAAGGATGAAATTATCTGGCAGTACCTAAACACACTGGTTTAAGGACTGGAGCTGTAGTTCTGAAACTGCCCTTCCTTTGCACAAGGCCAAAGTGCTCCATGCTGAGTAATCCATTATGACTGCCACTAACTGTGTATTCATGGCATTCATATGCAGCTCAAATCTCCATTGTGGCTTTGAAAAATCTACCCCCAGTGTTATTCCAATGCAGCTGTTTGTCTCCTTGTGAACTTATAATGGTAATAATGATAATAATGATAGTAATAATGACTGACATTTATATAGTACCTTTCATCCAGAAGGATCCCAAAGTGCTTTGCAAACTGATTTGCAGACGACTGCATACCCATATTAAACACCCCGTTCCTATGTTAATGCAATGTTAATGTTGCAAATGTGAAGTGGCAAAAAGACAGGAAATTCAAAGGTTACAGCTTCAGGAACAACACGCCGTGCATCCTGCCTATGGAGGTCTACCATTCACAACATCACCTGGCAAATGTTGTGCAGCAACTAATACATCCTGAACTGAAGGGAAGGTGCTCAAAACCTTGTGCATCTGAGCATGAAGGTTACTGGGTGAGTGAGGTGGAAATTTCATTCGGTCCCCCTCCTCATGTGCTAATGTGGAAAGCTGAGTTCTCTTTCTATTTTTATTTGCTGCAATTGAGAGGGCAATGCTAGATGTAGATGCCCAACAGTTAGAAGTAATGTGGCTAATGATGCTGCAGTTGGACAAGGGAGGGAATGGAAAGAATCCTGCTGACTTCAGTGAATGCTGGATCAAACATTTGTTGAATTATCTGAACACTAGCAAAATTTCACTCTCTCCCTTTCATGTACTTATTATTAGTATTGTGAGTTGTTCTATGTTTTCACAAAGGGGAAACCATTCTTTTCTTTTTCACCCCTTTATTCTTCAAACTATGGGGAGAACAATCTATTTTGGAACCAGATCTCGCATGGCAAGTTTCAGCTGAAAGGCGTTTTACATCCATTTGAGCTATGTTGCTCTGTTGATAGAACAGATGAGCCCAATGTTAATGGTGCAAACGGTGCTGTTTTCAATGCACAATTAACCAGGTCAACACCGTGATGAATAAAAAATAAAGCTGACATCAGGGAGGACCCCATGGAAGTTAAAATCAGTTGTTTAGGTGCTTGTGACTCCCCAAACATCCTCATCTCTGAAAAGACACTTTTTTTTTTCCCCCCACGTAAGATCAAATCACCTGCATCAAAAGACTGAAGCAGAAGAGTTTGAAGGAGAGGAATCTTGTCCTGAGAGTGAATGGTTTAACAAAAACAACAGCCCCAACCCTTTTGAATCCAACCAGCTGTGAGTTGCTTTTTGGACCATCTGGATAGATAGGGATTTTTTATTTTTCCTTTTTTCCCTATTGTAAGATGGCCAGGTGAACGGGGCAAAAGTGCGTACTCAAACACAATGGAAACTGACTGTATGCACAAGGCAAACACCCGCAATCTCATCATTATAGCTTCTTAAAAGCAAATATTAAAGCTAAGTTATCTGTTAGGGCATTCATTTCTCACAAAATAGGAAGCAGATTCTGACTATGCAGATCACTTAGTTGTTCTGGCAGGAGTCTGGCGTTGGTTTGGACTTGTCTGTCTGAACTCCTATAATACCTTTTATTGCAGAGTAAACCTCTCAGTAGAGGAAAAATAAGTACAGTTTTATCTGTCAAGTTTTTCAAAGCTTTTCTTGCTCCATTTTGAGAGGGCATTTCTTGCCAACTCTGAATCTTCACACAGTGATGATACCCAGAGGGAAAAAAAAAAAAAGAAGCAGCAATATATAGAATATAAATTATTTCATTTGAGAAGGACTTCAACCTGTGTTTGCCTCAACACCCATATCAGCTCACAAGGGTTAAAATTCACTCCCCTGTAACTGCTGCTGTCACGGTAGGTGGTAGAGTATGTTCCTAAATCTGTTGCAATTACCCTGGGGGTGACTTTAGCTTATAATTTTTGCACCATGAAGGCTTTCATCCCACCTTGGGTAAGACTCTGTACTGGTTGGCTTTGCTCAGTTCTGGGAGAAGAACGGTTAATAGTGTCATTTTGGAATTTCTTATTAACAGGCCAGCAAAACTGCAAGGTTGACAGCACTATTAAATATGACAGAGTCTTCTTTAAAACACTGACTGTTTGACTGGTGGGAGAAAAAAAAAAAAATCATGGCATGATTTATACCCTTCTGTACAAGTCACAGACTCTCCTCTATATCTTGTGTCCAAAGAATGATCGCTCATCTACAGTCTGCAGTGTCCTCAAACAGCTTGTCACAGATGCCTCATCTTGACTCTATAACATTGAAACATGCTTGTGTGTCATGCTGTACTTTTCCTGGACAAACCATCACCTTTTGGCCCCCACCCCATAGGAGGGTTTCTTCCCAGACTGAAATGTTTGTAATTGATCCTTACATTGGACAGCCAGTTGTTCTGAATGAGAATGTCATGCCTGTAATGGATGACATCACTGTTTGGGGTGAAGATTTCCTAGCTGGATTGATAAGGTAGGAGGATGTCTCAAACCAGAAGGCCACTTTCAAATGGGACTTAGAGTTTATTAAAAAAGATTTTATGTATATACCTGGGAGTTTTTGAGATACACCAGAAAAACGTATTAGGATTGGGTTAGATGAGATTGGATTAGATTAATAAAGCACAGACATAGTGGACCAGATCAACAGTCAGTCTTAGTTCAGTAGCCTGTCTCAGACAGTGGTCAATACCATCTGCTCCTCTGCAACAGGCAGGGCACCCTTCAATGGGCAGCTATGGGGATAACATACTCATAAGGACAATGTCTTCCTAAACCCCATTAATTAGAAGTTGGTTTAGTCACTGAAGCAAGAAAGCTTATATCCACTTTGAAGCTCTGGGATTATTATTTTTTTTTTTAAATCCTCACACTTGTAAATCTGGATGTTTTTGCTACCTAATAGAAGTCTAATCCTATTCTCCCCTTCCCCTCCTCCTAAACTGTCAAAATTTTTGTTTCATAGACTAGGACCAGCATATTTTTTGGAAAAAAAAAAAAAAACACAACTGAATTGCAGTTTTTGCTTGGGCAGGACTGAGAAACCTATGTAACAGCTCACAGCAGCTCTGATCAGCCTTGGAGAAACAAGGGAGAAGAATGACTTCAGTCACTGAAATCAGAGATGACTGATTTTGTGTTATCTGGCTGTAATCGTTAAAGCAGCCTGAAAAATGCCCTTCCGTGTATTTTCGCTTTTCACATTTAGCATCCATTTCCTTTATGAAACAAGTCTAGTAACTAAACCAACTTGGAAGGGATCCAGGGGACATTTTTAGCATCCTGTATTTTAGACATCTTAAGTGCATATTTTTTTGGCTGGGACACTGTTTTTACACCCCATTTGAATAATACAAGGTTTTACTGAGAGGAAGAGGAAGAAGTATCATCCAAGAGAATAAGGAAAGATACCAGCTCTGCCTCATTTCAAATGCCAGCCCAGTGTCTCATTTTACTGGATGAGTTGTGTAAGGTCAAGTATACAACCACAGGGCTCAGAGAGAGAGGATATTGGTAGTATTTTTCTGCATGAAGCTTCAAAAAGGTTTAAAGACATAACAAAATGGTTTTTAGGCAATGTCTTATAACTGCCAGACAGTGAAGGTTTCGTTAGTTTGGCCAGTGTTGTTCATTTGTACTTCCCAAAATCTGTGAAGTATGTGTGGAAGTTTGATTACTGGTGCAGGGATCTCTAAAGCAATCGTATGAAGTGCTGTTCTTTTGAGGTACTACATTTTTGGTTAGTTCACTCCGTTATTGTGATATGTTCTTTAACTTGTCCAGCCATTACTTTGGCCATCTATAAAACCCTATAAACAACAATTTGCCTCTTAAGGAAAACTCTGCACCCCAGAGCTTCTACAGAAAAACCCGAATATTGTGATAAAGGTCAGTTCCTATGTGTTCCCATGCGGCCCCATGAGATAGTGGGCAATTTCCAGAGGTCTCCGTTCTCCCCTGTGTGTAGTGATCCCCAGATGGTCTTTGTGCTTGGTGATGAACCGCTCCTTTTAAAGCAGAGGAGACAAGAGATGCAACCTGAAGACAAAGTTGAGCCTACAGAGGTAAATGAGAGTATGAGTCATTCCAACTCCCACCAGGTGTTGCTCTGACATTCTTTAATAAAAAATTGCAGCTTTCAGGTGAAATACCTTATTTTTAAAATGTACTTGTACATGAAATGTTATATTTTTCCACATGAAGGAGCAATTTTAGTATTTTCCCACCCAGTCCCAACTTTGAAAGGCAGGACTTCCTGTCCTGCCATCCAGTCATGAGGAGGTGAACAGTATTTAACAGTTCAAATCCAAAATTGTATAGAGGTCCTCGGAGATAGCTGAAAAATCTATACCCAGAAAGTGTCTGAAGAATATGTCTCTGCTTATCTATGCTTGCATATATATGTGGGTTTTGTTTTATTTTATAACAAGATGTATTGACTAACTGGGAACATTTTATTAAAAAGAAAAGTCTGGGTAAAGCCAGCAAACTATTCACTGCCAAAATTTACCCAGAAGTACCTGTGTAATTGAATTTGGCCGGCTCTAGCAAGATATTTGATTTTCTATAATTGGATTGGCTAATGGGGGGAAGAGGGTGGGGAGAAGGAGGAACTGGAAAGTTATCTATCTCCCTTGACAAAATGATCCAGTGACTTGGGAAATTTATCTGCCCTCAGGGAAAGAAGGGCCAGATAAAAACATGAAAACAAAGCAAGTGATGCAGTGAAGGAAGAGGTAGGGCTAGAAAGCAGGGGTTAGTCCATGGCTCTGCTACAGACTCCTGGGATGCTTGTGGGCAAGTCACTTTAATCTTCCTGTGCTTAAATGCTCCTCTCTGTACCTGTCTTATTTCATATTCTGAGTGGTTTTGGGTGCAAGTGTGTTGTGTGCCTAGAGTTGGACCTTGCTACATTACACAGCAAAAACACACTCTCCCATTGAATAAGCCAAAGCCAGTAAGTAAGTGAGGCTGCAGATAAGGGTTACCACATTATTGTAGACACATTGGATTAGAGCACTTGGGCCATTTATTTTGGGGCATTCAGCAATCCTGGACATACTCACTTCATGCAACCCTACTCTGTGTGTGTGTGTGTGTTTGACGTGAAGCATCCTCAGGTTTCCTTCAGCTCATTTCCTGCAGTGATAGATGCCATTCTGTTATCACGGGAGACTCATGATACTAAAAGTTATTAGATATTTTTAAGGAATAAGAGCAGCTCTACCAGATCACAGACTAGGTCCATCCAGTCAAAGTTCCTCTCATCAACCCTCCCCTCCACCATTTGTTGGTGCTTAGGGCAAATGTAGGTAACAAAGATTATATTTACCCTGAATACTCTCTTGAACTCCAATTCAGTTCAGGGGATTCCTGAGATGTAGTACTTGTATAGCCAGAAACCTCCATTGAATTCCCATACCCATCTTTGCATGCTGGACTCATCATGAAAAACAAGGAAAGAAACCAACCCCACCTTATGCAATAGCCATGTGATTGCCAAAAATCTCATTTTTAGTAATATGGAGTCTACACTTGTCACCACAAGATCAGATGGAATGGGAACAAAAATTAACAAGGGAGATAAAGACAGAGACTGACTGTTTACCTAATCCCTCCCAACCTATGTGTACAAGTAATACGTTTATACTGCTGGAATGAATAGATTATGTTTGGTGGTATTGTGACACTTTTTGATAACAGTATCAAGAAATACTCTAATGCTATCCTTATTCTTCATTAAAAATGAAACATTTTCATTTTAAAGGATCTTAAAATGTCTAATCAATCTTCCCTAAAACATGAGACAGATTTAAAGCTAAGACGGAATAAAATCTTTGGATCTTGGGCACAACACAGTTTGAAATGAGTGCTAGAGTCCTTTTTTTAGTAAGTAGAGTTTGGTTTTATAAAGAAATGAAGCTGATGTGATCATGTGGTGTGTGTGTTAGTCTATGACCTTTTCCTGATTACATTACTGCATGGTTCAGTTGAACATATACCGGGATAGAAAAAAAAATAAAGCCTCAAACAACAAAACACAAATTAGCACTGTCACTGAGGGGAAGGGTTATGTTAGTAGCTCACTCTTATTAGACACCAAAGAACTCACAATAGTGAGAGTCATCATGAACATCTTGGCCACAATCAAAGATTCAGCCACTGCATGCACCTTTTTAGACATCTGAAAATCTAATCATCAGACACAAAATCAGAGGAATTCCAGGTTCATGCATGAATGGCTTACAGGATAAATTCTATTTTATTTTACAGATAGATGAGGTATTACACTGAGGATTGTAAGACTTTTTGGAATTAAAATAGATAGAGGAAGAAGAAAGAAAAGGAATACATACCTAAATCTTTCCTTAAGATTTAATGACTGTCTACTTCTAAGCACAACCTGTTGGGAGGGCTGGTTTTATAGTCTCACAGAGCTGCAATCCGGGCTACCCTTGGTATATTGTTCCTTGCCTGCCTGCTCTTTGTAGGAAAATATACTCTCTACTATCAATATACACGAAGTCAACTTCCCTAATCAGTTTAAAAGCCTTTTGAAAATGTTTTTTTGTGGATGTTTCACTAGCTGAATCTTTTATTTATGGGCTACTGGGATGGTCACTTAAATTTTTGTTGTGGGTCCGCATTTTATTACGTATTTTATTTATTTTTTATTGAAAGCTTTCTGAAGCACTACAAAAGATGCTGGGCAAGTGATTGAATAAAAGCAAACTAATTCAAACCCCCTCCCTAATCTTTCTGTCTCTTCCCACTGCAGGTATGAGCACACCTAGACTTCTGCTCCCTATTTAATAGCACACACCACTACTTTTTTTAATTTCATCTTCTATGAAAACCTAAACAATTTGTGCTGTTTCTAAGAACAACCAGCATCAGAATGCTAATAGATGTGATAGAAACTGCAGGAAGTTTATTTATTTTGAAGTAAATCTTAGAAACAGAGGAGCATCCTTATTTTCCCAAAAGTTTAGGAATTTTTTCCCCCATCATGTTTTTCTTTGTACAAGAGGTTTTGTAAAAAATAAAGTTAAATATCACTTAAATTTTAAAGAAGATAATTTTGAGATCATTCTTTCCCCCTTCGTTTGTAAAAAGGAATCCTTAATATCATTACCAATTTCTTTTGTGGGAAAAATATATTTTTCTTGAAAAGAGAATGAAAGAAGAGTATGTGCTGGTTTCTGATTTGTTTTGTATTTTCCTGTGCTGTTCCCCATATACTGGAAATCCCTCAAAATGGGCTATTCCACCGACATATGAATTCACAGCATCAAAGTCTATAAAGATATTTCCCGTTCAGACTTCTGGCCTACTCTCACTCGCCTTTGGAAATTTGTGAAAGATAAAATCATAATGGAAACCAGTGACCTGTTCAAGAGTGTTTTACTAGTGGCTGACCATGCTGCAGGAGGAAAATGCTGCCCCAGGTTCCAAAATGCCATCACTTTTGAACAGAACATCTGCTGATAGAGTTGCACACAAATATAGAAGGAAAAATGAAAGATGTAGATGAATACCAAGGAGAATTTCCTCAAATGAAAAGCATATTAGGTGGTAACCACCATGGGAAATAAAGACCTTTTATTTGGGATCTTGAATACTCAATCAAACAGATCAAGAGGAAATACATAACAGAAAACAATTGGCAAAATCATATCCTACATCATCTAATCTGTCCTCCCAACTATTTTTCAGGAATGTTGAGATTGTTGATATCTCCTGAACGTGGCTTTCCACAGTCCTGTTTTTGGACATTTACTCATGATGAGTCTCTCCACAGAACTCCCCCTTTATTCCAGATCATCCTGCTTAGAGACAAAGGAATCCCTTTGGGTTTATATTTTACTTAAAAGGTTAAGTCAACATCCCTTAGCATGATAAGCTATGTGATATATATCCAGCTTATAAAAAGCCAAGTCTATAGGAAAACCTTTTTTAAGTTTCTGTTACCCACATTTAGTGGATCTTTAGCACCAATGGTATGCATGTTTGTCAATAGATTTACAGCAGCGATATTATAAATTACACAACCACATGATGAAAAACAGAACAGGTGATTAGCTGCATTAACCACACACCTTTGCTCAGGTCACCTGCACTCTGTCTACTGATTTATCACCTCTGTGTGAGAAAACCAAACCCAGGATTTCAAGAGAACGATAGAACTGCTGACAGGTCAACCTCCAAAGTGCTCAGAGACTATATTTTCTTCAAAGCTTGTGAATAAGAGTCATATGCTGAAGCCAAGAAGATGAACTCTTACTGCACTTTAACATCACATGGTCCAGATGGACACAGACCAACACACGTACTGTTCATGGTTTTGATTTTTTTTTAACCTGAGACAGCTTAAAAGACTGAACACCTGTAAAGTTGTGATGCTGACTTTGTAAAAAGATGAATGTTCCTGTCTGACTGAGCTAGAAATCTTGTAAGAACATATTTCCACTAAGTCTTTTGCATAACACTCAGGTCAGGAAGAGCTTTTCATCACACTACTACTTAAAGGTATGAAGAAGATACCTGGAGATTAAATATTCTTTGGAGCAAGCATCCTTCACCTGGCAGGGGCTGGGGGGTTGAACATTATAATGACGATCACGTTGTCACCACACAGTTTGATTCATATCTTTCCAAGAGGAAGACACACTCAAACAAAACATCTCCAACCCCTTTTGGTAAAGCTGAAGCCAGAGAAGTACCTAGGACATGTCTACATGATTTTTCATATGCAGATGTAACTGCACCTTCACTAATCTCTAAGCACATAGGAACCTTTAACACCATGGGTATCACAGTGCTGCAATGAGCTAAGGAGTGCTGCTGAGGAGGAGGACATAATAGTTTGGGTTTGGTGCCTCTAGGACACTTCTCCAGGAGACCAGAGTGAGTTTAAGTTTATCCAGCCAGATGTGGTCATTGAACATAGATGACTCCATCTGAGCTAGTCACTTTTGATTTTCTCTATAATCAACAAAGAGAAATGGGTGCTTTTGGGACACAATTCATTTGACTGATTTTAGATTTCAACATTAGGATGAGAGGAATCGCATCATTAAGGAATGTACTTCTCTCTACTGACCGTAACAGAAGCCCATGCTGATTAGCTCAAACGTATATACCTAAAAATCTCTACAGCTACAAATGATGTGTAACATATCTATATAGACAGACTGTAATGGGAGTTCTAGTAAGGAAAGGTGGGACAAGGGAGTAATTAAATAAATCTCATCTTTTCTTATTCAGAATTTAAATATAGAATATGGTAAAGTGGCTGAACAACAATTAACTGACAGAGTTAATGAGATGGGGGGAAAAACACTCCAAACAGAATGAGCACAAGGCTTGGAGTATCAGGATTCCTGTGTGTACCTTGCAAATTTACAATGTCAAATTGACATAATTTGAAGGAGATGGCAGGCATTATCCTAGAAAAAAAAAAGAAAAAGCTTATTTGTAATTTGCATATGCATATTTATTTATTCGATATAGCAGCAAATTCTGCTGTTCTCTGAGCAGCACCTTTGCATCTTACAAATTTCTTCCCATTTGCACAATTAGTGCTGGCAGATAAATGTGCTGGCTGGTGAAGCGTTCTCTTCTATCCTCTCCCCTGCCAAGTGCACAGGCCCTCAGATATCTTGTTGAAATGCATAGCAGGAGCATATCACTGATAGGGTAACCTGCAAACTTTACATCATAATCCAGTGTGAAACTATTCTCTGTGGGTCATCTAGAGTGGGGGACCTCTAATGTGTACTCACCAGTAGGGTGGACATATAGGCTATAGCCTGCGTGAGCTACAGAGAGATGTGTGAGGTCCAGAAAACACTATTTAGGATGAGATGAACATGTGGTATGGATAGTGGTTAGGGCTGCAAAGTGTTCATCCCCTAAAACGTCAACACCCCAACTGCCCAATAGTTCAAAAATCAGAACTTCTGAGTTCTGCTTCCAGCTTTGACCTGTTCTGTTAATTTGCCTGAAAGACCTGGGTTTCTCAATATCAGTTTATTCATTGGCACAGTAGTTGTGTACTGTACTACAGGCTGTACAGCTTAATGGACGTAAGTTGTTCCTCATTGCTCATTCCCAGAAGAATCAAACACAAAACATATATGTTTCTTCACAGAAGACAAGTTTTCCCCTGTGTTCCACTGCGAGCATGCCCAGAAACACAAATAAAGGAAGAATAGGCTAACAGGGATGTCATCTGTAGGGACCAAAGAGGTACGCTTGGGAGGTCCCCTTGGCTACTTTCCCTAAGCCACATAGATCTCGCTGGAATAAAGAAGGAATTTTCAATTAGACACCAAATTAATAAGGTACTTCTGATGCTCCGTTCCTGCAGGAAGACATTAGTAATTTGTTTGTTCCAAAGGCGCCACTCATATTCACACAAAATGGCATTTAAATGTTAATCGAGTCAGGGGATGGGGAGTGCTTGCCAATCACTACGCAACTTAAGGTCAAGGTTTTTGTCTTAAAGGAGGACTCAATGTTAATTTTAAATTTAAAATTCTTGACAGATAGCAGGTTTTCAAATGCCTGCTACGATCTGGCTTGTTTGATTCATTTTAATGAGTAAGTAACTCCTGGAAAAATGAAGGTTTCCCTATGTCTTCAAGGAAACGGAAGGGCAAAGAGACACAGTGGACTAATCCTGCATCCACTACAGTGAACAGGAAGCAAAACCAATTTAGACTCCCATTCATCTCCTTTCTCCCCACATAGAGACCAAAAAGAGTAATTTACATTCCTACGAACAGTAGGCAATTATTGGAGGTTTCAGTTTAAAAGGAAAAGTTCTCAATATTAAATTCAGCCTTGACTCTCTGTGCTGGAGGAACATTTTGTGTGCATGTCTGTGCACATGTTTGATTTTGTTGTTTCTGAGCTTTACATTCTTTGATAGATTTATTGGGGGGGGGTTGTTTTGTTTTTTTAACTTTCATAGTATAACTTAAATAATATAAGGAACCTGTGATCAATTCCTGCCTCTTTTTCCCAAATGTGTCAGCCCCCACAAAGAGCCAGAGGGCTTTGCCATATTTACCCCGCGCTGTTGCACGGTGTGGCTGGGGCTGACATCCCTCTCACGCAGTTCTCGCCCGCGCTGCACAGGTACGTGACAGACTCTCATATTTCCCCGGCAGCCTTGCCGGGGGTGGTGTGTGCAGATTGCCACTAACTCAGACTTGTGGCTTGAGCCAGGTAAGAAGGTGCAAGGATTGCTTTTGCCGATTCCCTTGCTGAGAGAGTCAAGATTGGAAGGGAATGAGTGATCAGTGCAATCACCGAGATAGCAACAGTTTTGCAGATGCCCAATAGAAAAGGGCTGAAGTTAAACTCTGTGTTCTGGAGAAAAATAGAGTTTCCAGTGTGCAGTGCATGCAGTGGTAGCTGAAGAAGGACCCATGGATCTCATAGATGAAAGAGGCCATATGAATGTCACTCAAAATAACTTAATTGTCTCTGTTGATGAGGACTTCCGTATAACTAACTCAGACATATAAACTGTCAAGTTAGCTGAAATGAACTTTACGCTAAATGTTGACAGGAATAGTGGGAAATAATTTACTTTGATCTCTTCTTAGATCAATGAAACTAACTTCTACCCTTTCCTGTGGTTAGACTAGAGAGTCATGCTTGCTCTGCTGGAACGTATGTTGTTGGTGCATAGTATGGATGCGCAGAACTCATGGACCTGGATACCTAGCGCTGTCTGATTCTTTGTGGACCAGTGTCTGTTTCATTTCCCCCCCCCACACTACAAAATAGATGAATGTATTTTCCATGACTCACCAGAATGTTTAATGATGTTGAGATGCTCAGATTAAGCAACCACACAGTTGTTTTAAATAGACAGCATTTGAAGAATGAAGGGTTTTGACTGGTTTTGCCCCACCTGGTTGAAGAGGGCAAGTCTCCACCATTTGACTTTATTGAGTCCAGGGTCTGAACTGACTCCCAAGAGTGTTAAGACTCCTCAGTTAGGTGGAATGAATCTGGACATTAAAAAATGGTGCTGGAACTATCTGTCCATTATATACATATATAGTCCTCAACAAAGAGGCCTCTGAACTATAATCTTGACCTCTACATGTTTCGACAACATTTCACAACCCCATAACACACATGGCTGGGTCATTCATATGCCATTACCATAGGACATGCCCTTTTTGTGATTACACTGGAAAACATACTTTCTTCCACCGTATTGGCATGCAATTGTATTGAACTGAGTTACTGACAATCTCCCAAGCTCTTTAACATTTGCAGGGCAGGAGAATGCTAAAATCCCATAACACTAAACAAAATTGAGCACATGGAGTGAGATCTCAAGAAAAAGAAACAGGTCCACCTTATGAAGTCGCATAATCCAACCTTCAGCTAATGCAGTATTGTTCCCCCCAAAAATACTGCTTAATTTCCTGTTATTTCAAAGCAACCAAAAAAGCTTTGAGTCTCAGCTTTGATAGTTCCTGACCTGTGTGATGATGTTTAGGGAGAACTTTCTGTTGATATACAGTCCCCAATTATTAGATTTTATTTATTTATTTATTTATTGCTCTTTGTTTTATTTTTCCTTACTGTGTAATTCATTCTGAATTCCTTGTGCAATTTTTCCTTCTCATGCTGCCACTTCTCCCTATGGAGTTACCGAAATTCTTATAGTTAATTAGGAAAAAGATTGATGAAATGAGTTATCTTTGCATTTGTTCATGTAATGAGTAAGTTCATACATACAGAAATAAATTCCTTACTGGTCCTGAATGCTTTCATTTATAAGTAAGTGACAGGTCACTTACTTACTTACTTTTTTCTACAGAGTAAGTACCAGTAAGATAGTAGAACACAGAAATATGGCACTAGTAAGTGTCACCACTGCTATCTTTTCTTCATTCCTCATTTAAGGAAACGAAAAGAACATCCCAGGAGGCCAAGCTGCCAAATAATAACATAAAACTCATTGTTGAAGGCAGTAGTAGAACAACTGCTTTGAATAAAATGAGATCAGTCTATGATTTTCCATTCCAAGCAAAATGGAAATCTATAGGCTCCATCAGATTTAGTTAGTTACAGAAGCAGTTAAGTCATGTCAAGCTATTAATGTAATCTGCAGCCTAACCACTGTGAGTTACCTACAAGAATTTCTAATTGGCACCTTCCCCAGATGAGTGTTCACATCATTATCATGTCTTTCTTTGAACAACTCTATGTCAAGACTAGAATGAGGTTCAGAACTAGACTGGAAATCAGGAGAACTAAGTTTCTGTTGTCTGGTTTGTCAGTAATCAACTGTAATCTTGGGAAATTAATTTCATTTGTCCCAGCTTCTGCTTTTATTCGCTGTCTTAATTCTTGTTAGTTTTACTTGCAATTAGACAGTCTTTGCAGTGGGGACTATACTTGAATGAGTGCAATCAGAGCACTTGGCACAGTGGGATCTTCATCTTGGTAGTGACCACTGGTTGCTACTGAAACACAGATCAACAGTAACAGTTGAAATAACTATCCTTTCTTCCTCGTTCCACCTTCTCCTCTGCCAGAAAAAAAACAAACAATCAAATAAACAAACAAAAAACAAACCAGGCTAAGTAAATGTGTAAGTGAAAAAATAAATCAATTTCTTCTTCAGATTATTATATATTAAAAAAAAATTAAAAAACAATTACGGGATCTCTTCAGATACTAAGGTTGGAGGATATAAAATTCAAAGAGAGGCAAAAATCATCAAATTACCCTGAAAGAAGAAATTTTGCACCCTAACTGTTTCAGCTCTTCTCCTGACTGTGTTTCCTGGCTTCTTTCAGATGCCCATTTCATATATAGAGAGAAATTGCTTTGTGTGTGGCCAAAAACTGCCCTGTTTTTTTTTGAGCAGCCTAATCTGTGTAATGTCTTGTAACCTGAAATATTATCATGTCTTGGGAAAACCAAAATCTAGGATATTTCAGTAAGTGTGGAAAAAAAAATTACTTCTGCTTTGTCTAGAGAAACAAGAGAAGGAGTTAAAGTTAAGATGAACCGAACACATGAATGCGCTGTACCCGCTGGGGTCTGGCTGTATATTCATTATACAAGGTCAGGGTCTCACTTCCATTCCTCCTGGTGTAATTTAGGTAAAGTCACCACACAATGCCTGACCTTTCCATGGGACAAGCTCCCTGCCTCCCTCCTGACATGCTGCAGTAAATTTGTGTGTAATTAAACATAGTGTTCCGACACTCCGGGTCTCTGTGGCCGCCTGGCCTCCCCTCTCCAACTGACCTTTCAGATTGAATCCGGCACAGACCACCAAAGCTGGGAAATGCCTAGTATCAGAGTGCGGCACAATAAAGCAAGGCATGTCTGCTCAGATTAAAACACACTTCCCTGCTTCTCCCTCCACTTGGGCCAGCGGAACCTGCATTGCACTGCATGCTCCATGTTGAATCAGGAGCAGGAGTCACGGCAGAAGAGTAGGAAGGCAGCTTTGGTCTTCAGTGATGCTTCAGCTACCCCTTGGGCACAAGATATTCTCCAGGTCCCAGCCATGATGAGAATCCAGTGGGCAAAACACTGAGTAAGTATGCGGGAAGACCAGATCCTTCCCTAAGGAGCTTCTGATCTGAACAACCATCTTTGGAAAGATGGAGGCTTTTCACAGGAGCAGGAGCCTCACAAGGTTACTTGTGTTGTTTCTGGCCTGGGCTAATCTAGTCATCTCTCAGACAGAATAATTACTCTGGGTCATGTCAGTGGGAGGAGGTGGGGAAAGGCCAAATCAAGGGTCTAGGAATTAACTACAAGAAATTCCTTTAGACCATAAGGAGTTCACCTAAAAAGTGGGACTTCTGCTTGTAGGAAGTTGTGGGGAAATATAATGATATGGTGCCATAAGGAGTATGTTTAGAAATACAGCTGCTTTGAAGAGAAAATATTATACAATACTGGGCATCTAAAGATGTTCTTTGGAGGCTGCAGATACTGTTCTAGAAGGACTACAAGAGCAATTAGCTGTTGCACAGGACTTCGTTACAAGACTGAGAGTCAACTCACCTATCTTCATTTATCTATATTTACATTTGAACTAGTCTTCTAGTTTTATTATGTAGTCAAAGGACAGAAACTGAAAATTCCACACATCTGACCAGCCTGGACAGATAGGCTGGGTAGAGGTTTCAACCATTTAGATTTATAAAGATCGGTTAGAGAAATCCCAACCCAACCTCTTCATTTACACACTGACCAATGAGAACCATTGCAGTGATATAAGGGGATCTCTAAGGTCCTTTAGGGCCCTGAAGGGCCCTGAAAGTCAGACCATCTGTTCCCAGCTATATCAACCACAGTATATTCAAGTGAAATGACCTCTTTGTACTTCATTTTTTCTAATAAAAAAAAGAAGACAGCGTAACAATAATATGAAAAACTACGTTCCTCTAAATTGCAGTAGTATATTACCACCAGCTATGACTAACATTGTCTAGAATAATCAAAAGTGTGAGAAGCCTGAAAATGAACAATTTTGAAATAACATTCTTTCAAACAAATGGTACTGCAAATCCGGGTACATCCCTTGAAAACATTCCTTTGCCGTGACAGGCATTTAGGACGAAGATTAACTTCCTGTTAGAAACATCAGTATCATGCTGGTTCTTTTCTGCATCAGGAATGAAGACACCACAAAGGAAAAAGGACTGCAATATACTTTCAGGCAAGTCTCCATCATTAGAAACTCTGCTGTTTATCATCACCTTCCTTCACAGACAGTCCTAACAAGGAAGTGACAGTATGTTAGGCATCTAAATGACCTTTTAGGTTCAAGATTTTCAGATGCACCATATCAAACCTATTACTAAAATCCTATCACACAACCTCCCCTCTGCTTTCCCTTTACACTCTGATGTTAATAATTCTCAACCCCATCTTGCTCATGGCTCACGATCCCATTGTCCTCTAGAAGTTTCATGATATTTTCTCTGTCTTTACATTCCATTATTTTAATGGGGAGAGAAGTTAGATTTATAGGATGGTAATTGCCAGGACCAGAAGTAAGAAACTGAAAAAGACCTAATTTTTGTAGGTCATCCAGCCATTTGCCTTGCCAGTGTCTGAATGTTCCTTCCTGCATATGTTCCTCTGTTTTGCCCAACGTGCCTGTGACTCTCCTCAGCAATGGATTTTCCACCCTTTCCTTTGGGAGACCATGGCTTGATATACTTCACTGCCAGTAAATGTTTTATTCTTGATATTTATTGTGACTTTTTATTTGCTTAATTGTATCCCATTACTCTTAGTTATATCCCTGTGGACGATCTTAAATAATTCCTGCCGTCATTGGCATCTTTCCCCTTCAAGTTTGTGTATTTATTTCTTGTCCTGTTAATCACCTTTTAAGAAAAACACAATCTTTCAGCACCTTCATCCTTGAGATATAGAGGAGACGTCTCCACCTCCACCAGTTAAGGTCATTCTTCCTGTTCTGAAAATCACAGACATATCTAGGTAATTTCCAGCTACCTATAAACACAAAGGATAGTTAAGAGAAAATGGGCTTTACCATTATAGTGGAAGGGTAAGAGTGTTAGAAGAAATAGCTGAAAGAAAAAGATTTACACAGAAGTGACCAAATCCATCTAGTAATCTTAAAACCATAACTAAGGGAGTTCTCTGGTACCGTTTCCTTCTGGGATCTTAGGAAAAGTGACCCATATTGAATTGGTCTCCTTAGTAACCTTCACTTTATCCTGCATGGTGAATGATAGATATACTGCAACACTCCTCTAAAAGGTAAAGTAAGAGACCTGAAAAGAAAATGCAGCTTTTTAGGAGTATAAAAGAAAAATACCTGGACTGAATCAAGTAGTTTGGCTCTTTCTGTACTGCCCCCCCTGCAGCAAATTTCCATTTCATAACCTTCTGTTATATAGACTCAGAAAGAAGCAAAGTTTTTGCTGGATGAAAAATCTGTTTTGTGCCCACTTTGAGTTTTAAGTGTATATTTCGCAATTTCTAAGGATCTAAAATACAGGATTTCAATTCAATTATAGGGTGCAGATTTGGTTGCAAAGTTCATGTTAGTGCTAGACTTTAGTATCAATACCACCATCGAACTTCTCCTTATATCAGCAGGGTGCAATGAGGATTATGTAGTTAACGTCTGTAAAGGGCTAGGAAGTGTTTAAATGTTACTCTTCCGAGTTCTTTGGTTTCTGGGGATGGTTTCATTTCTGTTGAAACTGCCACTCATATTTCTTCGATCTTTTGATTCAGCTGCACCACCTTTGGCAAGAGAACTCCCTTTTGAGGCTGCTGGTATTTCATGCATTTGATTTACACCTGAGCCTGAAGCACACTTATTTACAGTCAGAATTAAAACATGGGGCAAGGGCTGCTGAGTTAACTCTTCAGCCCTGGCCAAAAATCTGCAACACAAAAGTTATCAAAAAAGGAAGCAAAAACCAGAGACAAAGCGTGTCTGTGTTGAGTCTCTCTTGCCAACATCCTCCTATTGCAGTTTTTGAAGTAGGAGGAAGAGATGTAAATCAAATCCAGCCGAGTGTTAGATAGAGTAGAACTGACATTTGAAGCTGCAGTACCTTAAAGTCAATATCATTATCTCTGATATTTACTGTAGCACACAATGCTCGGATGAAATGGTAAAGTTCACGTATTGTGCCTATTCTTCACATATGACACAGTACATTGTTGTATGTGCTGTTACACACGTACTCACACACACATGCACCGACACAGAAATTAACATTAGCTTCACCTAAATGTCCAGGGTGAACTTCCATCTAAGGACATCTGCTGCTCAGACTCCTCAGAAGTGCTGTGTTGGTGGATGAGACACTTTTTAAATACGATTCAGCTTATATATAGGTTTTCTCACTCAAATGCTTTTTCCAAGCATAAATGCTGGTACAATTTGGGATGGGTGGTTGGTGGAGAAGACTAAAATGACTGAAGAGATATAGTATCTGCAGAAGGGGCTTGCAAGTTTTGGGACTTCTTAGGGGGATGCAAGATAGCAAGAATCTCATCTGTACTTAGACATCTGCAGTCAGTCAGGACTTTGTAGTCAACAAAAAGGAGCAAGCAACCCCTGGAAACATGCAGTTGAGTTATCTGAGATGTGTATCTCGTGATGTGATGAATCATTCTCAGGAGAGGACTATTTCTCTCCACTGACCATAAGGGAGTGCAGCATAACTAGTCCAGATTTAGATGCCTCTCTTTTGACCTTCAAGGTTAGGACAGATGGATCTCACCCCAGTTCTTCAAGGTCAGGTTGGATGGGGCTCTAAGCAACTTGGTCTAGTTGAAGATGTCCCTGCTCATTGCAGGGGGGTTGGACTAGATGACCTTTGAAGGTCACTTCCAATCCAGACATTCTATTTTTCTATGATTTTATGATTCTATGATTCTATTTTTTCTTTAGTAGGGAAAGATTACAGATCTTTAATACAGGGGGAAAGGAGATTATGGGACCAAGGATTCTTGCAATTTCTTCTTCTGTAAACTTATCAGAACAGTGTGGGATCTCATTCGCTCAACTTAGGCATTGAAATCATTGAGTTGTTTCTAAATATATCCATCAATTTCCTACTTAACCAATGGGGTCTACTGAATGCCACTGAAGACTTCCAGAGCAAAAGCTTCATTAGTTTAACCACTGGACCACTGCTGTTCAGGTCACTATACTATTAATGGAGAAACTGAGTCTAAGATATTTGGTCCTAATGCAAGAATATCCTTTAAACCATATATTGGACACTATTTTATATTTGTTGAACTATCTGTCATGATCTGACATACATTCCTTAAGCAAAGCAAGGTGAGAGCAAACGTCCAAGTTCCAAAAGAACAAGGACTCAAACTCTATGTTTGAGTCCTCTTTTCAGTGAATAAATAAAACTTCCCATTTGTTTTTCATGCCTTTAAACAGCATACTATATAATGTGATCTCTCTTAATGCAAATCTCACTCTGACACCACTTGTGTCAAGTTGCACTGTCCTACACTGAATGCAAACCCTTCTTCTGCCACCATGCAGAGCAGAGACTGAAATCTCAGTAAGTCTCTGGTGTCTCAGACACTCAAATCCTACTCATTGCCACCATATTGTCTCAGAAACGACCCAGTCACATGGAATAGCCTACAACAGAGTTACCCAAACTTTTATTGCTGTTTATGACTACAGCTGCTGGCAGTGGGTAAAGGCTGTGTGGAAACTCCTGGATCATAGCAGGGACAGGGTTGTAACCGCTTTCCTGGTCACCTGAAAGACAAGAGTGCTGTAGGATGAAAGCAAATTATCCTGGTGATTACAGGAAATGACTGAGACAGGAATTTCTTTGAGTAGGTATGAATTCTAGGGTTATTTCAAGATATGCCAATGTTTCTAGATGCTGGAATATGCCATACTCCAAATGACTTAGGTTGTTTCTCTTAAAAAATGACACACACCCCCTCAAACACAAAAGCAACCCCCCCTCCCCAGTTCTCAGTTTCATTATTAATAAGCTCAGAGTTGTCTCCCTGAGAAATGACCACCACGATGACGTCAACTCTCTTGACTTCAAAAGGAATCCTGTTCATTTTCATGCCTTTGTAATTTTACATGAATTAAACACTTTAATGTGATCAAGAGATGCATTCATCATGTATGGAATTATCTTGAGAGATTAAGGTATTTCCTTTTTCTCTGTTTTTTTTAATGGAAATATTTTTCCCACTACTTTGCCGTTATTTGAAGGTTTGGTCTTTGAGAATAATCATTCCTATTACTACAGCACCAGCCAAAGTGGAAATAGCAAAAAACACAGAGAAACAGAGAAGACAACATTAGAATGAACAAAAAAGTCCTGCAAAACACCTTCAGTTTTTTAGAGGGGGATTTAAAAAATTGTCAGTTTTCTCCTGCTAGCTGACTAGTTCTCTGTACTTCTAGCCACAACAAGCAATAATAAGGCAGCTTTCCACTTCTTATTTCTTTACCTGAGCTTCTCAAAACTCTTGACTAAATCTGAACTTGGCAGCCTGGCATCTGGGAAAGCTAGGTAGGCTTTGCTACAAATTCTTTCTTGGCTGCTCTCAGGATTCATTATTCAAAGACATGCACTTGGACGTCAGGAGTTGACTTTATAGGACAGAGGGCCAATGCTGGAGTAGATTTGTTTTTCATGACAGAGAGCATAACAAACTCTAGTGGGAAATGGTGTTTCCTGCCTTAAACACATCAGCTCCAAAGAAAAGAAAATGGTGGCATCTCCTTAAATTTTTTGGTGATACCAGTGTTTACCCAGACGCTCTTCACAGTCTCTGAGTCTCAGCATTCTATTCAAAGAGCTTTGCCTACTTTAATATGTGCCAAGGTCTGGGCCCCAGTTTATTCTGTCCTTTTTTTCACTTGTCTGTTTATCAAACACTAACTGGTTTTTGCTGCTGGTGAGGGAGCCTTTTTCACTTGGGTTCTTGTTCTCTGAACAGCAGAGTTTCTCTTACTTTCTGCCTCATGGACATCCTTCAAATTGCACTTGAATTTCTGTTTTTCCCTACAATAACAGGACTACACCTGCAGGTCTTGAGACTCAATTTATGCTTAATCTGTTAAGGATGTTCCACTTCCTCACTGCCCCCGTGTTGTGGGAGCTGTTATTTCATTTACCTGAAGTGTGACAATTTTTAGCTATTCTGGGACACTCATTGCTTGGAAGCTGTTCTGAAAAGTGTTTTGTATTTTAAAGTGCAGATTAATGTTTCCCTTGTAAGAGCATCAGGCCCCTTAAATGAGATCATTCTATTCATAAGGACTGCAGTCTTATTTTACTGCAGTAAGTCTAACGGGTCCAACTCCTGCTGATCTTATCGATCCACTCTGGCAGTCTGAAATAACTTTACAATGGGTGGAAATGCCTGCTGGAGAAATCCCTCAGCCTTCTGATAGAAGATGTGTAGTGTGGCCATGCAGCTCTTCTTCATGCAGCTCTTCTTCATGCAGCTCCTGATGGAGGTATGGGAAGTAGAATCCAAGTTAGAAGCAATGGGAGGTTTCTCTAGACTTGTCCAGGTATGATCCAGCCTAGTCCCAAGCAGCTGGACACACAAAGATAGATAGCTTTTATCCTATACTCCTCCTTTTCAATGGTCCCTCTTCTTAACATAGGAATAGGGAAAAACAAGAACCAGGACCTTCAATTTGCCCATGCATAATACCAAATTTTTGGAATCACTTGTCTGAAATCTTCAACTCTGTTTTCCTCAGGACTCTCCCAAAGCCATGTACTCCTAATCAAAAAGGAGAATGAATGGGCGAACACTCAAATATACTCTGTTAGATCACCCTGTACACCTACTGTGTTAAGTTGAAAGCTTTAGATAACTCTTCCTACCCCTTTTTATTGGAAGGCATGTTTTAGTTTGCCAAAGAATGATACACCACAACAGAAAGCCACCGGAGGGTTCATTCCTTTCTGTGGCTGAAGAAGACCTGAATGGAAGAGACTGAGCATGCCAGTTGGCTGTTGTCTTGAGACAGAAGCGGAAGAGGAGAGCTAAAAGGTTCACCACTGAACCAAGACGTAGTTCACCAGGAGATCTGGTTTAATTAATAGTATTCTAGGTGAGCTTTGCATTTTGTGACTCAGTTGCCCTACTTAAAATAAAATCAAAGCAAAGATAAACTGAAATATTTTTATTGCTTCAAGAAAAATAATATTGACTTCCTTTGGACACTGCAGTTTGGAACTTGCTTAGTGGACAATATAACTGCCTGAAACCAGTTCCTAGTCTTGAGGTGTATATCATCAGTTTGATAGCTCCCAATACTATGAGGCCTTGACCTCAACTAAACCCATATCCTATGGAATTTAGTGGGAATAGAATGAGTGTGCCTTATATGGAATTCAATTAGGCTTATAGTTTAATAAACAAATCTGGGTTTCACCAGGGGCTAATAAATAAGAGAATTACTGAAAGAACAAGCTGCCTTTCACAGCCAGAAAAGGGCCCTAAAACAATTCAGAAATTTAGTTATGATAGTTACAAAAAAGGAGTTTTTAAGGTAAAAGACAAAAATACACCTTTGGCAGCATTTTATTTACTCATTTAATTGATAGTCACTCTCCGAGCTGATGCATTTTAGTATCAGAGTGGGATGATCTATTACTTAGCAAACAGAATGATCTAAAGTAGAGATGGAAGAGATCTACCGGGACAGATTTTCAAGCAATTTACATGCACTTTTATATATACAAAATATGAGTACTGTTGCACACATAACTATACATGCAAGTCTGCATCAATGTGTATGCAAATCAGGCTATTGTGCAGGGTATTATGCCCAATCAGCAATTCAATTGGTGCAATTAACCAATTTCTATGCAGAACTCTTGTAACTGGGCATGCACATTAATGCAAGTGCATGCAAAGCTTACACCCGCATTTGTGTATCTAAATGTTCTGTGTATCTATCCCATTAAATCAGGGTCTGTTTTAATTAGACTGTGTAATTCCAGCCAGACCAGATCACAATGTACTTGGAAGTCCAGTAAGTAGAAACAAAAACATATTTTCTGATATACTTTGTTGTTCAAAGACACCATGAATCCTCCACTACTTCCCTCAGATTATGAAATCACAATCACAGCCTATCAAAGCTTAACATGGAAAAAACATATCTCCTGATATTCAGACTAATTTTTTCCTCGCTTAACAATCTTATTTCCTCTAGTCATCCTCCCACTCTAAACACCATCTCCCACAGAATCATAAAGTGGCTGCTGTGTTTGCTTAATTTAATTACAATATTTCTAGGAAATTAATTATAACTGTATGAAGAAAACAGGAGATCAACAGATATAGAAAGGGGATCCTCTTCTATGGGTCTTCTTGTTGACAAGAGCCCTATTTTGACAAGTCTTCACAGTCTTACTTACAGTCCTAGTAAGAGTAAACCTTGAGTGGTACTCACTAGACCGTGTATAATAATGCCATGCTTTTCCTCAGTACATCTCAAAGTCAGGCTCAGATAGGCCCTATTCTATGGATGGAGAAAGTAAGGCAGAGAAGAGGAAGCATATTCCATGGAGCCTCACTGTAAATCAGTAACCAAGGAAGGGTAAAGTCTAGATCTCCTGAGACCAAGGTCAACAACAAAATCCAGTGAGAGGAAGGATTTTCTAAAAAGTCATGTACAGAGCTCTGGTTCTTCAGATGGACCTACCCTGGTAGGTCACTTCAGGCTTAGGCTGAGTTTAGAAACAGTGGATGGATCACTGAATTCAGTGCAGCAGTCCTTAAAATAGTAGAATTCATCCCTCAGGGTTTCAAAATAAGAGAGGCAATTAGATTGGAAGGGGGTGATCTGGTCCAGGCTCCACGTGAATCAGTGCCAGCTTAGATCATGGTCCCTTCCTTAATACATGTATTTTTATATAAGGTAAAGATGTTTTTTATATAATTTCAAATCTTTGATAACTGTGTTTTCTATAAGTAGGGAATACTTATTTTCTTAATGCAACCGCACCATGACAAAAGGGGAAAAGTAAAAACCTTTAGAGGTAAAAAATCTTGTCTAGCTACAAAGATGAGGTTTATTATAGATCATGGAACAGATCCTCCTAGAAGCTATGCTAAGGCACGTAGAGGACAGGGAGGGGATTCGAGACAGCCAGCATGGCTTCACCAAAGGCAAGTCCTGCCTGACCAACATAGCACCTTCTACGGTGGAGTGACCATATCAGTGGAGAAGGGAAGAGCTATGGATGTTGTCTGTCTGGACTTGTGTAAGGCCTTTGATGCAGTCCCCCACAACATCCCTCCCTCTATATTGGAGAGATACGGGTTCAACGGGTGGACTGTTGGGTAGATGAGGAGTTGGTTGGATGGTCGCATCCAGAGAGGAGTGGTCAATGACTCAATGTCTGAATGGAGATTGGTGACAAGTGGTGTCCCTCAGGGGTCCATACTGGGACAGGTACCCTTTAATATCTTCATCAATGACATAGGCAGTGGGATCAAGTGCACCCTCAACAAGTTTGCAGATGACATCAAGCTGAGTGGTGAGGTTGACACGCCTGAGGGATGGGATGCCATCCAGAGGGACCTGGAAAAACTCGGGAAGTGGGCCCATGAGAACCTCAGGGTTCTGCACCTGGGTTGGGGCAACCCCCGGTATCAGTACAGGTTAGGGGATGAAGGGATCAAGAGCAGCCCTGCTGAGAAGGACTTGGGGGTACTGGTGGGTGAAAAGCTGGACATGAGCCAGCAATGTGTGCTTGCAGCCCAGAAGGCCAACTTGTACCCTGGGCTGCATCCAAAGCATTGTGGTCAGAAGGTCCGAGGGAGGGGATTCTGCCGCTCTACTCTGCTCTGGTGAGACCCCACCTGGAGTCCTGTGTCCAGCTCTGGAGCCCTCAGCACAAGAAAGACATGGACCTGTTGGAGCGGGTCCAGAGGAGGCCACCAAAATGATCAGAGGGATGGAACACCTCTCCTGTGAGGACAGGCTGAGAGAGTTGGGGTTGTTCAGCCTGGAGGAGAGAAGGCTCTGGGGATACCTTATTGCAGCCTGCCAGGACTTAAAGGGGGCTTAGAAGAAAGATGAGGACAGACTTTTTATCAGGGCCTGTTGTGATAGGACAAGGGGTGATGGTTTTAAACTAAAAGAGGATAGATCCAGACTAGATATTTTTTACCATGAGAGAGGTGAAACCCTGGCCCAGATTGCCTGGAGAGGTTGTAGATGCCCCATCCATGGAAACATTGCAGGTCAGGTTGGACAGGGCTCTGAGCAACCTGCTCTAGTTGAAGATGTCCCTGTTCATTGCAGGGTGCTTGGACTCAATGACCTTTAAAGGTCCCTTCCAACCCAAACTATTTGATGATTCTATGATTCTATGATCTTTTCCTTATATGGGTGATGGCACTAAACCGGTATAAACTTGGGGTACACCACTGAGTTAAACCCCCATCATTACAAAACCTGCTTTGGCTAATGGCTTAAAAATGTTCTGCTTTATCAGACTTACATAATATTATTCTTTGCAGAGCACATATCTTACGGCTATACTAGAAGCACTTATTCTATGCTCAAGGTCCTCTTTCCTGTATATCAAATGAGGTAATAATGAAGAATTATACTGTGTTGATAAGGAGGCGAGAAGGAGGGAGAAACACATTTTTGCAATGTTTTCAACCTAGTGCCACTGGAATTTTTTAATGCATAAGTGGCAGAGTAATTTTGCTCTAGTTCCACATTAATTCCTGCACAATATGCATTGGGGATATTATTTTTTTACAAGACATTTTAAAACCGGGCCTGAAAACAAGCAAAATCCATTACTGACTTACAGTAAATTCCTAAAGGATTCTCTTTACTTCTGTTCCTACTTCAAAATGGCTATACACACACACACACACAAACAGATTCAGCAAACATGGCAGTATATTTTAAGATTCACTGCCATGAAGAAAATAAGACAAGAAACAGTAGACCCCATTCAGCAAATTTATTGTACTTCCTTAATTTCCAAACCTCAAAAGCACAATGGGCACTTACAGTACACGATCGTTTTTAATTCCTAGAAAGTGATTTAAGATGGGAACATTCCTAATAATGACTTCCAACAAACTGTTCAAATATGGCCCTGTTCCTAGATTTGAACACTCTTGTAAGGCTTGAAGCCTTATTGATGCTTCATATTTAACATGAAGTAGAATTAAATTTTTTTAACTATTCTTTGTCATAAAGTCAGGAAAAGTTAGTAGCTTAACTGTAAATCTGTGACCATATATAGGCATATATATACACACATGCTCTATAATACTGCAGTAATGGAAAAGACAAGTGATGAATATGGTTTCCCTGAAGCAAAAAAGAGAAAGGGAAAATGAAAGAAGTAGTACAGTGTTATAGTTCTTTATGCTATGCAGATAAGGAAGGAAAACTGAAGAGCTTGCTTAGATGTCTGGACAGAGTGTAAAAACCATGGCTATTGAAGCTGTTCCTTGGGATTAAAGGGTTTTGGACCAGATCCTAAGGAAAGTTGTGGTTGCAGAACTGGGAAACAAGTTGGAAGACTGATGAATGAACCTCATACCTTCAAAGGGCTGAGAGTGAGGAGTTGGCTTTGCATACCTGAAGGCCAGGATGCTAAAAAAAAAAAAAAGACAATCTAAAAATGTCACAAAGATTTTTATTGTCTTGCAACAATATTTCTGCCCATGAAGTTTAGAAGTGCTGTAATACCTGGAAAGATACATGCATATGAGAATGAAATGGCACAAATATTTTATGTCAGCACTGACTAGCTCTTACCCTGTGTGGTTTGGCTTAGGTTGAGGATTAACCAGGTAACTGAACTTGCAGTCAGGCTGCCATGGCTCTTTGCCAGTTGTCAGTAATAGGCCAGTAAGCAGCATATTTTACCAGCACTGTTCATGCTCACAGAACGAAAGCTGTGGTAGATAAGTGCATTTCAGAAGTCTGCTTCTGAGATTGCAGATGGGAAGATGAGGCCAAGAGAGTTAGTCTTCCAGATTTTGTTCTGCAAAGAGGTTGAAGCTTTGGATGCCAAATTTGAGTCTTCTAGAGTCAAGCCACTGGTTGTCCTGACTTCTCTCTGAGCTTAGATTCCTGTTGCTTCTCAAAATCTCACATTGTTTTTACCCTGCAGTGGTTTATGTTCTGTTCCTTTCACCTCAAGCATCCCACTTTAAAGCACACAAAATCAGAGCCCACCCTGACAGATATTGCTCAGTCTCAAGTCTGCCCTAAGCCCAGGGAAAAAGCTCCAGGACTGCGATTTGAATTAGGAACCTGCCAACTTTGATTGCTTTATTGTCCACAGTTGCCTAGACATGACAGATGTGGCAAGATGAGTCCTAATACAAGGATAGGCTCTCCTGAATCCTTTGTTACATCATTTCAGCCATAGTGTATGCACGGGACTGGGAGAGACAACATATATATATATATGCATATAACCTCTCCCTTTGTTGCACGTTCCACACTAAACCAAAGTTTTGGAGATTAAACAAAGCAGCAGTGAATTCAAGTGGAAACAGCAGAACAGGAAGGCATTTTGTTGTCACAGGAAAGAATTTTGGTCTCTCTCCTACTACTTCCCTGTAATGTTTTATTAATGTATAAGCAAAATCTAAACAGCCACTGAGTTTTCTTCATCAAAAGTGGGGGAGGAGGAAGACAGTTCTATTTTTAAAACAAGTGAAGGGTGGGGGGAAGTGATTTTATATTTAGACATTCAGGCAAAGAAAGGGAAGATGGAGCTAGTAAAATGGTACCTTCAGAGTATGTTTTGGGTTAATGGGATGCCAATAATGCAAGCCCTCAGCCTTACAAAAATAAAAGATCCCTGGCTTCTCCTGTAAGTTGCTGTGTCATTTACATATAAATGTAAATGTCTCCTCTCTATTTAGCCCCCTCCTCTTTTTTGCTTTGGACTTTGCATTATCTCCACCTAGTCTGCCAGACAATAAACCAGCTGAACTCATCACCAGGATTTATAGGCTAAGGATTTGCTCTGGTCACCAGCCTAGGGCAATGCAACATAAAGAGGTTCAGTCAGGTCTAAAGAGAAGGAAGTAGCATGTGTACATGCGCGTGTGACAGGGAAAAAATAAAGAGAATTATTTCCAATGATAATTCTTCTACAATCATTACAACATATATGGCTGGGCCTGTGTATGGTCGTGTATATACCGCTGAATTCTGTTGAGCAGAAGGTTCTTTGATGTCCTATATCCAACTTTCTTGTGAAATAATGAAAGTGCCTGCATGTAAAAGTCAGGTTTAAGTACATAAACTGCATACAGTTCCTGAGGGAAGTGTGTTCCCATGCTCTCTTGTCTAGCAATGTGCAGAGTGTAGGAGGTTTTATTTTGGTGCGTGAAGAAGGTATGGATGTGTATTACAGCTACATATATGTTAGCATGTTCTGACTTTCTGAAAAGTCTTTGAGTGCTGCCTGTGAGTACAAAGGCTACATGCTCATCAGAGAGTCTGATCTTTAACATGTGTATCTGTGTATTCAGGCATGTATTGATACACACTGACTTGTATACGGTTATGTCACATTCTGTGAGTGCATTTTGCCTTGTTTGAAAGTCTTGGTAAGAGTGTGTATATCTGCCTTTAAAAATTGCATTGCCGCAGCATATAAATATTTATATATGTAACTGTCATAAATCTGTCAGCTTGGCAAACGTATGAGTCGCCAAGGTAACTTTGGGAGATTTTTATTGAAGAACTCATAAGCTGGAGTTGAGGAATAGCTGAAAGAAATGAGAATTAATGACTACTCAACATCACTATCATAAAGTTCGTTATCCCAAGTTTCAGAAAATGAAACAGAACAGCATGTTGGTGACCACAGGCACAGTTTAAGTACACGAGATTTCCTAAAAGCTTAATATTTTGGCTAAAACCAAATGAGGGTACTAGGTCAGTGTGCTATGTACTGCTGGGGAACACTGGGCAGTCACGTTTGGAAACCAAAGGCTGTTGTCCTCCTGCACTACACTAGGATAGCTTTTGGAAGAACCAACAGGATTTTTAGTAGACATTTGAATGTGTGTCAACTTACAAAATAATCCTTCAAACAGAAATGCTTTTGTACTTGAAACCTCACTTGCATCTAGGCAAGTAGTAATTTGTCATTGTGCAGTTATTTAGAGGCACTCAGTTATGCAGTTAGCTTTGCTAAGTTTTAGTAAAAGGAAGAAGTGCAGTGGTTTAATATTGCAGAGATATTAGAAACTGAAAACACCTTTCCTTAGGACTTGTCTACGCAGGAAAGTCTTCCAGAGTAAGCTGGGCAGTGTTTTTTCACTTGTGGCCCACTGGCTTCTGCTGGCCCACATAAAAAACAGTTCAGAAAATAACTGTAAATTTTTTAATACACCAGCATTCCGTCTAATTCCCAGTCCATCTTCCCCTGCCTTCCCAGTTTCCCAGTGTAGACAAACCCTTCTGCCAGGTCCATGCGCAAGGTGGCTTGTTACTGTAGGCTGAACTCGCATTACAAGTTTGGCGTACCTGTTTGCCACTGGGTGTTATCAAAGAAGCAGAGATCCAAGCTCTGGTTTGGTACCACTGCCCTGCTATCTCCCAGCTACGTGGATTATCTCTGATAGCACTTTGAAAGCACAAAGTTACCAGATATGGTGTTCATTACTTTGGGGGTGCAAATGTGTGAATGATCATAAGTCTTAGTCTTCCACTGATTACTGGCTTGATAAATAACAATAACAAAAATTTTTGTGCATTTTGTGGGGGGAAAAAAGATAGGTGAATTTTTAAAATTAAAAAAATAAATTAAAAGATATGCTTGCACTTCCAGTGCACTATGCCACGAAAGCACGCATTTAAATCTGCCAACACAGCTGGCCTTGGATTGTTTTATGACACTTGGTTCAACATAAGTGCACAGAGCCACAGGCCCTGTTTGGGTAGGAGGGAGGTTGGTGTAAATTGGGAGCCTATCCTCTAGGATTTGCAAGTTAGCAGAGGGGTGTGCAAGGCTAGGACTGTTTGCACCCTGAGAGACAGGGCAGGGACCCACCTCTCCAGAGACACTTCTGTATCTTGGGGAGACCTCTGCAATGCTGTAGATACAGCTGTCATAACATGTAAATTTAACAGGCAACCTTTCATTTCCATGTAGTTAATTAATTTCCCTTCTATTATTATTATTATTTTTATCAGACATTCATTAGGACTCCTGTTTCATGTCTCGACTTAAGACTAAGCACTGCAGTGTCTCACAGACAGTTTCCAGATTTTCTTTCAAGCACTACATCAATTTATTTATTTTCAAGTACATATTCTTCTTTAATGTCTTGTTTTTGGGTAGCAAAAGAGAAATCATGAAACTAAGTCGTTGTCTCTCAATACATTTATACATATTTGTATGTACAAATGTATGGAGCTGTAGCTGTATATGCATCCATATTCATCCACTCATATACGTACACACCCACACAGAAAGAAGCACATTCCTGTGATTTTAAACCTGAGGAAAAGGCTTTGGTGTGCTGGAGAATCGTTTGTAGCTAGCGAGAGCCTTCCCTGGGGTAGAGAGCAGGATAAGAAAGCGATAAGCTCAAGGGTGTGGGAGATCTCCCCCTTTTTATCCCAGCAGCTTCCCGAGTTGTGGACAGCTTCACACCCCAGGCAGTAAGTTTGCCCGCAGTAGCTGCTAAACCAAAACGCCGCCGTTGGGGACGGATAGCAGGGGAATGCCAGAAGCCTCTAGGATCACGCTGCTGCTCTCCGCTCGGGCTTGCGGGCAACAAGCACCTTTCCCCCCTGCTTGGCCTGGCCGGCCGCGCAGAGCCCGGCTGCCGCGGCACCGCCGCGCGACGCCTCGCGCAGGCACGGCTGGCCACGCTCGGCAGCGCGAGCGAATGACTCCTGAAGCCGAAAGCAGCTTTCGGCTTGATTGCCATGTCAGTCCGTCCCGCTTACTATTCGTCAGACCCCCATTCCTTGCCCTCCTTCCTCAGGCGTAATTGGCCTCTCATTATTTGCGCGTTACGGAGATATCTCACTTATTGGGGAGCGTAGCAGAGCCGGGGAAGCAAGGAGAGGACGCTGCCTGGCCGCGCTCTTCCTATCTCGCAGGCAAAATGCTGTTTCTTTATGGCGGAAAACAAAACCAAACCTTCAACCCCAAACAAACAGAAGCCAAGAATGCAAGTTTTCAGACAGCAACCGAGCATTGGGCACTATATCAAGCTGGATTTATGACATTCCAGAGTGCAGAACAATTCTTTAAAACACACTCACATTCAGGAAAGTGACTCTGTATAAAATGCCACCTGGGATTTCCATATTTTTTTTTTTTCCCTCTCTCTCTCATAAGATTTCCAGGCTGAGTTTGTTAAGGCAAAAATGTTTTGTTTTGCTTCCAACTCTCCCTCTGGCACACTCCCCTAAGGGTGGGTCATGTATTATCTAGCTCTTACATCATCTTAGAGGAAAAAGATTCTGCCAAAAAAATGCAGTGTGATTGTTTTCATCCTTACACCTTGTCTGTCACCTTGCAGACCTGTGGAATTTCTTTCAGGGAACAACAGGAAGCTAAATACACCAATACTCCTTTGAACCTACTTTACCTGGGGAAAATAATTTTAAGTAAAAAAGGTAGGCGATGAAACAGAAGAATTGGATTTTTTTTTCAGATGCTTTATGGCTGAGTCAGATAAACCTTTTTGAAGTTTTTGAAATTTTTTATTATAAAGACCTCTCTAACACACTATCTAAAAATATTGAAATCTGAAAACTGTGAGGACATACTACAGGTAAACTGAAATATTTATTTTATTGTGCTGAGGGAACATACAGTTGTTGTGGTAGCAGGGCTAAAATATATCATTTGGGTCAATCTAAATGTTTTTAAAAATATTTTTGTTTAGTCAGAAAAAATAAACCCAAGAAAAAATAGCTAATTTTTCCTTATTAGTTGTAATGTCCCGGTTTGGAAATATTTGAGGAATGAGAAGGAATCAATGGTGCAGCCCAATGAGGAAAAAAAAAGTAATTTCTTAATTAAAAATTATGAATGTAACTTTTGTTGTGTAGAATTCCCTACAGAATAGCTCAGATCTTCATCACTGTGACTTCCAATAGCTACTTAGAAAGCTGGCCTCAACATCAGTACAATTATGATCTTTCTGGCTAGCTAACGTGAAGCAAGAGGCGTCTCTTTGTGCATTGAGCTTTTAATTAAGCAATAATAAATGAGATTCTACCCATAGTTCTGTGTGTCAGGCTTTGGCTTAGGAAATATAAAGACTGAGGAGCCGTGATTCATGTTCAAATATAATGCATGGTTAGGTAACATCCAAACTGATCAGAGAGGGGAGCCAAGGTCCCGATATAACCCAACCATTCATCACTTATCAGCTCTAACCTCTTGACAATCAGGGCACCCCTCCCTCCTTTGGTAATAGGTTAATTAATTACCAATTTAGAAGTAATCTTACAAATCAGCTGTTGCCCTTGATAAGAATTAATTGCAAATAGTTTTTGGGGAGGAACATATTAAATGGACCTTTCTTTAAAAGAAAATATCATCAGAAAGCAGATGAGGAGCAAGACTCTTAGAGCAGTTCCAGAGATAGAATTGTCTGAATCCTTTTCGGTGGGGATGTGGATGACAATGGAACTCATTAATTTTATTTATTGAGGAATTACCAAGATAGTGATAAAACTGTTCTAAGCTCATTTACAAATCTCCTCAGCCCACCCATGTTCAAATCCCCCTGAAACAGAAACTTCACCCACTCCTTCTTCCAGTGGGAATTTTAAATGCAACTTAGCTCACTTTCCACTGAAATTAGCTCAGCTTTTTAATTATCTTGGATAGGATTCCTGTCACTTAAGTTTAGGTAACTGGAAGGTAGATGTCTAGGCTCCTCTTGTAATCAGTGGAAATCTCTTCAGTCTATTCACACAATAAAATGTGAATGTCCGCTTTGGGGTGAGATGAACTGCGGTTTAAACTTCAGTAACTGTCTACCTACTCACTGACTCTAAAAGCAACCTCGGGTCACTTGCTCAGAGGAAGATGCATATTCTAGGCAGACCACATTTTGGATAACATTCAACTTGACCCTTTTACCATATCTAAATTTTTTCTGCTGTGCTGGTGGGATTAGACTTCCTTTAGAGGCAATAGGGGAAACCAGGCACTTTCCAGGATGGGAAGGATGCCACCTTTTAGATGTCTGCTTTAGTATGAGAATCATTTTGCAAGTGCTAACTCTTGTCCATGGACCACAGAGGTTGTTTAGAGATATAGGTGGTTATATCATGTGATGTCTATGTTTGCTCAGATGAATCCCAGCCTAGACAGTCTGGCTACCATCTGCCCCAATGCTGTAGTTTCTTTAAAGAAATAGATTAGACATCTCATGTGCTTGAAAACTGCTTCTATTAAACTATTTCACTGTGCTGAGACTGAGCTCTCACCATGAATGACCACAGGCTTAGGCAGATCTTAAAACAACATATGAAATATAAGGTAATCATGACAGTAGCTGGTGTTAGACTGCAATATTGAGTTCCAGAGCCAGGTCTTAAAAACACAAGCTTCTTCCAACTTTCAGAGACTTTGAAATCTGAGATCCAATCCATCAGAAAAACAGGTACCAGTTCAGTGAATCTAGATCGAAACTCCTCCGGAGTTGGAAGGGCTCTTCGTAAGTAGAGTAGTCTTCTCTAATAAGAATTCAAACTCCCTGGACCTCCTGATGTTTATCCATTACTAGAAAAATATATGCTTCATTTCCCATTCCCATTAACATGGATAGCTGTGGCAAAGGTGCATGAGAACCAGCAGGTTTATAGATCTGTAACCATATGAATTATCAGCAAGATGCTTCAAAGCCACTGGAGTCCGATATTTACATCTCCTGCATAGAGCCATCATGAAGTCTACGCATTACTTGAGCCCCACCTAAGCACTCAGCTGGGCTCTGCTCTCTCATATCCTGTGCTGCAATGAGATCAACCCAAACTATTGTAACCACCAACGATATCTGGCTCAAATTTTCAGGAAGAATTTGAAGATTGGTTCTTATTTTATGGTTGAGAGCTTGCTCATTTCTTATGGTAACTAAGTAAATAAAAAGAGTGGCATATAACAGAGTCTTATACTTCAACATTATATTCTCTCATTGGATTATTATTAGACTGATGATCTGATTTTTCCTCCCACCACTTTTTGAGGTTTTATTGGCCAAAATTCTGCTAAATTTTGTGCAGAGAAAACTGTAAGGGAACCCCCCCCAACAAAATAATAAACCCCCCACATTTCTATAGTTCCAAAATAATCATGATTCAATAATTTCAAGACAGGAAGTTTTGGGTAAATGTCACTAGAAAATTACTTTTTTCTTTGTAATTGCAGTTCATACCTAGAGGACTAATAAACATAGTAAGATGAAAAGCAAATTAAACAGTTTAAAATCATGATCTTAAAATATATTCACCTGATCTAGTCTGATTTTCTAAAATGTTTATTTGTCACATTTTTCTCAATTTCACTTTTCATCACAACTGGAACAGAAAATGTTTTATAAAAAACAATCTCAAAAACTCTTCTCCAATGGACAGAAACAATTCCTGTCCAGCTCTGATGTGCCACTGCCCAGTTTTGGATATATAATTAGAATAACATTATTTAGCCATTCCACTGCTAATGAAGATTCTCCTTGAACTCAGTGGTAGGGGGTATCATTTGTGCTGCAGGAAGACCTATTTTTTGAGCCTCCCTGTCACTACTAAATTCTAAGTGGCCGCAGAAAGAAGCATAAGAAACGCCGTGAAGTCACAGACACCAGCAGTCCGTTACAAAAGCATTTGCTGATAGGAATATGAACAGCATTGTTTCTATTTCTAACTGCAACACAGTTCCTAAAATGTTTTCCCTAGAGCCATGCAAACCTGTTGTTGCAAGAAAATGAATGGAAACTAGGTTTCTTAGGTTTTGTTTCTTTTTTTTTTTTTTCCCTGATTGACACATGGGTCTGAAATTTGGCTCCTGTACATTTAGAGCTTTCTGAGTTTGATAAAAAAAAAAGTTGGTCTCAGATCCAAGCAATCCATTTATTAGTTCTTGGGCAAGATTCAGAGTTTCATTTCAAATTGGGAAAGCTCTGCTGGTGAAACCCAACATCTCTATGAGTGTCAGACTAAACAGGGATGTGAAATTCAAAGAGAGATTTTTTTGTGCCTACAAACCTGTCCAAAACTGGAACTTAGCCTCCTCTGAACAGAATCCCTAGAGATTCACAGTCCCTGCTAAACCTTCAGCCCTGCATTCCTCACCAAATAGATGTCGTACATCATTTCTGAAACTTGGACTTCAAATGGGAGCCAAGAATGTGCATTTCCTAGAGGCAGGAGTAAATGATTCCCCTGACATCTCTTTTTCATAGATGGTGTTCCACCACCTATTGTCCACTCCGTATGCTTCCTTCTCCCTGGTAATACCCCCAGGAGATGTCTGATGTCCCACAAAATACCCAGAGAATGCATCTTTAATTGGGTCCAGAAGAAACTTTATTACCCTATAGCTAGCTTCTTTGGTTTTTTCTATAACAAATTATCCTAATGATGTGACCCAGGACCAGATGTTAATTGCAATGGAAAGTAATCAATTTCCTTTACTGAGAGTGAACTCATTTGCAAGGTTAGCCAGTGAGCAGATATGGAGTTCTTAATGAGGCAAGAACCTAGCAGACCTTCTGGGTTCCTTGTGTCGATTCCAGGTTTACTGCATTGCACCCATTTTCACTCTACCCATCTGTAGCCACGTTACCCTATTAAAAAAAAGTAGCAACAAAAAACATCACAGTCTCTCTCTAATCACTTGGTAAAGGATGGCAAAAAATAATAATGCAACAACCACAGCCATCTGAGAGCAGTATATTCTGAGAGATAAAATCACCCTCTGTATATATATAAAAATAAAAATAATAAATATGTAGATCACACAGGAAATTATGGCTAACGGCATGTTGTTTAATAGAGGGTATTATTATAAATATGGGAGATGCTCAAACAACAAATTAAGCCTGCGGTACTCTGAGAAAGAGCTCAGAGGACGCAACCTAAATTCTGACTTGGCTGCTGTCTTCAGTGCTTCTGTGCTTTTGTCTGGGTTTTATATCACCACCGAGCACAGCTTTAAGAGGGAAAGGTTGGGCCATCCAGTGCAATAAAAATACAAAGAGGGGAGGGTGGGAGCAGAAGGAGGTACTTAATCTTCCAGTGAACTTCTTGAAAGATAGTTTTGTTAGAAAAAGAGATTTCACTCTTTGGATGTTAGATGTGAAAAGTATCGTCTGTCCTGGGGAGGGCAGGGGAGGAAGGTTATCCATTCAGCAGCCACCAGGATAGCTGTAACAGTGCAACCACTAGTGTATTTGAACCAGTGGAGCTGAAAATTGGAGCAAACACCGTTGTTGTGAAGAGCACGTTAGCCTGTCTACCTAGGGGTTGCAGTGGGGCAATTACACCCTACTGCTGCTTATGGTAAGTCTCTAGTTTACCTTGGCTCTGTGAAACAACTTTTTTTCTTTTTTTTTTTAAAGAGACGATAACCTTCCCCTCCAGCTCGCTCTCAATTACTAATTCTAAGGCAAGCCCTGATGCTTTTCAGCCCAATTTTTAGTGTACAAAATCCTGTATCCACCATTTTATCTGTGAAAGGGGACCATAAATTTAAATCAAGGCCTCTTCCAACCAAACTTAGTTTTAAAATATTTAAGAATTAGCACCACTGCATCAAGATTGAACCTCATATCTCTGTTAATTGGGAAACTTTAGACACAAAATTAAATAGATGTTTCTCACAGCGTGATCTTCCACAAAATCCTCCAAGGTATACTAGCTGTCAGAACAATCTCTATCCCAGGGATACTTCTGGACTGGAGGAAGAAAAGCACGTGTTAATAACGCCTAGTACCATCACTTCCTTTCAGAACAAGGTGTCTTGCATCTCCAGTCCCAGCAAACCATTCTGGGAATTCACATTTTTTGAGACTGGCAGTACCACTCCAAGGAGGTGCACAACTCAGGTGAGCCCAGACACGAGGGCAATGTGCTATGGAAGCGGTGGAGGCAGGTAAGAAAGAGAAATCTAAGGGAACAAGAATTAATTAAAGAGGAGGAGGGAAAAAAATCAATCTCCATAATATATATTTTTATTCATATATATTACAGCAGCTAATTGCAAAACTGAAATCTCAGTTGCCCCCAATGGGGTTACATAAAGCACTAGTAAATTTTCAGTGCATTCAGCTAGAAAGGGGTACTGGAAGGTGCGTTCTGCATCTGTCTACATTAATAAACAGCAGTTCAATAAAAGACTTTCTAAGTGATGAGGTCACCCCCATGTTGTGCCTATATTAGAGACCCTTTCAAAGTGCACACGACAGGTTGTTCTACTACGTCAAGGACAGGGTTCGACGAAGCCTGGCAGCTTCCCAATTTGTTTGAGGTGAATATGAATCCTGGAGTGGAGGTGAGGGGTGTGCCCGTGGTTGATGTTTTTCACTGTCATCTCTTGTGCACTTTCAGGGGTAAAATCTGAGTGGGGAGTTTAGCATGGGGTTGCTTCCCCATCAAATTGAGTTAATTGGGAAGGTTGTTTAAGGGAGAAAATGTATCATCGTGGTTCTGAGGAGAGCGAGTGTGCATGAGCTCTGCTCACAGAATAGAAGCTGCAACTTTCCAACTTTGCCCTGGAGTTAGCTCAACTCAGGGAGCAGAAGCAAATGTTCTTTATAAAAGCCCTTTTCTAGCAGTCTTTCTCATCTGGCCTGATTATACATTTAAAGTGGAAATCAGAGGACCCAGTGACTGTCACTGAATTTGTAAGAAGATGGGGCCGATAACTGCTTGTGGTATGAGGCAGCTGAAGGCTTTGGAAGCAGCCTTGGCCACAGACAACCCCAGCCCTCGAGTCCATCACATCCCTCTCTGCCTGCAACAGGGAAGGAAGAGCTGCCCCCGGGGCCATTAGGCACCAAGCTGCTTTGGTAAAATTGATAACAGTGCAGTGAAGACCGCAAAACTCTTCACCTGGAGTTTGATCTTATCTACTCACAGCTCTGCAAGTCCAAAGCCTGTTCATCTGCCTGTCAGATGCCAGCCCAGGTATCTGCATGAGTAATCACTGCAGATCCAAAACACTGCATGTGACTTAGATGCCACTTTCTCCCTCACTTCTCCTTTCCCTATCTCACCCAAAATAACAATGACATGACTGTTATTTTCACCTGTTCCCCAGAAGAGACATAAAAAGCACTTCCCTGTCTACTTATCACCTCTCCTTTCTCCTCAGAGTCTCTCTACATGTCAAGAAAGAAACATTTTTTGCTGGACATTCAGTAAATATGCCCTTGCTCTCATGAGGTTGCTTACGAAAAACTTCTCAGCAGAGGATGCTGAATGTTACCAGTGAACGCACTAAGTCATTAAATAAAGCTGCAAAGAAACTGCAGGAAATATTGCAAGTTCACAACCTGTGCCATGAACCCCAGACCCCACACAAACACATTTTTTTTGCTCTATGAATGGTCAACTTTGGAAAGATTCAGACAAATTCAGCCAGGCTTATTGCCCTGGGCTGTCAGGCAGTGTGTTGGAGATTACAGCAGGGCTCAGGAGAGGAGCCTGGGTACAAGGCGTGAGGGATGCAGGAGGTGGGGAAGTGCAGATAGCATGTAAAGAGGGAGGTGGAGGTAGTGGCAGGAACCTGGGGCGCAGGTAAAGGACACAGAGGATGCTCAGGGAATGAGGGTGAGAGACATAGTCAGTGGCCAAGGCAGCAAGAGCACAGGGAGGAAGAGGAGATGGCAGTAAGTCATGGATTGGGAGGCTGCCATGACACTGGGCTTAGTCACCCACTCCAGTGGTTGTCAAGGCACTGGTGTCCCAGCAAAGGCAAGCCCCCGTGCATGGCATTTAACCAATTGTGCAGTGCTGCATGTGGGGAAAAAGAAACTTCTTCCTGACCCCTGCAGGCAATCAGTTTATGCCCTGAAGCATGAGATTTGATTAGCCTCATTATCTCAGCTTACATAACTGTAAATGTTATTAATGGTAATAAAATTATCTAGCCTGTTTTAATAATACAGCCACAGTATTTGTCTCGATGACCTCCTGTGGCTGTAAATCCCAGAGGGGACTGGCACACGGCATAGTGGTTCTTTTTATTTATTCTAAATTTACCAGCCATTAATTTCACCAAGTCACCCCTTGTTCTCCCATTACGGGATGGAGTGAGAAGGTGGCCATTAGATCTCAGCACACCTTTTCTAATGCCGAACGCAAGTAACTCCAAGTCTGGTTAATCAGTTTGGGAGTAGGCATCACCAGGCCTTCAAGCCTTGGAATTAATCCTCTCTCCCTAGCTGTCAACTAATATATTCCCATGATATGAAGGGACTTGGCCTGGACTCTTTAAAACCCACCACACAGTTAAGGAGATTTAGTATGCTAGGTGTGAACTCATCAGTTAATTGAAACCTAAGCTACAATTTTGGTTTCCAAGTATCCCAAAGTAACACAACTGCCCTGACCTCTACAGAGGTGTCTTGCCAAGAGAGATGCAACATCACTTTAGATTTCAGATGTAACAGCTTACTCCATCTCTGATGTTCTGCTTGCTTTCTCTGCTGAAGCAACCAAGCAACAGTGCAAATCCCTCCTGCCAGAGGATGATGTTTCCCTCAGAGGTCTTTCCCAACATGTACTCAGGGAGTGTTCAAGAGAGGAAAAGCTGGAGATGGTCATAAACTCTTCTTTAGGTTATGCATGCTTGCTCCATACTATGTGAGGTGAAGGAAACTCCTGCCTTGTCTCATCTTATGCAGAGAATAGCTAGGCAAATCAGATAAAGAATGAGAGAAAACCTACTCCTCATCTTGCCTGCAGCAGATTGTACCTGCCTATACATTTTTTATGGAAATGCTGAGAATCTGCTCCCATACCCACCCTTTTAAATGTGAAGGATGGTATTATGGGACAAAGTTAAGGATAATTTAGAGACTAGAGGCGTAATGAAGAGTACTATTTTACTGTGCTGCATACAGTGCTGTACTGTGTTCTCACATAGGACGTGAGAGAAGCATAACTTCAGCTTTGTCTTTTGAAAGTAAAGATACAGTGATGTAATTAATATTTGTTTTTTCAATTTAGTTTTTGCCTGCTTGTTAAAAGTACCCTATGTAAGCATTTGTTTATTGTCACAAAGGATGCTGTCCCTAAGGGACTAAACCTAAATGAGCCTAGCTGAAAATAAACAATAAGGTCAACATGGAGGTTGTGTTGTTGGTTGGCCTAACTTTATTCATACCTTAGATTAAACCCTTTTGTTTCTTGTTTCTCCATTTGGAGAAACCGTTTGTAGAGCCATTCTGATCCAAATGAGGAACTGGGGTAAATAATTACTCTGGTTTGTAGGAAATAGGGCAATTCTTCAGAGACCATGTCAGGGCAGGAAAGCAGCAGTGGGATGAAGGATGAATTTACTCTGTGCACCATGATTACAACATTTGTTCACTTATAGCACAAGCACACAGGGAAGCTGTACCAGAAGTGGTTGTGTGCTATTCCTTCTTGAGGACACCATGGGTCTTCATCAACAAACTGTGCAAGGTCTAGATCTGTCCTAACAAAAAGATCCCTGAGACTTTAATCTACAAACCCTCAGTAGTTTTGGGAAGAGGGAGTGTAGGCTCCTGCCTGAGGGTACAGCTTCTAATATTGCCATCAGGCTGCTTCCCTTTCACCTGTTCAGTCAACAGTTTTTTAATGTTAGAGCTGAATCCATCCAGTGTTCTCAGGGGAGGCAGAAGGAGAGTCCGTCGTTTGGGCAAGAGCTGTTGCCCAGTAAAAGCAGCAAGATGCAGAGTGGTTCCTGCAAACCCCGTCAGCTTTCAGAGTAAGAGGCAGGTCCAAGTAAGCCTTATGGAGAGCAGCATCCTCTGGGCCCCCCCCATCCAAATGCTGCTCCTCGTTACTGCCACGACAGAATAAATCTGTGTAGATAAACTCTCCACACTGAAGGCAGAGCTGAATTCCCAGTCCACAGCATTGACCTACTAGTTAAGCACTGCAGTGCCATTTGCTGGATTCCCAGCGCAAACATACGCTTTCAAACACAAATTTGGATTCTTCTAGCAGATTAAAGCTGTTTTCCTTCCCTGGAAAACAGTCTGTGAGGAAGAGAGCTAAAGGCTCGGCTGCCTCACTGTGCTCCCCGGCTCAAGAGGATTTAATATTCAAGTCGCTCGTCTTCCATCCTCCCGCCCCCCCTTCCCCCTCCCCGCCCCCCCCCCCGCAGACCAACTCCACGTCTGGTGCCTTCCTCCTACCGATTTCCCTCAGGTCAGAAGAACTCTGTCATCAATCCCCCACTGAGACTTATTTCCAAAGATCAGCACTGACCCAGAAGTCACTTGGCACCGCACCATCAGAACAGCGTGTGCCGGCGCTGCTGAGAGGAGAATCTCACAGAGACCGGATTCAGGATGTCGGGCCGTCTGCTAACCACTTGTCAGGCTCCCATATTTCAGAAAGGAGTCTTTATGTGGCTGACCTGGTGACTGGAGGATGTATTTATAAAACAACACACAAGGGCCAGGCTGGTTGACCCCATCGTAAGGCTCCGCATTGCTGGATTCCTGGTTCTCACTGCTCTCGCCCAAAGACAGGAGTGGGATGGAAGGAGGCTGCTGCAGAGCCTGGAGTCGGGGATGGGAAGATGGGAAGGGGGCAAACAATTTTGAGGATGTGCTGTGGGATCAAGGTCTATAAGGAGGATAGAGAGAGATGCGTGTGAAGTACCCTTTGAATTCTGCACCTGGTTGTGGGCAGAAGGAGTCGCTGGGGTCACGCGAGAGGAAAGACCTCCTACTCAGGTCTGGTGTGAGGTATGGACCAGGTAAAAAGGATTCTTTAGCTCAGAGGCCCTCACTAGAAATCCTACACACCACCATGTCATCTTTCCTGCTCTGGGACTTCAGTTACTTCTCAGTGGACCACATGTTCATCAGAGACCTCCATCTGGCAGAGAAAGTCCACAGACAAGGGAGAAGCAACAACACTGTATACGCAGTCCGGGAAGCGGCAGGGCAGTATCTACATGAAGGACTGTTTGCAAGCATAAGCCAACAGGTAACTAACTTAGACCTTGTGAAAGAAAGAACAGAGCCCTATGCTACAGATTAAAGAGGGAAGGGACTTTCCCCCAAAACAGACAAGGCAAGGAGATGCCTTGTCACTGAGCAGCTAATCCTTCTACCTAGATTGGGATTTTATCTGTGGCCTGCAGCATGTGATAGCCCCACCCAACCTATCATCTCTCAAGACAACATATATCCCTGCAAAGGAGGAGGTCTTCTCCTCATGAATACCGAGTAAAATTTGCAAACATACCTCACGCAGTCTCTGTAGTCAGAGCCTAAACAAACTGATACATTTCTCATCACAGCCTAACTACATCCCCCTCATGCTGGCCAGCTCAGAAGACACAGAGGTTTCCCAAATCTGGGGCCACTGGATTGCATCCTGCTTGCAGACGTGGGACAGCTGACCCCACAGCAGAGCAGGAAGGATGTAGAAAAGTGCTTTGCTTTGGATACGTAGATGCCAACCATAAAGGAACCTCATGATAAAACATGATTGCGCTGACTGTGTTCAGAAGCTAACTGGGAATGTACCATTTCAAACCCATGCCAGGGAGCATCGGTGCTGACTTCGCCAGTCGTAGCTGGTGTTTCTAAGCAGACAAGCACAAAACTACAGTGATGTTTATTCAAGCAGTTTCAAAGGTGCAGATCTGAAATTTGAACCACAGCTTTTCACTGTGGTTGGTCAGAGTATGACACACCATTATGGTTCTGTCTTCCAGGGTGAACAAAGTTGTCATGCTCACAGCTTTGAATTTTGCATTCTCTGAATACTGTTAAATCCTCAAGGGCTTAAACATTCAGAAGAAGGGAAATGGCCACTAATGGGAGGTCGAGAAAGAAGTAAAAGGAACCACAACGTAATGCATAGCGAAACACAAGCATATGCAAACACACAATCAGCACAGTCCTAGTTTGAATGGAATTACTCCAGGAAGAACAATTCCTTTCACTCCAGGAATTACTGGGTGGATTTCTCCAGCCCATGTTATGTAGGTCAAAGCAGATTATTGCAGTAGTCCTCAGGGCTTTACCATCTATGAATATACCCAGCTGACTGCTCAGCAGGCCTTTGGAATGGCTCGATGTAACGTGTGCTGATACTGTTTAGACACAGAGGTTGGGTGCATGCCTAAGCTAAGAGGACTGTATTTTTTAATTATAACTCATGATTTTCGGTGCTGAGATGCCTGACTCGCATCTCAATTCACTTACTTTTCAAGCCTTCACTTTGGTTTCTGTGCAATCTGGGAAAGGGATATGGGACTTCAGCTGTCACTGCAGATCCATGGGACAGCTTTTCTTGGCAGCAAGAAGTTAAAATCTCTTTTCCTACCCTTTTCTCAGGATGGCACTGGTGCTTGTCTGACTCCAAATGATCCTACACCAGGCCTGGTCAGACCAGCTGCATGAGCTGGTTCACCTCAAGCCTGATGAGTGCTACGCTGGTGCAGCAGGGAGAGCACGAACATGCAGCTAAGGGCAGGAGACAACACTGCTCCTTTTTGTGGCAGTTTGCCATTGAATCTATTTACTTATATCATCAAAACACGTCCTTTGCTGTCCTGACTTAGGAGCTCCAGTGATTTATGCAGGGCTGACTTCAGGCACCACTCCCCTCTAACCCAGCTAAGTGCCTCAACAGCGATGGCGGAAGAACCGAAGACACCTCCTTTCCCAGCATCTCGGCAGAGGACGGCTCCAGCAGGAACCAGAGCTGGCATCTGTTGCATGTTGTGTTAGGACCTCGGGCTGTGAGCTGTAGCAGCATGGAGCAGACGTGCCTTCTGCTCCGCCGCCTCGTCTGTGGGGAGCGGCAGATGCTGGGGAGAGAGGGAGACAGGCACCGCTACAGATTCCTTATCGTAAAACACCAGGAGCCCTGAGTCGGAGCAGGGGCCAGCTTTTGAGGCGTTTTAATCTGCATTCTCCCAAGCACTGGTCCAGCTAATTTTAAGGGTCCTCTTCTCCCTCCTCCCCCTCCACACAAGGACTGAGTTATCAAGACCTCAGTATTTATCCTACAGTACAGGTAATACCAACATTAATTCTTTGTTCTCCCATCTCACCTTTTCTATTTCAGGACCTCTTGGCACCTTGGGATGCAGCCCTTATACTCTGAGTTTAGCTCACAGGTAAATCCTCAGAGGTGGCTGTACCTACTCTTTCTATGCCCATTGCTTTAAAAAAACATAAAAAAAAGATACCCACATTAGTATACAGAGAAAGACAATTTATACAAGGCATTAGGCATGCAGTATAACTGAGGCTACAGGAAGAACAGATTGGATGGTGAATGTTTATGGAATAAGTTAACAACTGGGAATGATGTTGCATTTTCCATGCAAGCAGACAGACAGATATTACATGGTCCCAACAGGGAAGAATAAATCCCTGTAGTTTGTGGCCTACTTTCAGCTTCATTAATGGAATAAAGGCCAGGAGGCATGATGTCATGAAATTAGCTTCCTAATTAAACATTGCCTTTGCCTCTCTTCCCCTCCCCTCTCTGGATGAAGTCAGTGGCTTTGCTAGCTCAGAGTGCTTGCTATTTGTCAAAGACTGAAACTCCTTCTGAGCTGGGTGTTTAGATGTCTTTTCCAGCATCTCACAACAACATGATCTACAGTTTGAAGCTCAGAGACTGGCACCCTGGCTTCTCTTTTCAGCAGACCTTGAAAGCCAAAGGACTCTTTGATTCTCAGACATACCTATCTCCTTTCAACACCTACCTATGCAACGTTCTCCAAGAACCTCTGAAAAATGTTCTATGTATAGCCACTATAAGCTCCTAAAGCAAATTTGCTGGCTGGAACATTTCAATGATTCAGTGCTTGCACTGAATTTGTCCTTTCACCCCAGCTTTTCTCATAAAGAAAAGTCGGAACACCAGCCATAACTTTAGACTGTACAACCCAAACTGAGTGATAAGCCTTCCTTGCTAGGTACCAGGAGATTGGCTCTTTGTTGTCCTGTTCGCCTTGTTACTCCATGCTCTTCACTGCTGAAGGACCAGCCGATTGCCTGAGGAGATGGAAGCAGATTAAAAAATGTGTTCTTTCCTTCTTTCCTTCTCCAGGCACATACAACAGTGTTGAGGAGCTGTGTCTCTGCTTTGTGAAAGGAGACCAGAACCTGGTCATACCCACCCCCTCCAACGCTGCCTAAGAGCAGTGAAAAAGTAAACCCAGAGAACATGCTACTAAAGAAAGGAAGATCTAGCCTTTTCCTCTTTTCCTACTTTTACCATCTTTTAATTGGTAAATCCACTGTTTTCCTCCATGGTTTGTTCTTACTGTGGATGATTCATACACAGAAAAAGAATCAATATTTTCCCCATTATATAATATTTTGGTTTACAATAGTAACCCCAGGAAGAGATGAAAATTCAGTAGTATCATAAAAAAATCGGTCACAGCCTTTCAAACTAACCCAAAGTTTGTGGCAGCCTCATATGTTCTTGTAGTGTAATAGCCTTAGATCAAATCCTAAGCGTAGTTATAATGATAAGCAAACTAGACCTCTCCCAAGTTTGTGTGCATCCGTCACTGGTATGAATGTGTTTTTTACACTTTTCTGTACCTACAATATGGGGAGTGCACTGACCCTTCTCCCAGAAAATGTCCATGGCTTTAATTTGTCCATTCAGCTAAAAATGCTGCAAATATAGTATGGCCATGAATAATAGAGAGCCCAAAAGTTGATGTTGCCAAGAATGGGTGACTCAGGAAGTGGTTCAGACATATGCATGAGAACATTTAGCCCTGCAATTCATCAAATGTGGATGCATTGCTCATATTTATCACTTTTATTCCAATACCAAAGCAGAATCTACTGTATTTATTTAAAAAAGTAACAGCCCCTGCAACAGAGTTGTTCCCTGAAGATGAGCACACCCCAGTGTGAAGCCAAGTTCCCACTCTCCTTGCCTTCCTCACTCAGGTTGTGTTATGGGCATACACGTGTCCTGATACATTTCTGTGTTAGGGCTCATGGTGTGGGGCAGGAACACCCTGTGGAGTTTCAGATGGGACAAGGCTCTAGTTTGCTTATATCAATCTCCATCTATAGACTTCACAGCACGGGCAACTACTCCAGCTTCTAATTTATCAGCTATAGGCACCTGACATCTCCTTAAATCCATGTGTAACAATCTGGGGATTCAGAAATGAACTGAACTGCTCTGTAAAGGTGAATGCACCGTTGGAGTGTGACTGATATTCAGGGACTCAAACTCTCTTTGCCTCAGCTGTCTATCCCCACTTGATGTACCACATTGATACTGGCAAACTGAGGCACAAAGCAAGAAAATGAGATGCACAAAGTCATGAAAGGAAGGGATAACGGGGCTGTGTGCCAATGCTCCAAAACACGATCTATAGCCTTAACCCAAATCAAACATCCTATCTACCCTGCACAGCTCCTCCCCTCTCCCCCTTTCTGCTCTGCCATACAACTCCCAGTGTGATACTACTACAAGGCATCCCTGTAATGTATGTTAAGTAAGTGTGTGTCTCCGGGTGCGCTTGTCTCCCATCGAGATGGAGCTATTTTCTCTCACTCGGCATCTTTTGTGCAGGTGCGTGCTTTACAAACAGAAAAATCAGCACTCTGCAAAAGTGTTTCTGTTAACATTTATCACCCCTTCCCTTAGTCATCACCACAGCAGCTCTCCCTGGGGAATGGAAATGCTAATTCAAGGGAAGATGTAATGCTAGCCCATTGGGAGCCCTGGATTAGAACACCATCACAAAAGAGCAAAGGAGGAAAAAAGACAGAGACAAAAAGAGAGAAAGAGTCCTTCTAAGACAGAGACGGAGAAAGACTTGAAGTCTCATTCCCTTTTATTGCAGCCCCATGCTTTTTAATTGTTCCGCCCGAGTAAATCCTTCCTCTGTGATCCTGTTGTTAATGAAAAAGTCCACTGTGGTCATTCTGCTGGCTTTAAGCTTATGCTTGTCCAATGGTTTCTTGAATCCCAGAGCTGTTAATATATCTGGAGTGGAGCAGCTGCAGGGCAACCTATTTCTATGATAATGTGTATACAGAGCTTTTATCTTTTTTTTTTGAAGCAAGGGGGAGCATGGAAGAGGAGAGTGATGCTTAACTGTTATCCCCTTTCCTCTCCCTCACCTCTGATCTTTCTCCTAAATATTTGCAAAGGATCTACCCAGAGCCCCAGGTGTTACTACACAACTTCAATTTTGATAGGCCACTCTTAGGGACTGAGACTTTATCTATATCTGAGTTGTATAAGGCTCAGTGTTGCCTCTGCAAAATCATGAGTGTACAATGGTTAATCTCTATAAAGAACTAGGCCAATAAAATGGAAATCCCAAGCTATCCCAAAGTGCTTTCAAACTGCAGCAAAACCTCTGGTTCTGAATTCCAGGAGTAAAACCATTTCACCCTCCAAGAGTTCCCATAGATACACAGTGATTGAAACTGAAATCTGGAGTTTCACCCTATAAAACTGTAAAATGTTGCAACATGAAACCAAATCATTTTTCAGACTCCATAAAAAACTGCCAGCATCTGTATTTGAGCCATCTATGTGTTGTAGTACCACATGGAAACCTTATCGCTCTCTACAACTACCTGAAAGGGGGTTGTGGCGACGAGGGTGTTGGCCTCTTCTCCCAAGTAACTAGAGATAGGACGAGAGGAAATGGCCTCAAGTTGCGCCAGGGGAGGTTTAGATTGGATATTAGGAAAAATTTATTCACCGAGAGGGTGGTCAGGCATTGGAACAGGCTGCCCAGGGAGGTGGTGGAGTCGCCATCCCTGGAAGTGTTCAAAAAACGTGTGGATGTGGCGCTTCAGGACATGGTTTAGGGGACATGGTGGTTCTGGATTAATGGTTGGACTTGATGATCTTAAAGGTCCCTTCCAACCTAGTGCTTCTGTGATTCTGTGATTCTGTGATGTCTACATAGTTAAATTTAGTGCTCATTTCCCTGCCACACAGGTTGGTCAAAAAGTGTGTTCTTCTTTTCCCTCCATTCCTCTTTTTGATGAAAGCTTTAAAAATTGACATGAAACAAGAAGGTGAAATCTTCCAAAACATCTCAGACGCCCCTCAAAAACAACAAATCCCTAGCTCCATCCTTCAATTTCCCTTTTTAAAAGGCCAAACACATTTTTGATAGGAAAAAAAAATATATTAGTTATTGTTTTCTAGTACACAATATTCTTATTTTCAGCAAGAAGTGTAGTAGTGAGGGTTGCCCTAGAAAGCTAAGCATAACATTCAAAAATAATCAGCACATCAAGACACAGAACTTTGCCGTATTATCTATAGAGATCTTTTGGATCTCATTTGTATAAGAAAGGAGAGATTTCCTTTGGTTATACGCATCAAAAGCACATTCAAATTGAAGGCTGTAGCACACAATATTTTCCTTAAACCACAACTTTTTTTAAGTGTTGGCATCACAATCCCAACCTTGGTGACGGGTGTGGCCAAAACACAGTGAAAAATCAAGCTGTTTCCTTTTGTTCTCCAACATCCAATGGACGATTGCTCTACTTTCCCCCCACCCCCCAGTAATTATTTAGATGATATTGTCGCAGAAGTCTCAGATAACAGAAAACTTGACTCAGTCTCCCATACATATGTTGGGCCTAAAAATGTGATGTACCACATCACATGTCCTAAAAAGGACAATGGCGCTTCATTTATGTTCACTGAAGAAAAGTTTGTGAATCTTACTCAAAGGTTTTTGCGATACAAGAAGAAAGTTATTTTCACTGTTACAATACAACCATGTAGCAATGCAGATTTTCCCCCCACCCCCGTAGTTCTATATTTTAAGGCAAATATTTTTCTGCTAAATGCAGGAAAATGAAAAATTCAATGACTGGCATCCTGTAACTTTGCATTTTTCTCAATCTACAGACAACACTGTGTAAGTGAAAGGTCTTGTTTGAGCAGCTGGAGACATGAAGATTTACATTTTTAGACAGTGTAGAATAGTTTGGCAATGAGAACAACTCTAAAGGTGAAAGGAAAATTCAGTTTGAAGCTTATTCAAATCCTCGGCCTCCATTTAATTGCAGCTCAGCTAATGATCTTTAAGAGTGCTCTACCTGTCCAGCTGTTGCAGGTTATACTCTACTAATCCTTCCCCATATTGAATTAAATTGGCACTGTATCTGCAATTAAAAATAGATGGGAGAGAGCAAGGAAACAAGAAGAACCTATTCGACAGAAATGACCAAGGATTCATTTGTAATCTCATGTATCGGGCACACTACCTTTACAGCAGTGAGAGGTGTTACCTAGTCAAGCTTCTGTTGACATGTTTTGACAAAATTCCTTTCTTCAGGTTGTTTGCTTGATCCTAAAATGCACAAGATTAGAGCCCTGCTGTTTTATACATTGTACAAGCTCCTAATAAGGAACAGTGCCTGGTCCCTAGAGGACTTAAAACAGACATGACAGAGAACAGGAACAGTAATAAAAGCAAAGATGAAAGTTGAAGGGCATCGTTTTCAGAGAAGACTCAGAACTAGAAGCTTTCAAAGCCCAGTTCTTTTGATTGTTGGGCAGAGTACAGCAGAGTCTGGTACAAACACCAATTCTGGATGAGGGGACAGGACAGCTGGGTTTTCTGCTGTGTGGACATATCTCCTGGCTCCAAATGAGCTCAGGCATTTGTACCTTAGAGCTCCCCTCTGGTGCAGATATTGCTTGGAAATCACTCTGAAGCTCTGAGGTCACTTTGTTTCTTTTTAAAACCTTATTAAAAAATAATGCACAAAGTTGGCTATCAAAATCCCATTAGAACTGGGATCAGAATGGAGGTTTCCACCATGATTCGCCAAGGTTCACATCAGAGGAAAGAGAAGGGGGAATATCTCTTTAAAATCATTGTGTTTTTTAAAATATGATTTTTGTCACTAAATATATGGATGATGAATGGTGTTAGGTAGGGCTGAACTGCAACCTGCACTGCAGGTTTGGAGCTATATTTCTAGCTTAGACAGCTTTCTCCATGGGTTTAGTTTTTCTATTCTCTAGCAAAGGTACAGAATCCATATCTAGAGTCACCACTGGAGACCAAAGACTTTTGATTTTAAATGACAAAACCAAAACAAAAATACATCATGGATCTGACTGAAACTAATATATTTGGCTAGTTTAAGTGCCAAGTCCTAGCACCTTAACTGGATCAGATGGCTTGGGAAAAATATTTGTGCTGTTTGCCTACCTCTGTGTGGGCCTTAGGTTGGAATGACGATGCTTCCAGAAAAGCGGCAGCTGTGTGCAAGGGGAGGAATCACTAACTAAAGCCCAGGATGGTGATATGCAATGAACTGAACTGGTCCATTTTCTCCTCCAGGAAAAATGTGTTCACTTGATAACTCAGGGAGAAAAGAAAAAAAAAAAAAAAAAAGAAAAAAAAAGGTAAAAGAAAAATGGACTCATACCATCCCACCCTTTGCAAAATCCAGGCTTGGCTTCAACCTTGCCACAAGACAGAGATGAACAGAGCAGCTCCCTCTCCAGGGAGCTCTACCAGTGTGTATCATGGTACCAGCTGAACTGCAGACGCTCTGTAGCAGGTAGACTTTAAGTACCTGGGAAGCCAGCCCACTGCCTTATTGAGCTGTTATCCCCCACACAAATGTTACATTTCCTATCCACATCCCTACCAGAAGCACTGCGGTTTCATCCTGGCTTGCTAGGCACAATGGCTGCTGCTCCCCTCTCAGTCCTTTTCCTTTTTTGTGCTTCCCTGCTTCATCGTCCTTGCTATGCTCAGGAAGGAGGGAATCCGGGACATTGCTGCTTCAGAGCCCGCTGCTCTCTACTGATGAGCACAAAGCTGTAGACACATGTTTCCCTTTGGCCCTTATTGTCAGCTCTGGGTGAGCAAAACCAGATTAGCTTTACTCCTACCGGAAACTTTAGACCTTGAGAAAGAAAAAGCATACCCACCTTTTGTCTAAAATTACTAAAATTAAAATTACTAAATTAAAATTATGGGTATAACTTTATTGCAAAGCTGCACTAAAGCATCATGTCTTTTTAGCTGCTGCAAGGAACACCAAATAATAATGCAGCTTGCAAATTATAATTTTCAATACAGTAGTTGCTGGCTCAGGCAAAGCAAGTGGGGGGGGGGGGGGCAGAAAACCCAAAAAGGATTCTGGGTACTTTTCTCCTTTTACCTCATTAAGCTTTGCTTCCAATTACATTTTAATGATGCTTGATGTCTTCTGTATGCTAGCATTTACTGCAGTCTCTTTAAATTTAATCGTCTTGATAATGGGTTACTCTGACACTGCAAATTAGGGGCTGAAAGAAACCTTTTGCCACATCCAGAAAAAGCTGTATGTCCACTCTGCAGCCTGTTGCTACTCAGCAGGAAATAGCAGACTTGCATTGTAGTGTTCCTGCAGCCTTATGGCTTCCTGCTTCCTAAATGGTGAATTAAGGATGAACAAATCACGCGTGGAAAAACAAGAGAGACATTTCTGGAAAGTTGTTTTCTACTAGCATGTTTACAACCACTTTGGGTCATGGGGCATCATTTCAAGAAGCTCATTTTCTCCAGTTTTCGCCACCCTCATTAGGAGCTCTAATGGTTGGTTTCTTGCTGTAACCGGTAGCTAAGGGGAATTTAAGGATTTATTTTTGAAGATCGTCTTACGTTTTTCCACCACCTCTCATCCTCATACAACAGGCATCTAGATAGTATTCATGCAAGCTGTAAACTCACAGCCTCATGTGGAAAGATGAAGAGAATAAAATTAGAGGCTCATCACCCACGTATTTTCACACCTGCTTGTTCTGTATTTTGGATACTGCTTGCGCTATCGGTTTATATGACTTCCCATCATCAAAACTTCTAATCACCCAGCAACTGCTGGGTCAAAACCCTTTCTAGGATTTGAACATTTTCTCATGCCGCCTTATTCTAGAATGTCCAGGTTTCAGCTGGAATAGCGTTATTTTTCTTCGTAGAAGTTAGTGTGAGGCTATGTTTTGGATTTGGGATGAGAAAATGTTGATAACGTGCTGATGTTTTGGGTTGCTGCTCAGTAGTCAAGGACAGTCCAGGTTTTCATGCTGGGCTGCCAGCGAGCAGGCTGGGGGTGCACGGGGAGCTGGGAGGGAACACAGCCAGGACAGCTGACCCAGGCTGGCCAAAGGGATATTCCCTACTGTATGACGTCATGCTCGGTATATAAAGCTGGGGGAAGAAGATGGAAGGGGTGGGGGGATGTTCAGAGCTATGGCGTTTGTCTTCCCAAGAAACCACTATGCATGACGGAGCCCGGCTTCCCTGGAGATGGCTGAACCCCTACCTGCCCACGGGGAGTGGTGAATGGATTCCTTATTGTGCTCTGCTTACGTGCACGGCTTTTGCTTTATCCGTTAAACTGTCTTTATCTCAAACCCATGAGTTTTCTCTCTTTTGTCCTTCCAATTCTCTCCCCCATCTCACCGTGGGGGAGTGAGAGAGCGGCTGCGTTGGGCTTACTTGCTGGCTGGGGTTAAACCATGACAATCCTTTTTGGCACCCAGTGTGGGGCTTGAACCCATGACCCCGAGCACAATAAATGGAAAAATGTCTGCAGGAAAAAAAAAACCACAAACAAGTAGAAAGAACACTTGGAGAGAAAAAAAAAGTGCCACATGTTATAAGTAATTTGAGTGATGTACTGGGATTTAGGTCAGGTCCAGGTTCTGCTGAGATGGAGTCTTCCCTTCATTAAACTTCAAAATGTTCATTGAAAAAGCAATTCTGGGTACATGATTTTGGTTCAGAAGGTGGCAGGCTGGTGCAAACAATGCAGATACTTCTCATCATGTTTACAGAAAGTAACTAGTTCGCTTAATGGCTGTCCCATTAAAGACAATAATTAAATAGATTATGGAAGCTGAACTAATCTAACAGCCTCTATGACAAAGACAAACATTTATTTTCTAAGTCTGATGGATCACTTTTTTTTTTGTTGTTGCTCTCTCCTGTCTTTTTTCCTGAAGGAACTGTTCTGGTATGTCAAAGACCATAGTTTCAGTTAGTGCTGAAGGTCATGGTTAAGGCCTTGCACCTCTGGAGGAGTGGAAGGGATTACTCCAGATGTCCCTGTAGAAACAGCTCTTGTGTCTACAACCTGGAAAGCAACAGCCAATTTATTTTTACATTATGATTCTCAACTGATAACTGATTTTTCTAATTGATTACCTTATTTTTCTCAAACTGGGATAAGGTTCCTGATCCACGACCATCACACCCCACTGCCCCATTTCCTTGGAGGACCATGAAAGCGCAATGGGATGACTGTGAATAAAAACATGTTTATGCAAGTGTTTGAAATTTCTAAAATGGATATGTATTTGTCTCTGAATGTTGGAAATTTTTCAAGTGGCTCCTTGGAAAGTGGCTTACTTGGAAAAATAAACTTTTCCAACATGTAATTTTTACCTCCATTGTTTTCTTTCCAACACATCTCTTTTGTGCTAAAGCAAATTTAGAAAGTAGAAAAAAACACATCCAAAACTCACAAGCCTTCTGATTTTAACCTTATAAATGAACTTGAGAGAAAATAATATCCATTACTGCCAAGATATCTCTCTTACAAACAAGCATTACTATTTTGGGGAAGCATAATGTGCGGAAGGAAAATCCTGGCTGTTATTCTCAGTCCTAAAATAACTGGTTTTGGTTTTTTTTTTTTGAGAGGTTGATTTTGTTTGTTTTTAAGGATCTGATTTAGGTTAAGTACAGAATAAAAAACAATCAATATCTCAAGGAAAACATCTCACTTCAAACAACGCTGAGCCTAACACATCTCCATTTGTTCAGCTTCCTTTCCATTTCAGTGCTATTTTAATGAGGTCTCCTCCATTTTGCTCTAAAATAATCCCCTTACATCTTTAGAATCAATTTCTCAAAGGCCCCAAATATCATCCTGTTGCTTCTCCAAAACCCTTGGAGATGGACTGGAAACAAGAGAGAGTCAGGCTCCCTCTCCGGAGTTTTCAAACACCCACTGATTCAAGCAGGCATTACTTTATTGAGGAAGGCTGTTCTCAGCACAGTTGTATTTCTGCTTAAGTGCTACCCCAAGAAGTTGCACAGAGGCATAAAATATAACCCTTCTCTCCTGCCTCCACCCCTAAAAAATGTGTTACTTTTCTGGCTTTGGATGAAAGTGACTCTAATGAATGCAGCTTTCACCTGGGCCAGGATCAACATTGATATGTGTGAGAAAAGTTTAGCTGAACCCAGGAAATTTTTGCTTTTACATCAGCTACAGAATTTGTACTTGTGCTGTCCATTGTTGTTTTGCAAAATGCAGCTACATACTCCTATGTGCAAGTGGGGAAGTTACGGGATTTGTCAAAGTGCATTAAACAAATCCGTGGCAAAATTAGGACTAAACCTCCATCCTCTGTTATTGTCTTTTCTCTGAGCCTTGCTAGGTGATAAACTGATCTCCTACCACCAGTTGATCTAGGGCTCTCATTCTCTTAATTATCAGCTGAGCTCATATTCCAGTCCAAAATAAATAAATAACTAATGAGGAAAAAGGATTCTTTCTTCAGATTCCTAGTACCTTTAGTCTCCTTTCCCTCTCCACCCACCCATTTATCATTCAGGGAACATAAATAATTGAAAAGAATAGTACATAAAATTAATTGTAGAAAACACAGGCTTTTAAATTCTCATCTGCATTAAAAAATAAAACAGGGATGCTTGAGCACTCCATTTTGTAAAGTCACTTCCAGCAGACTTTCTGCATCTGCATAGAATTAGCCGCAAGACTTAGCAGCACCATTCATCCTGTGAAGATGTTCTTATCTGACACCCATAGATCTTTATCATAGGAAAACATTAATTGAATATTTATTGACGAACACCAGAGAGAGGCGAGAAAGAGAAGCTGAGTGGGGATGGAAAGGGACAAAAAGAGGCAAAAGTGCAGTTGGAAAAGTGAGGATAGAAAGATTATACAGCTGCTCCTTTTATAGATGGCCCTGAGTGGCTTCCGTCCTGCTATATTCATGCAATATGTGATAACAAAGGAATAAAATAAATGCAGTGAGTTTCTGTTCCTCAGCAAGACCTTACTCTAGGTAGGACAACTGAAATGGTATGACTTTAAAAAAGGACCTGAAGAGAAAGGCTACAATACTTTGTGCTGTTGCCCTCAGCACATCAAACAGAATGAACATGTCCAGGACACACAATCACCATGATTACTTTCAAGGGCCATCTCTGCCATCTGCCCTCCACACAGGGGATCAGCAGAGGCAGTGAACAAACCCACCACAGGACCGGGTTGAATCCCAAGCATCCTGTTCTGCCCAGTTTTCCTAAGGAAACAGGAGTTACAGAGCCATGTTTATTACCTATCCCCTTGCCCCATTCTTTTTCTGTCAATATTTCTTATAGAAACTGGGTAATTTTAACCAAATTTGACAGAGTGAGAGAAAGAAAATTCTTCAAGACAAAGACAGACATTATGTTCCATAGACATTTATGAGACTAGACAGCTGAGTGAAGGAAAGCTCTGTAAACCTCTTCTGAGAGAAACCTGAAGTATGTTCATCTTTTTATATTAGACATTGGAGAATCCACAGAAATGATGTGATGAGGGAAAGGGGGGAGATTGGATAACACTGGAAACTGGGCTCCTTTCCTTCTGCTGCACAATCTTAAGTTATTTTTGCCACCAGCACTTAACTCCTTTCCAACCATCAATAGACATAAGTGATGTCTGTCAAAAATGTTTTGTGTCTTCTCTCTTCTGTGTGCCTCACCTGAGGGAGCAAAGACTTTGCTCTGAAGGTTTTACAGTAAATGTTTCTTGTGGGTTGCTGTAGAAGATGGGCTGATCATGGGCAACTGGAACAAAACATTCCAGGTTATTCTGGAAAGAGGAAAAGTAGAAAGGGAGGTAGAAACTGGGGTGAAGCAAGAAACAGGGAATAAGGAAGGGATAAGGTGGCAAGATTGATAAGGGAATTCTGTTTAGGTCAAATAAATGGACTTCAATATCAGTGAAATCATGGCTGGCATTAAGACATCTGAACCTGCAGTTCTGTTGCAGGTTTAGTATGGATGAGTGGTGTCCAATTTCCTCATCTCTCAGGAGCTGGGGACATGGAAACAACATGTAACTATCTTTCAGATAATGGGAGAGGGATTCTGGACTGGAGGAGAGAACACTGGGATGGCAGAGGCAAGCCCCACAAACATCACTCAGAGACCTAGAACCAGGATGTTCTGAAGTAATTTACACCAATGATGGATTATTGCAAGGAATAATGGGGCAGCATTAAAAAGGGAAAAAATCATGAATACTTGTCATGGTAATGAGATGATTCAGTAGGCTCCTGAGGGAAGCAGTGAAGGCTACTATACTTGAGATGTTAAAAACCAAGCCAAATAAAACACTGGAAAATATACATCAGGAGATATTCTCAACATTGTCCTCCTTTTACTATGACTGTCCTAGCAACTTTCTAACTATAGGTGTAGAAACCAAGCTTCCTTTCCTCCGTTTTTTTCTCCAAGAGCTCCCAAACTTTTAGAAGATATTGAGATTCTCATCTCACAGTCTGCTATTGACAGAAGACCTCAGGTTTGTTTGCACCTTGACTGCGAGTCAGATAATCCTGACAAAAATATTGCATAGACACGGCAGCTTTGCTCTTGCCAGCAAACTCACTGATGTGTGGCCCAACGGCATGTGTGCCACTGTTGTGCTTCTCTTAAATCTCTGTTTTTTCAGTGGAAGCAAGCAAAAAGACAGATGATGCCAACTCCGGCACCGGGGTAAGGTGCCTACCCCTCTCCCCTCCATAACTCACTTGGGGTCCTCTCTGTTCATGAGCCTCTGATAAAAGGACACATCCCTCTCCATGTTGTCATCCATGGGTTCACTTTTGCTCAAAACTCCTAAAGGTTGCTAGGAGGAAAGATGGTCTAGTGGTTAAGGGCTAACCGAAGGCTCAAGAGATGTGGTTTTAATTCCCTCTGTGGTTTCAGGCAAGACACTTAGCCTGATACCCACATAAGAATATGTCAAAACACTACATTTCAAAGCAGTCAGAGACGAAGTGTTTCATGGTGGAAATGCCAAAGGAAAAACAAAACCCAAACAAAACCTTTCTGTTTGGAAATTGGGCTTTTCTTTTCAAAATGCCTTTGTTAAAAAAAAAAGAACCTTCTAAATAGGGGGCAAAATGGGTGAATTTAGGGAAAAAAACAGTAATTACATAACTTTCCATCACCTGCCCCACATGAAGCAAGGCAAGAAAGAAGGATTTCAGGTTTCCCCTGAGAAAGATTACATTTTTTTCTCTTTCACACAAAAATTGTACATTTTGATTCAGCTCAGACTGAAAGTGGGTTTCTCCCCACTCCAAACTGTAATTCTGCTTTGACCATCCAACACAAAATTCAAGCTTCAACTGGGAACTTATAAAGGAAATTGAGAAGTAGAAAGGAAAGAGTTGACAATGAGTTAATTTCAAGTTGCTTCTTATTTTGCCGTTGTTTTTCAGTCATAGATAAACAAAAGTAAGCCAGGAAGACAAATCTAATCGAGGTGAGAGTCTCTTTGAACATATGTTCTTGACACAGAGATTTCTGAAATAAAATAGCCTGGCTATCAGCCAGTTTTGCTGCTGAAGACTGATGTGACAAGTAATTAACTGAGATGGAGAATATATCTTTAATGCACTCATTATGTATAAGTTGCTCTGTTATGAATCTGTTCCTTTCCTCCCCTCTCTTTTTCTGACCACCAGACGACTTGCATGAGACAGTTGAAAGCCCATTGCTTGGGAAGATTTTGATCGCAACTTTCCTGCAGTGGTGGAAGAACTCCGGGAAAGTATTCAGCGTTTCATCCTCAAAGCATTTAAAGGAAGAGAAGAGAGAGACAGAAAGGAGGACAGAAAGAGAGAACTAAGGAATTCAGAGGGATGCATTATTCAACACGCTTGGAAATAACCCTTTTCACTGGCTCCACTAAGCCCAAATGCCCTGGAGGTTTTCACTATCTATCTTTTTCCAATGCAGCTCAGAAAAAAAGCAAGCTCACATCTGTCAAGATCACAGTTTCAAGAGTCCCAATTTATTCAGCTGAATGGGAAAAAAGCGTCTGTTGGAAAAAGATTTGAAAGGGGGCTGGGTGAGGGGGGTGGGCGAGGGAGACTGTCCAGTTCCTACATCTATCCATCTTTCTCTGTGTGCTTGTGTGTGAGTATAAAACACACTCATTCAAATGTACACACAAGCAAAACTGTCTGCACTCCTACCAGCACAGAACTGTTTGTCTATCTTCACGCAGGGCACTTCTGCAAATCTCACATCTGTCAAGAGCTGGGCAGATTTACATGCATTGACCTATAGATATGCAACCTAAGCACATATGGTTACGGTATAAGGAGATATATACAGGAGGCTGGGAGTGTGCGGAGAAGGAAATATAAGGCAAAAGATTAAAAATCTTGTTGACTTCTTTTAATCTCTGCCCTTCTTGATCTGTTAAATGCTGTCACAAAAATATTTATTAATATGCAAATTCTAAGTAGCAATCTGGAGCCAGTCAGGTTGCGCTAATTTGCACATTAATATCCCTCTTCTGGTTTGCCTTTGCTCTCCAGCAGAGGAGAGGAGACAGAGGAATCTCGTGCTGTATCCTTTTAAAAGGCTGCCACGACGGTAGTCCAAAGTTTCATTTGAAATGCTGATGCACATTTGAAGAGGAGAAATATAAACAACATCTAAGTTAGATGCAGAGAACAGGGCAGAGAGAGAGAATGGAGCGGGTATGAGAGAAACCACTGCCAGATGCTTTCCCCCCAAATCCCATAATTGCACTGTAATTGCAGGCTGCAAAGAAGGCAGCAACCATAATGAAATTGGTCTCAGAAACTGTCTTTGGAGTTCTGATTGTTTCCTCTTGTGAACTGATTTGTGTTTTCTCTGGCATGGTTGCCTCCTGGGCTGGATTTCCCTACAGACTGTAGCTCACAGAGGCGGGTGGAAGTGAACAGGGGAAGGAAGGGAGGAAGGGAGGGAGGAAGGGAGGGAGGGAGGGAGGGAGGGAGGGAGGGAGGAAGGAAGGAAGGAAGGAAGGAAGGAAGGAAGGAAGGAAGGAAGGAAGGAAGGAAGGAAGGAAGGAAGGAAGGAAGGAAGGAAGGAAGGAAGGAAGGAAGGAAGGAAGGAAGGAAGGAAGGAAGGAAGGAAGGAAGGAAGGAAGGAAGGAAGGAAGGAAGGAAGGAAGGAAATAAGAGAGAGAGTAAGAAAGGAAGAGAGAAAGGAAGAGAGAAAGAGAGAGAGAAAGGAAGAGAGAAAGAGAGAGAGAAAGAAAAGAAAGAAAGAAGGAAGAAAGGAAGGAAAGAAGGAAAGAAAGAGAGAGAAGAGAGAGAGAAAGAGAGACAGGAAGAGAGGAAGAAAGAAAGAGAGAGAAAGAGAGAGAAAGAGAGAGAAAGAGAGAGAAAGAGAGAGAAAGAGAGAGAAAGAGAGAGAAAGAGAGAGAAAGAGAGAGAAAGAGAGAGAAAGAGAGAGAGAGAGAGAGAGAAGAGAGAGAGAGAGAGAGAAAGAGAGAAAGAGAGAAAGAGAGAAAGAGAGAAAGAGAGAAAGAGAAAGAAAGAAAGAAAGAAAGAAAGAAAGAAAGAAAGAAAGAAAGAAAGAAAGAAAGAAAGAAAGAAAGAAAGAAAGAAAGAAAGAAAGAAAGAAAGAAAGAAAGAAAGAAAGAAAGAAAGAAAGAAAGAAAGAAAGAAAGAAAGAAGGAAGGAAGCCACCTCTTTAAGGGGAAAAACAAAAGGAGAAGAGAGGAGAGAAGAGGAGAGAGGAGGAAGGGAAGGGAGAGGAGGGGAGGGAAGGAGAGGGGAGGGGAGGGAAGGGGAGGAGAGGGGAGGAGAGGGGAGGGGAGAAGACCTTCCTGAAAAAATTATCTTTCTCTTTAAAATCTGGTTATACCAGCGTGATCCCCTCTTCAGCCTGGAAGAGAGATAGCCAAGGAAGAGGTAATAGAGGTCTATAAAATGCTCAGTAGCTTGAAGAAACTGACTGATACGGAGCAGTTGATCAGTGAATGACTGGTTGATGTCCTTCCAACATAGGAATCGGGGACTATCATGTGAAATTAGCATGTAGTGGGTTCAAAATACAGAAAGGGAGTTGCTTCTTCACACAGTACTTATGAAATACCTGGCTTCTTAGATACAGGTACAAAAGGTCTGCATAAGTCCAAAAACTATTGGAGAATTCAAGAGATAAAAGTCTATCCAGTGCTCCTAACTGCAAAGAGCTTACCTCAGGAAATGCCTGAGCCAGAATTGGCTGAAAGAGCATCATCAGGACCTAGCAAAATGTTTTTGCCTTCATTGTATACCTATATTTGAGCATCCACTTACAACCACTTTTGGAGGAGAGGCTGCTGCATGAGATGGATTTTTGGTTGGAGTCAGTAAAATTCTTCTTAAAAAAGTTGGGCTTTTGCTTAGCTGTCGAAAGAAGAAACAAAACCTGTAAGTACTCATGAGAGCTGAACACTAGGGAGATAAAGGGGCAGACCCTGTAATTATGGGCACATTCCTGCAACATGCTTAGGCAAATCCTGCTCGTATGTATACTGTATTTCCTCTTGGGGAAGACAAGGCTGGGGAATAGAGTCTTGAAATAAGTGCTATACTTTATTAAGGCAGCTAAATGCTTAGACTGGCAGGGTTAGGGAATATTTAGTTTAAAAAAAAAATTTGCTGTTACAGCGAATCTGAAACATTGAAGCAAGAGTCTGCAGATTCTCAAATGATGCTTCAGAATTTTCCCTCCTGATCTTATGTCAGACTGAGAGACAAAATCATTGTATTCTTATATAATCATTCTTAAATCCAAAAGAAGAGTGGTTTTGTGATGTGAACCCAGTCAGCTATCCTTAGTATAACTTAAATTGATTGAGAGATCCATACCCTGGACTTCTTTCTCTAGAGACTAGGTTGAGACCTTGAACTTGCTCTTATCATTTGGTAACAGCCACTTTTGCTTCTGACTGCCCTAAGTCAAATGCAGTCCAGTGACCCTGAAGTGAAAGGATCATTTCCAGCCAACTTGATCAATAGCCCAAGTCTGTTTTGCAAAATTGTCAAGCAGATTTACCAGCCAGGTCACCAAGTATACTTTACCCAGACTTTCACTCATGATGTTGATTGTAAAGCTAATGATATTTTATTCACACACTGCAAAAAGAAAGAGTTCTGTTATGGGCTCAAGCCATAAAATCCCTGTTGGTACAGGTTCTTCAGTCCCCATAACCAACTGTAATTTTCTGGTAAATGGGTGCAACATTATCTGCCTTTATTTTACACATATGCTGAAAGATATAAACAAGAGGTAGAGAAATGGATCTACTTGTCTCATATATGTTATATGAGTTGCCTCATATATAAGCAAAGTTAATAAAGATGAAACACGTCTTACCTAATTTTAACTACCTTTAACATGAAATATCTGCTTTAAACTAGTTATTCAGACTCCTTCTACCCTAAATAAGGGGCACCTCTGATGGAGATTTATCCTATTCTGAGACAGTTACACGCAGTGGGTGTGAGAATGGTTGCACCTTTCTCATCATTGTCTGCAGAAGAACCAGATCACTCTCAGTTTTGAGTGGTCAGAAATCCGATGATATGGTCATCCCTCCTCCCAGGAGATAAAACGGCTGTGATCTTAATTCTAGCTTTTGGCCCATACTGGGCCCATGTTGATGGGGACCTGCACCTTGTGCCAATACTTCTCCTAGTGCAAAGTCAGTGTAAAAATGATAGCAAAAGAGAAGGATGGTGCTTGCTTTTACTTAGCCCTATGAAAACAAGCATATGGAGAGAAGTACAGGATCCACTATTGCTATCACAGGCCGGATGCAGAGATGGTTAGAGAGGGAGATGCCTTTGGTGAAAGCTGGACCCACTGAAAATCCCAGACAGGCAGAGGAAGGTGCAAGGTCAACCTGTAGATCACTGGAAACTAAGCACTTCCAATCCATTAATTAATTACACAGCTGGAAAGAGGGGACTGTAAAAAAAGGTGAATACAATGACATTGCTGACAACAGAAGCCCTCTATTTATCAGTCATAATGAGCTTCTTCCACCTCCTGCATGCTCCCTCCCCCAGTGCTGCAGCTGCACTGATGTGTCTGAGCACTTGGGCCCCCCTCTCCACTCCCCAGTCAGTCCCCTCCTTGCCAACCTGAAGGTGACTCAGTTATGCATGTCAGCTAGGCCTGGGGTATCTCAGTCTGTACCAGGCTGCTTGGAGAGGAAAAACCACCCCACCGACGTAACACATGTGCGTGCTCTTTCCTTGGGCTCCTTTGCCCAACAGTTCCTTTTCCTTCTCTCTTGACATCTTGTGCAATGAGCCCCTGGATGGAATTGGAAGGCTGAAGACAAAAGTCCCACCACCTGCCCTGAATACTTGAAGCTAATGAAGTGAGCAGACAAGCATGTTGAAAGTAAGGGCTTTTTTTTTTTTTTTTTTTTGCTTTTTTTCTAAAGTGGTACAGAATTAAATCATTTGTTGCAGGACATGTTGGGGCAACAACAGAAATAAACTTCAGAAAGACAGACTAAGCAAATTCACAGGTCTATCAGTATCTACTGAGCACAATGATTTCAGAGCAGGAAGTTCTTACAACAACATTAATTTCATGGGAAAAATCATTGCCTATTCTTATATTTCGTCCCCCATCACCTACAATTGACTGTTTTTAAAAATGGAATACTAGGATAGATGGACCTGTGATCTCATCCAGAACAGACCGTCTCTTAAACTAGCATGCTACAAAACAACACCCATAACATACAAGCCACAATTTAGACCTGAGACAACACCAGACAACACCAGTTCTGCCCCAAAATATTCCTTCTGGGCTGGCCTGGAATCCTCCGCTGTGCCTTATTGCTGGAGAGCAACCTTACTGTACATATGGAAACTGAGACAGGGTAAATGATGCACAAAGATAGGACCTTTTTTCAAGGCAGGAGTGAAAGTACATCACTTTCTGAAAAGTGTACACCTTTTAGTTAACGCAATCTTTCTCTTCCAGTGCCATCTTCATTACCTAGCCTGGAGTTCATGTTGGAGAGGAGAAGTGTGCAATGGATCAGAAAAACTGCATATTTCTAGGAGGGGAGCTGCAAACTCATGAGTGTTATGCCTTATGAACAAAAGAGTAGAAAGGTGTGAACTTGTCATTTGGGAGAATGGAGCTGGGGTGCAGATGGTACAGCTGTAATAGTCTCTTCTCATTTGCAAAGGCTAAGAAAAGGAACAATGCCTATTACTGTCTCCTGCTTTACTCCACACTAATGGATGCCTCTGAACTAGCAGAAGTCATTCCCATTAAATTCCTGCATTATCAGGCCATTACTTGACAGGGCAAAGATTAATCGCAAACTTTCCAGGGACCATTTATTCCATTTGCCAATCTATCTCTCCCCGTTACGCTGCTTTGGTTGTGTTGTCAATTTTTCAAGTGCCAAGGAGTTTGGACCGATCCAGTACTCTGTCTATCCATCTGTCACACACCTGTCAATCTGGTTCGATCTGAATGTGCTGTTTGCTTTGGGAAAGTCAGAGGACGAGGGGAGGTGGGTCAGATGCTGAATGGTGTAGGAGGCAGAAGGCCTATATTTAAAAAATAAACAGAAAACAGATTACCAGGCCGTATTATATAGAGAATGTAGGATTCAGAGAAGCCATAGAGGTAAGACTGAAAATTTAACAACGTAAACTTAACATCTCCCCTGGTGCTGCAGGCTGACTCATATCGTTAGTCTGAGGAACTATGAATAGGGTACCTCAAAACACCCATGGATTTATGGTTATAGTTCATTTTACTGTACTGCTTGGTGCAGGGCAGTGTGTGAAATGGATTGAATAGGAGAACAGATCTTTTAAGAAAATAAACTTTTAACTCAGTGGTCTAAGTCATTATTCAACATCTTCAGAGCTTAACACCAGGAGTGCTCAGGAAATGTAGCAGAGGGAAAGTGAATTGTGCAAACACTTGAGAAAGGAGTTAATTACCCATCCTGATTTCCTTTTAATCGGTATGCATTAAGGCAGTGAGTTTGTTCACTGTTAGTTTGGTTTTGAAGAAGATGACCTTTCCTTTCTAAGCTATTCTACTTCACCACCAGTGTATTTGTCCCATGACTAAAAGGTATTCTCACCTCACTGGTAGATATCACAGAAGATCCTGTTATTCAGCTCAGCTCAGAAATAACACCCTGTGCTTTGCCATGCAGTTCATATAGATTTGTGATTTGGAAATCATCTTGGTTCTGAATTACAATCAGGGTAAAATCCATCTAGGTTCAATAGTGATTTAATTGGACACAGTGACCCAGATCCCTCCATGTAACTTCAGGTATTTAACTTAGATACTAAAGCTTGGAGTTCAGCTATCCTAAACTTTCACTGTAGTCAGTGGAGAAAAAAATAAGCAATTCAAATATTAAGTGGTTGTATTCCCTCTGGAAATGACCCCCTCCCACCTTTAGCAGAATGGTTATTAGACAACCAGTAAAAGTTTCTCAGGTAATTGTCTAAAGCTAGGTGGGTTGAATCTAAGCCACAAGTCCATCTGGGATCCACCTTTAGCTCAAATGATCTTGATCTCCAGGAAAGAGGAAATCCTAGAGTTCAAAGGCTACAGCGTCAGTTTTAATATTCAGGACTCTCTTGACACTCCTGTTCATTCACTCGTCTTTCACATCAAATTTGCGAGGAAGCATATGGCAATGATTACCTTGCTCCTCCTCCCCATGATAATTAACCAGACTTTGCAAATAGCTTGACTCCAGTACAAATCGGTCGTACTCATACCTTCTTTAGAGTCTAGAAAAGTGGGACATCCCTGGATCCCTCAACAGGGACATCCTTGTGGATCAGCTATTGATATAGGATCTTTAGCATGACAAAAAAGTAAGACCTAAACTTTGCAAAAGCGTCAAGCAACTGACAACCTCAAAGAAAAGATGGCAAAAAATTACAGCTGACAAAAGCCATGTTCAAAACTTTTCACAGCAAGCTCCAATGAATGATGTCTGAAATCAAAGACAGATGACAGATATGCTGATCCCAAACCTGGATGAGCTGGTGTGGTGTCTTTCAGAAATGCCAGGGATGTGGAAAAATGATTATTTTCATTGTTAAGATTTCCTCTTTTTTTATCTGCAAGCAACAGTATAACAGAAATTTTTTTTTAAACTTGCTTAACAGTAAATGACCTGCACAGAGTTTATGCCTGTGAACATCACTGTTGCAAGAATTTGCAGCCCTTAAACATCTTTACCCCTTCCATTTTACCTTTTCCCAATCTTTGAAACTGATGGTTTAAAATGAGACAAATTAAAATGATGTTCTCAGACAAGTTTGAAAAATCAGACCTGCCAGCTTTATCCCATCGCTGTGGAGTGCCAGCTCCACTTTCATCAGCCCACATTAGAGGTTTCTCACCCTCAGTCCATTCAATCAAGGGAAAACAGTGCAGGCAGATGGAATAGGACAGCTGATCTAGCATCTACAGAGTCATATTGGAACAATCCTTCCAGCAAAGCCTCAGTGGAGATGGAAAATAAAATAAATAAAATAAAATAAAATAAAATAAAATAAAATAAAATAAAATAAAATAAAATAAAATGTCCTTATTCATTCCCACTAATAACACTCCCTCTCACCTTTCGTCACCTCCTTTGCATGAAGTATCAGAGAACAATGTCTCCATTTCTGCCTTCTTGCATTAGAAAACTTCTTTGTAAAATGGAGAAAAGTGCATGGGATTTTGGAATATTTCACACTTGTTAGGAAACTTACAGTCATACAATACTTGCTTGAATTCAGCTTCAAGTGACCAACAGAGCCTAGAGGAATTTTGAGGTGACCTATTTGGAGTAAAGTGGGCAAGAGGTTTCTAATGGAGACCTCTTGAGTCACCTCTCCCCTAACAATTCACATCACTTTGCACTCTTGTTACAGCTGCATGAGGACTGTGGGAGAGAAGACAATTAGATAATTGTTAAAGATAGGTCCTTCAGGATGGGGCTGAGACATCCTGAATGAGGCTGGCTGGAGAAATCCAGTCTGGTGAGAACACCAGTCTCCAAAACTAACAATCTCAAACAATTCATCTCAAGGACAGGCTCAGGTAAGATATTTAGGAAAATTTTTGCTTTAACAAAATCTTCTTTAGAAATGCCCCAGCAATACTCTTGGTGTCAAATGCAGGTGAAGTCTGTACAGCTGCATCCTATCAGGCCTCCTCCCCAGCACCATGAAAGATGCTGAAGGGACTCTTCTAAACACACCATCACATCAGGGCTACCTGTCACTCTCTCCTCTTCAACTCTTTCCCCTTTACTCCAGCTGTAGGTCCTCCCCTCTCTTCTGCCTTTAAGGTGTTGGGTTTGTGTTTGGTTTTTTTTTGGGGGGGGGGGTGGAGGGTGTGGGGTTTTTTTTCCAAAGTGAAACATACTTCTGATCTCCCCTGAACACCCTTCCATTCAAAACTGACGTATTGTGCCTCTCAGGTTTCTTTTTAAGTATTCACTCCATTTCTAAGCTGGTTGCTCCCTTTGTTTCTAAAGTAGACTCTTTTCGCCATTTATGAATCCAAGTTTGTTGTTATTTTAAGTATTTTTTCAGCAGAAATATCAAAACTTTGTACTTTAAAACAATGCAATGGGGGAAGTTATATGTTTCTCCGTGCTGAATAGGGGAAAAGACTACGAGAAAACTGTAATGTTCATCAACAATATAAAACAGGACAAGACTTTGACTCCTTTGTCCCAATTTGAACAAAAAGATACAATGGAAAAGCCTGCCATGCAGCTGAAACAGCAAATGGTTCCTTACCACTGTGTACACTGGAACAGTTAGGGGCAAAAAGTGTGTAGTTGCCTACTCTCATACCCAAAGCTGCCTCATGGCATGTTTCTGTTGTTCTGGTCAATACAACGCCAAAAGCAAACTAGATTTCTGAGGTTCTGGATATCCACACAAAAACAGTCCTGGTATAAAGCAAGACCTTATTTGCTTAGGTCAGCTAGAAAAAAGTGCTGTGATCTGAAGCCCTCTGTATAGCTGTGCTATTTAGGCTCTACGTGAGCAGCATTTCAGGCAGTAAGAGACAGCATCTTAAACTGTTTCTCAGTTGTACCTCACTGTCTCTCCTGCTTTATTCAGTACCAAGCCAGGGTCAATGAGAACACAGGTCAACAACTGATGGTGCAGATGCCAAAGATGGCATGGAGTAAGCCAGAAGGCTGGGGAGATGTGGCTTTTTGAAAGACACATTTGTGAGAGACAGGTGCCTCATACAGGAGCAAGATACCAATGATCAGCTGCATGTGTCTTTCAGTGGCAGTCTCCTGACTCCTGTTGGGTTTCTCCCTGTACGTGTAAGCTCTAATTTTGGAACTAAAATGCCTTACACTGAAAAAAAAAAAAAAAATCAACATGTCACTATTTAATGGTTCCTGATTCCATATTTTAATTCATTATTGAAGTTTCACCTTGCTCTGAAACAATTAGGGTTGCTCATATGATCAGTTACTAAGTCTCAGTTGGGAGGCAACAATTTATGGCTGAGAAGCTGGAGGTGACAACTTCTGAAAGTGCCTTTCAATTGTATCTCCCCTCAGTTGTGATAAAAATATGTAATGATGTAAACTCATATTCAGGAAAAAAAACATTAAGGAAGAGTGATGTTGCACAAGAATCACAAACAGTGGTGCATGCTGATGTACAATGGTATTATTGCAGCACAGTAGAGTGAAATAATTGTGCGTGTTCTCAGAGAAGAAAAAGATGACTGGAGAAATCTAAATTAAGTCAAATTCTCTATTTGAAGAGGTATGATGCAATGTGAAGCCTTTCATAAACTGGCCATCACTGGACACTTGCATGAGGTACTGAAGAAAGATGCCCAATGAAGACCAAAAATCAGTGAAAAAGGGATGAGCAACTAAACTAACAAGTGCCGTAAGATGAACACATGCTGCCGCCATGCTTTTAGCTTAGCGGAGAGTTAAATGTGCTTCAGGATGGCACCAATAACCTTGCCCAGCCATTCTTGTGTGCTGCACTCCCACTGGGAACATTAGAATAGGTTTCAGCAGGGTGGGGATGAGCAAAGGGGGAGCAGGTTGCTAGTCTTCAGCGATACGCTGTTTATCCAGCTTAGCCATAAAGCAACGTAAATCAAGCATGTCATCCTACCTAATTGCATGTTCATATAGGACTTAATTGGTAATATTCCTGCAACCCAGCTCCTCAACCTTCATGTTGCATTGAGTTCCTTTCAGAGACTAATGAGCTTTATACAACAACAAACATTTAGGTCTGTTGTTCTAATTCATTAACATAATGGGCAATACAATGAGCAGTTATGATAATAAACACTAATAAGAGGTACTAGCAATACTTATTTCTAGCAATGCCAGGGCTGTATGGTGTGCTTGTACAGTGGCGACGGTGTGACAAAAAGGGGGTACAGTCTTTCCAGGTCCTCTCTCAGTAGCTACCCAGAGTATCAGTTCCACGTCCTCCTGCTGAAAGTAACAACACTTGATAAATAATTACTATAGCAGATGACGAAACAGGACAGAAACATCACAAATGTACAATTTTTATTTTTTTTTTACAGTGAAAGAATTTGAGGAAGGACCATGGAAGTTAAGGGGACTAATGCTGCTGGGTAATTTTGTGAAACATGCTGGCCCATCCCAATAGCTATGGACTTGGCTGCTGCCTGAAGAAATTTGAGCTGTTCTCCTGTTTGTAAATGCACTTTAGTATGTACAAGAAAGGGAAACACTAACAGAGTGAAAGTGTTTTGTTTCTTTTTCTTGCCACTCATGTCAGCCATCTTTGACTACAATTACATTTCCATGATCAGCTGACACTGTAATTAACCACTGGGACTATCTGGTCCCAAAATGCACATGTATGTGCACATATACACTTGCAAAAGTTTTTTAAGACTTCACTGAACATAATTCTTATTCACTGCGGTTTAGTCCACTCTTATTCCAGTCTCTCTTGAACTTCAGATTATGTGTGGAACACCACATTGCCATCAGAAAAACTCATTCCCTTTTTTATTTCTCAGACTGATAAAACCAGGTAATAATGGGGACCTTGCTGGAAAGTGTACTACGTGATACTGATAACCTTCAGCACAAACTCATACCCACTGCTTTGTTACATTTAAAGCAATGATCTAAACAAGTTCGGATCTTACACTATCAGGTCTCTCCAAAATTTGTTAAACTCTGGCCTCTTCCTCCTTTTTGGATTCTGGAAGAAGATGCTTTAATCTAGTTAGGATAATATGGATGCCCTGTAGGTAGAACAGACCTATAGAATCATGCTTTGTTCTTTGTCATGTCAAACTAACCACCTTGACTTAATAGCCGCATGCTTGGGAAGCAAGGTAGCATTTACCTTTTCACTTGATTGCTAAAAATGGTATTCCATTTACAGAACAGGTTTTTTCCTTCCCTTTGCTCTTTTATCACAGTATCACAGAATCATTAAGGTTGGAAAAGACCTTTAAGATCATCAAGTCCAACCATCAACCCAATGCCACCATGCCCACTAAACCATGTCCTGAAGTGTCACATCTACAAGTTTTTTGAACACTTCCAGTGATGGTGACTCCACCACCTCCCTGGGCAGCCTATTCCAATGCTTGACCGCTCTCTCTGTAAAGAAATTTTTCCTAATATGTAGTCTAAAATCTAAATCTAGTCTATGAACAGAGACCTTTCTTTTCTACAGTTATACTCAAGTTCTCAGTGACAGACGTTCCATGAACAAAGAAATATAAGGCTACAAAAATATATGATTTCAGAAATTTATGGCCAGAACTTTATTACAATGGAAATATTTTTTCTAATTGAAATTTATGCTGCTGTTATGACACTAATTCAATTATTCCTTATATTTCATCCATCATAGTTTTATCTTCTTGTAAAAGAAAAGTCACTTGTTTCCCTGACATAGGTAGAATTGACTGAAGGAGGAAGGGGTGAATCTGCACTCTAACAACATCTGTTTGCAATTAAGCATAAGGGCAATATTAAAATAAAATCATAGAATCATGGAATCATTTAGATTGGAAAAGACCCTTAAGATCATTGAGTTCAACCATTAACGATGAAATAAAACAGAATAAAACCATTCAGAGTAAATATTAAGTATCCCAAGGGTTTATAAGAAAAGATCATGCAAAAAACCACTTAACAGTTTAACATCATATTCCTGAAAATCTGGATACCTCTTTCGAGCAGTTTAGATCAGAAATGTATCAGAATTTAGAGAAGAGTGAAAAACTTTTTGCTGCAGTAATTAAGAAAGCCCTTTCAAACAAGTCACAAATCACCATCAGAGACTTCTGGATGGTGCTGAGGACCTGTGACATGCAACGCATGTTATAAAAAATGTCTTGTGCTGGAGGTGCATCATCTTTTATAACTCTGCCATACCTCATGGACCCTACATATGTCGTGAGTCTGTACAATGGCTCAGAGTTTCCACGTTTCCTGCCAATAACTGTTGCTTCCTGTTTCTACACGGGCAGTGACTTTAACTATGATGGGAGATAATATCTGTAAGGGCATGAAATGACCACTCTGTTGACAGCCTCAGACATTTATCTTATACACATGTGACTCGTGCATAGTGGCGATTTCACCCATATGTTTGGCTATGAAATTCCCTCATTGAGTAACAAAATGCCACAGGTACAGTTATTTTTCACATAAAATCACAAATGACTCTCTTGCTATAATCCTCCCTGGGGGGAAACAGAGGAGATCATTTTTTTGTCTTACAGGATTCAGGGAAGAAAGGGAAGAGTGTCTCATCTAAGCTATCCAGATTTTAAGCCTGGCCTCTAAACTAGTCATTTAAGCCAACACTGTAATCAATAAAGAGTGATCTGTACCTCCACAAAGGACACTCATTCCGTCCTAAAATTGACGGTATCTTAGAAATGTAGGTTATATTAGGTATAGAACTTTCAGATGGTTAGAGGAAATCTACTGTCTTCTGTCAAGTGCAGAGGCAGCATGAATCTGGCAGTCCAGTGTTCAAAGATTCAACTATTCAATGCTCCTTTGAACTCTGATATTGCATAAGCTATGGCATTTATGTTAGGCATCTATAGCAAGTAATTGGAATATGATCATTATGGCATCTATAGTAACGAGAAAACCTAGCTTAGTTCCCATAAGGAAATAGAAAGACACCTAGAGCAATGTTTTCCCTGATTGTCTCTCTCTTTCATTCCACTATGTGTCTTGTAGGAAACAACCTCTTCAGGGCAGGAAATACCTTTTCATGTGATTTGAACAACGTCAAGAACACAATTTGCATGAAAACCCTCTAACAGCCATTGTTATCAAACCATGCCGTCATAGACATGGAGATTCATCAGTCCACCTACCACCCATTCAGAAAATTTGCTCATCTTTGTCACTCGGACTATGATCCACAGCCGCAGCAGAGAGGTGAACACATGCTGCACCTCCTTTGGAAGGGTTTTTGTCCCAACCATCTGTCAATATGTTTTACTGACTTGAAGCAGAAACAAGCCTGTGATTCAAGACGAGAGCTTATTTCAATTAATGGGGTATAAGGATGGAGAAAGACATGTTAATTTGTAACCTGGGAATTCCGAGGTGTACTTTTGCCTCAGGACCAATATTGCTGGTGCCACAAATGTCTCTGCCATCCTGCCCTCCCCTCAACAAGAACACACATCATTTTTCTTCCTTTTAGGTCTCCTTCTTGCTCACCCCAGAAACTTTTACAAATCTTACCCTTTCTCATCAAAGCAAACTCCTAATAGAGTTTGGTCTTGGAGAAGGGGGAGTAGGGAGAGAAGTTGATTGTTTTAGAGAGCAAAATTATCCTCTGCTTTCTCCCATCACAGCCCTTTGTTTTTCACCTGGAAAAAATACGTTGTACTTGAAGGAAATAATATTATTTTCCAAAAAATAAGAAGATGAGGATAGGACTCATTGGTAACTTTGAATCCCATCTTTGAAAAGCTCACCATCCATTTATCTACAGCTCGACTCTGAAAGACGTATTGGTGGCAGCTCACTTAATGATTTTAGAACTAGTACTGCCGGTGCCCCAAGCCAATTTGCCATTAAACAGCAGAAACTTGGAGCCTTTCCACTGCACACTCTAATTTCTGTAAGGAGAGGAGATGGGAATTGGTTTCTCTGTGTGTGATGAAAAGTTGATTCTCACCAGTAAAGATTAGAAATCTTAACAGATCTGCAGGTTTCTGATGTATATTTTAGAGGCATTTGACATTATTCAGAGTGCAAATCCATGACACACAGAAATGTTTCCATTCCAGGCTTTCGCTAAGCCTAACCAAGAAGTGTTAGCTGCCACAAAAACTGGTAAGGACTCTTTATTTATTTAGGAAAGGTGAACCCTAGAGTTACCCCACAATACTGGTTGTAGTTAGAAATGAATCTTTCTAGACAGTCATACAACCAACACAGAAAATTAACTTAAATGTTCAGATGGGGTGTCTCCACTATAATTGCAAATGAGTTGGGTTTGGATATATGGTCTACAAGATGTTGGACTGTCATTAAGTCCTGCTGCTCTTCCCACACCCTTCCAAAAGAACCCTGACAAAAACACTATAGTTATATTTCCAGAAAGTAAGTGCATTCATTCAGAAATTCTGAAGACCTCTAGATCCTTCAACTGCAACTGCAAATCTTTCAGATGCCCTGTGCCAAATTTACTTAAAATATGGCAGTACAGACCAGTTGGTGTCAGCCCAGTTCTCCATCGGTGCCAGACATAACACCAATGCCAACAGTTCTCCATCACTGCTGCTGTCTGACCCTTAACATAGCAAAGGGCACTGAATTTTGCCATTAGCTCTTTATTAAGCACAATGACTTTTTAAGTTGAAATTTATCTTCCAAAAGAGTCCTCTACTCTTTTTGAAGAAACTAATAGAAAATATGCCAACTGTTTTTCAATAGCCAGTTCTACTCACTGCTTAAAAAAAATCCATTTGTCTAATTTCAACTTCTGATCTTTGTTTCTTGCAATGATTGCTCCCTTTGATTGAAATCTTTTATTACCTGGTGTTTTCTTCCTTCTGAGGGCTGGCCACATGGTCATGAGCTAACAAGTCAGTGCATTATGTGTTGAGTCATCACTGGGTTGTGCACACGCCTTCATCTCAGACCTTTTATTTGGTGACTGCTGTGCAATAATATTATGGCTGGCTGGCTGCTGTGTCTTACCAGGGTGGTGGTGACTTCTTCAGTGGCAAAAATACTGTTTGTGATCATGTAATTTTGCTCAACTCCTTTCCTTCTATCTCTGCTTCCCCTCCCACTCCTCATCTGTTTGTGCATTTGGACATGTTGTTCCCCACTTTTTTCTTTCTAAGTTGGACCTCCCTGCCACTGACTTCTCTTCCTCCTCCTTTCCCTTACTCCCTGACTTCTCGCAGCTCCCAAAACCTGCTTGCCTTGCAACACCGCCTCCTCAGCTCCTGCTAGTGGGACTGGCAGTTCTGTTTCCTTGAGGAGTCAATGTTAATAATGGCAGAAAATCTCATTAGCTTGGATTCTGTAACTTCATTTTAATGCCAGTGAGCTGCATTTCAACATCAGAAGCCAGTGATTTAGACTGCAAGCTCTGTGAGACAGGGTCTTTATTCTGGTTATACACAGTAATGACATCTTCTCACTGATGATGGTTCTTATGACTTCTGGGGGCCTAGTAACAATTATAATAAGTGATTTAAGTGATGACCTCTGTAAGTAATTAGGTAACTGTCTCTCCCCTTCACCTTCCTGGGACCTCTCTGCACATGATCCCTGTAGCCTTTGATTATCAAAATTGTGAGGACCCTTCCTGATCATCTGTGAACCTGGATTAATTCAGTCTGTGTCTGCCTCAGTTTCTCATGGGCTGAACAATTACAATAGTTCATGCTTCAAGGCTATGAGGACCAAAGTTGTAGTATTCACATCATGCTTTAGGAGTACAAAGGCTCAGGACAAATGTCCCATTGTTACAGAGTCAGAATACTGCACAACCTCATTGTTTTAATTTCACTTATGTTTCCAACATTAGTGGATTCTTTTGCAGCTAGGAGCGTATTTTCAATGGCTCCAAGGAAAGGCTGAGATGGGGGTGGAACTGAGTTTCATTGGAAGATGGGTAGTCAATCACCTTTTGTCCTTTTGGAAAACTATTAAGTATTACAAAAGGACTGGTAAATCAGATAAGACTTCCTGGCAATAAATAAGTGATTCTTCTTTCAGGTCAGAGAAGGGACAAAATCCTAATAGCAACTTTCATAACCCTCTGTGAAATGAAACAGTTGAATTTCACAAAATTTCTGTCACTATCATTTAAACGTGACCATACTAAGAAAACCATTGATTTATCCAATCCTAAGGACCGATTTCAGTGGCAGGATACAAACACTGTCTGAGGCATCTTTAGAGCAGCGATACTCATTCCTGATTAACTTCTGGAATGTTGTGACTGAAATTCACTCAGAGGTCCAGGATGATAATTCATTCTTAAGACCAAGCAGAAATTGCCAAGGGTCTATTCTAGGTAGGAGTTGGGGTTGGGAAATTAGGATCCTGAAAGGAAAATCCCTGGACCTGTGTTACTGTAACAATTCTGGCTCACAAGCTTTATTCGCTTTTCAAGTCTCTCATGATCTCCCCATTCCTTTCTTTCACATTTTAGCTTCAGGAGAAAATTAACCCTTAAAAACAACCAATGGATTTATAACTAGAGAGAGGCCTAAATTCTGTACATAACTGATGTTTGCTTGAAGTCTTTGGCAGCCCTTGTCTAGTTTCTAGGATAATGAGACAGATACAATTTTTACATTGCTGTTGCAATAATAATAATGATCTTCATAAATTTATATTCTCCTCATGGTGTCATCCCATCACCTTCATCTAAACTGTTTGGCACAGATAATTCTGTCTTCCTGGTGCAGGTCTAATTTAACATCTGGGAAATATCTGTTACAACTCACACCCAATTTTAGGACTGACAGATGACAAAAATCTGGAAATGGCTGCCACGGTCCAAAAACTTACTATATCCTTCCAAAGAAAATTATGACATATACCTCCAAATGTAAATAGTACATGTTAGTATTAAGCATCCAAACAGGGCAGAAATACTGTCTTTAGGAAAGATGTAACAGGTCTGGGAACTGCTAGAGGATGATTTGGTCATCTTCTATTACTATCTCAATTCTGGTACCAGAGATGGAATAATCCAGCAGTTTTTAAATTTATGCAAGATACCCAAGAAATGTATATGTTTCTTATTAGCATTGCTACCGAGTTTCCCTGTCCTATCAATATTTGAATTCAAATATTTTAGATATTTTCCAGAGGAAGAAAAATATTTCTTCTCCACCCAGTCTTTCACCAAAACATGATTAAATCTTTTTTGCTTGACTAAATGGTGTTTTTTGTTTGAGGGGCAGATGTTGGAAAGCAGAGGGGGCTGATGTATCATTGAACAATGACAATTAAATGAATTTCATTTAGTAGGTCATAAAGTTAATGTGCCTAATTGGAACATAAGGATAGAAGAAAGAAAAGAAAAAAGAAACTGTTGTATTACCCTTTCTATTTCTTTTCCCTTTCTTTTTAAGGATAGACTATCATTAGTCATCATGAAAGCTCTCGGTGACCACTGAAACAGAGGAGGGACCTTTGACACAGCTTGATCAATCCTAATTGAATAGACCAGAGGAACAGCAGCCAAAAGGAGGGGACCCATTCTTTGCATTTGACAGCCTTGTCCTTTTTAGTTTTTCAGTTGTCAGAAAACACTGGGGCATTCTCAGGTTGCATGCGAATGTTTTAAGTTGCTATGCAATTTTTTGCTGCATGGAAAAGATTGTTTTAAGGCTTGAGGGATGTCCGGTCTGCTCAGAAGATCTAAGATTCGAATGTACAGAGGTACCTTCTGGAGTCAGTGAAGTAAATGGGAACTTTGCTAGGTGAGGCCTTGAAATTTTTCCTCAAATTAACAGAAGATTCAGTTCCATCCCATATATCCCAATCCAAGTTGATCATCATTACCCTTTTATCATTTACCCTCTGTTTTCCACAGGAGTATGATATGAGGCAGAGAAGTCTGAGACTCAGTATTTTCTGTGACACCCCTCCTTTGAGGATGCTTTCTGTATACTTCTGCATTGCTCTTGAAAAGTTAATAGCTTAAGAGAAAACCTGAACTCCTAGGAAAACTGCATGTATGGGAGCAGGCATTAATTGTGTTTGCACCGGTGTAAATGGGCAATATCTTTTTGACTTCTAAGAGGCTGTCCTACATAAGCCCTAGCATAACTATCACTAGACCTGAACCAGTATTTACAGGAATTTAGAAGTGAGGGAGGAAAATGGATGGAAAATGACTGTATCATTCTTCATGCCCTCCCATCCTTTCTCATCCAGCTATGCTGGTATGGCATCACTGCAACCAAGGAAGTGGTTTCCCATGAGAAATTTCAAGTAGTAAATAGGGCAGTAGAGTAGGAAGATCGAGGACAGGTTAAAAAAAGAAGAAAAAGTCTTAGACTAAACAACATCAGTAAAGACCTTCACTTCACACTCACAACAAGCACTTTCATCGTCAGCTCTGAGACCGCTTTACTAGCACTGACTTCTCAACCTCTCCTCTTGCCTTCCATTACGTGTAATTTTTTGGGATCAGCTTTGCCTCTCCTGATTATTTTTTTGCATCCAAACACCAGACCACCAAAGGAATTCACTGCTTTCACATTGCTTTCAGCTTGATGAGGAGTCTAAAATACTGAAAATCTCCTCAGAAACTTTGTCCTAACTGGGACTCCATCCCAGCTATAAGAATCCAAACAATTAAAAATGCTTGGGGGTGCTACCGTCTTCTCCTATGCTAGTCAAGGCTCTGCCACAATTGCATATAATTTCTTCTCTCATATTTTGACAAGTCACACAGGAATTTAAGAAATGTCTACAGTATTGTCACTTCCTGATCACCTCCCTTACCGCATTGATTATAAACCACACTGCCTTTTCTGCTATAAGGACTATGTATTTGGCAGAGCAGATGCACACAAAGATCACAGCTCCTCTAGCTATCAAATGCATCAAGACTACACCTTCTTCATGAGTTACAGGGGAAGGGAAAATCATCACAATGAATTGACAATTTCTTGGGACAAAGTTTGGAATTGTCTATCTATTTCTACAAATAATGATTCGTTGCAATTTCTTGTTCTTGCATTGTTCTCAGAAGGACCCATCTCTAGGCAATTGATGCACTGCACGACATTAATATAATTAAACCAAAAGAGCAACCACTCCAGCAAAACTGGAAAAAAGGAACTCTGAAAGGAAGAACGAATAACTCAAGAAAGGTCGAAGTGGTCATCAACACTGTCATGACTGCAAGGGTCTTAAGAGCCTGCATAGCCACAGATAGAGTTGACATACATCCACAGGGAAGGTCTGAAGTCAGGCTGTGATAGTGAAAGTTCCTGTCGTATTTTATAATATGTCTCAGCACTGAAAAGCCAGGTGAACTTAGCAGCACTGGAAGTAGTATTTGAGCTCTGACAGGTCATACCTAACTCTTAATACAAAGAATTCACAGGAATCTGCTCTCTCATTATTCATCTTATACTGAGGGATACAAATTTCACCTGGTTGCTTTGGTACTCCTGTGACAGCTGAGTGGGGTTATGTGTCCAGGAACAGCAAAATGTCGTATTCTGATACCGTATTTCCACTGACAAATGCCTCCCACTGTGGCAGCTTCATAGGATTTTAATTTCCACCTAGAGAAAAACAGCTACTGATGTTGGCCACCAAGTTCCTTTTAGTCGCAGAAAGGGGAGAGGCCATGAGGGAAGATAGTGTAAACTATTTCCAAACACGTCTCAGGCTGTAATTTAGAGAACTCAAATCTCTACTGAATTTAGTCCTCCAATAAATAAACAAAAATTACGTGAAACTCAGCTTTCTTTGCCTTGGTGTTTCCAACAGAAACTTTTGATTCTCCAGCTGCCCATGATTCACAGAGATATGTTGAAAACCAGTTTAAGACCCAGCATAACTGAATACGGCACTACATTCAGCCAGCTGTGGAGATTCATGCCGGTGCTTCTGCCACAGGACAGGTGATGAATGATGGTGTTTGGGAGGATTCTGCAGGCCAGAGCATACTGTCTTGATCTTGAATGTCAGAAAACAAGTCCTCATACTGCAAGCTATAATGGGAATGCCAGGTTCTTATACCTCTTCTTTTTATCATAGCAAAGAGAGGTTCAATATTAGGAAAAGCAGAAGGGAAGTGTAAGGTTTGAAGGTGGGCGGCTATGAAAAATTACAAGCATAAGGTGCCAGGGTTGCTGGCAATGTTCCCTCCCAGCTTAAACAGGAAATTCAAAGGTGCGAGACAACCCTGTCTATAAGTAACACATCTCACATGTTGGGTTCAAGAAGAAAACTCAATTTACTCAGGATAGAGATACCTTCTAGAGACAGGAAGAGAAAATCATCTGTGACTGTTACCATTGACGGTCGTCAGTACAATGATGAAACAGTTCCTAAATGTAGAGACTGCTCCATGTGGATTGTCCACTTGCTGCAGGAACTAGGAAGTCAAACTCTATACCCTCTCATGCACAGAAATCTGTATCAGTTGTCTCTACTGGTCTTTACATGAATCAAGGATATGCTGAGATCTTTTCACATATGATTATGTTTTCTTTCTGGTCTATGACCATGTGGGATTTCCTCCCATCTTCCTTCACATCACATTTCCCAAGTATTTGAGCACAAAACTGTTGCCTCATATATGAGCATCTCACAGTGCTTTAAAGGCTTCTTTGTCCCTCAGCAAGGAAAAAAGTTCCCAGTCCAGATTCTCAAAAAAATACAAGAAAGAGAGGAACCATAGGAATAAAGTTGTGTCCTTCATACATATGGAAATATCGTGGCAGGGGGTTGAGGGCAGGACAGAGAGAGATTTAGAAACTGGAATGAGCTGGCTGGAAAAGACACATACTGAGTGATGGACAGACAGAGAATGGCTAAGAAAAGGAGAAATCCAAACCAGCTGCTTTAGAAAGGACACAGGTTACAGGAAAACCAAAAGAAACAACATATATCACTCTTATTTTTTCTTTTTTTTTTAACATGCAGAAATAAAGTACTTCCTATTTCATCATTCTTATCCTTGGATCTCCCGTATCCTACTATTGATCTAGTCCTACTATTGATCTTGGGTCCAAAGATACGTGCACCACGTGCTAGTTGTAGCACACTTTCCAAGGCATACATTAATAAAGATGCATCAGAAAGATAAAACCTCTAAAACAGAACTTATATGTGTGCAGCAATCAGCAGCTTACCATTGTGTGCCACCTGTGTTTTATTGCCATGGGTCTATGATGTTCTAGAAAAAACTCTAAGAATTTGGTAGAAAATATTCCTTACTCAAGTGTTTCTTGAGTAATTTTGTACTGAAAGTTTTATGAAACTGGTGAAAAATTACTGATGATTTTATTGTGAGGACAATCTTTGATAATACTGAAGTTGCCATGCCTTTAAACTTCGACTGAGGAGCAGTAAAATTTGGTGTAATTGAGAAACAATTGCTTAGCTCATTACAAAATCAGATGTGCTTTTTTGCTGAAATTAATGTGAAGACAAGAGGAAAAGAAAAGGAGAAAAAAGACAAGAGAATCACTATATGGCTCATTACAAGTAAATTTGATTCTGTTCAAACAACCCTGACGACAGAGACATTTGAATCAGCAAAATGAGACACTTAGCAAGGAACAGATACATCTCAGTCTTGCTGGACTGTCCTAGCTCTTCATCCCTGTAGTAGCAATCAATTAAAAAGACTCATTCATATTTCACATCTGCTTACTACAGAGATGGTTTTTGTGTTAAGAGTCTGAAAGTCCTAGATAAACTACTTCTAAAGCAGAAACAGAATAAGGAATTACACTCTTATCCTACAAAGCTAAAAAAAAAAAAAGGAGCAAATTCTTGCATAATATTCTACTGTAGCAAGAAAGGGGACTTTTTGCACATTTTTTATGGTGTCACCCACCATGCCTTTTGCATGGCACAAAGTTACATTTGTTTCATTGGATTTTAATGATAAAATCAATGCTAGTATATTGTTTCACTCATTCAGAGAAACTGGGGAAGAATGAAATGTCAGTATTCTCCAAATGTAAGCACATTTTTCTCTCTCTACTGCTGCTAACTGTGCAAGAAAGTCCATGGGAGGAGATTCCTAACCCAGCCATCAAACCCAATACTGACAGGCTATAACTTGTAATCAAAGATTGACCTAACTCAGATTGTATAGGACTCTAGGGACAATCTTGGGAACTACAGACTGGTGAGTCTGACTTCCATCCCTGGTAAGATGACAGAGTCTATAATAAATGATAAAGTCATATGGTACCTGAATTATATTTTCTGTTGGGAAATGGCCCCTGCAAAGGGAAATCCTAACTCAGGAACCTGCTGGATTTCTAGCAGAGTGACAGTAAACACATGGATAAAAGGCAAGTAAGATTCAAGAGAAGAGGCTTTTCAAGAAAAAGGTCAGTAAGTGTTGGTCCTGTGAGCAACTCTATTCAACATCTTTGTCCATGACCTGGAGAAAAAATAAGCAGACAAATATCCAACTTTGTAGATATCGTAATCACTTCCAGAAAGTCAAAATGCTTTCCTGTTGGCAAAGAATTGCAGGCAGATCTCATAAAACTGTACAAATGGTTGACAAATAAACTACAGTGTGGATAAAACTAAGCTAATGCAACTAAGAAAAAACACCATCACTGATGGCTCACAATGCTGAACACCAAACTGGCCGTCATAATTCAGGTGAGAAATCTTGGCTTCATGTTGACAGGTGTCTGAAATTTTTGTCTCAATGTGCAGTGGCAGCTGAAAAAGCCAATGAGATACTGGGGACCATCATGAAGATGTTGATAATGAGACAGGATACATGATTTTGCCCCTTCCTAAAAGGTGTGGTACACCTACATCTTGAGCACTGTGTGCTTTTCTGGTTTCCACATCTCAAGATAAACATACTGAAGTTAGGGATGGTACAATGAAGGGCAAATATAATGATCAGGGTGATGAGCCAGCTGCCTCCTGAGGGGAAATTGGAAGATTGGGACAATTCAGGAAGATTGAGGCAAGATATCACTGAGATTTACAAAAAGTGTAAACACTGGATGAGCTGAATGTGGAAATGTTGTTCAAGACATCATGCAATAAAAGAAGTAAGGGAACAATGAAAGTAGCAATAGGTTGATTTAAAACAGACAAAAGAAAAATCTTCTTTATGCAGTAAGTGGTGAAACTCTGGAACTTGGTACCACAGGAGATTGTGTGGAAGGACAATATCAGCTGGCTTATAAAGGAACTAGACATTTGTAGTCAGTACATCTGTAAAGATACCAAGGATGAGGCACGGGAGTACAAAAGGAATAGTCTGCAGAAAGTGGCTGGTTTTGCATGCTTTCCCGGAATAGCATCCCTTACTGCTTCTGCTGGAGACTGAACACTGGGATAGATGAACCACTGGTCTGATTCAACGGGCATTTCTTATTTTCTTAGATCTATGTGCTACTTTGATGGCAGACACAATTTCCGTGCCCATATTCTAAGGCAGGGCCTACATGCCAGTTTTGAATCAAAAGCCATATAGCAATGGTTGAACAGGAGTTTACTCCAATCTAAACAGCTATACTGAAAATTAGGGAATACAAAATGAAACTCAGTACCATGCTAATGCAACTACACGACCCAGCCTAGAGATTACAGGCACTTGTCCATCTTGAAGCTGTGTGAGAACTAGCTAAGGTCTATCTGGAAAATATTTCATGAGTATATCTCATTACAGTCTGATATCTCCAGGGTCAAAGGTCCACCAAATATCTCCTGGGACTCTGAGTCAAATCCACTGCTCCTGCAAACACCTTGTTATCCATGGCAGGAGGAAGTTTAAGGGAATTATTCTTCTGGGACTTTGTCAGAAATCACTATGATCTATACTGGCTTCTGACTGAGGATATCTTTTGCAAAACATTAGCTCATTATTTATCTTCTGGTTCTTGTATACACCAGGTGGGCCAGTAGCATGAATATCTTAAAAGAGGCTTTGTTTATCACTCTGAACATAATATAATAAAAAAAAATGGTTCTTCTCAGAGGCAGCTGCTTCTTCGGATAAAAGAGTTTGGAATGACCTGTAGCTGTCATTTTTATAAACCTAGTCAGCAAGGGCACTGGAGTCTAAATGATACTGACTGATGCTATGGAAATAGCTTGTCCTTTGTGAAGACTTTTTATCATAACATTCATAATTGGAAGAGTGAGTGTATAGATCCAAATCAGGGATTCACCAGGGAAGTCCTGGCTATGGTGTTAGAAAAACCTTTCTAAAAATAAAGTAGCAGTTATGACCTATTTTTAGTAACCAGCACATGACTGGGAATGAGAAATGGGTAAAATCCTGACCTCATCTACTCCTTTATGAGTCCTGGAAATAGCGAGTCCCATCCTTGCTCCACTGCAGATGTGGGGAAAGGCCTGGCTTGGGTCTGCAGCGCAATGGACACAGTAAGTTAGGCCCTCGTCAAGCCTTGCACTTGGGTGAAAGTCATCCTTGGCATGGTCCCAGTGAAAGACATTCAGCAGACAACAGAATTACACATCCAGACCGTTTGGCTGTGTGTAGTAACTCCGCTTCCCTTTTAAATCCAGAAAGGGGACAGACTCTGCCATCTGTTACTGGTTATGAAAGGTTGAGTGGCCCAAGACACCTATCCCTCAGGTGGAAGTCTGTCCACAGCCGCAGTCTTGTAAATCCACAGAAAACAAGAACTGCTCTGAGCTTGTGCTAGCCAAACTATAGGTGGGCTCCCTATTACCCTGTTTTTATGAGACAACTTCATTATGAGCTCCCCTCAAGGATTTAGACCCTTGTGCCTTGCATTTGTCTCTCCAGAAATATGAGCTTTTCACCTGGTTCATGCACCATTACTACACCTAAGTAGTGAGAATACCTCAAAGCCCCTTGTGGTCCATAATGACCATACTGGCAGTTCTGTATGGAAAGATATAGGTAAACCTCGGAATTCTATTATCTCTTCCCAAACAGACAGTCAAAAAAAACCCCACTTTAAACAAAAGCATTAAAGAGCATGAATGAAACTTTACATCCATTTTCCCACAGATTTTGTTGCTCAGTCCTAAGACTGAAACAAAATAGGGTGGTGCAATTAGCAGTAAATAGCGCAAGGGTACCTGACTGGCCCCATGATAGCTCCATGTGCAGTTTCTGAATAGTTTCTCAGACGGGCCTGAGAAGTAGACAGTTTGAAAGGAACTTAGGGGACTAGGTTGCTACATGCTTCTACTCTAGACATTTAAGACAGACCAGACTATTACGTATGCCAACTGAATACACCACAGTTGCACCAAGAAACCTATTTCAACTCCAGCATAACATGTTGCTAAATCTGTAGTGACGATAAAGCTGGCTATACATGCCACAATGCTCATCAATAGATGGTACTAATACTTCTAGTAAGTATTTTTAAACTGGCCATGTTCTGATGCATCTTTTCTCATATTCATTCCTCAGAACCTCATTAATGATCTGTAACTCTTTTAAAACCCACAAGGCATAAAATAATTTGCAACAGAGTTCATCAGCAGAAAGTATTCTGTAATAAATAGATCATTTCTGGGTCCCATTTTTGATACACAATCTGTGAGATTTCCTCTGCATGCAGTGATGATAGCATCAGAGCAGATGATGTCAGGTTGTGGGAAAATTTTGGGTTAATATTTTAACCTTTTAAGTGGTAAGGGTTATTTTATGCATGTCTTACACACATTCTCATTTTTGTTATGATAGTGTGACACCAGAGTTATTCACAACTTCAGCCACAACAACCCCATGCAATGCCAGACGCTTGGGAAAGAGTGGCTGAAAGGTGCTCAGCAGAAAAGGATCTGGGGATGCTGGTTGACAGCTGGCTGAACACGAGCCAGCAGTGTGCCCAAGTGGCCAAGAAGGCCAACAGCATCCTGGCTTGTATCAGAAAGAGTGTGGCCAGCAGGAGTAGGGAAGTGATTATGCCCCTGTACTCGACTGTGATGAGGCCACACCTCGAACCCTGTGTTCAGTTTTGGGCCCCTCACTACAGGAAGGACATTGAGTTGCTGGAGCGTGTCCAGAGAAGGGCAACAAAGCTGGTGAGGGGTCTGGAGAACAAGTCTTATGAGAAGCAGTTGAGGGAACTGGGATTGTTTAGTCTGGAGAAGAGGAGGCTGAGAGGTGACCTTGCTGGTCTGTAAAGTTACCTGAAAGGGGATTGTAGCAAGATGGGTTTCAATCTCTTCTCCCAAGAAACTATCTATAGGATGAGAGGAAATGGCATCAAAGTGCACCAGGGGAGGTTTAGACTGGATGTTAGGAAAACTTTCTTTACTGAAAGAATGGTGAAACATTGGAACAGGCTGCCCAGGGAGGTGGTGGAGTCACCATCACTGGAAGTATTCAAAAAACGTGTGGATGTGGCACTTCAGGACATGGTTTAGTGGGCATGGTGGTGTTGGGTTGATGATTGGACTTGATGATCTTAGAGGTCTCTTCCAACCTTAATGATTCTATGCTTTATTTGAAGACTTTTAGATTTATTCCAGGGAGATCAAAAGGAAGACAATTTAAACTGTCATCCAACAAATGGACTTCCCAATATGTAAATCAAGAGATATAAATCTTCAGTTATTGATAGGCACAAAGTACCAGAAATTGGCCAGGCAAGGAAAGAGTTTTTTCCTGTTCCACTTACTGTTTTTCAAAATTCAGAGGAAAAATATTCAATGAATCAAAATACTGGAAAACTCCTAAGTACTCATGAGTCTCATTTATCCTAAGCATTATTACAGACAAGTCTTACCAGTGTTATTGTTCTCTTTTTTTCTCTTTGATTAAGGAAAAATAAAAAATGGAAATTTAGATGTTACAACCATTAAGTTTGTCTGAAAATGTATAAGAACAGAAATCATAAACAAGTCTGGTTTTGACCAGTTTTCAAGTCAGCTGTACAGACTGGTAAGTTTTGAATAATAATCAGTCAGAGAAGTGCTCAACTTCCTGAGTGATTTAGACTTGTGAGTGAACGAGTTGAGGTTTGGTTATGTGAGCAAAAAAAGAGATTCCTTCTTCTTGATTTCAAATATTGCTTTTCTTTCCAAAGGGTGAAATATAGGATGCATACAGGAGGTGGCCCATAATAAAAGCCAGAGAGATGCGATGTCTTAAAGCCCTGGAGAAGTCCTCATTTGAATTCTATTCTGAACTTCCTGGCTTAGGCCTCTGTGTACATCCTTCTGCTTTTATTCTCTTTAGTTGTGCACTAACAACTTTAAGGCTCATGCAGCATGTAAGCTGATTGCTTTGAATATAAATGCGTAGACTATTAAAAGCAGAATTTAGGCTTCTAGACTCATAAATCATAAAAGGAAGCACAAATTCTGTGTTTTAGTGGAGATTTAAATTCCTAAATAGGTTTTATAGGAGCCACATAAGACCTATTGACAATAGCCCTTTATGATAAAAAGTAAATAGAAGTGACAAAGTCAGAATTCAAAATGCCACTGCTTAGCTCCCACTAGCCTGAAGAAGACCAAAAAATGGCTGGAGAAAATCTCAGAGGGAAACAAACGATAACATGAAATTAAATGTGTAATATTGCTTTTTATGCTGTGTGGGGGAAAAAAGCGCTCAGAGAATGAGCTGGTACATTTGCATAACAAAGGAAATCAACAACAACAACAAATTGCCATCGTGTTCAAAGCTGATAATTGCACAGATGACAACAAGAAAGCGCCTTTCTTCTCAGTTCTCTAGGGGACGAGCCTTGTCGAGATGAGGAAAAAAGGTGGAAAGTGACCCCACTTGCTTTCATGAAAATTAGCAAGCTCAGAAAATGTCTTTGGTGCAAGGGGGTGGCCAGTGAATGGTGTGAATGCTAATGAACACAATGAGGGCAGAGGCTCAGCCAATGTTCCCATCAACTCCATCAGATGATCAACAACTGGCAGCAGACACTTCTTCAAACCATCCTCATCCAGCCTACCAATGTCCAACTCACCTTGTCAACAAAGTTTCTTTGGAGAAGTGTTTTTTGAGAGGGGTTTTGCTTTTTTGGTTTTGTTTTAAATTATTATTTCTTTTTCCATTGATGTTTTCTATTAAAATTGCATTGCATTTGAATTATTAAAGCCCTGTAAAATGTGGGCTCTCTGCTTCTGTTCAGCACAGCCCCAAGTAATGATCCTCAATTTTCCCAAGACAGTTATCTGGACACCTCATCTTACTGGGATCAAGGGCAAGTTACTTGCAATCACTGCCACCTCTGAGGTTCCCAAGCCCTAGGCCCTAGACGAGTTCTCACTCTGGAGAAAGAGGTACTTCTCTGGGCACCAGCAGATCACCAACTATAACTGGTTTTGTCAGCATGAAAATATGTATTTGCTTCGTCTGCAAGATGAAACATAACTCAATTTATCCAATGACTTCCTAGAAGTACTGTGACTCCAGAAGTCTACTAAAAGTGCTGAATAGTGGTAGTATTTTTTTTTAATTATCCAGTGGTAGGGTGTCCTTGAAAAGAGCTCTGAAACCCTTTGAAAGTATGTGACTGATGCTCGAAGTCCTAGACAGAAAGACAGTCTGTAAGAGACCAGGACCAATTGATACATCCTTATTTAAGTCCTCACTTCTTCCTTACTGTTTCACAGCCCTGCATCAATAATGCAGCAGGCAACAAAAATTAATGAAGTCACAGAGCTTTATTCTAGTCCTTCGTATGCTAGGACAAAATCTAGTAGCACAAAAATAGCTCCCATTGGCAAGTCTCCATAGACTTGAGAGGTTCAAGCCCCTGAAATCTGGGGGCTTTAACTTTATGGAAAATATCTATAAAATTTAACAGAGTTTCAAACATTTGATTCAAGAAAAAGTCCTTTCAGAGTTTGAAGAGATTAACACAAATAAAAAACAATTCCAGAGATATAAATTATTAAAGTCAGTGTATATTCTACAAGGCAAGATGTGTGCGTGTATTTTAAAGTCTTTGTTGCAGAATTGAGCAGCAGTTTTAATTTTCTGTCATGGTCAATACGATTGATTAAAAAGCAAACAGCTCCTCCTTCAACCCCCCTCAGTAACGTAGAGAAGAAAAACACAAATGTCTAAAATCAGTCAGGTATTGTTTTGTTTTTAAATCCCCTGGGATTTTTGTACTTGGTGTCTGATGTCTAGTTTGCTTTTATTCATTCCAGAATAAATGGATGGCAGTCAGAGAGACCTTGAATAGACAAACAGTTAAGGTACCCACATGAGATCCCTGGGTTCAAGCCTCAATAGCAGACAAAACAGAAACTTTTGCCTGAGGCTTTAACATCCTATGTACCTTAAGCTGTCAGTCCTTACAGTTGGATGAGTTTCATCTTGTATAAATAATGAAACGCTTGTAGGGAAAGGGGGTGCAGGCATGAAAGCTCTGTCATTGGAGGACTCATTTAGGAAGACTGAAGGCACAGATTTAAATTATTCTTCACCAAATGAAGAAAAGAGTAAGCAGATAAAAGGCTTTCCTATCACCTAGACAAATGCAGTAAGCCACTGGGCTACATTCAATGTCTCTCATGTGGATGGATTTATCTTCCCCCTCCCCTATTCCCAGTGGCCAGTAAATATGAGAGGTTTTAGCATTATTCTAATCTGTTGTTAAAACGTGTTGAATCCTCAAAAATCTGCCATTGGGTAGAACTCTTTCTTTATGGTCAAAATTAGGCTCTAAGAAATAACCCTGAACTGCTGTAGGAATAGAGGATTCGCTGACCAGGCGAGGAATAAACACCTATATGGGACTGCTAATGGATCCTCTAGCTACCTGCAGACTCCTGTTTACAAGGAGTCTAATTTTCTTTCTAAACACATTTAACTTGAAAGCAACTGTAAGAGGTCACTATAAGACAAAAGAAAATTTTACATCTAACTGCTCCTCTAACCAGCTCAAATGTTTGCAACCCAGGGACTATCATACTCATGCTATAGAGCACAGGCACCTTTGCTTTTGTCTTTGCTTCATCTCCGACAATCTAACGAAAATGAAATAGAGACCAGTTTCTCATGGGACCTGGGGAGCAGTCTGAAATATTCACTGGTTCTACATTTGTGAAAAAATGAAAATACGACTCTGAATTATCTCAGAGAAACCCAGAATGCAAAAGTGTGTGTGCGGACTTGAACATTTTGCTGTTTGTTTACTTTGTTTTGGGTGGGTTACAAGAGCAAGGCTTTCTTGTCTGAAGTTTGTAGAGCAGCTCATGAAGAATTAATCAGATAAGTGAGTCCTTTCTCTGCTGGTTTCCCTGCCTGGCTGTTGAAGTTCAAGACCTGTAGGCAATGGATGAAGCACCATTTGGCACCTCTCTGGGTGTAGGTTCCACTAGATGCATCTTTAATGAGTTACTCCTGCCAGGCTTCAGTTGACGCAGTAAGTCTAGGGTCTGCAGATAGATGAGTTTTATCAAGTGAGGACAGAAGGTACACAGACTGGACTGCAAAAACAAGAGGGAAATGGGACTGGCTTGCATTGACCTGGGTGAGCGCAGCAATCTGAACCAGAGACAACTTACTCTAGTAGGCTGTGTGAGTTGTACCGAGAGTGATGAAGGGGGTGGTAGGCAGAGGAAAGGTTGGAAGTGCTTTGAAGTTAGTCTTCAGCCTAAGTCCATCAAAACACATAATCAAGTACATATGCAAAGCCTAGAAGCCCATAAAATCAGTTGTATACCCTGCTGGTCATTAGTGAAACATCGACTGTTAGTGCTGCTAATTTTCTGTAGTGTACTTCAGTTTACTGATATGACAGACAGAACTGGAAGCTCCTTCCTCAATGTTTTAACCTAGTATCTAAACAGGGACAAGTAATTTCGGACTTTGTGAAATTAATGAGACCTATTTGCTAATGGTGGGCTCGTGACTGGATTCTCTGATGTCTAATAAAGGATGAGATCAATTAGATGTTCCTTCAGTGAAAGCACTGATAGTGGCTTTCCCCACCATTCTACCTGTTTCCAAAATTCATGTTAGAACAGAATATATATTTTTACCCCTACTGCTTAATTTATCTGAAATCAACTCAGAGTTCAGAAGTTGAGGAGCAGACACAGACTGTGATCATACAGTCTTCCTTCCCCTTGAAGCCACATTTATAATTTTAGATTAAGTCAGAGCTGCTTAGGGATCCCCATGGCAGTATGATACCATTTGTCCTGTGAGCAGACTGCAGTAAAATTATCATGACCACTCTTCAGTTGAGCTGATTAGCCTGTACCTCACCCACACCTACCCCTCTCCAGGGCTCTGACACCACCACACAGTCAGACCCTCCCCATGGGTATAAGGGAGTAGTCCCCTATCATGTTTGTAAGTGTCTGGCAAACATTAAGAAATATCACAGTCTCACCAGGGAAGTAATTGGGTTTTAAGTCCAAGTGGCAGAACTGAAGGAAAAGGGGAAAATTGGTTACATGAGTTGTTCAAGGAATGAAGAAAAGGTGTGGCATAAAACTAGCTTTCTCTCCCACATATCAGCTTAGTTCTTTCAATGATATCTCATCTTTTAAACATTGGTCATTTGGTATTTGGTACAATCCTGCAGTACTTGAAGGGTTGTGTCTAGGGTTTGGTACGGTTTTCTTTCCCTTGAACCAAATTAGGATATTTCAAGTGATGGTTTACAGCAGGAGCTGGGTTATTACTTTTCTCTCAGCAGTTCACCCACATAACAGGACCACTTCAGCCATGTGAGAAAAATTTCAACTCCTGCCCTCTGCCCTCCAGACAAAAAAAACAATCCCATGCAGTCACCAGGTCAATCTCCAGCAAAGGAGAGAAGGCAACCCGTCCAAATCCCATGTCCCTGTTCCTACTTGACATTGGAACTCTCTCACCTTTATTTATTTAATTTTCTGCACTCAGTGTGCAATGAACCTCTCCAGGTTCATTCATCCATTTCACTTTGGCAGCACGTCACTACACAGACAATCTATTGAGGATGAGATGGAAATAATATTACGTTACTGAGCTGATAATGCCTGACTTTAATATCTCTTAGTAGCATCTCCATTGTGCTATGTCAGTGAAACAGATCAGACAGTGTAGGTCTCTAGTGTAAACCAAAAAGGGGATAGGGGAATACTTCTGCTATCAAAATTAAACTTCTACTACATCAGCAACAGAAGGTGAAGGGGCAGCAGAACTGCAAGGGAACAGATCAGCTATCTTTCAAGTAGCACCTCTGAGCAGGTAGCTAATAAACATCTGTATTTAACTCCAAGCACTTTTCCTCCCTCACTTTTCTCCCATCTCCTTGTCTTGTCTGCTCCCACTAATACACTAAGTTGGTTATATATAGCTCATTTTAGTGACATCATAACCATTCCGTTGGTCATTATCATGTTACTTAAACAGATTTACGGTCTGTGCGTTGGAATAAAAAAAAGGACGAAGGGGGGATGTTCAAAGAGCCATGAGAAAAGATATGCAAGAAGTGTGGCTAAGACAACCCTAAGAAGCTCTGCGAGTGGCTTTGCTCTCTAAATCAAGTCAGTAAGCCTGTCTTGTAGGTAAGACACAGGGCAGGGAGTTGGGGCAATCCTCAGGTTGAGTATAGTTCCTGCTCCTTCTGTTTTTTGGCTATCTGACCTTCAGGGATTGTTTAGGTTTTCGGTATCACTATTTCTGCATCTCCAGCTTGCGTGTGAAAGAGCATCTTCTGTGCTTTAATGGCTAGATGGATATGTACATGCTAAACATATGCATTCATTTGACTCAGTTGGTATGGCAGCAGCAGAGAACTTGGTTCAACAGTTGGCTCTAACAGACCCCGATCATGGGTCAGATTTGGTCCTGAATGCAAATAATTTCATCTGAGAATAAAGGTGGAGTTACATAGAGGGATATTTCTAATTCATTAAATATCCTCTGCTGCCTCAGCAAACAGCTCATCAAGGGAATCACTAACAGCGTGAAATTTTTAAATGTGTGTTTACAAATGATTCTATAAAGAAGATGTCTGGAAGAACCTTTCAGCTCTTCTAGGTGAATTTCAATGGCCACATCAGCTACGGATAAAATGCAGAAAGTTGAAGTTAAGTCTGAGATGAATAGACCTCTGTTTAACCCTACATGTTCTGGTCGTGCTGGTTGACTTCCTTCTGCCTCACCACCAATCCTGAACATCCCTCTCTGGTATTCCTCTTCATGTGTCGATAACCACAATTTAACACTCCCACACTTATTGCTGGCTGGTGTACCACTGCTGTCTATACCCAAGATTGTAAGCTGTGAGTGTGAAAACAGAGTTCAGAGAAGAACTAAAATCCTTCATTTCTGTTTCTACAGTTCCCTGATACCTATTTCTAGAGGAGCAGTCAGAATTCGGTGGTCTTGGTTGCTATAGTACAAGCCTGGTGAAAAGTGTGAATGAGAGCTATGTTAAGGCAGAATAAGTAACCAGAGTGAAAAAGCTAAAGGAAAGAAAATAAAAAATAAAATTATTAATAGGTTTCTGGACTTTCTGAGAGGTTGCAGACACAGCATCCTGGTTTCCAAGATCTATGCACTGATGAGTTTTCCCCTTTTTCTTTTACTGTTAAAATTCCTCGTGCAGGCAAAATGCAAGTGCTCTCTTGGCACTGATTTATATTATTTGTAGAGATGTGCAGGCAGCAACGGTTTTAGGCCCTCAAAGCCTAATAATATTTTTCCTTTAAAGAGGAAAAAGAGAGAGAGAATTGATCCTCCACAGCAGATCAGAGCTGGAGGAGGTGACTGATAAAAGTTGGGACTGGCAGATTCAGCACCGTACCCTAATTAGATGGGAACTTAACATTTGCAGTGTGACTTCTGTCCTGGTAAAGCTGTTCTCCGACTAGAGAAGGGAATAAATTCAGTGCCTCTTTTAAACATCATGGTCTAAAATCTGTCCAGCTCTGTGAGCAACCTTAAATTTAAATGATCCTGAATTCAAACTCCTAAAACAACATGTTCTGAACTATAGAAAACAGCTAATTTATAAGTAAGTAAGGTACTGGAATAAGATTCTGGACACTTCAGTCTTATTATCAGTTCTGTACCAAAATTTCAAAGTCCCATTGGGCAAGGTGCATAACTTAAGCCACAGGTGCATAACTTAAGCCACATTTGTTGAAAGGGCATGTTCTTTTGCTTGTTTTGTTTCTTCAGACAAAAACAGCTTTGGGAAGGGGTGTTCTCCTGACCTGTGAGTCCTTGATTTCAGACACTTCTAAAGCATAAATAGCCAGAAGCAATTCAGTACTGGCATATCTTCATCAGAACACTGGGAGTAGATTCATCAGAACGGATTTTGTCATCTACAGTATTGGCATTTACATCTGAGATAGTCATCTAGGTCACCTTCACAGCCCATGAGAAACAGTCAATTCTGGAGCACGATCCATTTAATTCAAATGTAGATGTCAGAAGAATCACTCTCTGGAATTGCCTATTTCTCTCCACTGACTCTGTATGGAGTCTAGGCAATTAGGTCAGATGCGTATTCATTATATTCATTGTCAATTAATCCCAGGTTGTGACACCCTGCAGAAGACAACCTCCTCAAAACATCTAGACGTCCCACAATTGGGCTTCTGGTTAGTTCTCAACTGTGGGATCCTTACTGACCTATGGAGACTCCCTTGAGTGCCCAGTTTTTGCCATGATCTGCTAGAGCTGAGAGGGTTGGAATGGGAATAAATGAGTGTAGATGACACAAGGAGTAGATTTATGGATGGTTTTAGGCAACAACTTCTAATTCTGTAGCATAAAGAAAAGCAACATCCACCCACCCCCACATGTAGGTAATTCTGTCTGCAAGGGAAGCAATTCACTTTAACTTCTTGTGAAATCTTGTTTCAACTGTGAGCAAGGGTGGGCATTCTCCACTCCACAGTCTACTAAGGCATCCTGTTCACAAAGTAGGGTGGTAAAAGAAACACCATTTCCTCTTCTCAGGGGCCTGGTTTCACAAAGCTAGTCAGAACTTCATATTTAATTGAAACTGTCCAACAAGTTCAAAGGTTACAGCTGGGGACAAGGCAGAAAGGAAGATTAACTGGGAAAAAGATTTCTTAAGAAGATGAACTGAAGGAAACGAAAAAAAAGGGAACAGAATATAAAGAAAAACAGCAACCCAGTGGAAACCACCCCACTGCCACAAAGGAAGCCATTCATTTACATTCGCAAAGAACCCAACAGCAGCTGGAGGTGTCTGGGCACTGCGATTCCACAGATGATGTCAGGCCTGTGGAAGATTTTTCAATTAATCTCTCTTGACCCTATGCCTTGAACCCTCATTCCTATTTTTAACAACCCCATTCTGTTGGATGACCTTGGGACCCAGTGACCAATAATGCCCATTTAAGTAACTGCGGGGGTGTCAGTAAGTATGCAAGGAGAATTTGCAAGGGGCTCATTATATAGAGAGTTAGTTACCACAAAGAAGGAGTCTCTTTCTCTCTCTCTCTCATTCTTGCCTCTAGGCTAGTAGTTGGGGACCCTAAGCACAAACTCAGTCATGCTAAACACACAAAAAATTCTTTAAAAAAGCCATTCTGCATGTAGACAGTTATAGAACTTGGAGGAAAGGAGAAAGAGCGTGTGAGTATATACCAGTCAAACTCACCAACATGTGAAGAAAACCACTGAAAACCTTATATTCCGTCTTCCTACTCAAATATTAGCTAGAAATGAATTGCAACTAAAACAAACAAAAGAAGCCCAGACCTTGTTTTACAGCACAGTTTGGAATCTAGACTATTTATGTTCATCATTTTGAAAGACTAACACAGGAAGGATTTGGCTTCAAGTTCATGCATGTATGTCAAATGTAGAAAACAATTTTGTTTGAGTCACAAGAGACAAAATGCACTAAACTACTTTGCTTCACCAATTTTGCAGAACATGGTTTTATGTCCACAAGACGTGCTCCAAAACATCCTGGTAGAGATTCAGCAACAAGCCTTGGATGCAAACTTAACTTTTATTCCAGTATGAAAATACACGTTCTACCTGTGTAAGCATTGTAACGTTATGAAAGTGTTCTTTTTCCTGTCTTCAGTGCATGTGTTTGGCAGGTTGAAAAATAATATATTCCTCTGTTTTCTTTAAAAAAAAAAAAAAGAAAGAAGAAGAAATTATCCTTTGTTAAATAGTGCTATGATGACAACATGGGAATGAAAACGTTATGTGCTGTGACGTTGTGCAAGCCTCTCTGTACTCTGTTGGTGGAATGACAACCATCTTGGCCCTCACTCTAGGTTTCAACCAGCTATCCTTCAGCAAAAGTCTCTACACCAGGGAGGGGGAATGACAACAGGTAGGGCTAGGCTTATAGGAGAATGAATGATAAACCTTGGGATTTGAAGATACCCATTGCAAGTGAAAGGAGAATTTTCTTTGTAGTGTACCCACTCTTGGGGTTCTGGTAGGTAAGAGCTGAAGAACAGGCAAGAGGTTTTACAGGAGTTATGTGGGTGATGTTGGATTAATGCTATTAATCAGAACGTAAAAACTGTCATCCTGGGTCAGACTAAAAGTCTGTAGCAAAATAACCTGTTTCTGACATTGACCTGCAACAGATGTTTGGGGAAAGTATATAAAAACCATGGCAATTACAGAGTGATCTTTCCCCTGGCTGTACTCTTGTGTCTGCAATCAGCAATTTAGAAACTTCTTAGGTTTTTGTTTCTGAAGCTTTCAGAAAGTTTGCATGTAAAAAGTTACAAAATTCATCAGCAAAGTCAGGCATTGCTGATGTGTACTGGTGAAAACCATTCTCTGTCGTAAGAATGAATGAAGAGTGGACAGCTTGATAATACTGTTCCAAACAGGCTTAGGTCTTTGACTAAAACCACCTTTGACATAAGGGGAGGGAATGTAGTTTTCCTCTAGGATGCTGTTCAAACTCCATGTCCACCAGATCATACCAAAATGTATGAAGCTGGCGGATTACATGCTGAAAGGCTGGATACAGTACTGGAGCAGGAAGATTGCAAAGCTCTCTGAAAGTTCATAAATTATCATAAAACTATTCATCCAACATCTCTTGAAAAACTCTTGTCCATGTAATTGTCCTTGTACCACTCTTGCTGGGTCATCGACTAGCGAGGCGGCCAATGCACTCTGCCCTAGTAGCGTTACACAAAACTGATCCTAAGCAGCGATCAAAGGAAAGCAGAAGGGCAAAGCGCCAGCACAACAAAGAAGATAAGGCCCACAGAAATCCATCAAATTTTAAAATGCATCGGATGCACTAGCATCTCAGAGGAGACTCAGATAAGGACACAAGTAACTCTTCTTACATATTCCTTTGAGGCTGAACTTTGACGCACAGCCTCACCAGTTCTCCAACAGGTCTGTTCACCTCTTTGTTCGTTCAAGAACCTTTCTCTTCTAATGGAGAGATTTCATTTTGCTGAGGTCCATTGATTATTAAAAAATAAGAACTAAAAATCAAAATGCTGCTGTGTGCATTTCTCCACAAATCATACAAATCTCACTTGTCTCTCTTTGCTCTGATCACTCTAGTTTCATCCAGGAGAAACTTTTTCTACCTGTTTCCAAAACAATCCTGACACTGCGATGTTCAGACCTTGTCTCTATATTTGATATTTCCTGACATCAGGCAAAACCTCCTTTTTTTCTTATCTACTCCATTTCTATAACAACTTTCTTCTTTCCTTCCCTTATGCCTTTTAATTCCTCTTTCTCTTTAATTCACTGGCTCTGTACCGGTGTTGCTTAACTCTCAGGAAGTATTTTGGGATACGCTTGATTAAAAAAGATAGAGGAGATTAAATTCAAGCACTTCTGTATTTTTATCTTGGTACTTCCACTTTCCTCCATCAGTATAATATCTGTAATAACTGAAGTATTTATATATTTAGTACTTTAACAATATTGTTTTTCAGTCCAAATATTCTAAATTCACTGTTTTAAAACTAAGAGATAGAAAGTTATATGGTGGATCTAAAAAGGATTCTAAATTTCTTCTTTTAAAACATGTTTTAGTGTTTTAGTTGGATTATTATTTATATAACAGTCCTCATGTTTTCTGGAACTTTTAAAAAAATTGATGTAAAAGCTACAAGACTTCTTTGATGTTATGTGGAATGCCTAAAATATTCTGGGTTTGTATATCTTTTCAAGCAGAGTTTCAGATACTAATGGAATTTGCTGATTTACAACGATGGAGGTTTCAGGGGAGAAAAAATATATTATGAGCCTTTGGTCATTACAAATTTAACCCTCAGACAATCCTCATTCTCCTTAAAAGAAAAATCAAATTTAATGGATCTTATTTGCATTTCATTCTGTATATGGAAAGGTGTGGGTTTTTTCCTCCTTAAAAAGCTGTGCAGTTCTTTAAACACAACCCTGAGAAAAAAAGAAATCAGCCTTCCACCTGGAGTTTTGACTCATATTCACTTTCCTCCAAGTCATATGCCTGACTTATTTATAAAAACTTCCAATAAACATGAATCTGACAGTCAGCCTAATATGCTGGAATCAAAAGCTATTATTGACTTTGCCATATTGATCAATGGTGGCCCAAGCCCCATAATAGATTACGGTGTTTCTCTCTGAACGCAGCTGCTCAGCTGTTCCCTCTCTGCAGTAAATGAATGTTCCTCTGTCACGAAGAGTTAAAATGACCCAGTACAGAGCCTCCTGCTCCAGGCCTTGCCCTCCCATGGATTGGGTGCACGATGCACTTCCAGAGCCACATAAACGCAGAAGCAGCAGACTGCTACTTCTGTTTGGAGGTGGATTTCACGTGCTTCTTTGCCACTCACCCCTTCTTTACCCTCTCTTAGCAATGCATCTATCCCTTTTCCCATGACACATGTCACCAGCATTCATGCATTTTTGCTTCACCACTCCGCTTTGTGTGCTATATCCTCATCGTATAGACTGGGAATGGAGCCACGGGGAGGCTAATTGACTTGTCACACAGGAAGCTCATGAATAAGAGGGAGTTTGAAGCCACTTCTTTCATGTCAACAGCGGGCATATGAAATGTTAACTGGCTTCTCTCTCCTTATGTTCTTCAAACTGACCTTCTTCTCCCAGCTCTAAATTCCAAGACAGTCACTACATGAAAAAGATCTCTTCAACTGCTTGAAAAGTATGGCAGGAAGACTTTTCCATGACATCAGTGTGAGCTCATAGCAACCCCAAGAAGGACTACCTTATGCCTAGAGGTGACTTACACTTCATCAGACTGTGTAGTCGTGGTCTTTTCTGAGCTACCTGAAGGTGTTAACTGCAACAGCTCTGGGAACCACACCGACCCCCTCCAATAAGCAATAGCAGCAGCCATCTGGAAGGCAGCCCCTATGCTTTGCACTGCTCTGGGCTGGGATTTAGGCCAATGATCAGTCCAGCTAAGTTCGTAGTGGAAGTAACCTTTCATGAGAGGTACAAGGATTCAAAAAACACAGGAAATTCTGCTATTTCTACAGCTGCCTGTTCTCTTGAGGCCAAAAAAAAAAAAAAAAGCAACAACAACTCATGTCTTGTGGAAATATGCAATTCAGAAATGTTTAAATACAGAAATGTCTAAGGAAAATTTCTACTTTTCTTCTGAACAAAAAGATGTCATCTGTACTGAACAGACAGTTGCAAAAAGTGTTTCAATATTATCTTTTCAGAGGAAAAAATTACACATAATGTTCAAGAAAAATGAAATGAACACATAAATGCTGTTTTCAGTGAAACCTTATATTTTTCACAGATTGTTTCTCTGAGTTAGAATATTTCCACTGGATTTAATCTGAAAAGAGACAAAAGATTAAAGAAAGGCAGAGAGTTCAGTGATCCACTCAAGACAGGTCATGATTTGTAAGTGAGACCCAAGCAGGTCAGGGGTAAGGTGTATACAAACAGCTATCCAGAGGAAAGCTAGCATTGCTCTTTGAGAGTAAGCCCACAGCCAACATTTCCACATCTATTAATCCACAGCCTTTCATTCAAACTGGGAGAAAGCAAAACCATGCTGTGAAGCAAACAATGGACATCGGTATTGAAATGAAAAGAATATGGAGAACATGAGAGTTTTAGAGCAGGTGGCATCAAACCCTTCCCGAGCAAGTCAAGGGCTCAGTGTCCCCAGAGCAACCCGGCAGAGAGCTCCCCAAAGCAATCTCTTACACAGTCTTCTGTAGTATGTAAATTTATTGAAATACAGTCCCCTTTGCCTACTGGGAGATGAGTGTGCTGTGATCCGTCCTCTCAACCCACACTGACACAGGCAGCTGACATTGTGGTTTTGAAGATTCCCTTTTGTTTTTGCTGCCAGCTTGTGGGAGGGGGAGAAAAGGAGGAAAGGGAAGGAGGAGGGCGTAACACGCCCGCGAGTGTGTGTAGGCAGGCCAAGAGAATCTGTGCCACCAAACACCCAGATGGCAGGAAAAAGTCACCTTTTACTAACTGGTTCCGAGGCGGATTTTTATAGTGCGTGGGTGTGAGAGAGGGCAGGGTCTGTGAGGAGGATGCAGGAAAGCAGAGCATGTAAATGCACATATGTTTGCCCCAGAAAGCGGGAGAGAAGGGCACACAGTGGATAAACAGGCTTCTATCTGCATGTATAAAGTGAGAGTTGCATAAGGGAGAGGAGACAAGTTATGGAGACACCCTTCAGGAGCAGAAATCCAAGCATCTGATAAGCCTCTCCTTTGCCCTCCTCTGTGCAGAGGCACATGGGAGGTCTCCAGCTTCCCACTGCCCTTGTCAGACAGGTTACAGGACAATTTCTTTTTCCCCAGATCCCCTGAAATGGGCTTTAACAATGGTAAAAAGTTGTCTTGAGCTGTACTTTCTCTGCACCCCTCGAGGTGACACAGCCCACGTGCAAGTCAAGGGCAAAATTCTGTGACTTCATGCTCCTGACCATGAGGCTGTGCCCCCACCTGTACCTCTTTGCAGTCTGAATTCCTGGTTTTAGGAAGAAATGAGCCAGCAGAAACCATTTAAACCTGTTTTTCTGGGTTCCCATGTATCTATGCTAATAGACTAAACCAGGCCATGGCCTGTTTTTTGACCCTGAGGGCACAAAAGCCTTGCACATGTGCAGTTAAATTCTTTACATTCTCCCCAAAACTGGATGGACTGATTCGCACTTGCCTGAAACAGTCTGTGCTATCCCTAGACTGTACCTGGGGACTGTGGCAGAGTGCTTAATAACATGGGCCCAAAACACGGCAGGGAGTGGCTAACAGCAAAATAGTATGGACAGACCCTTGTCACATAATCACAGAACGGTTGAGATTGGAAGGAACCCCTGGAGGTCATCTTGTCCAAGTCCTCTGCTCAAGCAGGGCCACCTACTTGTCAATGCTCAAGCCCATGCCCATAATTTACCAGTGCACAAGGATCCTTAGGCAGAACCCGAGTCTTCCACCTCTGGGGACTGAATCACACCTATTATTTTAATTTGTCTGAACTATCTGAGATGCTGGATGGCTTGCACCTCTTGCCACTTGAACATAACTCAGAGGGGCCAGAAGGCAGGCTGGAGCTTGTGGATCTTGCTTTGGTTGGGAGTATATGGGTTACACATAAACAGTTCTCCAAAGATGCAATTAAATACTTCTAAAAATCCCAAGCAAATTGCATGCCTATATCAGCACTGATGCTCATCTTAAAGGTACTGATGCTCATCCTAAAGGTATCTAAGGACCCTTGCAAATCTTTCCATAATAGGAGGTGTAATGAAATGCATGACAGATAGCTTAAGGCCATGACCATTATTCTTTGGGGGGTTTCTTAAAGACTTGAAATTAAGTCAGATCTGTTAAAAGAATAACAAGTATTTCCAGTGAGATCTGACCAGATTGGGGAAGATGTAAGCTTTTTGGTGACTGAAAAGAGAAGGGGTAGAGCGATCATTTCAACTCAGTTGGAGTAAAGGTGCAAAAATGCACAAAGAAGATGTGATAAAGAGTGGTCTTAAGAGCCTTGCACAGAGAGTATGCTGTGATCTTCCATCTCTAATGCCCACAAGCTATCGGTCCTGGGTGTTGTGTTTCAAGCTAGAATGGACTGTTTTGACTATTATTTTGACTCTCTGATAGCAGAATTTAAGCCAGTAATTCCCACAATACATGAACACATGTCCTCTATATTTCTCACTCAGCAGAATAGTCCAAGCATCACCCAATGCCTCTGCAAACAGAGGTATTTTGCCCACCATTTTTTTCTGATAGCTATGCAGGAAAAGACTAGGCTCCTTATTCTTGATTGTACCAGCCACCAAAAAGATGCCCTGTGTTGTGCTGATAAGGAGGTATGTAAAGTCCCTTCATATGCTGGCATGTGCCACGGGGGAAATCCACTGGGAACACCTTGACAGTGAGTATCAAGGCAAACATTTTGCAGTGCCTTTAAGAGAAACCAAAAAGCAAATGAAAATGGGGAAAAATGATCCCCTCATGTCTTCCTCTCTGAAGACAGTAGATGCTTTAAAATTCACCAGGCAAGGTCTGCCGTGTAGCAGACAGTGGGGCTGGGAGGGTGGCTGCTTTGTACATCACCGCCGCTCCCCAGGCCTGCTCCCAGGGATTGCATCTGCATGTGCAATTTTGGCATTTCCATATATCTGGACAATTGTTATGCAGATCTTTGGTACGGGGAGCTGGGTTTGTCCCCTGGCCCTTCTCAGCCTTCCATCTGCGAGGGAGGGAGCCTTGTGCATGGTAAACAGCACGCCGTGCCGGCTATTAGTAATCTGACAACTGGCCAGCCACCAGGAACCACTGCAAGCAGCATTTCCAGCTGACTCCAACGCTTTAATTGTTCACTCTGTGTTAAACAGAAACACATTTCTCTGTCTAGAGATTATGAATGCGAGGCTCGCCTCTCCACCCTTCCTCCACTGTTTTTTCCTTGACTTGGCGAAGGTTGTTCCCTCCGAGATGAGACACCCTGTCATAGAGCTTGTTGCGATAGCAGAAAGGGACACCAGATCATCAGCGTTAGTAATCGAGGACACGAACCTCAATCCTTATCCCAACCTCCCATATTGCACATACTCCTGCTCACGTTAAGTGAGAGCTGATCCTGGCTGGGTATTTCCAGCTTTGCTTGTCATGATCTGCATGTTAATAAGGGCCTGATTCAAAGCCCCCTGAAGCCAATGGAGAGACTCCCTCTGTCTTGAGATGAGGCCCATAAGAAGTCATCTTCAGCACAGCCAGTAGACCAAACCACTAGATGGTATGAATCAGTGCAACGGCACCGACTTCCACAAAGTGAGGCCAAAGTACAGTATTTGAGACCTCAGGGGGTCACGTTTCAGGAGCTTCACTAATGGAGGAAAACAATATTCCTTGTAACAGTGCAACAAAGCTGCAGTGCCTGGACTGCAAGCTCTGTCAAGTCATTGCTGTATCTCTGAATACCTTCCAGGAAGTTCTTCGTGCAGTTTTGATGTCAAAAGGATCACTTAAAATATATGTGAACTTCACTTGCAGAGTGTTTACTTCTCTACTTTTGAAAACTAGATTTAAAAAAAAAAAAAAATTTTTGCGCTAACGTAGCAAGATGCATTACAGATTTTTCAAGTCAGATGGACTTGTACGCAGGTGTCGATATGCAAAAGCCACAACTCTAAGCATTTCTTTTAAAGAAAGTTATGTACAATTAGTAGCCTACAGTCTGACCTCTTATAGCACAGATTCAAGGGGCTGCAAGTGGGGGTTACTGGGTGAGTTACTCTGGGGCCTAGACTAAAGTCCCCGGTGGGGTCCCCTGTGGGGTATGATAGTCCCTTATATCAGGTTGCTATCCTTCCTTGGCACTTAAGGTGTTGTCACAGACTTGCTAAATGGACCATTGAGGAAGCTGCATTCTGAGCAGGTCCCTTCCTCCACACTGCCATGCAGGAACACATACTATTTTACTAGCTCACACTGTCGAGCAAGGATGGGTCACATAATGCCAAATTCTGGCAATACGAAGCAGATTTCATGAAAAATGCATTTTACGTTTTCTACTTCATCCTGAACCAAAAGACAAAAGTAATTTTTTTCCTAAATACAAGCATCAGGCCCCTCTGAGATACCCTGCTCTAGACATCTAAACCTTTGCCATCTGAATTTGAGATAGTCATCCCACTACAGACAATTCATTCTGAATGAATTGTTATTGGGCCCCAAAAATTTAAGATTATTATTTGACAGGTTGTTCACTCCCCCCATTGAGAAGAGGTAGAGATAATCAGCTTAGATTTAAATATCTACATTTTAGACATTTAAATAAATCCCATCCCTGAAACTCAGCTTGAGTGGGGGACCCATATACTGCAAACGGAAGAGGCTTGATTTGTGCTGCAAACTTCTGCAGACAGTGCCACCAGTAGAAGATTTCCGATCCTCACTGTGATGGAGATGAAGCTACCGCAGCCAACTTGAGAACTCGCTGTGCTAGTGGAGGGAGTCTTTGGCTGTCCTTGTACTGTGAACATATTTACTGTTGCATCTGTGTCTGCACGAGGAAAACTTATCCTACTTTCTGAGATGTGTAAAGACTCCTATCACCGATGAGATTGAACTGGCATTCATAGATCTGAAGAAGAGAAGTTATCACCAGAATATTTTAATCTCTCTCTGAACACACTGTCTTTGATTCCAGGTTCAAGCTGGGTTCTCCAGCATCTGAGCTCAGCCACACAATGCAGGATGGATTTGACAGAGAACTGCATCCATTTTCATGTGAAACCAGCCAGAAGAAAATTCCTTTCAGCAAAACAAAATAAAAACAGGAAAAAAAGAGTATTTGTTTGTATCCTTATTCAAGATGAATTTCCAACTTCTCTGAATACCTGGGTAACACTCTCCATTTGGAGCTTAAACCTTAGAGCCACAAGAGTGTCTTGCTGTAGACAACAGCAGTGAGTGAAAGATTGTGTAGTGCAAGACTAACCTGAAGTCCCACCTTACAGCTTTACTACTCTGCTGATTTCCCCAGGCACTGATGCGAACATCTGGGTGTTTGTGCATGTGTTATTTATTTTTTTATTTTTTAATGCCATGGGGAATTGAGGATTAGTTTTGTTATTTCCACTAACCAGGCACTAAAATACCTTGAGCCGATCACGCCCTTACTGAGTTTCAGCTGAAAAGCACTAGGCAGAGAGAGGATGACACAGCCCTAGGAAATAGTAAGAGAGATTGATGCAAACCACAGCGGCAGCACAAACAGCACCCAGCTGTAATGCACCGAGTAAACCTCTTTTTTTTTTCCTTTCACATTGTGGTAGATTAGCCACCAGAGGGAGTCCAAGCGAACCCAAGAACTGCAGGATAAACAGATCAGCTTTTGGCAAAATAAAGGTAATTAAACGTTTTCTACCCGGGGCTGCAGAGTTCAAACCAATGTGAGCTGCTTTAGGTCACTGTGAGATCGGCATTGTGGCAAGATTTCTCAGAAAAAGCTAAATCAGACTTAATTTGCAGTTTAACTTCTCCAAGAAAACAAAGGGAATAAAGAAGCAAGTTGATGTTGTTAGTATTATTGTTGATGCTGAAAATCATCTTCTCCCTGTGTATTTTTAATTCAGTAATATTACGTGTTTATAGGTCAACAGAATGGAAAAGAAGGTCAGGAGATCAGAATCCAAAGGGCAAAACAGTGCTTCATCTGTATCATTATACACTTGCTCATGTGTTTGGAAATACACACAGATATTTATCACAAGTATGTTATATACTGTTCAGTCTTACTCTTGGTAGCAGAGGATGAGACACGAGATTTCACACTGCCTTGCATCTCCTAGTCTGACCTCAACAATGGAGGAGTCAACCCGCTCTCCCAGGGGACTTGGAAGGGGTGAAGGATGTCACAAGCTGCTGTTTATGGCCATGTCAGGTTAGAGAGACACTACCCCACACAAATTTAAATCATCTCCCTCCTTATAAGGCAGGGCAAGAAGTAAACACTGCTGGGCTAGAAGCATTGACATGCCAAACCCCTGGTTGGTGCTCTGTTATAGAGGTTTTTTGGCAAAAAGTTACAACATAGATGTCAGGAAAGACACCTTCCCCAGAAGATCCTACTGCTCTCCTCTGATCTAAGTTGGGACTATCACTTTAACGTCCAAAATCTGAGAATTTGTCTTCAACACTGAGCTACAAAATCCCCATCCCTACTTTCCTTCTAGAGCTTGTTGGCTGGAGGTTCCTTTCCCCCCCGCCTCTCTTTTGTTCTACAGTAATGAAATCCTACAAGACTGGTCTGAAAACAGATGGGTTCCTGCAGAATATTGGCATTTTAAGCAGGAAATGCATACATATGTGGAGGAGGAAGAGATTCATACTGTTTCTGGGTAATATGGGGCAGATTGTGTTTTCAGTATCATGCTGGTAGTGGTAGCTGAGCTGTGCGGTCCAAGAGCATATAGCTGAAACAGATGAGGCAAGGGAAAGGTTAAACAGGAGCTAAGAGATGTAACTATGGCCATAGAGTGGACTAGTGGCAGAGTACACCCTCATCCACTATGCTAAACAGACTGTTCCTTCATCATATTTTAATTTTGAACCTGTTAATACCTCACCCATTGCTGCATTGGGTTGAATATGATGTATCTACAAGACTCTATATCAGAGTTAAGAGATGAGATAAAAAAAGATGCATGATACTCAGGACAGTGATCTAGGAGGAGTTTGTCAAAAACATCAGGGCTGTGGCTAGATACAAATGAATGGCTCAAGAAACACCTCCTGGGCCAAAATTCATCCAGTGTCTGTGAGGTGAGACTTGAAAAAGAAGCCGGACCTCTTCTTCCTACACATGAGGAGTGTGGGATAACATTCCCTGGCAAGCTCTCTGTTCTCTGGATCTGCAGGTTAGTTGGAGTGATTAAAAGAAAAGAAAGGATATTTTCTACTCAGTTATTTACAAATTGTACCTAATGAATTATTGATCACGTGAGTAGCCCTCTACACAGCCCTCTAGTAATCCATCCTTTCCAAGTCACATTGACGGCCCCCCAGCCCAGCAGGGCCAGTGGAGATGTTTCAGCCGTTACACTAATAGGGTACCTGGCTGCTGAGGTCACTGTTGTTTTTATAATGCTTTCTCAGTGCCTGCTTGCAAATTAAACCTCATTAATTTTGGTGGAAAGCAACAGAAATGGGGAAAAAAAGGAAAAGCTATGCATCTGTATTGGATAAGTGTTATATGTACTGCTCCAAACCAGAAAAGTATTGTCCCCATTGTTGAAGTGGGTGAAGGATAAACACAAGACTCAAACTGAGGAGACCTGAGCTCCTTTCTTGTCTCTGCCACTGAAACATTGAACAGGTCACTAACTGTATTTGCCAGTGTAATTAACTGTCAGCAATGAGAGTGTACAGTCTGTGCATGTCTCATCCATGGCTCTCTTCACAGCCATTGGGGATGGGACTAAGAGCCCCACCAGTTTAGAGTGCAATTCATTCAACTAAACATAGGCATCTGCTCAAGGCCAACGTGAGTCATGCCCTAAAACTCACCATCTGTCTTTCCTACCTCTCCATTAATTATGAAAGCAGCTCAGAAGTGGAAACCTACACAGTATGGACCTAAAGGTAGATCAAATGAATACCACCACTGATCTATCTGTGTCCTAGTTCTCCAGCTGCAAATGGTCTTTCATGTTCTTGCCTATTTTGTCTTTGTTGGCTCTATGTAAATCCTCAGGCCTTATGGCCACATCCCTGCAGGTTAGCACGGTACAATTTTAACTGCATCTTTTTGTTTCAGTACTTCTTTGAGAAAGAAAAAATACAGGCATCAGAATCTGGACCCTGGGTAGAAATGTTGTCTTTGATTCCGCATATGTACAAAATACAGTGAGGTCCCAGTTTTCATGGCTGTCCCTTATCCTGCACACTCAGACAATAACAGCTTGAGCTGTTCCATGCCAGACCTCTTACCAGCACAAGGCAGTGTCATGGTGCCAAAATCAATGGCATTAATTTAAATTATATGATTGAATACCTGTTTATAATCTATACAGCAAACATTTATGTTGCATGTAACCTCAGCTTTATTTTTTTCAAGGGAAAAGAATAACTTTTTGTTTATTATTATTGGTTTTTTGCATAGCTGGCAAGAAGGTTAGAGTCAGTCTCTTTCTTTCTCCTCCTCTCTGAGTACCAGCTGTTCTTCATGGGGGGATATACGAGCAGTTTTATACAGTTTTAATATCCACCAGAAATTATATCTCACTGCCTTTAGGGACTGAACCTTTAAAATTCAATTTCAAATAAATATAATTATAAAATAAGGCAGGAAAAAAAAGGGCAACGGAGGGAAAGAGAGCATCAGAATTCAGTTTCTTGCAAAAAGAGCTTCAGGGCACAAGCCAGTGGGGCTGTGTTCTATAGCGACAGTAAGAAAAATGGCCTGGGGCTCTAAGATTAGTATGTTGATGTTTTGGTCACCACTCTCTGTACAAAACCAGGGATGGAAGAATCCCATGCTGCAAAGGAGGAAGGGGAGCAGTAGGTTTGCAGAGGAAGTTTTTATATCTTCCTAAACTCTGTCATTATTGGAGAAACACTGGATGAGGAAAGAATGAAAACAACATTAAACAGAGCTCAAAGGAAGAAAGGAGGACTGCTGAAGTATCATCTCAGGGTTCTTCCCCCAGAAAAGAGAGGTAACTCCAAACAAAGTAGGGTCTCAGAGAACACAGCTGCAAACCTGGCAGGAAAAAAACCCCACAAGCACTAAAAAACCCAACCATCCCAAGGCCAAAAACTTTGCATCTTGTTAATTTCCCTCAAAAATGACACAGAGGGAATGATCTTCTTGTTAAAATGTGAGTGGTATAACTGTACAGACATGCTAGTCCTCAGAGAGGCAGTGAATCATACTTACATGTGCAGCATGAAGCCAACATTTTTAACTGGAGAATACTTCATATTAACATAAAATTAAGAAAATCATTGCTTACAGATCTGAACAGTCCTGAGCTGATAGGTGTTCCTTCTGCTCAGTGAAGCTAAGGGAAACAAAGCATATTTAGCATTTTGCAGCAGTGATCTGCTATTCATTGCTAGTAATACAGTAACACTGTTCCGTAAGCCCTGTTGGGACCCCAGTGTATGCACATCCTGAGCATAACAGCCAAGGAGGCAGTGCTGGAAGGAGAAACAGATGCACAGAAAATGCAGGTAGGGGAGGCTGAGGTTGTAGAGTAGATCACTCGCACGGTTTTGTGCCCTGTCCTTCAGATTGCATCCAGGGAGCACAAACATACTGTGTTTCGTATTTGAATGCTGAGGATGGATTGGTTACAATTATGGCTCATCAGTCCGATTGGAAATAGAATTGGTGCTATTGAATCTATGAGGAAATTCATGTTCATTGGGAAAATCTTAGTATCAAATAAATACAAAGAAGTGACTGTGAGACATGAGGAGCTACCTGCACACTCCACACTGGCAACAGACATTCAAGGTGCTCAGCAACTTTCAAGACAACTTTTGCATGTAGATGCCCCATTCCATGCCCAGCACTCCCCCTCTGTACTCTCTCTGCCTCACTTCCTGGGAGGAATCTGCTCTACCCAAAAGGCAACATTAACACTTTAGAAAAGATGCACATAGAGGAAGGCATATGACCACGGACTGTTTGGACTATGTGTAGGCTGGGCTCCAACAGCTTAATTCTGATTTTCTGAGCTAAATCTAAAAGTGTATGTTCTCTGGAAATCAAGGTAAAGAACACTTTATGGGAAAATATTCCCTTTTCCTTTCATTGGCAATTCTCAAATTTTAGGCCAACCAAATGACCGAGCCGTGAAAGACTGAGCATGCTTGAGGATTTCTGAGAACTTAAAACTCATATGAAAAGAGGGGAACAGGATTCATGAGCACAAATGGAATTACTAAGTCAGGAAATAAACTGAAAAGGCCAAACACCCCATGGGGTCAGACATCTCACAAAGTTGCTCAGAGGCCCAGGTCTTGCCTGGAGCAAATTTTGTTACAAGATCTTGTTCTGGGACCTAATGGTCCCAAGGAAACCTTTCTCCTTTTCTCTAACAATTTTGCCAGTCACTGCTGAGACTTTGGTGGAAATCCTTGGAAGCAGATTTCCTCTACAGCCTTTTCACATCACGCTCCAATGACCAACTACTCTCAGTCCAATCTGCCCAACTACAACAGGACACAGTCAAAAATCAGTCAGCACTTAGGGAGTCCCTTCCCTTTTATCTCACCTTGCTCTCCGTCTGCTCCCTTCCCAGGCCTTGTCCTTTCTTACAACAAGAAGTAAATACCATTCCAGAGAGCTGCCCCGTTTTCCCATGCATCTGAATACGCACCAGGTTTGCAGTTATTTGTTTAGTTACTGAGCTGAACAAATCAGATTAACACAAGACATGCAGTGAGGGGAGGAGGACACGAGGAGGGGAGCCTTCCAACAGAGAAAGGAAAGATGCTGGGGAAGTGCTGTCGTCATGGCAATTAACCCTGTCTTGGCAATGGTGTCCTTGGTTCCCCCAGAAAATCTGCTAGGTGATTCCCCTTTCCTCTCCTTCATGTGTGTTGCAGAACTGGGGCAGAGCTGCACAGGATTAAGGCTGTGCTTCAGAGCTCAGGAGGTTGTGACAGTTGCATTTGTGCAAGGGGAGATGTGTGGGAGAAACTTCTTTCTGCTAAATTCAGTGACACACTGTTAACAAGACAATACAACAGGCAGGACTGGTTGCTGTTTTCTCTCTCTCTCCCTTTTTTTTTACAGCCCAATGAGACCTTTCATTATATTTCAAACATGTTTCTTTTAAAGTTGTTGTGAAGATTCCCTCCTACTGCTTCCACTGCTTTTCCTCTTCTTTCACTGCAGCTGAGAAACATTTCACTCTATCAGGTCCTGTTTTATACACGAGACACACAGCATGGGGTTGTGGCAAAACAGTTTGCTCTTCTCCCTTAGAGATGGTCATCTCACAAGAAGTCCACTCTTAATAAAACGACCAGTCACCCTCATCTCTAATTTCAGGGAAACTTAACATGTTCTTCACACACAGAGTTGGCGAACATGTCAATAACATTTCCAAGGCAGAATTTGGTGTAAATTAGTACAGCTCCTCTGAAGCCAAAGAACTTCCTGTCAAGAGGGACCAGCTTAAAGCATGTGAACACTAGAAAAGTTGTTACCTGTATTTTATAGATGGCAGAGCAGAGTCAGAAAAGAGTGGTTCACACGGAATCACTGTCCTGGGAGCAGCCAGAGTTTTCCTGCATCATAAGCCAGTGAATCAAATACAGAATGTCTCTGGTATGAAGCAGCAGTGACCATCAGCATGGCTGAGTTGAGATCTGCTGGTCAAACTCAAGGGCAAGAAGGAAATCCAGAGGCAGTGGCAGCAGGTATCCTGGGACGAGCTGCCTGGTTGTGTAGGGATGGGGTCAGGAGGGACAAGGCATGACTGGAGCTGAACTTGGCAAGGGATGCAAAGAATAATAAAAAGGGCTTCTACAGGTATGTCAGCCAGAAAAGGAAGGTCAAGAAAACATATCCCCCTTGATGAGCAAGACTGGCAGACTGGTAAAAACGGATGAGGATGAGAAGACTGAAGTACTCAGTGACATCTTTGCCTCAGTCTTTACTGGCGACCTCTCTTCCCACACTTCTCGAGGGGATGGTCTGCAAGACAGGGAGTGGAGGACCAAAGTCCCTCACACCATAAGAGAAGATAAGGCTCGAGACCACCTGAGGAACAGGAACATACACAAGTCTGTGGGACCTGATGAGATGCATCCCAGAGTCCTGAGGGAATTGGCTGCTGTAGTTGCCAAGCCACTCTCCATCATATCTGAAAAATCATGGCAGTCAGGTGAAGTCCCTGGAGACTGGAAAAAGGGAAACATTGCACCCATTTTTAAAATAGGGTAGCAAGGAGGACCCTGGGAACTACCGACCCATCAGCCTCACCTCTATGTCTGGGAAGATCATGGAGCAGATCCTCCTGGAAGCTATGCTAAGGCACATGGAGGAGAGGGATATGATCTGAGATAGCTAGCATAGCTTCACCAAGGACAAGTCCTGCCTGACCAACCTAGTGGCTTTCTATGACGGGGTGACCACATCAGTGGATGAGGGAAGAGCTATTGATGTCATCTATCTGGACTTCTGTAAGGCCTTTGACATGGTTCCCCACAACATCCTTCTCTCTAAATTGGAGAGATATGGATTTGATGGGTGGACTGTTGGGTGGATGAGGAATTGGTTGGATGGTCTCATTCGAGAGGGTAACTGTCAACAGCTCAATGTCCAGATGGAGATTGGTGATGAGTGGTGTCCCTCAGGGGTCTGTCTTGGGACCAATAACCTTTAATATCTTCATCAATGACATAGTGGGATCAAGTGCACCCTCAGCAAGTTTGCAGATGACACCAAGCTGAGTGGTGTGACTGACACGCCTGAGGGACAGGATGCCATCCAGAGGGACCTGGACAAGCTCGAGGAATGGACCTGTGTGAACCTCATGAGGTTCAACAAGGCAAAGTGCAGGGTCCTGCACCTGGGTCAGGGCAACCCCTGGGATCAGCACAGGCTGGGAGATGAAGGGATCAAGAGCAACCGCACCGAGAAGGACTTGGGGGTCCCTGGTGGATGAAAAGCTGAGCAACCTGATCTAGTTGAAGCTGTCCCTGATCATTGCAGGTGGGGTGGACTTGATAACCTTTAAAGATCCCTTCCAACCCAAACTATTCTATGATTTATGATTCTACAGTCTTACAAATAGTGCTATGGAAAGCCCAGAGCCTGGTCCATTTTCCAAGAGGAAATTACATAAAAGACCATAGGGAAATTTCCCTGCAAAAAACAGCTTCAAACTACATACTATCAGTAACAGATCCACCCAAGACAAGAAAAACACCAGTTCTACCAAGGTAACTTAATCGGATTTGTCAAAAGAAAATTTTGACTGTGTTCTACAACTTTGACTTGGAGCTGGTACTTTTTTCAACTCTGCCCTTCTCATTGAAAGGTCTGGAAGTGGTGACCTCTCACTGTTGGAGACAAAGAACTGAGTTGTGATTTTCTATTTCTGAAAGAAACTCCGCTACAAAGGGGGAAAATGTCCCCCCGGCATGTACATGAAATCCTCTCAGTGATTCCTCTTCCCCCACAAAAAAGAGTGGGCAAGTGCTTAGATAATTGGAAAGGGAATGAATCTAATTGCAAGAAAGGCTTTACTATATTAATCAATTTAATGTCACCTCTAATAATTCTTAAAGCAATTCCATGTAGATAATCAGGATGTATTGAAAATCCAAAATAATCGGGAGTTGTGGAGGGATGCAAAACCTTTTTCCTCAGCGTACTATTGTTACAAAATACACGTTTGAAAGAATCAAACAAGAATATTCCTCCTCTTTTTTTTTGTTTTGTTGAATGAAATCTGTCTCCAGAAAATTTTAGCGTGACAGAAAAGGTTTCAAAGATCTTTGTTTATCTAATCAAACTCAAATAATCCTGTCTTTTTGTCCAGGACTTTCCCAGATTCTATAGCGGTCTTCAAACAGAAATAGGTACCTGCAGCCAGAATTTAATTAACTAGCTTATTAGCCTCAACACTAAATAACATTAACATCAAGAATTCTTTGTTTTTCAGTGGAAACTTGCAGAGGGAACTAGTGGAGATTACGGCAGAAGGATGACCTCAGAGTTAGATAAACCCTGTAAGGTGTAGTCAGGTGGGAAGCATCAGATCCGCACCCATATGAGGCAACAATGCCACAATGAATTTGCTCTGTGTCAGTGAAATGACCGGTCTTGGGGAACAATATGAGCTTTTGGACACTGTGACTAAGTTACGGTTCGTGCCAGGTTTAGGAGGGCTGATGCGTGTGTGAACAACGGCAGGAAAAGCAGGGGGAAGGTGACCATTTCTCAGTGCCTTCCCTGCTGCAGGTGCGAGGGAGGGTGTTGAATGGGATGCCTGTGAATACAACGAGAGGAGTTAACTGGCTGTTCTGCTGCTCGTGGACTGAATGGTCCTCAGAGGCATCAGTGTTTAAAGGGGCTTCCAGCTCCTAAGTGCCACTACAGAGAGAGGTACCCGAACCACTATGTTTGTATATAAAAACCTATGCTTCCTCTTCCCCAGAAAGATGCTGCGTGGCTTCCTGCTTTTGCAAGAGAAGAAAGTTGACAATGAGAGGGGAGATGCACATTATTGGGCTACCTGACCCCTCCCTGCTTTTAATGTTACCCAGCTTAGCTCACTTCACAGATTCCTCAGAGCAGTGGGAAACAGAGCTGATGTGGACCTTTTGGTGATGGATTTTCTTATGTAAAAATACTTCTGGGACAAAGTCTTCAGACTTTCATGGTTTTTTCCATTTTTTTTTCCCACTCATTTTCCACTGTCCCATCTCAACATTCAAAGAAACCCATTTCCCTGTGAAAAAATAGTGATTTTGATTTCTTTGATGTTAGCGGATATCATGTTCTTTAAAACGGAAAAAAAACCCCGCTTAAATCTACTGGATTTTCCAAGATGTAATTTCTCTTATCCAAATTCAGCAGAAATCCCTGCACTTTTCCATAACCCTGTAGGCTGCTGTTGTGGTTTAACTCCAGCTGACAACTAAGCCCCACACAACAGCTCGCTCAGTCCCCACACTACAGGATGGGAGGAAGAGAATTAGAAGGGTAAAAGTGAGAAAACTCATGATCTGGGATCAGAACAGTTTAATAATTGAAATAAAGTAGTAATAGTAATAATAATAGTAATAATTTGTAATGACAAGGAAAATAACAAAGAGAGAGAAATAAAACCCAAGTAAAACAAGTGATGTAAATTAAAAAAATTGCTTACCAGCTGACCGATGGCCAGCCAGTCCCTGAGCAGAACCCCCCCCAGCCTTCCCCGTGGTTTTATTGCTGAGCATGACATCATATGGTACGTAATATTTTAGCAGGACCTGTAACAATAAGACAAGGGGTAACGGTTTTAACCTAAAAGAGGGTAGATTCAGACTAGATCTAAGGAAGAAATTTTTAACACTGAGCATGGTGAAACCCTGGCACAGGTTACCCAGAGAGGGGGAGATGCCTCATCCCTGGAAACATTCCAGGTCAGGTTGGACTGGGCTCTGAGCAACCTGATCTAGTTGAAGATGTCCCTGCTCATTGCAGGGGGGTTGGACTAGATGGCCTTTAAAGGCCCCTTCCAACCCAAACTGTTCTATGCTTCTATGATTCTATGAATACCCCTTTGGTCAGCTGGGGTCAGCTGTCCCAGCTGTGTCCCCACTCAACTTCTTGTGCACCCCCAGCCTACTTGCTGGTGGGGTGGTGTGAGAAGCAGAAAAGGCCTTAACTCTGTGTACACACTGCTCAGCAATAACGAGAACATCCCCGAATTATCAACACCGTTTCCAGCACAAATCCAAAACGTAGCCCCATGCTAGCTAGTGCAAAGAAAAGTAACTCTATCCCAGCCAAAACCGGCACAGCCGCCATTCTCTGCTGTACTACAGGGGAAGAGAGGGAATGTAACCAATGTTTAGGGGGGGCATCAGGAGACCCAGTCTCCTATGTGTTGTGTCTGCTTCCACCACCAACATGGCAACATCACTTTTGTTAAACCTCTTAGGACAAAACTTTCAAAACCAAAGTGCTTAAACTAAGACACCTCTATAGGTCTTCTGAGGTTTGAAATCATCAAATGTAAGTTCTCTAGGTGCCCTCTGAGTGTCAGCCATTAATAGAGGCATTTATGCCGTATCTCTGAAATCACATCTAGGCAACTCTGTCTTCCTCAGTTCTAAAAGGAGGCTAAAAGTACATATCCCCAAAGAGCTACAGCATGGAGCTGAGATGCTTGCAAGGGGCTTTGGAGGAAATGCCAAGAGGTCTGAGGTGCCAACCTCCCTCCTTTCCTTTGCACTCTCTGGGAGTAAAATTCACTCCTGCAAAGAGAGTGTCCAAAGAAAAGTTTTTACAGGCCTTAATTTGTGCTGGATACTCCTCGGCAAATGTTATTCCAGATGCCAAAGGCCAGCTGCAAACTCCACAGCAAGAACTAAAATCAATTTGCAGCCAAAGTAAAAAGGCCTGGAGATCTGTCCCTGGTTCCTTCACTTTCCAGCGAAACCATGAAATGAGCTGCTGCCTTTGGTTACGTGGATAATTTCAGAAACGAAAAGACCGGTAGCAATAACAGCGTCACTGGCTACATGGTGCGGAGCTTGGGAAAGAAGATGCCAGTAGCCTTTGCAATCCAAGCTGCCATATACTCCCTCGGAAAAAAATTCTTTCTAATTTTTTTTTAGAAAATAGACCAGGGCTACTTCTGGAGAAGAAATTAAATCTTTAAAACATGTGTTCAGGTGAGTGTGGAAGTCCTTAGATAAACAACAATGTATATCACTGAGGGCCAAAAAAAAGGGCCAGAGATTATAAAACCAATGTCAAAATTTGAGGCACTCAGAGAAGGGAAAAAAGTAATTTTAAGTGTCGGGGAAAGAGGAGAAAACCTTTTTAAAATTTGTTTCTACAAGATTAAAAATATTTCCTATTATGACATAAATAAAACCACTTTTCAGTGTATCTGGAGGATGGACATTTTATTTTCCTGTCTCTCAGATTCAGAACATAACAAAAAAAAAGAAATTTTGTTTTCACTGTTGGCTAGAACAGTCCAAATCCTCTAACTGTGCTAAATCCAGCAAGAGCAAAGCCTGATCACTGGTGCCACATCTGCCATTTCACACAGGCTTCGCAGAGACCTCGAACACCAGGAGTCTGCTCCCCTGCTAAGTGAACTGTTACGTTTCGTGCTCGCTGGTTATGCCATTCCTCTGTCATTTTAGGCTGAAGAAGGCTGGGCTCATATACTTAAGGAGGAAGATTAAAACTGGGGGATATTTTATTGTGTGTGCGTAGGTTCATTTGTGCTGAACCAGAACTTTCTGAATGATAGGGTAAAAACAAGTAGTGATGTGCCTGGCATCCGGGAAGATATTACTCTTAAGCATCTAATATTCCTCCAAGGTGAGTTCATCCCTGTGCTGAGCACCAGAAGCAGGCCTGTATGCTGAGGACATTTTCCATCAATTATGTCGTGAGCAAGTCGTAGCAGGTAGATTGCACCAGCAATGGGTTTCTGCACCAAGGCTGTCTGTACCCACACCGCTGCTCAGGCAGTAGCAATAGCACCCGCTGCATCCCCCCAGCATGTTTTATACCCTGAAAAGTGACTGCTGTCCCTTGCCACTATATTTTTTTAAAAATCAAGAAAAGTTTTTTTCCCATGTGGTTTTCCAGAGGTTATGGTTCGCCTCAGTATTGCTTAACTACATTTCCTCTTCCATGACTGTTCCTTGATGTCTCTGTAAGCAATTACACTTCCGTTGGTACTTTGTACCTCAGCAGCTTTGGAGACCTGAAATCCTACCTGCCCAGCATGGAGACAAGACAAAACACAAAACAGGGAAGCTGCCTGAGTTGACTGTATGGACTTACCGTGTCACAGGAAATCTTGCTCTTTAGTGTATTAACATCAAAATATGTCTGTGGTGAAACATTCCTTCATTTTATAAATAACCAAGCACAAAAGTGAAGTGGGACCAGATCTATCAAATCTCAGGTTGGTGCCTTAACCTCAACACAATCTAACCCTCATGGGAATATTGGCATTTCTATAGAGGAAAGCTCTGGGAACTTGATTTAGTAGCAAATGCCGAAATTAAGTCACCTGTGATTCAAACACATGGCACAACAGAGACAGGAGCTCATGCAACCATGTCCTCCATCACTACCAGAAATTCAGATTCAGGAGAAGACAAAAAAAAAAATCTAATTATATGTCTCACCACTGCCTCAGTCATCCTTGGTAAATCTGAATATACAGGAGCTATAGTCTGCATGGATCCTCTGCTGTGGATGCTTCTTGGACTGGCAGATGAAATACTGTAACTCTTTAAAGGCTAGCCCAGTGAGGAGACAGCCCTGACGCTCCACTATATTTAAACTGTCCATGTTTAACTCAAACTCTGGTATGAATTATGCTGCATATTTTTGACTGAGCTTAAATTGATTCATAATGATTTGTGCCTCTCTCCTGACTAGTAACTTTTCATTAGACACACAGATGTCTTAATAACACTTTGGTTTGGCTTTAGCTTCTCTTCTAACTAACCTCCCTCCCAGTATTTGTGCTTGTGGATGGGGGTGGCTAAGAGTTTCTTTCTTTCCGTTACATGTGGAAAGCATTAGCTAACACAGACTTCTTTACTGTCACACCAAGCTCCCTTGCACTCTTGGTTCCCTCTGTATAATTCATTAACTATAGCTTCTTCTTACAAGAGGACAGTAACTGTGCGGCTCATATTGGGTTATCTCTCCTTTTCCCCACTGAAAGAGAAAGCAATTGCCCCCAGCCCCAAGTAGGCTACGTCGGCAGCATCCCAGCAAGAAAGCTTACACATGACTAGACGAGCTTAAAATCCTACATGCAAAAGATACTACTCCAAATTCCTACCTTAGTATCATCAACTGCTTGTTTAGAAATGGGATCAAAAATGAAACTGAGTGACAAGGTTTTCCAAAAGTTGAGAGATTCAAAGGTCCCAAATAATTGGCAGAGCTGGGCTGTGGTTTACTTTGACATCTAAAGAGCAACAAGTAGTTACAACCATGCTGTGCATTGACCATATTTAGGATGGTCAGTGCCATCGACTTGATCAGATGTCTCACCCATTATGCCTCAACTTTCTACCTGAAAATGAAGCTTTTCCAGCCCTCCCCATTCAATTTGAAAGCTCTTTAGAGCAGTTCCCAGCTCATCCTAGGTGTCTGAATAGCACTTACTGTACTGGGGCTCTGATTATTGGCATGTTCTCTGCAAACTGCCACACTACAATTGTGACTCAAGAGATTGTCAAAAACATACATATATATGCCAAATAAACAGAAGTAAATACTCTTTTTTGGGATGATTTTTACCATATTATGAAATTGTGGACAAAGAAAATAAAATCCTGTTTTGACAGTTCTGAAGTGTTTTGAAGGAAAACATGAGGGGTGGGGAAGAAAAATGCGCCCCTACTCTCTTGGATTATTAGTTTCTAAGGTTACTTCTCCTTCCCTTTTTTCTGCTGGAAGAGTGGGAGGAGGGAGAGAGAAGGAGAAAAAAAATGTTATAAAGTGAGAGTTTAACCCCATCAGGACCTCTTTATAATGCTTGCACAGCAAACTCTTTGGCAGCAGCAATAAAAATAATGAAAGGCTTTGTCTCTCTGTTGAAATGACACACCATGTTTTATAAGCATTTCAAACATTTTAATTGAAAAATTGTATTTCAACAAAACAAAAGCAAAAGACACCGCAGCAAAGTTCACAACATTTCCACCCCAAACACGTTTTTTAATAAAAGTAATGCTAAAAAGTTGCCTTGTGCCACTTTTTCAATCCCTTCTAGCAGTCATAGTGATGACATATTTAATTTTTTTTTTCAGTCGGCCGATTTCCAGATAAACCCTCCCATTCTGCTCCCTAATTGAGAGTAAAGGCATTGCCTTTGACAGAATGACTCTGGATCGGGACTAGTATTTGCAGGGCCTGAATGTCATTCAATAAATTTTCAAGTGCTTTAAATCTGAGGACAACATCTCACCTTGGCTACCATTTCTGAGTTTTTTTCACTCTTCCTCCCCCTTTCTTTTTAATACTGGACAGTTAATCTGTTCCTGGGTTTTGCTACAATAAACTCTCTAGATTAGTATTATTAATAAAAACCTACCATCCACCCCCTTGTTCAATTAATCTATGCATCCTTTTTTTGTGTGAAGGTGTCTGATGTCAACTTTGATGATTTAGCGGCCATAAAAATAAATAAATAAATAAATAAATAAATAAATAAATAAATAAATAAATAAAGTCACCCAATAAGCTCTTAAAAATAAGGCGGGGGGCAGGGGGAGGAGAAGGAGGCTCTGTGGTACAAAACTATAAAAGGTTAGATTAGACTTTAGCAGAAAAGTCTCTGTGATAATTACTGTTATCTGCTGATCCATAAACTCTTCACACAAACTGCAACAGTAAACCAAAAAACTGACACTTTAATAGCAATGTGCTTTGTGGCACGGGGACATCTCTCCTCCTCCTTCCCACGTCTCTGTGCCTCCGAATGCTTCATTTCCTCGCGGCCCTCTGACAGGCAGAGCTGACAACCCAGATTCCTCGCAGGCAGTGAGCAGCTAGAGGTCGGCACTAATTATTGCTAAACTTTTGCAGACTCACAGCATGATCCAGTTGGGAAAGGAGGAGGAGGACGGGGTGAGACGGACCATCACTCTGGTAGTCTGGGATATTTTTTTGGAAGGGAGAAGGAAATAAGAGGATGTCAAGGAAGTCCTGGAGGAAAGAGCTGAGCCTGTCCAAAGCGCGAGTCCTACCAAGGGTCCACTGTTCCCTGCTGTCTCTCAAACGGCATCAAGCGTCGTGGCTCCACCAACTTGAGCTGGTTTACATTGCAAGCTGCGTTCCAGTCCTCAGAATCTGAGGCGCAACTCTTTCTTGGTTCACAGCAGGAAGGGACCTGGCCACCATGCAGATGGAAAGAGAGAGATCCAGAAGCATCGGGAAATCTTTCTGGACTTGGCTTTTGTGACACCAAATAAAGAGCAGATTTATCAATGCCAACTTAAGGATGCAGCTTTGGACAGGGAAATTGAATGCTCTGCTTCTCATGTTTGAAAATCATTTTATGAGTGGCAACTTCGTGCTGTTCCTGTAGATTCACACAATGTTATCCCCTTGCAGATACAAAGGGAGAAATCAGATAAAAAGTGGGAGAAAAATAATAACTAAGGAAGAGCAAACTTTAAAAAGAATATTTGAGTCAAAGATCTGCCCTATATGTAACCATACAAAAGGTTCTCTGAAGTTAATGATTCTATAAAAAGCTTAAGAAGAAATTGCAAATTTGAACTATAATTAAAGATTCTAGGCCAAAACACCAGCTAGCATAAATCACTAAGGGCAACAGACCTCTGCTTCCTTCCACTGGCCCCATCTTTGCCTCATTTTTCAACCTGTTAGAATTTAACAGGAAACTATCAGCCATCCCTAAATATTTTGAACCATGTAGTAAAATTCAAGAGAGATTCACACATAGATTCTCTTGTCCTATAAGAATAGTGAAAACTCACCCTGAAAAGATCTTTCTTTCTTTTTTATGACATCAGGTTTATTGACTCATGTGCTATAGAACACTTAAAATTTGATAACATCCTACTCAGTTCAAAGGGAACTTTTTCTGAACAACAACTTCTGCAACACTTTTATTTAAAATACTGTCATATGACTCAAGTAAACCAACCAATAAATTTCTAAGCCAATAACAACTGGGACAAAAAGAACCCAACAACTTGTAACAAGAGATAAACATAAAATTGGTCTAGCAAAAATAATTAACAATAGTAACAAAATATATTTCACAATTTCTTCTAGATTTGGAGGAATACAGAAAGAATACAAGGAGATACAATACTGTGATTTTTAGTCTGACCTCATATAGAAAACATTCTCATAGAATTTCACACAATAGGTTCTGCATCAGGTCCCTCTATTTTGCCTAGGATAAAGCACATATTAAAAAACAATCCAATTTTCATGTGAAGATCCCCTACTGATGGAAGATCCATCATGTTCCCAGACACACTGCCCAGCAGCATCCCTTTTTGCATATTCTTTCAAACCCTTTTTTTTGTTTAATCACAACCTGCAACTCCAGAATCATGTTACATAAACTGAATGTGTACCTAAATCTATTTTTTTTCTTCATGTGGTAGCAATATTCAGGCAGAGACATATGCTCAAATTTTGAAGAAACAGGTGCCCAGAAAGAAATTCCTGAGATCAGAAAGCACAGTCCTCATTCTTCAAGGAAGTCATTATCCTCATCAGCAGGCTTTCTGTGAAATTCCTGCATAAAGTATATATACATATATTACCAGTTTGAGGGAGAGTCTCAGTAAATGGAAAGGGAAAATGCATTTGAAGCAGACAAAAGATTTTTATTTATTTTTTAACTACACTGCATAATTACCGGGTGCAACAAATTGCCTCAAAGTTCCATGAAAGCCAAGACCTTACCATAATTCTAAATAGGATTAGACATTTAGACAAATAATGAGAACATCCACAGCTGCACTGTCTCGGATAAGAAATGCCAGGGAAATAACCCTCATGATTCCAGGCATATCAGCCACATAGGAACAAAGTTGAACAGAAGCTCAGTTTATTCTGTACTTATGCTTTATGTGGATTTAACACTTGTTCTGTAACACCTAAAGCTGACCAATCTCTGGAGGTAGAAACAGACCCTTGGTTCAGTCAAGCAGTTCCAGCAAGATTCAATTATACAAGTCTAATTTTCAAGCAACTGGTGAACACACAAGGTCCCCTCCACACCTGGATTAAGCTTTTTCACTTTCATAGCTATCTTGTGTATAACGGATAGCCATACTATCTACAGACATACAAGAGAGGAAACTTAGATATATATACAGCTATAGGATTGAACTGGGTGTGATCTTAAAAAAATCTTTAGGATGTATTGAAACATTCATAGCTATTCATAGCTATCTATCCATGAAATCAAAATATTACCAAATAGAGAATATGCCCTCTCAGAGTTCTTTCTGTACATCCTGATGATTTCATTCCTATTAAGTTTTGTAGGACTTTGCCATAAGAAACTGCTATGTTAAAAGTACTGAATTCGTCTCATTGTGCCTGTGGTAGGCAAAGAGTATATTTTCATCAGTGTGCTGATATTTCAGTTAAAGAGGTTTTCTGAAAAATTAAACCATGCATAGGTTTGAACACTGCAATATGCTGACAACCATCTAAGACTGCACTGAGCTTCCTTGCTTATTCAGTCACCTTTTCTTTGAGAACGAGCCACTAGGCTTATGACTCCATTTCTGGTTCTGTTAACAAGATAAATCCTCCACTACAATCAAGCAAGATTTATGCTTTTAGACAGGGAGGTCCTAAGTTACGTACCTGTAGAGCACAAGACTACTGACAAATAAGAGTCCTTTCTATGGGACAATAGACCACATCTATCGCATTGCCCTCCTCAGTGTTGCTCTCTGCTATGTTGCTTTAAAAATCTCAGGCAGAAGACTCCCCAGCAATGACTTTTCTATCCATACCGAATGTCATGCTGGTCTTTGGCATATATTGCTGTCTTTTCTGCTTGGGTCTTCTAAGACTGACTTGGGGGTTTTTATGGATTTAGTTAGGACCCAGCATTGTGGGTACGTGGCTTTCCTGAGCTCAGTGCACATCATAAATAAGAGAACCATAACAGACAAAGTGAGAGAAAGCACCACAGAGAAGTTTGCCATTCGACCAGCTCAGATTTGTGCAGCCCCCATGACTGCATTTAAAAACTGTCATTATCACAGAATCACAGAATCACAGAATCATTAAGATTAGAAAAGACCTTTAAGATCATCAAGTCCAACCATCAACCTAACACCACCATGCCCACTAAACCATGTCCTGAAGTGCCACATCCACACGTTTTTTGAACACCTCCAGTGATGGTGACTCCACCACCTCCCTGGTCAGCCTGTTCCAATGTTTGACCACCCTCTCCGTAAAGAAATTTTTCCTAATATCCAATCTAAACCTCCCCTGATGCAACTTGAGGCCATTTCCTCATGTATCAGTATTGCTAGTTGATTATTTCTAAATTGTGAGGCTGTGAACAAAATGGCCATTAAAATAGCCCTCCTTTGCCCAGCTGGTACCCTGTGATGCACACAAGCCCTGAACGCAACAGCCAAATACATCTCTGCCCTCGCCGTGAGCTTTCCATCAAGCTAAAGTCTCATTAGTCCAGAACGAGACGCATACAACAGCACCCAGCAACCAGCAGATCCTGCTCAGAGATGAAGCAAAACAAAATCAGGGGAGGGAGGAGTGGGGGGTTAAAAATATCTCAGAACCTCAGCCTCTCTCCCAGGCAACTTTCAATCCCATTTATTTATTTATTAATTAAAATCATTTAAGCCACAAAAACAATCTCTGGAGACATGGAGTCTCATTTAGACTTTTTTTTTTTTTTCCCTCCCTGCCTGCTTGGAGCATCCTGGAATGATCTCTGCATGCTTCCTGAGGGGAGACATGGCACTGGCAGAGCCAGAGGCAATTTTCAGGCTTTTGTTAGGCCATGAAAGAAAGAACCCCAAGAGACAACCCATTCTTTTCAACTTTTCTGTCTGTCCACAGCCTATGAAATAAGCCCCGAAGTTCTGGCTCCACTGAAATCAATGGCAAAATAGGTACAGCTTCCCTGAAAACAAAATTATAGCCAGGGCTTCTCAGCTTTGAAGATGGCCTCAGAAGCAAGAGAGAAACTCTCCACATTCTGCTGCCCCTTGACAAAAATTCCTGAGGCATAACAACATTAGGGCAGTGGAGCTATGTTTTGCCTGAGAAATAAAATAGAAAATATAACACCCAGGTTCAAAATACAGCATGACTTCTTGAGATAGAGTTGGCCCAGCAGCCACTGACAGCAGAAACAAAGGAGCCAATAAAAAACCAAAGACCCAAGAAGTAGTGCAGTAAATGGCTTCATACATTTAGTTTGCAGCTTCCTAATTCAAAGCTATGACCCTTTTCCATGCCAGCAAATGAGGCAGGAAAACACTGAAAGAATAGCTCTAGATTTGGATGTTACAGTCTCCCACTCCAAAACTGCATCTAGCTCTACCTCAAGCTACCAGCAAGTCTGCAAGTCCCTTATCTCAGGGAGCGCGTGAGGTCTGGTGAGGGCTGGGGGAAGGGACTGTTTCGGTGCAAAGGCCCTGAACTGGGGGAAGAACAGAAGAGGAGTAGTAATGGGTGCTGAATCCACTCTGGGGCATTCTTATGGGGAAACTGAGTCATGGAAACATGTAAAGCTATGAAATCACCTGAAATCACCGAGAAACAAGAAACACCACCAGGAATCTAACCCCTCTCCAACTCTTTGTTCAGTGCCTGGACTACAACACTCTTTCCTTCCTTCAGCCAGGACACATCTATATCCCTTCCCGAAAGTTATTGTTTCCAGTTTAGCTCCATTCAGCTACGTTGAGTCCTTTGCCAGCCACAGAGATCACTGCGCTCCTCCAGCAACAAGCTCTGCAACGACAAAGTGCTCTATAAAGTCTTCCCTCTGTCTCCATTTCTTTCTTGTTTTTTCCTTTCTCTCTCTTTCTTTTCTCCCTCCACAGCCCCTCACATTATTCATCATAATCATAAAACATTCATTTGCGCTTCTGACCAATTGGAAGGCCCTCGCGGGAGGCCATAAAGGGGGGGTGTCAGGGTTATAATGAATGTAAATGCCAGGTGTTTAAGCTGGATAATGTGCAATTTGCAACTCAAGCAATCTGCACAATAAGCAAACCTAACGTTATGGTACCTGATAGGGGCACGATGGCCATTCAGAGAGAATGAAACATTTTACGACCTCTATGTTGCCCTGATCTCATGATCTAATAATAGTCCAGACAAAATTAGTTCCTGCTATAATGTCTTCAAATGTTTGGGGGGAGGCGGGTGGGGAGGAGGGATTGCAAGGAGTTGGAGAGGGGGATGGAAATTATATCAGGTGGCTCAGCTCAAGTTGCAGAGGATCAAAGGGAATTGTGAGCTGAATGTGCTGTTTAAGACAATAACCTTCTGCTGAAAGTGAGGGGGTCAAAGACGGGTCTTTCATAACTACCTTGCACACCCGTACATACGCACACACAGAGCTGTTCCTCAGGATTTGGCTGCTGATGAAAGAAAAGTAGGTTGTTCCTTGCGAAGGGTCTGATTTTCTGGCAGTACGGGGCTGGACAGCCCAGTTCCCCATTGACCAACAGAACGTCATCACGCAGAAATTCCCTAATCTCGGGCTGGAAATAACTGTGAAGAGGAGTTATTCCCACCTTGCTTCCCGATTCCAAAAGTGAGTTCCATTTTCTTTCTTTCTTCCCTGCGAGACTGCATCTGGCTCGGCAAGGGAAGGGGAAGGGCAGGTCTCCACCTGTGGCTGCTCTGCTCTGGTGGGGGCACCTCGAGGAAAGCCTCGCCTCTGTGCTCTCCAGTCTGTGCAGTGCTCTTTAAAACCTTGTTCGGATTGTGAGGAGCATTGGAAGAAAAGACAAAGGAAAAAAAAATCTTCCAAACAGGGCATTGAAAGCCTCAGAAAGCCCGGTTCCCTTAAGGGAATTGGGTCGGGTTTGTTGCTCTAACACACGATACAAACACTTTCACGGTACCAACGGCTCCAGACAGCGCTCACCGTTCGTCCACAGAGCAGGAGGCGAGCGCAGAGGCTAACCTGCCAGCTAGGGAGAGCTGTCAAAACTGCAGGCCTGGCTGAACTCCACCAAAATACCTGCTTATCCTTCTCTATCCCCGCCTCGTGGCTTCACTTTATCCGTCTCAGCCCTGACATTGCTCCTCTGGGTGAGCCTCACGACATGCGCATGCCTTCCAGCACCCACTTGGAAAATCTCCCTGGCCTTTGGTCATCACAGCTTGTGTCCACCCTGTACTGTAAAGGCCACTTCATAAAGACAGCAAAAGCATATCAGAAATGGTAACATGGATTTTTTTTTTTTTTTTCTCCAAAGTAATGTCACAGGTCAGCACAGCTTGTGAGCGGCGTCCAGCAAGCTGGATATACTGCAAGAGTCCATGTTTATTTCATTTTATAACGTGTCTATTTTTTGTATTTGGATCCAGAAAAGAAACATTAAGGCCTGTTGTTTTGGGTTTTTTTTTTCCAAAACACTTTATCATTAATTCTTCCCCTACATCTTTTGTTTATTGAGTAGAAGTGCGTGCATGTGTGACAGTCACATAGATATCCCACGTGTCTGAAAGGACTCAATAGCTGGATTTGATTCAGATAGTGCAAAGCTGAGTCCACCACTGTAACTGCTGAAGGAAAACTGCTCTTCTGCTATCGTGAGCTCTTTTGGCTTGTTTTTCGGAAGGACCTTACTTTCAAAAAATTTCTATTGGACTAAACTAATTTTAAAGTTACATTAAAACAGGTTTTTGCAATAACCCTTATTAACATTTTTAGAGTTTTAGGAGAGAAATTATGATAATTTAGCCAGAAACTCTCCCTGAGAATTTCCCACCAGAAATTTCATGCATACATGAATACAATAATTTCCAAACAATCTGTGATCAAATTTGGTTTGCTTTTTTTTACTGAACCCCTGTGAAATCAAAGGAACAAGCCAAATGCAAAGAAGCATCTGCCGTAGGTCTGATGTGCTTACTAGCATCACACAACATTTTCTACCCAAGGCCTCTCAGAGTTCCCTCAACCACTTTTTCTTGCTGTGATTTTCTAAGTCGTGGATCAAGGCTCCCTTCCTTGCAACTTTCCTGTCCTTCTGAAGTCTATAAATTTAGGTCTGAACACTATTTCCTAGACTATACAACTGAGGTGTGCAACCTTGGCACACCTTCCTTCCACTCCCCCCTCAGCTTCCCATAAGACTTTCTGCTGGCATAACCACCCTTGAGTGTATAAATTTCTTAAAACCTTGAGAAGTCAGCTGCATGCTATTGCCCTCCCACTTCTACTTCAGATGTAGAAGACAGAAGATGAGACTTTAGCCATTTCATGGTCATAAACTGATCCATGGTGAGGTCCCATTTCACCTGAATCTCTGGCTGTCCTAATCCTCAGCCCTTTACCACCTGAAATCTCTGTCCCAGAAACTACTCAGGGCTGCAGCTGGTTTCTATGAATTAATTGATTTCATGTGACTTGCAAATAATAACATCTACTTGCACCCAGGCACCTCTCTACTGCTTTAAAGACAAATCCGTAGGAACTGGTGGAATTGCCAAAACTATTCATCATAAGGATTTCAAACTTGAAAGACATGTCCATTCTGTGCAACACAGGGTACAAACCAAAGTGGAGTTACTTCTTGTCCTTCTTCAAGCTCCATCACAACCCTTGATGATGGAGTCTCCTTCCTAGGTCAGTATCAGGTATTTAACACTTGCTGCCAAAGAGATGTAGTCACTGAATAGCCGAATCTGGCAAAGCTCAACAACTCCTTTCCTGTAGACCTGTGTTTCAACAACATAACCCTAATTGGCTGACATTTTACCAGAAACAGGGATGGAAGGTAGTTTGCCTGATTTTCTGTTATAATTTCCTGGTTTGGTTTTTTAATTGTGTGTGTGTGGAAAAATATATCAGATCTTGGCAGGGGAAAAATGCCCCTTCAGAACCTAAATTCTGCAGATTTTTTTTTCTGGAGCAGATGATGATCTTTGTTTATAAGGAAAATTAGGCCAAATCCAACATTTTCACAGATGGAGGAGCCTGAATTATTTATCAGAGGTTCACAATTTTTCTCCTCTTCTTTTTTTTTTTTTTTTTTTCCTAACTGGTAAATAATCCAGTACAAAAAGGCTGATATTTATTTCGAGACTGGGATCAACTCCACACCAGCAAAGCTAAAACAATTTCTTTCCATTTTACTGCCTCCTCCTTTCTCTCCCTCTCTTCTCTTGGACCTACTCCACTTGTATAAATAATTAAACATTCATTGGGCCAAGAAAGAAGGAGGAGGAGAAAAAGAGAGACTGACTTTTTGGTGTTGCAATTGAAACATACACAGAAAAAAAGTTTCATACAATGAAAAACAAATGAAATGGCATAATTTAGCTGGTTCCAGCTGTTTCAACTGAGGACACAAGGAACACTGAAGTAGAGACTGATGAGATAATACGTTCCCATGGAAACTTTCCTCTTAACACCTAATCATTAAAAGGTTCGTTTAAGTCATGCATTTGGAAGCTTTGCATTACTCTGTGTTAAAATGCTTCCTTCTTTTATTTACTAGTTCCTCCATGCATTTTTCTCTTCTGTGTTTAAAGCCTACAAAAATTATTATCATCGACTGTACACATATGACAATGAATTCCACCGGATCAGATTCTGGATAGAAACAAATATCCCTGGAACAAGAATGGGGAATATTTGTGCTAGGTCACAAATTAATTGTAAAAATTTACATATTTTTAACCTGTATCCTGTCGCAAAGCCACAGAAGTTGCAGGGTACATCTGGACATGTGAAAGAGACGCAACAGGAGAAGGAACAAAGGGAACGAAAAAACCAAACAACCAACCAGGAGGTCTTGTGAATTGAGACTAATGTGAATTAACAAATACTTTGCACTGAAACTTTACACTGGCATGGAGATCTAGGTTAGGGTATATTCAGATTATTCATGAGGAATGCTCATCGAAACCCCACAGGAAGATGCAATCCTTATCAGCTTGATCTATCCACATCATGCTAGTCTGGAGGTTCCCCAACCATCTTCTTGGATCCACACCTAAGTATTTAACTCTACGTTACCAAAAAAACCTAACCAACCAACCAACTCACCCCCCTAATTCACTACTGCAGTTCTCACATATGGTCAAGACTGGATCCCATTAGCAAAAATCAATTTCAGAAAGAAGTAGAAGCACATGGACCTAGCTATAAAAAATTTACTGCATGTGAAATACCTTATTTAACTCTAGAACTCACTCTGTGATGGAAATGAATTATATATCCAGAAGACAATAGTTTGGGAAAATTGTGGTATTTCAGCTTGATGATGCCTCTTTGACACTTGAAAAGAAATGCAAGACTTTCAACAGGTTGAAGAAAGGATAGATCCCTTATCTGTACCACAAAAGGGTGACATGATAGTCCTCATGCATACACATAAGTCCAGGCTTTGACAGCACCTCCTGTGAAACACCCAGTAACTTATTTATAGCACAAAGAACCAGTAGTAAAGGGACAGTTGTGAGAGATCATTACTTGAAGTTTAGCAAAGACTTGGCACAACAACCAGAAAAAAACCATCTGATCGGTCTGTTCAAAGTCCTGCAGATGCACTCCTGTCAAAGCAGCTGAAATTAAATTGGTTTTCTCTTTGACGGCCATTAAACCTGGGTTATGCTCCACTGATCAGTTGATCTAATGGAGAGGTCAATTTTCATGCGATATGGTGGATAGGAGAGCTAAGGAGATGGGTCATTTTTCATTCAAGTATCTGGCTTTAGCTTTAAAAGAAATTGTCTTGCAAGAAGAGTGAGATAAATACAGAAAAGTTTAATGAATGTTCTAACCTCTTTCCCTATAAACGTCGACTCCATCACACTATTATGCTTTGCTTAATCTCAAGGAAATAACCTCAGAAAAAAACAGGGTGATGTCTAGACCAATCACAATCACAGTACAGCAAATAATATGCTCGCCAGTAATTTATCAAACATCCCATTTGCACTCCAGAAACTTTTTTCCCATGCTCATCTTGCCAAGCTCTGGTCGCTTCCCTGAAGAACATGGAAGGGATGGCTTGCTTGGGAATGGGGGAAACAGGCATCCCTGCAACCGCATTCATTGCTTCCCAATTCAGAAAAGTTTCACTCAAAGGAAGAGGTACAGACCTGAAAAGGGTAAAAGGACCAGCAAGTCAAAGCATCTGTTCAGTGAGAATCGTGTGCACTGGGAGCATAGGCCAGTCTTACAAAATATTGAAGAGTCCCAACTGTTCTTACAGCAAAGGGGAGAGGAGTCCTTCCCAGGGATACCTGGCAAGGGATCTTTTCCCCCAAGATAATTGTGAATTCTGTCACCCAGGGATTAGGTACAGGCTTTGCACACTGTCTCAGAACAAGGAATTTGGCTATCCGAGTGGATTTGAGAACATACTTAACAAATAATAATTCCATGTCAATTTCACCTGTTTAGTTTTTAAAGATACAAATTCAAACTAAGATATTTCATTTAACAAAAAAGCTAGATGGATACTCTGAGATCCGAATAAGTAACAATTCCAAGTTACATTCACTTATCTTAAATGAAATAGAGCAGTTAAAAAAAAGGTACGTAGGTTTTTTAACTACCCAAATACATTAAAAGAACATATTATAATTAAACCCGTATTTTGACAAGGATACCATGTCAGAAACAACTGAATAGCACTCCTCTGCAAACATTTCTGGTCTAGCTGACTATATCTACAAAACTAAAACTTTATGAGATTTATTCTTTGAATGAAATGTCAGTGATAAACTAGGATAAAACTCCTTATTACATACCATTTAACTGTCACCACTCAGTAATTGCAATTATAAATTACTGTAGCTTTACAGTCACCAATCTGAGATTAAATACTTGAGAAAAGCACTGAATAGACACCCCGAAGTAAATGATCTCTGCCCCAGTTTGCTAATAATTTAGGCATCGAAATGCTTGGATAAAACCGAGTGATGAGGTGGGATGGAAAGACTGGTACAGTGAAAGAAAGGGAATTTGCTAGGCAATCCCAAATCACAGATTGTCACTTAATCATCAAAGGATATGTGGGAAACATGTCAAAGGCATGGATTATGCATGTAGAAGAGACCTAATGCTGTATGTCGTGGACTGTATTTGATAAGTTCTAAAAGCCCAGCAGACTTTTTCTCCATATGGATTAATTAACTGGGAACCATAATTTTCAGGACAAATATAGTATTTTGGAACAAACACAGGAACAAAGCAGCATTCTGGACACAGCAATTTCTTGTTGCCAATTTAAGCTCCTGCCTCAAATGCTTACATGGAGCAGCACATAGATTACAAAGGCAGAAACAAAAGAAACCCTACCAAAACACTACCCCACCCACTCTGCTGGGGAGATGATGATAAAGAAAATTAGTTATAGGTGACATAACAGCCCAGCTGGTTAGGATGCTATTGGAAAGTGTTCAGACACAGCAATGAGGAGATAAGAAAACTAAACAAGAACAGCGTGGAGGGTAAAAGTATGCTTAAGGAGGAACCTATGAGATGAATAAGATAACAGCTTTGGAACAGGTTGATGCTAAAATAGTCCTGTTTGTAGAGCTCAGACGCCAATCTGGCTCAGCATCCTCGGCATTCAAGGGACGCTCCCGCTCCTGCCTACAGCTCAGTCAGCGTGCGGGAAGAGCAGCAGTCCCCGTGAAGCTCCACTTTCCAACAAAGTGTGAAATCGGCATTTGGATTTGAAAGCCCTGTTTCAAAGCACCTGAAATTTGTATCTGCAATTTTAATTGGCTGAAAGACCCTTAAAAAGAGGGAGCTAAGCACAGCCTGCAGGTACGTGATGCCCGACAGCCAGTGTTAACAAGGACATACTTAGCTTGCCTGAAGAAACAAACAAGCACAGAATTGATAACTATTTCATGAATGAGCTGTAACGTGTCGTTTTAAAAAGATGCTGTCAGAAGGAAGATGCAAACAAAACAACACATGTTATTGAAGGGCAGTTGCTATTATCCGGGCTATTAGCAAATGGAAAAAACTATTAAAGCAGAAACAGTGTTAGAAATCTAATGCACTTTTCAGCATTAACGCTATTTACTGCTTCACTCTTAAGTTAGAACAGAGGAAACGGACTAATCAATTTTCTGTCCTGGTCCTAGCACAATTTCTTAGCACTGCCTGAAACGGTGTGGTTTTGGACTGTATACTCAGAGATTACAAACTAGACGGACATGATCCCAACAGAAAACAGGGATTGTAATGGATGGGGGAAGTTTAGAAGAATGTTGACAACATCAGGCTCAGTAAACTCCATAATTTCTGGGGATAATTTAAACTTTCCTATAATTATAGTTATTCTTTATTTTCCAGTTCCATTTAGAGTGTTCAAAAATGATCAGGACTCTGGCGTGTTCAACACCATTCTTAGAAGAAAACATACTCCCTCCCATTCACTAGCATATAGCTAGACAAGATACCTAATGAATTTGTGAAACCAAATACCACCCCTCTCCCTAACTCCTCCTTTTCATAAAGTTCTCATGTCCCACTCAGTGCTCCTAAAGCAACTCTGTGGCACAGACAAAATCCAGCTCCTGAACCCTATTACTTTAGCTAAAAACTCGTTGCTTATGCTCCCAGTCATCTCTAATGCCTCTGGACCCTTTGAATGTAGCGGGCTATATAAGGGAAATGAAAGACGAAGATGTAACATGGCATTTGGTCACAAACAATAAAAAAACATAAATTAAAATAAGGATTTGGAATTTTACCGACTCTTTTTTTAAAGTTTGACAATGCTTCTGCTGAAATTAACTTTGTGTAAAATCATGAGTGTTGGAAGCACAAGATAAGCACTTTAAATGCTAGCCAAAGGAAAGCAATATACCCTTACTACTATTTCCATTTAAACTGCTTAGCCACACACTTGCAGACATGAAACAATTCCGCAGAGGTCCTCCTGTGCTCGGGAAATTCTTCCTGGGTCACTGACCATCATTTAAAGGGCATATCTCAGCCTAGTGTCCAGCGTGAATTTTTCAAATTAACCTTCAGTTGCTGCCTCTGCAGTACACATGATTGTGCTCAAAACCCCTGAGCTTTTCAGAAAGGCCCTGATACCCATTTAACAATCAAAAAACAATACAAGAATATATACTTACTATATTTCACATACTGTGCAACCACGTACGCAGGCCCTATAAAAGTGAGATGCCAGCTCCCGTGAAGGCTCTTTGTTAGGCTTGCATGCCTTTCCAAGAGAGCTGCTGTGATTCAGCCCAAGTGATGGGGGCCTGGTGCAGGAATCACTGTAATGCTGTGGCTTCTATTATATCCAGAAGGTCAGGAGAAACAATGTCTTCTGTCCTCAAAAGCCTCTGAGTCCTTAACATTGAGGTAGGTGTGGGAGAGCCTTTTTGCGAAGGTTGGTTCAGATAAACATCCTAACAGCATGATGGTGTTGGCTTAACCCCAAAGCTATGTCAGCTGTTTCTGCTGTCCAGAGACCTTTGTGTATCAGGGATGTGAAAGTCCTGCCAACATCAGAGGCGTCTACTACGGAGTCCACCTCGCCATCCCTCCTTGAAACTCACCTTTGCAGTGACACTTCCAAACCACTCAACGCCCACGAGGCAGCTGGTGTGCTATCACTGCAACTTCCCAACCAAATCATAATCCTCTCTCTATTACCTTGCTCTCCCTCCATCTGTTTGCTGTGGCCTCTCTCAGGCGTTCACATCTCTGAGCAGTTCAGGTCAAGGAGCATCTTTTCATTTTGCATGTGGTAAGCACGAAGTACTCCAGGTCTTTTACCTTCAAATAGGTTCTCCCCCTCTCATGGCAACGCACGCTGTAATAAATCGACAGCAGTCCCGAGGACTGGCCCAACTATGGAGTAGGACTGGAGTAGCCCATGTCAGCCTCAAACACCTTCAGGCTATCCACTCCTCACTTGTTGCTCAGAGCACGGCAGAGATGCTGCAGTGACACCAGAGCAGTTTCATGGGCAGCGCCCAACCAGAAACATGACATACGCCTTGCAGACAGAGGCAGAAAACTGTCCCTCCTCCTGTGCCATGCCCTCGTCCTTGGTCCTTTTGGACACTGCTTCCATCAGCTCAGCCCGGCTGGGACTAGAAACCTTGGGTCTGTGCCAGGAGTGAGTGGAAAAATCCATCAAGTAACTAATGTGGATTTAAAAATAACTTTACACGCATTTTCTGCCCCTAAAAACAACAGCAGCAATAAAACCCACTACTTTCTTATTTCACTGCCAGATAACCTGCATCACCAGCTTAAGCCCCCATTTTTCTTCTTCCTTTAATTAAAACAAAACAAAACAAAACAAAACAAAACAAAACAAAACAAAACAAAACAAAACAAAACAAAACAATCCTCTTCAGTATCCATGATTTTAAAAAAAGCAAAAACAAAAAAGAAAAAAAAAAAGCTGGGAAATTACATTTTTTTATGCTGTTCCAGTACATTTAAAGCTCCATTTTCTCCAGAGAAATAAGTTAAATAAGATATAATTCTTCTATTTACTTTAGGTATATCAAGTGATGGCTTGAATCAGACCTTAAGAGGGCACCATCTTCCCCCAGAGTGCTTTAACTGGTGTCCTCTCCCCTGCTCTACATTAGGCCAGCTCTGTTTGCCCACTGCAGAACAGGTAATACCTTTCTCTACTACTTCATTTGCCTACTTTGATCCTAACCTCTCCAGAGCAGGATCCATCTCCTATATACTTGTACTGTATCTACCTCAGCAGATTGACCTCCATGAAAAAGTTTGGTGTTCCCAGATTTTCCTGGTGTTCCATGCAGGAATTTACCACTGTTAAACTCAAGGCATATTCGTGTTTTTTATGTCATTGTAAGATACTGAAGCAACCGGATCTACTTTGACTCTCTGGGAAGTCCTGTCCATTTACTCCTTTATGGGTCCCAACAACTTGGCCTTGAATATTGTGCACACAGAGGCCCAGATTTAGGAAAATGTGGCAAGCACACGAACAAATTCTTCCTTTTTCAGGACAACATTTAAGCACATCCTTAGCTGGACATAGGGCCTGTGTTTCAGTGTTGTCTGAAATAGAGTTGATTTACAAACTAATGCTGCAATTTTTAGGCAGGACCTATGCTACCAGTGTAATCCTGATTTTCTTTTTTTTCCTAAATCCTTTGTTTTACTGTCATTGCATGTATAATGAAAGATTTGCAAAGCAACATTAAAAATATATAAAAAGTCTCTCTCCTGTACTTTCCGGTTTCAATCTCATGATTTTTAAACCAGCCTGGTGATTTTGAGTTCCCTGACACTATTCTCGCTTACCAAGCCTGGGGTTCAAACATACTGCCTGGCAAACAAAACACCAGCCCAGGTTTTGTGGCAGAGCTGCCAGCAAGTCATTCAGTAATGCACTTAAATCAGCCGCAAACCAGCTGGCCCAGCCTGTAAGGGAGCACGCTGGGCTGCTGAAACTCTTCTCCTGAGCAGGCATAAAATTGAGCCGTGTCCACTTGAGGGTAGGAATACTGCAGGGTCTTTTTCACAAGCATGCCCCAGTGATCGGGAACAAATTCTTTCCTTTCAGTCTATCCCCCTGGTTTCCATGCACAGGGTTATGTCTGTATAAATATTCTAGGGACGTGGGACTTGGGGGCTGCGGTAAGGAGGAAGAAGCCAAAGAAAATACATTTTAACTAGCAAGGACAGTTGCTTCTCCTCTTTCTGTCACCTTGTGGGCTTTTGCAATAGAAGAGATATTTTATTTGTATTTAATAAAGCCCAGAGGTAGAGCTGCTTATGAATCAAGCCGCATCATGCATGGACTTAGAAAAAATATATATTGGGATTTTCTAGCTCGCTAGAGTTATTAATCTGGCTCAAAGCCTGCAGTAGGATTTAATATATTAAGTGAAATTGCAGGCCTTTGCCCCTGTCTTTTCGCTAAGACAACAACATACATACGCCATATTAGATTCCATTTTTTGTACATTTCAGATGAGTGGATTAAATAATGAATGAGATTCCCATTAGCTTGAAATTTTGCTTATTTCAGGCAACCTTCTCCCCCCCCCCCTTTTTTTTAATCAAAATGACTCCACGGTGGAATATTTTTGCATTGATTTGAAGGGATTTTTTTAAGCACTCATTAAATTTGCATTTACACATCTGACAATACTTTTTTTTTTGTCCCAGACACTGAACACTGCATTAAAAAGAAAAAAAAGGGATAAAGAGAAACTCACTCCTCTTCTTTCGTCTTGAATCATGTGAGGTATTTCTCTGGCAGAGTGTGTAAAGATCAGAAGATCTTTGGGATTCCCTATTACTTGACAAAGTCAAGTGAAAGACTCCAGTGTGGCTTTGGTGGACATCAGATGAGGGTCACTGTAATTGATATGAGAGACGGAAGACACCATTGCTTCCCATCCTACCTATTCCCACCAGACTTGTATGGGATTGTCCTTTGCAAAGCATATTCTGGTATTCTTACCAGAATAGTGGCATTCTCACCTCAGCCCCCCAGGTGCTCAACTACTGGCTTTCCACCAGCCTACTAAGAAGATGTCTTTCCTTGGGCTGGTGTTGGAAAATTCCGTTAAGTTCTGCGAGTACTAATATAGACCTGTGTAGTGAATTGATCCCAGTCTGGAAAGCATAGATGCTGGCTTCAATTTATTTACCAACTAAGTGGTGGGTTTTCTAATGTTATTCTGAATATAATCCCCTGCCACGAGAAGAAAGCCTCATCTTGTGTTTGAGCTGCCTAGGAAAAGGTTCTACCAATCTGTTTGTCTTTAGAAACATCAGCAATAGATAACCAACAACTGGCTTATGCAACACTTGACCAGGCAACATGGTCAAAGTCTAGCCAAGCTACTGCTAGAGTGCCAAAGACAGTTACGCTTGAACAAAGGTTTTTACCCATCTCTACTTCACATATTGGAGGGAGAACTTTCCCTTCTCTTCACTAAGTCTTTTCTCAGATAGCAAGACAGAGTAGAAAGCAATCCTTCCCTATTGCCTAGAAACATTGGCTGCAGGAATCAGCTTGCCACCGTTTGCCTCTTCTCACTATCAACACGCTGTATAAATATTTATCGTCGTTATCTTACCCTTAACAAAATTCTCCTGACATTCAGCTGAAAATTTCCTTTGCTTTTAATTTCCTACTACAACTTCTAGTAAATCTCCTTTTGTATCATCATAAGCAGTTCATCTCCTGCCTTGGAATTTACATCCTTGCAAATATATGGAGATAAATATCATCTTCTCTTCTTCTCCCTCCCCTCAGTCATCCCTTAGCCAAGCTACACTTATTTCGTTCTTTTAATCTCTCCTCGTAAGTCAACTCTTCACAGGCCCTTCATCATTTTTGTGGCTCTTGTCTGAACTCCCTCCAATTTGCCCACATCTCACTGGTGAGAAGATGCCAAAATAGAAAAAATGCGATGAGACACTTTCCACTATATGCATCGCAAACTTGCTACTGACACTGTGCAAGGATCCCTCCATGGCCCACTGGGCAGGTATCCTGGAGACTGGTCCTCCATCATGATACTTTGCTGACAGGAAATGATATTTTGAAACTTCATATGAAAATAAAGATGTCCTAGCCTCACACCAGGCATGGATATTTTTTTTTTTTTCCATCCCATTACTTTTTTCTGTTTTCAGCCACAAGATGTGTCGGGAAATATTGTTTTCCAAGTTTATAATAAAAATCTGAAAACACTGATGTAATAGAGAACATAATATTTTCATCAGTATCTGACTCAATCAAAAAAAGGTGATCCAGTGTTGGGAATAGGAACTAAAGAGTGTGCTACCTTAGAGAACCACCGGACCTAGGCTCTGTTCCTCCCTTCTCCCCTTAAATTCCCTTTTGGTCCAGTACCGTACAACTCAGTGACAAAAGAAAAGGTCCTGAGTGACTGCATTTCTCTGCATTTTAGGGAGTTCAAGACTTGGTTCACTAGAGCAGATAAAGCACCAAGATCCCCAGCCAGGCGTGCAAATCCTTTCTTAGCTATTGGGATATACTGGCTTCTCCCCAGCTGCTTAATGCACAAATGCAGTCAGCACAGTAACGACCTACCACCCAACACATAATTGTATATTTTTACCATTGAAACGTCCTCAAAATCCTCCTTTTGAATCAGAAAATCTCTGTGCTGGATGTTGGACAGGCATGGCACGGAGCAAACAGCCAGCTGCCACCACACACACAAACTCTGTTTCGGCTCGGTGCCAATAAATGACAGAGGTGTGCAAAAGGACAGTTTTGGTCAGTCTGTAAATCAGTGATTTCCACATGGTGGCAGCTGGCTACGGTTACTGTAGTTTTATTTACAACAGTATGAGAGCTTTTCAATTGTGCAGGAAATAAAACACCAAAGGACTCCTCCCTTCTAGCCCTAATTTCATAGAAACACAGAATCACAGAAGGGTTTGTGTTGGAAGGGACCTTAAAGATCATCTAGTTCACAACCCCCCTGCTGTGGGCAGGAACACCTACTAGATCAGGTTGCTCAAAGCCCCATCCAGCCAGGCCTTGAACGCTTCCAGGGATGGAAGTGTTCCACTGTCTCACCAACTTCATTGTGAAAAATTTCTTCCTTGTGTCTAATCTAAATTTACCCTCCTTCAGTTTAAAGCCATTACCCCTTGTTCTATCACTATATGTCCTTGTAAAAAGTCCCTCTCCAGCTTTCCTATAGGTCCCCTTTAGTTACTGGAAGGCTGAAATAAGGTCTCCCCAGAGCCTTCTCTTCTCCAGGCTGAACAACCCCAACTCTCTCAGCCTTTTTTCATAGGAGAGGTGTTCCAGCCCTCCAATCATCTTCATGGCCATCCTCTGGACTCACTTCAACAGGTCCACGTCCTTCTGATGTTGGGGGCCCCAGAGCTGGACACAGTACTCCAGATGGGATCTCACCAGGGCAGAGTAGAGGGGAGAATCACCTCCCTTGACCTGTTAATCATGTTTCCTTTGGTGCAGCCCAGGATACAGTTGGCTTTCTGCACTGCAAGCACACATTGCTGGGTCATGTTCAGCTTCTCATCAACCAACACCCTCAAGTCCTTCTCCTCAGAGCTGCTCTCAATCCATTCTCTACCCAGCCTGTATTTGTGCTTGGGATTGCCCTGACCCAGGAACAGGACCTTGCACTTGGCCTTGTTGAACTTCCTGAGGTTCACACAGGCCCACCTCTCAACATTGTCAAGGTCTCTCTGGATGGCATCCCTTTTCCTCCAGTGTGTCAACTGCATCATACAGTGCACTTGATCCCACTGTCTATGTCACCAACAAAGATGTTAAGCAACACTGGTCCCAGTACCAACCCCTGAGGAACATCACTCATCACTGGTCTCCACTTGGATATTGAGCCATTGACCGCAACTCTTTGAGTGTGACCATCCAGCCAATCCTATATTCACCGCGTGGTCCATCCACCAAATCCGTTTGCAGCAGAAAGATTTAGTTTACAAATCTGTCCTGTAACAATCCTTTGCACTTTTATTTTTCCACCAAAAGGTATACTGGTTATTTATAAACACAATTAAATGTGACGGGCAGGGACTGTAAATTGCAGGGACTCAAGAGGAAGGTCTACCACCCAGGCCCAAATTTAAAAGCTGAATTTAGTGAGTATCAAGTGTGGCAGTCCTCATGTGCTTCAGTGTACAATCACTTCGCAGAAATGGAGAGAACAGGGTAAGAAGCATGAAAAGTTGGGGAAAGTCAGGGCACTTGAGTTCTTTTCATGTCTCAGTCACTATGTGATAATACTAAATCATTTATCATCTTTGGGACTCAGCTCTTCTGCACCTAAAAAGCCAGATCTTCCCTCCACAGAAATTTTGGGAGGTAAATCGCATGTATTAGAGAGGGTTGGGTAAAAGGAAAATGAAAGACCTGTGTCTCTGCCTCTCTCTCTTCCTCCTTGGCCCAAACGGGGGCTGATATATAGAGCAAGAAGGGGTGGACAGGCAGAAAAAAAAATATTTTAGTTTGAGCGACAGCTGGGGAAAAGGTCAGTGAAAGCAAGTTGGTGAGGGGAAGCTCTTTCCTCTTCCAGATTTTGAGCAAACAGCTTCTCTGTGCTTCTTCCTCCTTTTCTTGCAGGAAAGAGACTCCTCTGTAAAACTCAGAGGCAGCAGAACTCTTTTGTAAGAAATCAGGAAACGAGTGATAAATATGGCTCAAAAGCAAAGGAGCTGAGCTGGCAACTACTAACAGATTGTTCAAAAACTGCTATTCACCCAAAAGAAAAGGAGGAGGGTAGGAGTGGGTGAAGGAGGAATCCACTGAAATGAAGATAAACAGATAAAAGTAACTGTCATCTGCTTTAATTTTGTGTTCATGATTAGGTCCTGTTTCAAACTCCAGTGTCCCACACTAACTGGCTTGTTTTCCACTTTAACCCCAGAAAAAGTGCTGTTGTCAAAATCCCCTCTGCCCCAAGCACCACAGCCTTGCTGGAATGTCCTGCTTACCAAGGTGTGTTTGAATCTAAGACTGGGACAAGAAAAGACAAAGCTCCTCTGACATGCTGTGGGATGCCCCCTCTGTACCTGGACACCTCACTGCCCCTCTGCGCATGTCCCAGCAGCTACATCGAGGTACCTCGGTGGGTATCTGGGGAAAGCAAGGAAAGGACAGGGAGCTGGAAGAGGCTTACTCTCTACTGTTCTCTCCTCTTTCCCCACCACCTCCCCCATGGGCAACTGTGGAAGAAAAGAGATCCTACTGAATGATTAGCCATCCCGAGGTAAAGCAGTTATCCAGAGTCCAGAATCTTAATGGGAAAAATAATCTCTTCTGCTCCTGCCTGCAAAGGCAGAATGCACTTTCTGTGCCCTGGATGCTGAAACCAGAGAACACTAGGTCCATTGCAGTCAAGCAGATGTTGTTGCTCAGAACAAGAGTGATGAAGATAAGTCAGCCTCTATTCTTCCTATCAGGCATCTGACCAACACAGATGCTCATAGCAGGTATGCCTATGTATCCTAGAAAGAAGGAAAACCTGTTCATACTAGGTCATACAATCCATGCTGTGTGGTACAGCGTTCACCATCCTTCCTTCATCTTGTCCAGGCAATATCTGCACTTTCCACACCAGCACCGTGCTCTGAAGGGTAGGATGAAGTATGCTGCACCACAGGAACAAAAGTCATTCTCACTACAAATGTTACCTGGAAAAGCGGTGGGCTGAGACCACCAGATTTAAAGGGAGGCATCAGTTCAAAGCCTATAGGGAGTTGTGACCACTGTTCTGTACAAAGGCAACACAATGGGTGGAACCTTCTCTTTGAGTGATGCAAAGCTTCTCAGGATACCACTGATCAGTTGCTTGATAATTCCTCATCACTGTGTGCAGCAAGGGGTAAGTGACTCCCAGTGAATTCTTATGAAAATAATTTCATCTTGAATTTGGAAAGAAAAATATATTTAGACACAACACTGATAGAAGAGACTTTAAACACAGTAAAAGCTTTTTTTTTAATTATTATTATTTTTATTGTAAAAAGACAAGCTCAGAAGTTTACATAGACTTCTTGCAGGAGGTCCTTTCAACCTTCCTTGCCTCAGTTTCCCTACTCACACAGTAGGGACATAACAATTTCCACTCTCTCCCCAATAATCTAAGCAGCCTCAGCACACTGAAGACTACCGTTGTCATCAAACCCTAAGGAAATCTGCTACTACTCTCATCAAATTACATATTCGTGCCTTTCTTAAGCAAAATACTCCATATTTTCTACATACTTTGAGATTTTCGGATACCTTTGCAGAACTGAAATATTTTATGATGTGAGACTACCTTATTACCACATTTTTCTTGTTTTCACAAAGAAAAAGCTGGGTGGAACAACAGTCAGAATAAATCAGCGAAACTCTGCTGATGTCACTGTTGCAATAATCATATTATTATATACACAGAACACTTGGCCTCTTGGATCTAATCACTGCACTTTTGTTTTAAACACACCTTTGCAGGTCCTGCAGGGACCCTGATTGCTGGTTCCCTGGTGGAAAGTTGTCCTGCTTTTATGAAGTGTGAACAGCTTCTTTCCCTGCACACTTCTTTATTATTTGAAGCTCAGCCCCTGGGAGAATGCACAGCTTTTCAGATCAGACCCAAAGGAAAGTATGTCACCAGTAGGAAAATTTTACATACTTCAAAATACCCTATGATATTATGACATTATTTTTAATCTCTGCAAAAAGCTTAATGGCTTCCCCCTTGAATTCAAGGTTCCAATGCCCGTTTATAAAGGACATCATAAATCTGCTACAATTATCAGTTTCTCATCCCACAGCAGATTTGTCAATCTGTCCATGGCTCCTTCCCAATGAATCCTGGTTCAAGCTTCACTCCTTGCCTTAGCAGCACTCAGAACACTCAGCAAATGAGGATGAAATAATGAAAACAGCAGTGCTAGACCCAACAAATGATTCCTCAAACCCAGCACCTATTTCAGACAATAGTCGGGAGACATTTATGGATGAAGGATATGAAAGAGCACAAGACAATCCCTCCTAGACGGAGCCTCTTATCATCTGGATATCAGCAATTATGTAAATTTCTCAGAAATAGCTTATGTGGGTAATCGTATCTGAGAGTCACTATAGAGTCCTTCTCTGGAAATTTGCCTAGTTCAAATTTGCCTAGTACTCTTATTTATTTATTTATTTAAACATCCCATTCCAGGAATACTTTTTGATCTTCACAATATCCTGCAACAGCTAGTTCCTGCAACAACATTTTGATTATTACTTGGGGCTTTTAAATAGAGCAACTTCTGCCTTATCTTTAGAACTTAATGTCTGTACTCCAAACTATCCCAAAGTTGCTGCTTTGCTGGAGCCTAGTTAACTTTTCCTCTGTTTGCCTCAACGCACTCAGGACTGACTGTACTTATGCTGGGTTTTTCAATGATACTGTTATTTTTCATTGACATGGCGTTTTTCTAAACTAAATGGCACATCCTCCACATACTGTGAAAGCTCTGGAAATTCTGTAAGGCCTTTGACACAGTCCCCCCCAACATCTTTCCCTCTAAATTGGAGAGATACGGATTTGATGAGTGGACTGTTGGGTGGATGAGGAATTGGTTGGATAGTCACATCCGGAGGGTAGTGGTCACCAGCTCAATGTCCAGATGGAGATTGGTGATGAGTGGTGTCCCTCAGGGGTCCATCTTGGGACCAGTAACCTTTAATATCTTCATCAATGACATAGTGGGATCGAGTGCATCCTCAGAAGGTTGCAGATGACACAAAGCTGAGAGGTACTGTTGACATGCCTGAGGGACGGGATGGCATCCAGAGGGACCTGGACAAGCTTGAGGAATGGGCCCATGTGAACTTCATGAGGTTCAATAAGGCCAAGTGCAGGGTCCTGTGCCTAGGTCGGGGCAACCCCTGGTATCAATCCAGGCTGGGGGATGAAAGGATTGAGAGCAGCCCTGACGAGAAGGACTTGAGGGGAACTGGCAGATGAAAAGCTGGACATGAGCTGGCAATGTGCACTCACAGCCCAGAAGCCCAACCGTATCCTGGGCTGCATCCAAAGCAGCATGGCCAGCAGGTCGAGGCAGGGAATTCTGCCCCTCTACCCTGCTCTGGTCAGACCCCACCTGGAGTCCTGTGTCAGCTCTGGAGCCCTCAGCACAGGAAACACATGGACCTGTTGGAGCGGATCCTGAGGAGGCCACAAAAATGATCAGAGAGATGGAACCCCTCTGCTGTAAGGACAGGCTGAGAGAGTTGGGGTTTTTCAGCCTGGAGAAGAGAAGGCTGCAGGGAGAGACCTTATTGCAGCCTTCCAGTACTTAAAGGGGGCTTAGGAGAAAGATGGGGACAGATATTTTAATAGGGTCTATTAAAGGACAAGGGGTAATGGTTTTAAATTGAAAGAGGACAGATTTTGACTACAGCTAAGGAAGCAATTTTTCACAATGAGGGTGAAACCCTGGCACAGGTTGCCCAGAGAGGTGGTAGCTGTCCCATCACTGGAAACATTCCAGGTCAGCTTGGACAGGGCTCTGAGCAACCTGATCTAGTTGAAGATGTCCTTGTTCATTGCAGGCAGTTAGACTAAATGACCTTTAAAGTTCCCTTCCAATGCAAACTGTTTTATGATTCCATGATAATAATTGCTTTCTGAAAACCTGAAGCCAAACTAATGAAGCTTGGCTTGCTACAGATTTGTATCTTAGGCCTCCCATGCTCTCCCATATCAATAATTCAGCTTCTTCCATAAGTTCCACTATGTCCAAAAGACTGTGAGCTCTGTAGGTAACACAGGGTACTGTGCATGCCAGTTGCATTGGCCAGTATATGGGTGCAGATTGGAGAATTGCTGCCCTGGATGAACTCCGCCCACCATCTCCTCAGCAGGGAAATGCATTTCTATCCCTTTTCTCTGCCAATTTTTACACAACTAGTGGAATTGCAATTCTTGTCAAAACTTTCAGGATTTTATGTTATTTATGTTAATCGATAGGATAAAAAATATGAGAGAGTGTAGACAGAAATGGAGTAGTGCAGAAGCAGGTGAACAAAGACATGTGGGTGGACTGTGTGACTGAATAAGCTGTGTTTTCTTTGAAAACAAGAAGAAAAACATTGCTTAAATCCAGGAAAAATGAAGGTTTGCCTCACTCCATTTGTCTCACCAGACCACTCCAATTGCAGCTAGTCTGACCGTTTACTGAAGGCAGTCACATGTGTTACGGAGTACTGCAGTTGGGCAAAGGAGAGCAAGAGGGAGCAGAGCTCTAACCTTTTCTGCAGTCTGGGGTGAGCCCCTCACACACGGTCTTGCTGAGGAGCAAATCCTCCCCCCCCGCCATGCGTCTGGTGTGTCATATGTCTTCTCTCTCTACACCCACTGACATTTCCCACTGAAGAAGAAGAGCAGAGATGAAACTCCAATGATAGCATATTTCCTTATCACGAAGGTCCGTCTAGAGTGGGCAGGAAAAGGACACATCCCTTTCCAACGTTCCCAGCTACAGAGGATTCCCTATCAGTGTATTTCCATTTTTAATTCTTTGAGTGGGCCGATATTTGGGTGGGTCAGTAGGGAAAGGAAGGGGTGTGAAGAATTTAATCCTGTCTGTTTGCCAAAAAGCAACACAAAATCTGCTCCAAACAGAAACAGACATATTTGAAAGAAAAATGAGAGAGAAAGAAAGTAAAGAAGGCTTGATGGGGAGTATGTTTTTCATAGCTACTACTAATGTTCAAGTTGAAAGGACATCAAGAAAAAAAATCATCATCAAGAATGAAAATTTCAAGCTAAGATATTGAGTGGTCTCAGTTCACACCATGCCCAATGGTAGGATCACATGACTTGTCCCCCTCCAAGGTTCTGCCGTTCGAGACATTTCTTCAGGGTCTAAATATGAAAGCAGTAAAAGCAGTTGATTATGGTGGTAATGATGAATCAGGAGGATCCTTTTCTTCTGATACTGAGCTTGACTATAATAAAGAAAGTAGTACTATCCCAACAGTGATTCTGTCTGTACTCCAGCTTGCATCCTTTCCAGGTCTCTCCCTCCCCCTCCCACTTGCAAAATTGCCATCAGAATCAGCAGGTTTCAGATAATTCAGATAATTTATTTTCAGATAATAATATTTTTTCAGATAATAATATTTTCAGATATTCAGATAATCTCTGTTTCTGCCCCCCTTCCTCTCAGTCTTTCTTATCCCCTCTATCAGAAAGCATAAAACAATGGCTCTTTAGGTCAAAATCTTTTGTTTAAACCTCTGAAAGATGGGACTCAAAATGGATTGTAAGAAGGTCAGAGATCTAAGCTTCCAATTCTCTGTGAACATGAAAAGCCTGAATCCGCTCCAAGACTCTGAGCAGAAAGACACAGGGATGGGAAAAATTTACATGGAACTGCTGTTCCTGAATCTGTTTTAACATTTTCCCCTCTTCCCCACCTACAGCCTCCATACAGAGGCCACAGCAGCTTCCCTCTGCAACTCACAAAAATCAATAGTGAACGGGGAAATTTGTATTCTTCCTCTCCATGCTGCACTCCCTATTCTCTTCTTCTGTAGTGGCAGTGCAAAATACCCCACTGAGGTACCTGTCCTTAAAAACAGCTAAAGCTAGAGGGAAGTGGAGAGGGAAAGAAAAAAAAAATTCCTGAAGATAAAAGATAGGGGGAAAAATAAAAGATGGAATCATCCAACAGGGAACATATTTCACAGGCTTTAAAGGGTTCCAATCACAACTGTACCTGATTACCACGAAGTACATCACTCACTTTAGAACCAAATTTACCCACACAAACTTGGTGTTCTTTCCCTGTTTATTACTGTAAGTTATTGCTCTCTGAAATGCTGACTCGTGAAACTCAGCTTATGGAAAACATTCTCTATGTTAAGGCAGCAAATCCTCGCGCTATCTCTGCTGCTGCCATTTGTGTCTCCTACTGCAAGTGTCAGCTAGGACATAAAGCAAGGGATTTGGTACTCCTGGTTTCTTGTTCTTGCTTCTAACACTGATGATTTATGTGATATTGGGCACAATACTCTAAATTAGACTTCGCCTTTATCTACCCAGTTGTCTATAAAATGAGAATTGAGCACTCAGTACACTCAAAAACAAACATGAAGACATACTGGATTGCTTCCCTCAAAAAACATAAGATTTTTCTAAATTTTTTTTTCTTAATTTTAAGATTGTACAGGTTAGAAATTTATTTCTAGAAAAATGTGAAATGGAAACTCAGCTTCTCCTATAATCTCATTTCTAGCAGGTGAAGCTTTATGGGATGTCCAAATATCATCATGCAGGTGAAAAATATGTACAGAATCAGAGAGGGGGAGGAGGGAGAAATGGCAAATCTGAAAGCCCACCCTTGACAGAGGAGTTGTTGGGTCTCAACAGCTAATGTTGTCAAAAGTGCTTTGGAAGAATCTCAGGAGAAAGGTGTAAAAAAGTGTACAATGGTTGTTATTTGCTTTCTGAAAGCTAAATATCACATTTTAAAGGCCAGAATTGCACAAGTCCAGAAGGGTTTAGACACGAAGAGGGTGTCTTTTTCAGCCAAGCCCAGACAGACTAGAACTGGGAAGACTTACTATTTACATCTACTTTACAATTAAGTGACTGTACAAACATAATACTACAGCTTCCTTTAACTCAGTGCTAAAGCTCCTGGTCCCAATCCTGCATGGGCCTCCTGCACATACTTAACTTGGGTTTCATTGAGTTCAAAGGGATTACTCATGCATGTGATGTTGTTCATACGAGTGAGTGCTCACTGGATGCAGGGGGGGAAAAAGCAACCCTTTTCAAAGATTCAAAATATTCATCAGCCTTTATTATTAATTATCACTCTGATTTACTTTTCATTTAATACCATGCTGCATTTCTTCTTCATATTTTGGAAACGCACACAGAGATCAGCATCTGCTCTTGTGGATTTCAGCAGGAGCAAACCCAATAAACTATCATCAGAAAGACTTTTCTTGATTTTAATTCTAGATCAACAAAATCCAGGACGCCCTACAAATCATACCTAAGAGAGAACTTCTGAGTGACTTTTAGTCACCAGGGGTCTGGATTAGGTCTGGCTGGGAAATGGATTTTCCTATATACTCAGAAAAATAAAAAGAAAGATTGAAAAAAACAGCATTTTAATTAGATTCAGTCTATGGGAAACATCAATTTTTCATTGAAAATCAAAATAGTTTTTTGGCCAAAACTTGATTTTCTTTTCCACCTTCTCCTTTTAATTTATCAATGTTAAATCACTATTTTCAGGAAAATAAATCTTTTCATAAAAGCTAGCTAGATCAAATACTTAGTTACTCCCAAACACAGCTCTGATGATAGAACTTTTTTACTAATCTTTATTTGTATGAAACTTAGAAATAATTATTTGCTTCCTTTTTGAGGTCCTTTTCTCGCTCTTTTGAACTGATGACTTTTCTGGTAAGAAGTTGGAAAAATCAGACCTACCTCACTTATGTTGCATGGGTGCTTACCATTTTCTCAGGCGTGCCTTATTGCTCTGCAACAGATGATCTATGGTCTTACGCAGCTTAGGAATAGTAGAACACAGGTTTTTGGGGGGTAAGGGGTATTGTCTGTGATGGATATTACCAAATGACCCTTCCTTCAGAAATGTGGGAAAATGTCATTTGCAGTGACAAACTTGTCTGGTGCCATAGCTGGGCTGAGGACCCTATGGTCCTTTGTCAGAATTCAACACACTGGTGAGATGGGGCATCTTATAATCGGCAAGGAGTAGGTCTTCCCTGTGGACAAGCAGTTGGGGTTGCTACCTTTTTCCAGTGTGCAACCCAGACAGACACTCCCACACACACTTTATACAAACTCAGTTGGACAAATCATGTTTTCCACAGGAAACATCACCAAGTTTGTGCGCAGAAAACTTTCCCCTAGGAGAACTTTGCACTCTCCACTAACCATACAGGGAAAGGAGAGACCTCTAGCACCAGGCTATGCAAGCACTCCTTCCTCATCCTCCTTGAAAGATGAAGTGATCTGCCCAGTAAGTCAGTGGAAGCTCTTCCCACCCCAGTGCCTTCTCCACAGCTTTATGCTCTTCCCTCTGTTTTAGCTGATGCCCTCTCCACTCACAAGCCCAACTTCCAGAGCCCTCCTAGCCCCATCTGTCATCCCAGCTGAAAGAAACTCCACTCAGGCTGTCCAACTTGGGCCAGCCTGAGCAAGCAGAGCTCACACATGGTTAAATGCATTTGACATTTCACTGCAGGGCCTGCAGCAGAAATCCTTGCCTGCTGTAGCCGGAGCCCCGGATAGTAGCGAATCAAGGCTCGTGGCTCCAACGCTGTGTGTGCACACTCTGCTGTGAGTTAATATTATTGGCTCGCCCCTCAATCATGCCTTTTCCAGCTAGCTGCTCCTGTCAAAGCACATCTCATTAGGCCTGAAGGCTCAATGAAATGGAAATTCATGTTTAAATTTAAAAACAACATATTGACCCTGGGAGCCAGTGATGTCTACATTTTTAATAACTTACTGAGAATAAAAGGAGTGTATGTGTATGGAGGAAGGGGGAGGGCTGGGCAGCAGGAGAACGAGGGAATGTAGAAGTAGAGGGAGGATGAGTGGATAGGGTGAATAGCCGGCTAAGGGCTCTGGTCCTCTCCACTTCCCTCCAGCTCCATCCTCACTTTATTTGTCCCTCTTGCTGCATGAAAAAGAGCTCAGGCTTCACTTAAAGGGACCTCATAACCTCAACAGCAAAGCATGTCCATAATCTGATACTGAAATGAGGGCGGGAGAAGAGCACTGTCTAATGCAGCACAATCTAATACCCATCCACAGGCACGTGTGCACACACGTGTGAACCCCGGTGGTCCCCAAGCCCCGAGCATCCCAATGAGATGTGTTTTATTTGTACAGAGGAGTAGTGTGCTGCAGAGCATGAGTAAACTCAGAGCCTTTCGGAGGAGGACGTGAAGATAGCCACACTGCATGTGACTTGCTATGTGGCACCAACCCCAGCCCCCCACACCTCGCTCTGATGTCATTCCTAGTCAGAGAGCCATGTACAACTCCCTTCTCCTTCTGCCACACCGGTTAGGTAACGCGGGGGGAGGCAGAGACGGCATGTCTTTCCTGTGACTACAGGAGTGATGCTCGTTCTGCTGGGTATCAGTGTTCTCTGCTAGCACCCAGGGAGCTGGGGAAGGGGAGGTGAAGGTGGGAGGCCCTCTTATTGTGTGATCACTGTGGACCCCATGGAAGTGTTGTTTGAAAGAAAGCAATCTGACAGTGTCATCTTGGCTGGCATCCAGCTTGGGATGGGAAATCACACGCGGCACGTGTAAACCCGCTCTGCCTGCTGCATCTCCAGGCAGAGGTGGGTCACTGTGTTGCTGCACAGTAGCAAGAGTCTCCTGGTGCAAACTACATTACAGCATGAAGTGAAAGTCAAGACTATTCATTTTTGGGGGGAGCATGGAAAGACAAATTTGCAGCAAGCTTTGAGATCTTTGGATGGAATTGCTATAGATGAGCACACTATACCTGTCTAACAAGGGAGACCTGAAATCATTTTCAAAAGAGCTCAGCTGTTTCTCCCGTGCTCCCTTCATTTTCTCAGCACAATAATCCCAGAGTACTGAGCAGCCCTCTGGTGATGTCTCTCGTCTGGAGCTCAGCCCTAGTCATCTCTCTGGCTGAGGGACATGCTTGTCTGTGTACTAAGACCCTGAACAGAACAGGACTGCAGACTTCCTGACCTACATTCCTGTTCAAAGATGACCACTGCATTGGTTTGATTATTAAGCTTTAAACAGCAATTCCTCAGGTTTTCCTCATTTTAATCTGAGATCTCTTATGTTCTACAGTTTATTCCTCTGTTGTCTTGCAAATTTCTGTCGTCCTATCCTTTCTTCTAGACTGCAAACCATTAAACCTCAGTTCTGCACTGCCTTTCCTATCTTCCTTCTTTGCAGTCTTTGGCTACTTTGATAATTTTCCCAACATTTTTCATTCTGACATGATGGGTTTTGTTTTGTACTGTTGTCATTTTCCAGATATATTCAAAGACTATGTTCGAAGAGTTTAAGGCCAGATTTCTCTATCTCGCCTCCTTGGTATCACACACCACAGTTTCGACTCACTTACTGAACACCTTGCTCTTGGATAAAGCATCTTTTCTAGGAAGGGATCCAAATGTTGATTTGAAAACTTTAAGCAATGAAAAATGCACCAATTTGAAGTTATGACAAAGTTCAATTACACTCACTGATTACAAAAAAAGCATACTTTATTTATGATTTTTGTCTGACTGCCTTTCACAGGTGTTAGGTCTTGGTGTCACTTTCCCTGACAAGCTAGGGAAATTTCAAAAAGAAATCGTCTAAGTTATGACAGTCTTAAGCACTTTTCATCTTCTGTAAGCCTGCTCCATCTGCCTCACTTTCTCCTTTATGGCTCACTGAGGGATTCTCCATCCCTAACACCTTTTTCCCTACGTCCCAGATACCACCACAAACCCTCACTTGCTGTCCCGCGTCACGCACGTGCCCCGTTGAACTGTGGTTTACGTACGTAAGAACATACGGTGGCCTTTCAGGCTGGTGTGTAGAGGCTGTGAAACCTGCCTGCAGGGCAGATACCAGATACCTCGGAGCCTCTTCAGATAGGAGCCCGAGCATCTTACAAAAAGGCTACAGAAGACCATGGAGCTCCTTCTGTGCCCCACCCAAGACTGAGGCCTCGTGTAAGCAGAAAGAGAGGGAGGGGGCAGAAAATCTGCCAGGGTCACATGCGAATGCTATTAAATAGCCTTTGGGCTTCTATTTTATTTATTTATTAAGCCAGATGAGGAGTGCAGAAAGGGATGGAGGTACTTTGTTTCTCAATTTGTGTCTATTATCTATTGACATTTGACATAATGTCTCCACAGTTCCCCTTAATATTCTACTGTATATAGAATGTGACTAGCTCCACCATCTAATGTGACAGCTTAGGAAGATTAAAAAGAAAAGCTAAACTAGCAGTAGTTGGAGATGAAGAAAAGTAGCACATTTATGAATAATTTCAGCTGAATTCTAACAACATTGCATTCCCTGGACAGGACACATTTATTATCTTATTCACCATGACTACTGCAACATTAGTGATTTGTTACTGAATCAATTATTAATTCATATGAGTGAATAAGAATCTGCCACTTAACTCTTCAGCTGTCCGTGCCCGTTATATACTGATTGCGATTTTTAATTCTGTTTTCTCTCCCCTTCAATCATCCTCCTTATCTTTACCCTCTCTGCACACCCATAGTGAAACAAAATGATGCTTTCCATTGCAGAAATCCATTTTGTCAAAGTCACTTGTTTACCTTTTAATTGTGAGTCTCTCCCCTGCAAATCTCCTCCTTTGACACACCAACTTTGTACACAAGTGGCCAAGGAGGCAATCTCAGAAACTGTTTGGGTAAGATTTGATCTGTGAAAGAAACCGGTTAAAAAGATCAAATGTCAAATGAAAACATCTTCCCTCAAAACCTTCTTAGGTTCCCACTATTGAAGTTGCAGGAGCAAGACTTTCAAATGGTTTGAGGTGTTTGGTCACTAGGATATAAAACATGCTACAACAGAACATGCACATGGCAGGTTTTATTCTCCAATACTGAGATATAGGTACAGATGAGCTCGTTAAATCAATCAGGGCCATCAACCAAAACAGAAGCAAAGCCATACAAGTAATACCCAAACCACCAGATCTCATGCTTGCAGCTAATACACCTCTGTCAGCTAGTTAGAGAACCAGGCAACAAATTTGAAAAGCAGGATTGTAATCAAGACTCTGTCTCTGATTTACTGCCATGGGCAGTGATGGTCGCATCTGAGTTATGTCACCCCACTGCCTTTGAAAAAAAAAAAAAAAGGGAGAAAAGGAAACATACTAAAATCTTCACAATATCCATTACAAGCAATTGAAATGACAGACATTATTTATTCCTTGTCATGTGCAAAGCACAGCCTACTTATCAATGGTCATTAGGCAGAAGATAAAAACAATCATTTTAACAGTAACTATTGTCAAAGAAATATATTGTGATTAAGCTTTAAGCTGTGCTTAAACCCTGTGTGTACGGTGACAGAAGTATGCAAGCTACATAGCTCCAGGACTAGCTGTTATCTGAATTTCTCCTATAGTCCACTGGAGCAAGCTACAGTTTGTAAGCAGCTCATCTCTGCCTGATGGAGGCAAGGTCCACCTGCATTCCTGGTCTTCCAGATCAGATTGTGTAGATCAGGGTGACAATCAGCCAGTCCTTAGTGTTGAGGAAAGCAATGGCTTTTGAGGAAAGCAAGTATGTGTGAGTGATACAAATATAGCCACCCTAAGAAAACGGAAAGGTTGCTGCATCCCAAGAGTGTTTTTCTTGGATCTCCCAGAAGCTGGAGCCTGTTTATCCTCATCACTCAACAGCACAATCTGCAGATAGTGCTATAAATGTTGTGCATATAAATGGCCAAGCACCCTGGGGCCCATACCAACATGCTTGCTGAAACTTGCTGGTTTTGTTTGACAAGAAAGTGGATTTCACCTCCCAAACCTTTGGAAAGGATGAAGGGTTTTATTTTTTTCTTTATTCTGCCCTTCTCAGTCTCCCCAAAAAATGTTTCAGCGGGAGTGAGTAAGTTTCAAGACAAGGAAAAATTATTTGGTATAAAAACCAAGCCAAGGTCTCTCACAGGGATTGGGCATGTTTACTAGAACTTGGTTTTCAGAAGGTAGTTTCCATATCACACTTCTGAAGCACATCAACATAAGGTCATCCTCCACCAGTGATGACTGAAAATGGAGGGCCTTCCAATATTTATCACAGACGGACTCAGTCTCTCATGCATCCTTCATATTAGTAGAATTACTTGATAATATAGATCAGTATAAAGCTAGAAAGACAACACTGAAATCAACAGAGATCTTCCCATTGACTTTACTGCTACCACAAATGAAGCTTTCAGGGCACATGACTCACATCCTTACTACCAAACAGCATTTCTCTCACAGTACAGTGTACATCAAGGGTAAATATGAAGCCTTACCAGCCAGGTTTGCAAGGGTATTGCTTAAATGAAAAATTTCCTTAAATTATGCTTTGTAGTTCTTTAATGAGAGACCAGAGAAACAAGATAACATTTTTAGGGAGGTGATTCTACATCACGCTTACTCATAGCTGGTAGCTGCTGGTGTCACGTTGCTCCTTTGAGTACTATCACCTGATATAATGATTTCTACTGCCATGAAAAGACTAAAGGCATCTAACTTATGAACAAAATTCCTCTTCCCCCATCCTCTTTCCAACTTCACTGCCCAAGCTGGGAGCACTACAAGAACTAAAGTAAATACCGTAAATGATGACAGGTCAATTAGAGGGTTGAAATCATATCCAATTTCATAATCTGAAGCGTTATAAAAGTAACACAGAAAGGATTTGTCTACACACACAAGAGTAAATATTTGATTTTCATCTTGACATTGTCCTTTCAAGGAAAGTCAGAGAGGGGAACAGACAGAAATTATAAAGAGGATACTAATGTATTGAAAAGCAAATGGTTTATGGTTAACAGTTAAGTAGCATAGGAAGATGCCACCAAGCACTGTAGTTGTTGGAGAAAGGGACCAATCATGACAGTATGACCCATTCTGTCTACTAGGAGGGGTTAAAAAGGGTGTTAATTAATTACTCTGTGTGTCATCAATCTTCTCATGCAGTCACCACCAACGCCCTTCATTTCTGCCCCACATATCCTGCAGTCACACAAGGTGCTACACTGATTAACATTCACATGAAAACACAAATACACGTTGCACTGCCTGCTTCGCTCAGAGAAAGAGGTATTTACTGCAGTTACATGAGGAAGTCAACAGTAAAAGAAACAATGTTCAGCCTCTACAGTCCTATTGCAGACAAAACTGATCAAGATCTGCCTGCTTATTTTGTGAATTTTTTGTTGAAGTTTTGTCTCATGCTTGGTCTCCCCACACCTGCCTCAATATTCTCCAATATTCCAGTTCTCTCTCATTTTGACAAGGAAAAGGAGATATAAGTCTTGAAAGTCATCTGCAAGCTTTAGTCCATGCTTCAAAAACTGAAATTCACCTCTCAGTTTTCCACGATTCTCATTGTAATTAAAGTGGTTGTGAAAGACAGGTAAGGTCTCTGCATCAGCTGAGCTGGCTTGACGTGGACCTCAGGAAAGCAAAGTTACTCATGGAAAGCGTTTGTTTATAAATGCCTTAAAGGACAAAAATGAAAAAAAAAATCCTCTTATCATTTAAGCTTGCCCATAAATCTCAGTAAGACTGCAAAGTTGCAGCTTGCTTGGTATATTTTATAGACAGAGATCTTGCTGACTTGGCTGACACTAGCTAGGAGGCGGGGAAGGCAGGAAAGTTGAGATTTGGGGTGGGTAAACATTCCCATCCATCAAGTGATTGGAATTGCAACTAAAGCTGTGAAAGCCATATCAAATTAATGTTGCCAGGGCAGGAATGATGTGAAAATCATCTGTCTTTAATGCAAGTGACATTAGGGACAGGGAATACACACATGGGGCCAGGGCAGTTCTGGCCCCTCTGTACATTCAGTCCAGGGTGCAGGAAAAAAGTCTCCCATGCAGATCCATGCCGTTTCTACTACTGGACCATCCTTCAACTCTTTGCACTTGGTGGGGAGCGGGGAGGGGAGGGTAAAGGACAGGGTCCAACAACCAACCCTGCCGTTTCCCTTCAACCTCACTTCTCTTTTGTACAGAGCACGATGCCCCAATTGTGCTGAACCACAGTGTGTGGAAAAAAACCTTACAGGGACCTTTGTCCTCCAGAGTCTCTAGTCAAAGGAAAGAGCTGAGACTGAACAGATTGATTCATTTAGAACCTTTGTATCTTAATCCATGGAGCAAGGTTTTCAACTGGCTGTGGGGGGACAGGGAAATGTGGCCATGCATGTGCTCCCTGGGGTACAGGAATGTGGGTGGAGGGCAGAGAGGGAGGCGAGGAGCTGAGCTGTGATCAGTCACAGAGCTCCCACCCATCCCAAGAGGAGCCGACCAGGCATTACTGCACGCCAGCCTTCAGGAATGCAAAGTAGATTTTGCGTGTAGGTTATTTCAGGATGATAATGATAATTAAAAAGAACCTTAAAACACACTCAGACACCAAATGATAAGGGGAAGTGGAGACTGTGGGTAAAAAGGGAATAGGTCCAACTCCTCCCTAGAGGGGCAGAGGATGCACAGGAAACAAATTAGCTTTAAAAAAACACATACAAGGAAAATCTACGGAAAGGAAAAGGCTAGGGGAAAAAAAAAACACCACCAAAACAAACAGAGAGGGACAGCATAGATTTGGGATGAGAGAGCAAACAGACAAAGAAAACTGGCTGAATAATAGCCTGGCTTGCATGGCTTGGGTAGCACCTCAGTGTATCTAGGAGACACCTGCTTTCCACTCTTAGTCCCTTCACATCTGTGTGGCCTTGCCAGGGTGGGGACCAGGTTGGACCCTGGCATTGAAACAGAAGTCCACTGGGGTGTGGCAATGTGAAGTGACCTCCAGTCCCATGCAGAACAGGATGTGCTTCAACCCCCTCCTCACCCACACCCTGACTTAAAATGTCTCCACCTACTAAAGTGTCATTGCTTCCCCTCACTGCTTACAGCTTGGTTCTGCAGAAAAAGAACCTAGAGACGATGATTTATAAAGTACTTGGAAATCAGAAGCCAGATGAGGAAACAGCAAAATTTTGTTTATATGTGTGACACCTATACATGCACATAAACCCATCCATATACCTACAAATCTGTTCCCCGCCACCCCTTGTTTTATAAAAGGTTTGCTTCTACTTTAAGGACACAGCTCAGGAAGGGCAGCTGTTGAATCACATTTCTCCATAGAACACGCAGCTCCATAGAGCTGCTCCATAGAGCACGCAGCTCATGTTATCATGAAAATCCCTGTGGGCTGAAGCTGGGAAGAAAAAAGAGACTCCTGACCTGCAGTTGTTAAAAAAGGCTTTTTGCAGATGAGTGGTAATGTGAAGCGCTATCGTACAGAGGATAAAAAAATAAGAGTGGGAACTCAAATTGCATGTACTTTTAGCACCTTGAAAACCAAAATAAAACAAAAAACTCAGCACAGCCTGTAATCACTCTCAGAAAGTAGTATTGGCACAGGCCTGTGGTGTGCTGAGAGCCATGCCTACTCCTTAGATAACCTGACAGCAATACCATGGTTAGAAGTTGTATATCACTGCTCAGACCCAGACTGATCTCTACCACACTGGGCACATGCAGTGTGGTGGTCAGGTCCAAGGCAAGGTGGTGAAAGAGACAAGTTTTTGTAAGACAGAGAAGGAACTAGACCTGGTTCCTCCGGAACTCCAAGTGCAACCAGCAGAGACACAAGAGCCTCAAGCCTTGAAAGGTCCATGTGGGTCACTGCGATGGTTTTGAAGCAGCTGAGCTCATGGGTTAAACAAGTGACATCAAGATTTAGCAGCAGCTGGGCAGTATGTTTGAAGTTCCCAGGTCTAGATGCTGACATCCACACCCTGTAGCAGTGCTTTCTCTGCCTCCTATCCCTAGATATAAAACAACAGCCTCTTTCGTCCTTCTCATTCATCTTCTCTACCAGAAGCTAGGGTTTGTGTAATATCTACAGGCAGATCCTGTTCACTCAAGATCCTGACAGGAAACTCTGTAAATGATGAAATATAAGTGACACTTTCCATAAAAGAGGAAACCAGTTCAGTGTTACTGTAATCATCAGAAATTAAGTCAAACATTAGCAACTACGTCTACAGTTGTGGGGTGGAAACAGAACCACTGCTTACGTCAGGTAGACTGTGCCTCTGAAGTCATATCAACTCTTTCTTGACAACTTGGGGAAGAGAGGTGACTGTCACCCATGGTTTTCAAAAAGAAATCAAGACCCCTGTGAGCCCAGACAGCTACTGAGAGTCTGATCTGAATTTACTGCTGCAGACAGAGGGGGAAGTAAATGGTGTTTTATGAACTCCATCATTTATTGACTCACGAACATTGTTAGCTTTTGGGGAGGCTGGTGATGCTTTTAAAACCCATTTTTCTTCACACTGTAAAGGGAGTTCCATTTGTTTGGCTGGCTGCACTGGTCTAATGTAGCCAGCATCACCACTTCATGTGGCTAAGCTTGCTCCTTCTCACTTGTCCGGGTACGGAAAATGGTCCTTTTCACAGCTGTTTTACTTGAAGCCTTCTGACGTCACCTACAAGACATGTCCTGGAAACCCCATGCTTCTGCTTGTTTATGAGAAAACTCTTTTACATTGAGCAATAGTAACTGGGAACACCCAGAACTCTGGGAGCCTCCAGAAACTACTCTGTCTCTCAAGACTGTCCTGCTAGGCACGGCCACAGAGAGCTGCAGCATGCATCCACTTAAGTTCTTCCTATGTCAAACACTGGTCTAGAAGAGTGACTCCAGGTTTAAAATCCTCATATGACCTCAGGCAAACTGACTCACACAGCAATCACCTTCCCTAACTGCAACCAGCTAGCAGTTAGGCTCTACTCTAAGGCAGTCATCTAGCTGTTTCCAGAAGTTAATACAGACAGCCACCTCAAGAGATGTTTTTTGCCACTTCTGGATAGTATGGACCACACTCCAAGTGTTTCTCCCCATACAAAACAGAGCAGTCTAGATGACTAACTTAGACTAGATAACATCCCAGCTTTTAGGGTATTAGAGCTCAAGAAGGTGAATCCTGCACCTCTAGTATCTGTACCTCACTTCTCCACTCAGAGAGAACTTCTTATTCCCACACTCTTGCTTCAGTTCAGTTAACATAGTGAAAATATAGCCCTGAAACTGAGATTCTTAGAAGTTAGGAAATAAAGGTGAATAAGTGTCTATGGCAGACACAAGAAATTACTGCTAAAATTAAGGAAAGAATAGGATGAAAACACCCCAAACACCTTGTAAAGCTGGCTGGGACAACTAGGAGTAATGCGAAGGGTGACTTAATACAGAGTCTTTGGCCACCACAGCCAGTTCCCTCCTCCAACTCCTCAACGACTACATGAGGCAGAGGGAAAATGGGGCAAAGATCTTGGGCTCACCTTCATTGCTGTCATAACTTTACCTGAACAAGGGTCACTGACTATCCACACTCAAACCTCTAGGGACAAATCTTGCCCTCATTTCCATTGGGCCACTGATCTCTGACCAGTGCATCTTGCATGGCTCTGATCACGCGGCACAGCCTGGGCTCACCATGGCCCAAATGCAAGGCCAAAAGAATTGTTCTTTGCATGATGGCCTCAAGGTACAAACAAATATTGTTGTAAGTTTTGAACTAACAAATCCTGATTTCTGGTACCTGAGTATTTAATCATTGTATTTCTTGATGTCTATCACAGATAAAGCAACAAACAAAACTCCAGTATTTTGACAATGTAAAAAATTGTTTTCCTATATGTCTGAAACAATGAGGTCAAGCCTGGGCTTGGTTTTTCTGCAGGAAGCTAGTCCTTTTCTCAAACCAAGATGAAACGTGTAGGAATTAAGCATCTTTAATCGAATAAAGCAAGTGCTGTCAAATTCATTTCAAACCCAGCAGCAAGTTCAAAAGCTATTGCACGGGAAGAGGAGGTGGGAAGAGATGGAAGGAGAAGAGAGGCAACGAGTGAGATAAGGAACGCTGGAAAATGAGCTGTTTATTAAAGAGCATTTCTGCACAACTGCTAGGTTACCCCAGATAGACCCAGGGCTGGAAGAATCACTGGAAGATGAAAACCTCAGTAAGAAGAGGAAGTACAGTCTCAAAGCCCCCAGGAAAGCCTTGTTCCTCCCATATATGCCATGACTCTGAGGAAGGTGTGGGAGCAATCTTGCCAGCTCAGTGCTGAGGGACACATGCTCAGCTCTTCACGTCCACTCCCACTTAAGCTGCCACAGAATAACCTTGTGCTCCCTGCTGTGCCACTGTGCAAGGGCTGGCAGGGGAAGGGGCTCAGGGATAATGAATGAAGCTCTATATTAGCCACAGAAGCACAGGACAGTCAAACGAAAGGGTAAAAGTATGGTCATGAAAGACAAGCAGTCACTCCGACTGTGTGCTGGAGGTAATTACTGCTATATAAATAAACCAGAGGAAAAAAAAATCTTTTAAAAATCTAATTACCATGCAGCACTGTGGGTTTCAACCTTGGTCAAGTACAGGCAGACCTGATTTATGCTCCATCATAAAATCCTAAGCACGAGGCTGGTCTCTCTCTCTCTTTACAATATGAGTCAGGGAATCAGCACAGGACACTTCTCAGAGAGGAACTGCCTGATAGATAGATGTGCCCACATCTGGGTGGGTCAGCATCTCCAACAAGCCCAGGAATACAGGAGTACACCACCTGCACATATATTTATCACAGTTCTCCCTCTGCAAGAAATGGCAACATCTGTTCTGGGGAAAAAAAAAAAAAAAAAAGAAAGGTGTTCCCAAACCTCTGTTTCACTGGACTTTTAGTATTTCTCATGACCCTTAGTAAACATATTTCCCTTTTGTACAGAGCTGTCTTCCTTCTTTCAAGCATGTCATGAACGCATTTCTATGAAACTCTTGTAATTCTGTAGGAAAGGGAAACTGAGGTAGAGGCTTAATTTATCACTGAGAGTTTTGGCTCCTCCTCCTCAAGCAAGAGTTTTGTGCTCTGGTTTTCTGAAAACCTTAATGTGAGTGTTTTACCTATCATACACACAAATAATGAACCAAACTCACATCTTTATTTTCTGTGCTTTTGCTTGTTGCAAGACAGATTTCAACCAAAAAGAACAGAGGGTGAGTAAAATGCAGCAGCTAACTTTAAATGTATCATAATGTTGAACTTGCAAAATTGAGGCACATTCAACAGCAAAGCAAAGTAAATCCTAAGCACATCTGATTCTCCTCATGTGGAACTGAGTGCTACACTGCAGCTTCTTAACTGCAGAATCACTTTTGACAACAATCAAGTTCAGACTGGATTTGCAGCTCCGTGTTCAGAGCCGTTGATATAAATGGACAGAAAGCAGATTTCCCATCATGAGTGAACACGAGACTTTTTTTTTCCTCGTCCCAAATTGAGAGAGAGAAATCAGAATCTCTTAAGTCAATAATTTGTATGTCAGTAGACATGCACACACACACATCCCTTTAATGATAAATACGTTAGGTCAGTGAAATCTCTCATATAAATTTCAAAATGTGAAATTGTGTGAAAAAAACTACAACTTTACTCACTTAACAGATTTTAAACCTCAATGTTGTTTAAAATCTGAACACCAACATTTTTCTTAAAACCATATCAAAACAATAAGCTTCAATAGTTTCTAAACATAAACGGAGATCTGAAAGTGGTGGGACACCCTAGGGAAAAAAATAGCTTATTGTGTCATCTAATCGTTTCCAGCACTTTTGGAAAACAAACATTGAAACCAAAATAACTATTAAACAGTAACAAAAGTTAGGAAAAAAATACCATCAGAGTTCAAAAATAAGATAATTTCCTTATCATCGTTAATGAGATTTATTACCCAGCATCTGTTACCCTACCTTTAAAAAGTCAAAGCCCACTTTTAATAATTGCTTCTTGCTTTTATACAATATCTGGCACTCGCACAGCTTCCTTGATTAAACCTCAAAGCAGGTAAGCACTGTGATTCAGAGGAAGGGGGATTCAGAGGTAAAACAAATTGCTCATACTTTCAGAGAAATCAGTGCCAGAGAAAAGAACCAGAGGTCCAAGCTCACATCCTGTATAATAAACCACCCTGCAGCTAAAGTCTTGGCGACTATTCCCCACCATTAGAGCATTATTCCCCACCATTAGTGTACATTTTGCAACCTTGATGGCAGCAAAACCTCTGTAGCTGGAGTAGTTACACACAAACATAAATAGCTTCATCAGAAGAGACCCTGTCTGTTTAAACAGACACAGTAAAGCAGGTGGGTGCTGCTGTTCACAAGGCTGGTCGTGAATAATACCATCAACAACAACAAAAAAAGAGGTGCAAATGGGTTGCAAACATCTTTGGACCTGAAGGTTCACAACCCGCAGAGGAATAGAATTCTTGAAGAGCCCGAGTGAATTAATACACAGTTTTACCAAGGGCTGTGATGTGGTAGCAGCACTGGGATGGGAGAGCCGTGGGTGAATGAGATGCTCCACCTGAGCTCATGTTAAAGATGTTATGGGAGAGTGTGTGGGCTGGGGAAATAACTCACCCCATCTCGTACCCACTTCTGACAATCTTTTTTTTTGCTTGTTTTTAAATTAAGATCTCACCCTCTTTAGATTAATTTCATGTTGGACAAAGCAAGCAAAAATATTTGAGGCTGAAATTTTACTAGCTGTGAAAATCTCAGCTGTAACAGATAGCATTCCTGTAACAGCAATTCTTGAAGCGTGTTTATCAAAAGCATGACCCATGCCTCTCAATTTTATCCTACCTTCCTGCAACCCTTTCAATCAGGGAAAATGTAAGCAGAGAGTTCAAACTGGCTTTAGATTCACTTACATTATATTTAAAAGTAAAAAGAAAAGGACAAATACTAAAATGTTTCCACAAAAATAAAAAGATAGAGAGAGCTCTAAAAGCAACTGGAATAGCTCTTGGGAACAGCTCTTGTCTCTTGAATAAATACTTTGCAGTTTACAGCTTTCTATAAAAAAAAATATATTTTCTTTTCTCTATCTTTCTTCAAGCTACATACAAGCTTTATGTTGTAAAACAACAAGGAGTTTGATAAGCCCAAGAATGGGCTACCTGTATGTGTGTCTGAATATGTGCATTTTTGGACTGGGTTAAAGAAAAATGAATGTACGGCATGTGCCACGCACTGTCCTTGCTCTAAATACTTTGGTATGTGCCCGTAACTCTAGGAGTACACGAGAGGCACAACTTGGAGCTTCATAGATGAAAGACACCAGTGGAAGGCAGAACTGCAGGGACATCAAGAGAAACTCAGGTCTTTCTCATCACACTGAAGTACCTACTTTTTCTTTCTCTGTCCTCCGCGCTCACCTTCCTCTTCCTTCCCCATTTGGCTGTGGTCTCCACACTCATAGGTATCTCCAGTATTTACAGCATTCACAGTTTACTGAACTTTTCACAGGTGATCCTTCTTGCTTTTGAATAGGGAATTCATTTAAAAAAAAGAAAAATTATTCATGCGAGCACTGCAGGAAGGGTTATTATTGCTTTAAAAAAAAAATTCTACAGAAGCTCATTTTGAGGAAGACAGGCAGTTGTCAACACAGAACAGAATAGCCCAGTGGTCACACACAACTAACACACTCTCTTATCGGGTGATCTCTCTCTATAGACTAGCAAAAAAATAATTTTGTTTACTCCTTTCCAATTCAGCTGTCCTCAGGCAACCTTCCCCCAACTTGTCACAGTGTAAGAATCACCAAGTAAAGAATGTGCAGTGTGAAATTTGGAAAAACTCAAAAACACGTCAGAAACTTTGATTTGTTCTTTTAAAGAAAGAGGTTGTGCCACACTTATAAACGTCCTTTAGGTTCCTGAAGTGCCCAAATGATACAGTAAAAGACCAAACATTTTACTCACAGAATCACAGAATCATTAAGTCTGGAAAGACCTCTAGGATCATCAAGTCCAACTGTCAACCCACCACTGTGTCCCCTAAACCATGTCCTGAAGCGCCACATCTACATGTTCTTTGAACACTCCCAGAGATGGCGACTCCACCACCTCCCTGGGCAGCCTGTTCCAATGCTTGACTGCTCTCTCAGCAAAGAAATTTTTCCTAATATCCAATCTAAACTTCCCCTGGCGCAACTTGAGGCCATTTCCTCTCATCCTATCACTTGTTACTTGGGAGAAGAGACCAACACCCCCCTCACCACAACCCCCTTTCAGGTAGTTGTAGAGAGTGATAAGGTCTCCTCTCAGCCTCCACTTTCTTCTCCACACTGAACAACCCCAGTTCCCTCAGCCGCTCCCCATAAGACTTGTGCTCCAGACCCCTCACCAGCTTCGTTGCCCTTCTCTGGACACGCTCCAGCACCTCAACGTCCTTCTTGTAGTGAGGGGCCCAAAACTGAACACAGGATTCGAGGTGCGGCCTCACCAGTGCCAAGTACAGGGGCACAATCACTTCCCTGCTCCTGCTGGCCACGCTATTCCTGGTACAGGCCAGGATGCTGTTGGCCACCCTGGCCACCTGGGCACACTGCCGGCTCAGTGTTTAACTCCAGGTTTACTATCTAGAGTAAGTGACAAGATGTTGAAGTCTTGCAGGCAGAATATCCATGTGAACAGTAAGTGTTGCTCAGTAAGAGACAATGTCTAAAAAGAGATGTACAGGGACCTTACCCAGGGTGAACAAGACGATACATTTAATATCTAGACTATTACTGTTATCTTGTTATGTCATATAACTTATCCTGTAATGCATTTTTCCCATCCTGGAAACAGGGCTAATATATTTATTTTTGGTTTAATCTCACAGTAAGGTTATATGGACACAATCCACTAGAATTCGTTTGGAATTGTGATTGAATTTCTCAAAAAAACAGCCTTTATTCTGATTCTTAAATATCTTTAAATGTATTGAACTTTATAAAGACTAGCATTCTTGTTTCTTTTATCACCACAATAATGTATATTTTTTAAATTGAAATTTATATAGTACTTCCTGTGTATGTCTCCAATATTGCACAGAATTAATAAAAGAAGTTCTGAATTGCAAAACAGAGAAATAAATTAGAAATAAAGGCATAACTGAAAATGTAAAAGCACAGAATTAGGCAATAAGAACGTTACTTTGAGAGCAGGAGAAAAAGTGAGTCCAAATCTCGGATGGAAACATGACCACTGAGCCACAAAGAAAAATCCAAATTTATCAAACCATAAAATGAATATATGTATTCCAGCTTTTACAGCCTGCAATAAGTGTCAGGACAAAATGTGCACTACTAAGTTTGCCATCTTTCCCTAACAAAGGGTATGAGGAACGTTTAAGAACTGGCTCACTTGTACAGTAGCGGAGGAGGGCACTGAGCTACATAGCTGACTTCATGAGAGAGCTATACTTATATTGTTACTGGGACGCAGCAGAACCAGGTAATTTAACAGCAGTGTCTTGGGGGGCTAAAGCCTTCATTGCTCCATAACACAGTTTGAAAGAACCTTGATGTGAAAACCAGTAGAGCTTAGCTACATAACACAGGATTTCAATTTGACCCTAAGTTTCTGTCCCCTTTCTGGCAAGGGACCTCCAACCCCTCTGATGGCATCCTGGTGTTGCATCAGCAACACACCCAGCTCATCATGAGAGATTTACAGCTGTGTCAGACTAAAGGAGGCTGGGCGAGGGCAGCCACACAGCAGAATATTTATCGTGCATCACTTAGGGGATGCAGAATATTGCTTGGACACTTTAATAGATGCATCAGTGTTAACTGATTTGCTCTGAGGCACCATATGCTAATCAAATGGGGTGCGATGCATAATGTCACATTAATGTTGCAATAAAGGAAATCTCGATGTATTCAGTAATGTCTTTATGATTACCTTTAATTTTAGATAGCTAGTGAAGGAATGTGTGTTCAATACCTGGATCTGCTGTCTAATTACCTAGGATATAACAAGAACCCAATGTACAATAAAAGGCCAGGATTTTTATTGGAGATCACTGGTGACAACATAAACGATAAATAAGTCTTACAATCTGTACAAGCCTGAAACACCACCGTCTGATCGGCATGTGAGATTGTTTTAGGCATATTTTGATTTCTTTTCATCTTTAGTCACCAACCTGGAAAAAGGAAATATGTAGACAAAGAGTGATATAGCTTCAAAGCTGCTCCCAGGAGGATTAAATACACAGGTTCAACAGATGTTTTATATTTACTTCTACAAATAAACTTACTCACACTTCCGTCATTCAATTCAAGCCACCCCTTATGCCTATGGCAGCTGTTCAGGTAAAGTCACCTTAAGCATGCTCATCTCTTTCACAAATGCTCTTACTACTTCCCTTCTTAATGCACACACACAAATACACCTACTACTTGGAATTAGCTTCTGAGTGTTCGAAGGAATACACAGAAAAATCTCTTATTAACCAGCATGTGGGTTTCAGTTTTTTTATGTAACTTGCCTAATCCTCTATGTATTTTGTATAGGAAAATGGTAACTATTTCTCTCTTATAACTAGGGAAACTGAGGCACAAAACCATAACATGATTTGTGTGACAGCACTTTGGGGGTGAGATTACTTGCCAGGTCTTGCAACTTCTAACTCAGCATTTGGGCAAATAAGTGCTTGGGGTGGTGTTCCTCACATCAAATAGCATGAGCTAGAAGAAAATTTTGGTTGTGTTTTGTCAGGTAAGAGAGGGATTTAGGAGTCTTGTATGAAAGAGGAATCGATTTAAAGTGATGTCCCTGTTATCGAGATTCTCACCCAAAATCTTGTGCTTTTGCACATATACACAAATCACCCTTTTGCCCTTCTTTTGTAGTGGAAGCTGTTAAACCAGAAGCCCAGAGGAAAGGTTTTGCAGCTGAGGTGCTGAAATTGATAACAAAACACAACTGAAAATTTATGCAGGGACCTTCCCAGACAGACCTGCTCGATGGTGATGTCTGAGCCCTTTCACACAGGCTCCAAGGTGGCTTATCCCCAAATATATTCAACAGGTGTACATGGACAGAGTTGTTTCACGTTGGTATTGATGAAACTAAGATCAGGATCTGGCCATGATGACTGAAACAGGGAGGAAGGATGGGAAAGAGTGATTTCTGGATCTCTGAGTTAACTACAATCTGCTACGCTACTATGAATCAGAGAAAAGACTCTGCAGGTCAGTGGAGTCACACCAGGGTAGAAGTAGTATAAAACTAGATGAAAACCAGGCCCAGGAATTAGAGCAGCAATGCTGCCTGGGACCTAAGAGACAGCCAGAAACCCTTTGATAGAGTAAAATCCTGATACGCTGCAAGAAACAACTTGCAAGTGAGTTCCCTGTCGGCATCATTAATGCATTCCCCAAAGCAGAAATCAGAAGGCTCTTTCCAGAGGAGCAAAGCTGTAGAAAGAGGCTCCCTGTTTAATGACACCAGTGAATGTTTTGCCTGATGTAGAGACAGAGAAATTGTCTCCTCCTGAGTTGGTATCAACACAGGCTGGGACTGGCCTGAAATTCAGGGCCAGAATGGGTACAAGGCAGAGCAAGAAGGGGAAAGGAGGAGTCACTTAAATAGTGGGGTAACTAGAGAGGAGTTTTACAACTTATGATCTCTTCTAACCCTTCAGCTTTCTGGAACATGGGACTCATTTGCATTATAAACTATTCTTCTGCCTTCTGGATTTATGGAAAATGAGGAAGAGGTGCTCAGGATCAAGCAGAACAAAATCAAACAGCCCTGGGGATGGTCTTGGCCTCAGACAAGAAAGATATTCGAACCTAAAGAGTCAAGATTTCAACTGTTACAAGATTTTAACTGTTACAAGATTTTAAGTCTGGACTTTGGTTCCAGCCCAACTCAAAAAGCATAATGCTGTTACTAGGTACAGAAGATTTCCTCTTCCCTCTTCTTTTTGTCAAAATTCAGGTCTCACATCAGTGATGTTGTTTCTAAAGCTAGTAAACAGAGCTGTGAAGAATCCCAAAAGATTAGCTGATCCAAAAGGAAATATTAACATCCAATCATTCATAGATGCTTGTCTAATATATCTTCACAACCTGTATGAACTGAGACAGCACACCAACCCTAAACAAAACCCTCATGCTTAGCATCTTTGCTGGCCCATTCCACATCATGATAGCTTTCTGCAGCTCTTTTTCTATATATTGAAACTTACTGTTCCCAGGGTAACTTCAGACTGTCCAAACACAGAAGTTAACCAACTCCATAGAAACACAACTGCCTGACTTCTATGTTACAGAGGCCAACAGTCTACTTCTCTGTCATCCTTATTTTTTTCTAGTCCTTACCTCTACCCTTATATTTAATGATTCCATTTTACCTCATCTGACCAATGTAACTTGTACAATTTCTGTTATCTGTGTTTATATGAAGTCTGATTTACATGAGGATGCCCTGATTCTTGACCTCTGTGCACTGCCTTAGTGCTGGATACCAAGATAGTGGTTTTATCATCTAATTCAGATGGATGTTGAAGAAGGCATTTGTCACTCTGGTACACCTGGACTTCTCAACATTAACACTGGCCAGTGGGTGATCAAGAAATAACCTGGAGGTGATCAACATCAAAAGGAGGCAGTAGAAAGGAAAGACCCTGGAAGAAACTAGGAAAAAAAAAAACAACCACCACACAAGGAAAAGGGATTATAAAAATATTTAGTCTTATAACTAGTTTAAATTTCTCCCCCAGTACAGCATTGAAAAACACTGACTCATATAGATACTGCAGTTTCTGTTTATCCTACAAATATTGCTGCATCGGAGTCAAAAATTAAATATATCACTTTAGCCCAACTCCAGCTGAAACTTAAGCTGAACCTGAATATTTCTGGGTTTGTCTAACCTGTATTTCTAATGCTGTTTATTCTAAGTCAGCAAGCCCTAGTTTCCACAAGGAATGCTTGAACTGAAGTCCTAATCCATATGAAAGACAGCAAGAACACATAAGTGTGGGAATGGTAAATCTAAAGCCTTTTATATTATTTTTTCATTGCCTGATAGTTCTATAGCTCTAAGAATTGTGGTTTCCAAAGAAGGTAGCAGAGCATTGCCAGCAGCATACCTAATTAATTCCTCCTCGCTTGTTCCATGTGGCTTCCTCACTCCCCCCACCCAACTGACCTATTGCTTCTCTTCCAGATCATTCAATTAATGACCATGAAACTAAGGAAGAAGTGAATTATTTAATTTCAGAAAGTATCAAAGCCTACATGAGCCCAGAACTGACTAGGCCAGAAGGATCAGTCCATGCCCTTGGGATTGTTTTTCTGGGCTCCTCTGTGCCTTCTCATCAAAATCAATGGAAATTTAGCCTGGTCTTCAGTGGGTGACCTTTTGATTCTCAAGGGGTGTATAACGCTTGGAATCTAGTCTGCGTGGTGTCTTTCATGAGAGGAGCTCAAAATATCTTTCTACACCAAGTCTTAGAATATCCTCAAGGGGAAAATAAGCATTATCCTCATTTAATTAATGCATTGCCAAAGGCTAAAATATGAACTAAAGGAAACTGATCCTTCAAGGTACACAGCTTGCTCATATTTGGGTGAAGTTAGTGGGGAGATGAACACACTGAGCTCCAAATAGGATTAGACTTCAAGACCAAGGTCAGTTTTCAGATCAGAAATTTTGGTCCAGCATGCTTCGTTCAATGTTTTTAATCAATGCCTTCAACTACTTCTGAGTCAAGACCCAAGTGATAAAAATAACAAGATATATTTTAGATTAATTTATTTGTGGAAGTGAATATATGTACATAAGCTAGCCAATGCTGAAGTGAGTTTCAGAAGCACATAAACACATATGGCCTCTTTCTCCTGCCAATCAGCATAGCACAGCAAGCAGAAAGCTCACTGGGAAGCCACCAACCTTCACAAGCTTGGATTCCATTCCTGCACTGGCCAGGGCTTGGCATATCTGAAAGTCACCACTTTCAGATGCTCTGTTCAACCCCTATCTATTACCACCACCTTGGCACTATTGTTAAGTATCTTACTATCAGCAATGTACTGCCTAAAAGCAAGTATAAAGGAAGAGGATCTGAGGCATAAAGAAGCTAAGTAACTTCTAAAGTTGTGTAGGATGTCTACTGTAGTCAGGGAATTCAGCAGAACTGATGCAAGTCTTTGTGGAATTAAAGTTCTGTCCACTGGACTGCGAGGAAAGTACGAAGTAAACTCCTCTCCACCTCTTCTTGTCTGCCATCCACCCTTTCCCTCTTCCTTTTTGATCACAAATTTGTTGTAATTTTCATTACATCCTAAGTGCTTCCAGGCTTTCCCTACATTTGAAGCAGACTTGATGGCTTGATTGAGAATCATAACAAACACGTAAGCAAGCAGATCCCTAAATTAGCTAAGGAATCCACTTAGATGCATCGTTATAAGAAAAGGTGGCGGCAATGGGGGAAAAGAAAACTTTACCATGGTGCAGACCAAAAGCCAAATGCCTAGAGTTCCACTGAAACCCAGCATCATTTTTTTCTGCATAGCAGTTGTAAAACAGAATTAAGTTGTCACGTCACTGAAAATAGGATCTCTCCTGTGGGGGTTAATACCTACCATCATCTCAGAGCGATTTGCTGCTCTATATTCAAAGAACTCCTGAGTTTCTACAATAGGCAGTCTAACTGCAAACATTTGGTGTTAAAGTTTGATGACTAGAAGCACAGCAAAACGAAGGTGTATTTCAGAACGGTATGTGTGCTTTCTTTTCTTTCAGAGCAGGATAAGACTTTCATTAGTAAGTGATGAGCTGACTGCAATCTTGGAAGGTTTTATGACTGTACCAGGATTTAAAGAGGTGTTACTAAATTCACCTCAAATAGGTTCAGGTGTGAGACCAAGTCACATATAAGTACTCTGACAGTCACTTTGGTATGGGGAACAAGGATTTTGGGATCTGAAGCCAAACAAACACGGCAATGAAGAGGAGGGGCAACCCAGTAAGTCAACCATCACTCATAAAACTACTGAGCATGGTGCAGTGTATGCTGTAGAGATGACTCCCATTGACTAGTTTTACTGAACTGACCTGAACTGTCTCCAGAACAGCCTTGAGAATGCTAGTGGTGGAGAAAGTGTATTAAAAAAATCCTAAAGATGTCAGCTTAATTAATTTAAGAATAAAAGTTTCTGGAATGTGGGGGGTTTTTTTTGATAGAAACAATTCTCTCAAGTCTTTGTATAACTTAGTAATGAAAGCTATTAAAATAAACACAAATAAAATATATTTATATGTTGACAAAACTGTTTTTTTTTCCTGTGTGACCTGAAATTCCATGAGCAGGCTACCATATTTGTACATGTTTAATACATAGAGTTTATAAAAGAAAAGGAATCGTGTAAATCTTCTGACAGAGTACTTTCCTTGATTGTTAGTTAGGTATTCCTCTGTGCGTGCTCCAACCAAGTGCCACTGTTATAAACCTATAAACAACCCGACCCATAAAAATTCAACACTAGCTTCTAGTAATATATTGTTACTTACTATTTATTTTATTATATTAGACATCTCCCATGCTCCAGGTATTTTACAGCTCTTAGGATAGTTAATGCAATTTAAATATATATAGTGACTGTACTGAGTTCTCATTCGGGAAAGGAACTGTAATCTATCAGAAAAAAAGCTAATTACAGTTTATCCCATTGATTTATTTCTCCCCAAGCATCCCCTCCCAATTTTTTATAAGTATTACAAACCTTAGGTTGTAATTTTGATATATGCTGCTAGATAGATTAAATACCAACTAATTCTCTCATAAAACAGGTATGAACAATCAATACAGCTAAGGGCTTCATTCCTCACGTATGTATTTCTCAGGTTAGAACTGTCAATTTTAATCTCATGTGTCGGGATTAGATAATAATCAGGCCAGGAATTCAGCTCCAAAGAATTCAACAAAAAGTCCAATTCAAATTCTTTAGTCAGAAACGGACAGTTGATCCCTCTTTGACATAAGAAAGATGGATTGGATAACCTCACCAGGTTCTGTCCAAGGCTACATCCTACTCTTCTGTCATCTCCCCCTTGCCTTCCTCCCTTTCCCTCTGCTCCCTCTCTAGGAAATAACATCTTAGAAACCGATGTGAGAGAAAACACCCAAAGACAGTTAGAAAAGGCAATTTCTGAGATTATTTGTTTCCCCGGCTAGGAACGCAAGTGGAAAACCACCAAGAAGGTTTGCCCTCATGTTCTGTGAGGAACTAAGAAAATCTGTTTTGCCCTTCCCGTATGATACAAATGGATTTCTTGCCGAGTGAGTCATTTCATTTCCCAGATAGCCTCTACGTCCTTCTTATGAAGGAGGGCACAAGAGAGAAGGGAAAAAACAATAAATAAAAATCACTTGGATTCAGCAGCGATGGGTGTGATGTGGGAACCTGATTAGAATGTCATAGTGTAGCCCTGATATAGAAAGCTGAATAGAATAGAGTAAGCAGCCTGCTATGCTTTTGCTTTCAAATAACATTTATTGTCACCCAAAAAAATCTAGGAAAGAAAATTAAAAAAAAAAAAAAGGCAACCAAGCAACAGAGCTTCAGAGCTTGGATCTCCAAAAGGTTTTCTGCAATAACTTTGAAGAAGGTCATGTGAAGAAGAGAGGAAACTGATGCTCTTTCCCTCCACAGAGGAAAATAAATGGGTGACACTATGCTAATGAAGACACTTCACTCCCAGGATGAGTCATTCAGCAGCGGCAAGGTCTCTGTCCTGCCTGTTGATTCATATTCTTTTCCCCCTAGCATCAAGAAGTCATCTTAAAAGGGTTGGCTTGGTGACCTACCCACTAACAAGTTTGGGTTTGATTTTGTTATTTATTTGGTATTAGCATAATGTCACCCCCCAGGAGATTTTCCCTTCAGTGATGGAATATCCTCTGGGTTATCTTCTGTGGGGTGGGACGGAACGAAGCTTGAAGCAAGACATGATGCCAGAAGAACTACAGCAGAAACAAGACATGACCAGGCATCATGTCTGTTGGTAGGAATGTCAGCTTGGCCTCCACCTCACAGTGCAAAAATTAAGATAGGATTTTTTTTTGCCTTGAAATCTCATTGTCGCTGTATGAATAATTCCTAACGGCTCTATTTCTCTCCTGTGTTTTGACACACAGGAGCCTTTGAACAGATCAGCCCCTCGGATGTGAGAGCCCAGATCTGAACTAGCACAATGATGGGATATAGGTCCAATTATGCAAAGCTTCCTTGAGCAAAATTGTTTAAAAATCAAAGTAAAATGAAGATGTCCGCGATGTTTGCTGTAACAAGAGTATCGGCTGCACAAGGACTCTACATCTGACCCCATCGACTGCAGTGGAAAAAATTATAAACATTGTCCTTCAGAACTAGAGCACTTTATTTTCATTTAACGACAACTATGATGGTCTTTTTAAGCAGCAAGCAAAAATTAAAGTACTATTTTTAAGTGCGTATTTTTTAAATGTATCACTTTATGGAGTTATTACTAACCAGATAGCTGGTATAAACTGTCATATTTCTAGTGACTGAAGGCAGCTGAATCAATACTTCAAACTAGGTTCAATATCTGAATGCAGCAGTAAGGAAGGTGGTGTAATCCACTGTTATAGATTAGATGGAATGTCAATCCTAAATTGTACATTACAGAAGAACCTTTAGTTAGAGAGAGTTTTCCTCTAAAGATAGCTGTTTTTCCCTGAATGGTAAATATTCTTTGTACTGAGTCATTTAGTCCAAGTTTTCCCTGGTGTCATACAATGCAGAATTTGTCTCCTGCATCTATCACATTGCCAATAACACTCAATAAAACATCAACTTAATTATCAAAAAGTATTTAAGATCAAAATCTTTGACTGCCCATAATGAGATGGCCAATGATGCTAATCGCAGAAAAAGTATTTAGAACTAATCATCAGAAACACATTTCAATGTGAAATAAGCAGTGATCAGTATGACAAGAATAATAAAAAAAGAATCAATTGCACATATATTAAACAAGGGCTTTCGTACATGAAATATTAATTTTATGCTTCACATTAAGACCTGTAACTTAATAAATAAATTCTAATGTTTACTGGGGATTTTTTAACGTTCCACAATGATCTTTTGAAAGGAAAACACAAATCTCTTTAGAGAACTCTTTGAAAAGGTGACTTTCAATTCCATAATTCAGACAAATACTTTTCCTTCAAGTTGTAAGAACATTAATAAAAAGAAATCCCTCTTCACATTTTACTCCTTTTTATTTAAAAGGTTGATTTTCTGTCAACCAGGGCCTTGATTCTGCTTTCAATTAAATGAAAGGCAAAATTCCCATCTGCTTCAACAGGAGCACAAGAGGGACTCAAATTCACGATATACCATCTCTCTCAACCCGTCACAAAATACTGCAGTCTTTTCCCTGTCTGGACAGACTGATGCTAAATTGCTTGGACAGACAGCTGAGGGACAAAGAGGCATCTGGACTAATGTGAGACAGTTTCCCATTCTTTGCTATACCAGTGAGAGTCCCAAGTAACTAAATGAAAGCTGAGCTGTGCTTCACCAGGTTTACCAAGTCTCAGTGGCAGCAGTACCTGGCTCTGATATTGTATATAAAGCCACTGGAGGAGCAGACAGATCACTTGTGATGGGCAAAGACTAGGTGAGTTTTGGAAACTTCCCTCCTCCCTCCTGTTTGAATAGCACAGGTTGTGCTTGCCTGGAGCTGCTGCAGTGGCAACCCATGGATCGTACTCCCTTATATCATCATTAGCCTGAAAAACAGTTGATCCGCACTCCAATTTACCAGTAAGGATTGGATAGATGGCTCTGCTGAAGGCAGCTATACCCTGGCAGCCCTGCTGCAGCAACAGTGAAGGGTATCTTGTACTCAGGTTGGATCATCAGATCTGCTCTCTGTGAAGGTTTGGGAGGTAACTCCTACAGAAAAGCTAATTTTTTGTTTGGATGGGGATTGTTTGAGAAGGGCACAGCTGGGTGCATGGGACCTCACTGAACTGTGTTCATATTATATACAAGTTTGTACCCTTTATGGGTAGATGCATTGTATCTCCACAAGTTCCCTCACCCACAGCTTTGCGTGGGCTCCTGGGCCCCTGTCCTACACCTCCATGCAGAATTACTGGGTGCTGGTCTCAGAGCTGCCACACTCTACTACAGTCAGTTCCTGTGGGAGACGCTCTTGCAACCACTCTCAAGTCAGCAACAGACCCCCTCTATTTTTTTAAAAAGGAGGAAAACATTTCATATGAAGCTCTAGTAGTATTTTTCTGTACCCGTAAATTGCTTGTCCCTGCTTTCCATCTCATGGAGCCCCAGAGAGTTTTGAGAAAAAGTGCAGTGACCTGTCCTGGTAGAAATATTTCCTGTTTTAAAACCACTTTGTGATGTTTGCTAGGCCAAAGTGGACATCCAAGTGAAAAGTGTGAGATTCTGTCCATGATCGGTATACAGTCCTTTTACTTGTCTGTCTCCTTGACTTTCTTTTTTTAATGTATTTTGGGATGACTCTTATGACTGGAGTGCTGTAATGGATGGCTATAAGCTCCTCAGAAGGCGTAGGCAAAGAAGGAGAGGCAGTGGGGTGTCTCTGTATGTTAGGGAGTGTTTTGATCGTACAGAGCTCAACAATTGTGATAACAAGGTTGAGTGCTTATGGGTAAAGATGAGGTGGAAGACCGAGGCAGATATCCTGCTGGGTGTCTGTTATAGACCCCCCAACCAGGACGAAGAGGCAGATGAAACATTCTACAAGTGACTGGCAGATGTCTCACAATTGCTAACCCTTGTTCTTGTGGGGGACTTCAGTTTACTGGACGTCTGTTGGAAGTATAACACAACAGAGAGGAAACAGTCTAGGAGGTTCCTGGAGTGTGTGGAGGATAACTTCCTGACACAGCTGGTAGGTGAGCCTACCAGAGGAGGTGCCCCGCTTGACCTGCTGTTTACAAACAGAGAAGGACTGGTGAGAGATGTGCTGGTTGGAGGCCGTCTTGGGCTTAGCGATCACGACATGCTAGAATTCTCAATTCTTGGTGAAGTAAGGAGGGGGTTCAGCAAAACTGCTGCCATGGATTTCCAGAGGACAGACTTTGGCCTGTTCAGGTCACTGGTTGAGAGAGTCCCTTGGGAGATAGTCCTGAAGGGCAAAGGGGTCCAGGAAGGCTGGAAAGTCTTCAAGAAGGAAATCTTAAAGGCGCAGGAGCAGGTGGTCCCCATGAGCCGTAAAACGAGCTGGCAGGGAAGGCGACCGGCCTGGCTGAACAGGGAGCTTTTGCTGGGACTCAGGGAAAAGAAGAGAGTTTATCACCTCTGGAAGAAGGGGCAGGCAACTCAAGAAGAGAACAGGATCTCGTTAGGTCAAGCAGAGACAAAATTAGAAAGATAAAATTGCAGCTAGAACTCCATCTGGTCACGGTCATAAAGGATCACAAAAAAAGTTTTTACAAATACATTAACAACAAAAAGAGAGCCAAGTGGAATCTCCATCTCTTATTGGATGTGCTGGGGAACATTGTCACCAAGGATGAAGAAAAGGCTGAGGTACTTAATGCCTTCTTTGCCTCAGTCTTTAATAGTCAGACCAGGTATCTACTGGGTATTCAGCCCCCTGAGCTGGAAGACAGGGATGGAGAGCAGAATAAACTCCTCATAATCCAGCAGGAAACAGTTAAGGATGTGCTATGCCACCTGGATACCTACAAGTCTGTGGAGCCTGATGGGATCCACCCAAGAGTACTGAGAGAGCTGGTGGAGGAGCTTGCCAAGCCACCCTCTATCATCACTATCCATCAGTCCTGGTTAACAGGGGAGGTCCCAGATGACTGGAGGCTTGCCAATGTGACACCCATCTACAAGAAGGGCCAGAAGGAGGCCTGTTAGCCTGACCTCAGTACTGGGGAAGATCATGGAGTGGTTCATCTTGAGGGCGCTCACAGGGCATGTGCAGGACAACCAAGGGATCAGGCCCAGCCAGCACGGGTTCATGAAAGGCAGATCTTGCTTGACCAACCTGATCTCCTTCTATGACCAGGTGACCCACCTAGTGGATGAGGGAAAGGCTGCGGATGTTGTCTATCTGGACTTTAGTAAAGCCTTTGACACCATCTCCCACAACATTCTTGCAGAGAAACTGGCAGCTCATGGCTTAGACAGGTGCACAAAAAAAAAAAAAAGAAAAAAAAAAGAAAAAAAAAGACTGAGGAGCAACTTGGCCACTCAGTTCAAAAGTTTGAAAAAAGGCAAGAAGGGAAAATAGAGCTACAATACAAAGGTTTAAAACTTGTGTTGTCTGAAATCCAGGCTAAGAAAGAATCAAAAAATGTTCTGGTGTTTTCAAAGCTGTAGTTTCTTGACCTATTTACTAGTAATATTATTGGCTCTCATTTTATTCACTAGATTAAAAAAATTAGCAATAGAGAGAGCAAATAGATTAAAACCATGGGCAAGAAAAATGGATGACAAGTTCAAACAAGAAATCTGGTTATACTGATTGACTGGTTTGCCAGCTCCTGAATCTTGACAGTGAAGCCTTCTGTCTCCTGTAGCCTCTCTTATTTATTTGTCCACCTCTTTCATTGTGGTACACACTGATCTTCTAGGTCTGGCATACTTTCTAAACATCTTTGAAGCTCTTGAGCCTTAGTTGCAACCACTGTAATTTTTATAGGTAACCATGGCTATTCCTGCCCTTGATTGTGAAAGAGCATCAGGAGTGCAGACGCAGAGCAACAGGACAAGTCAAGGCATCACTAAAGTAAGGAGGTCTGAGTCCTGCCTAGAGTGAAAAAGACTCTGTGTGCCTAAGATAGAAACCCAGCTCCTTCCAAGACAGAAGAGCCTCTGGCCGTACACAGTGAGTTCAAAGTGCTATGTACAGACCTGCCATGCCAGGCGGGGTTTAACTTGTTTCAGTGGGGACACATTGGGGAAGGATTGAGCCTATAGGTGTTTCACACTAAACTGGAAGCAAAACACATTCTTTCTAACACAACATGTGGAGAAATAAAAATCATCTGTATCTGTCTTCTCTGACAGATAACTGACATTTTACTCTTCAGGTAAAACATTGTTTTTCTGTACAGTGTAAATGAAAGCTGCCTCAAAAGTTGGGTTTTGTCACTTTTTGTGACATCTCCTGTCTGTTCAATTATTCAGTGGCCCAAGGGACTGAGTTTAGTGTGGTCTTGTTCAAAAGCTCATGGTCTGAGCTGCTGACCTAGAGAAGACTCTTTTATTCTCAGGTAGCTGAGCAGCAAAATTTCTGTTGAGACAGAGGCCACCTAGTGCCAAAAAAGTATGATATTCTGCAAGATGGACACCCTAGTAGCAGGCTGAGGTCTCCCAGGTAGTGTGGGAAGAAGAGCAGCTGACAATAAAAAAAATAAAAGGTAAAAATATTACTTTAGGCCCTTCTGTTGAAACAAAATTACTCATTTTGATTCAGCCAGAAATTTAAGTATTGACTTGTTTTCAGGTTACCTTGTAATTATAACCCTTTTTAATTTTTTTAATAAGAACCTTTCTGAACACAAAATTATAAACTTGACTGTTTCAAAAGGAAGAAAGCAATCACTCTGTCACCTTACAAGTGTAACCTTTTATCACATTTCACATTTTGTTATTATCCAAAACAGCCATCAAGTTTGAGCCAAATTAGTTAAGACCCACACACTTGTTGAGCTAAAGATTTAACAAAGATGTCCATCTCTGCCTTTAAATCTCTGGGACATGGGAAAATAAGGTTCAAAATCTTGGCTGTATCACAAGTTTTCTGTAAATAATGTGAGGAAATTTATTGTTCATCATATGGTAGTTTGTCCAGGCCTCTGGCTCGTTCTGGAACCCCACTATGCAGACATGCTCGCAATCCCTGAACAGTTTACAATTTGAGTCCACGATACAAAACCAGGAGAAGATAAACAGGAAGGAAAAACAATGAGACAATGCCAGAAGAGCACATTATGTATAAAACATTTCCGTTCTCACACTGATGTATATTTTGTCTATATAAAAAAGAAAGAAAAGGCTTCAGAGCAGACATTATCTCTTACTGAATGCTTACAGAGCCACAAGCACAACAGATGACAACACCTAAGTAATACAAATAGTTTCAACTCTTGCAAATGAGGCTTTTGAAAAATTATACATGTTTCCAGATTTTGTGAATTCTGGAAAACACAGAAAGTATTGTGCATCATAAGAACAAAAGTACAAGCTTTAAACACACCAAGTAGTCTTCTTACTCCACCATCTCTGATATGCTGCAAAGAAAGTAGCCCTTCTGTGTTGAGCATCTAATTCTTGTGTTCTACAGATACTGCAGGGACCTTTAGTTCTTCATCTCGGTTCTCTGTTACACTTAAGCCATGTTCCTGCTCTAGACAGTATGAAACCCTAAATATGCACTTTAGTGTAAAAAAGACATTCCTCTTTAAGGGAACACTAAGCTACTTTACAGTTTGCCAGGATGACCATATTGCTAGGTGGAGCAGAACAGATGAAGGTCAAAAATTTGCTCAGAGCTAGGACGGCTGAGGTACCTAAGCATCTATAGCCAGCAGCAGAGGAGGCAGTGGCTATCTCAATGTCCAGGCTCAGGATAGACACAGAACATGTAAATTCATACACTGTTTTTTTATACGTGAAATAACTTCTCTAGACAACTTATTTACTCATTGCTTTACTTTTTAGTTACATTATATGCTTGTAAACAATTGACAGAAATGTACTTACGGTTCTTAAAAGGTAGCTTTTTTCACCCATGCCTTTCTTCGTTTTGGTCCATGCAACTGCTATCAGAGGTTAGCAGCAAATTTCTAATCAACACATTTAATCACACTGTCTCTTCAGAGAGGCCACTGTAGTGCTCACGTAATCTGATTTGTCTGGGTTCCTGGAAATTACTTGGAAAAACAATGGTGTGCAGCTGCAGAAGTGCTGCAGGGTGAATAGGGAAAAGAGGTGCTCCAGCCTCTTCCTCAGATACAGCATTTCTCCCTCAATTTAAACAATGCAGAGGATCCAATTAGCAACATTGAGTAAGATTTCCAGAGCTATTGACAGGGCTCTGCATGGAGCACTTCACCCAGCTAGAGAAATAGCGTATCTAACCCAAAATACAACCCATACTACTAGTACTTTTATATTATATTGGCTAACCAGTATCGGAAAGACTAAAGTTATCATCATCATTGCTTAGGATTTGTCATGTGGGCACATAAAACATGTGTTGGACATTTCAATGGGCAAAACTGACAGCAACTTAAAGGGGCACCAACTGGTCAATTTATCTCATTAACTTCAGGCTCTTAAGTAACCTGTCCTTCAGAAATGCTTCAAGAGATTTCATTGACTGCAGAGTGAACTGAAGGAGATTAGCTCCTAACTTGACGCCTCAGCTGGAGTGAATCAGAGACCAGCAGTCAAAGACACAAGATTGAATCACCAATTTTCTTCACAGCTGCACTGCTGGCTACTTGTGAAGAAACCTTCCTTTACCCCACTTCTCTGCCATCCCTCTCTGCCCCTTCCCTAGACTGGAAAGCTCCCAAAGGCAAAGGACATCTCTGCACATTGGAGAGACACTAAATCCTGTAGGGTCCCGACTTTCACTAGGGCCTGCCGCATTACTGATGCATAACTTTACAATCTGAGTTACTGCATCATCATCATAACTCATTTTGACATGGCAACAGTACATATTAAAAAAAACACCCTCCGAATTAAATGATTCTAATGGAAATACAATCTTCTACATCTTAGTAGAATATTAATGTAAAATTGGAAACAACATCTTAGTATTAGGAGCCTAGTCCCTAAGTTCAATATATATTGAATGAACAGAGATTGGCATAGCCAGATGGCAATTCAGATACTAGGTAGGCTGGACTGACCCCTGGAAGTGTCTGTGAATATTAACAGTTCCCCTTAATGATTTGGAAAGCACGTCTTAATTTACACTGAAGCCTCTAGTGTATTTCTTTCCTTTCCCACCCGCCTCACAAAATGTTGACACAGAAGACACCAAAGCAGAATATCTCCCCCAAACCTCTTAAAGATTTGCTTTCATCTTCTTCTTTTTGGAATTTTCTATGAAACAGATTGTTTTAACCTGTTTAGTTGCACTTTCTGGACTAAAACACCATTGCAAAATAAACTTCTATAATTCTAGATTTCAAGTAATAGATCAAAAGGCATTTAGGTGCCATATAGTACAACAAATTCTGCATCCATTGATGTAAATGTCAAAGGTCTCATTCTTTTGCAGGTTTCAGCTTTAAATGGTAGGGCCATCACAGCAGCATTGTTGGAATGGGGACTACTGTAAATGATGGGGGAGAGAAAAAAGCACATGAAATAAAGCTGCCCTTGCACTCATATATTGTTTTTCCCTGTTTCCACAGAGCATAACAGTTGAAGAGGGGAAACCTGGACATAGTCCTATTCATATGAACAGCTGCTCCTGTTAATTACCTGTCGGTTTCTAAACTCTTCATCGGAAGGCAAGGGAGCATCATTCCCACCACTGGAACTATTAAAAGATCATCTGTTTCCATCATCAGAACAGAAATGGAGACTCATCGCACCAGGATGCTTAGTAAGGAAATTTAGGAGGGAACTGTAGTGGACAAGGATTCATTTATCTCAAATTCTGCCACTGTATTTCTGCCCAAGACCTTTTCTATTCCCACCTGCTATAGTGGGAGATTCTGCTCTGAGAGTACCATGACTGAGGTCCCATTAGGGACTATGTTCATAAGCTACATTCATGGGTAGCATAGGAAGGCAACAAGGCAGGAGTATACATGGACGACCAGAGACACAAAGAATGAGATGGGAGTAACACTCACTAAGAGAGGAACACTGTCTTCAGTTGGAAACTCACTCTGAGATCTTTTTCGCCAGCCCCTTCATGTGGGTTTCAGGCTGGGAAGGCAGATCCCAGGCTACTTGCTTTCCTAGTCTCTTCACAGTTGTTTGAAGCCTCTGCTGTAACTGTTCGTAGGTGCCAGGTATCCAGGGAGGTAAGAGTAGAAGTGGACAGCAAAATGCAACAACATTTCACAGATTTTAATAAGAAGATCTCTTGGGGCCAAATAGGTTTTTCCCTGGGAGACTCTCTTCAAACCATGAAGGGAGCTGCTCAGATCTTCCAAAAACATCTTGGGGAGGAGCAAAAGCGGAATCTGAATCCAAACCCACTGAAGGCAATAGCAGGATTCCTGCTAACATCAGTGAGAGTTGGATCAGCCTGGCAGCAGCTCACCAAGCATTTGCACCTACAACTTATTAAGACCCTATGTTAGGAAACAATTTAATGCATCCACAACAGTCAGAGGGTTTTAAGGAGATACTTCAGTCATCTTCTGGCTCAGATTTTAGAATATATCCAGTCTCATCCAGTTTATGTAAAGAGCAGACATCATGAAAAATGTAATCAGCTCAGTAAAAGCTTAGTATTAGCCACTGCTAAAAGCCCACAACCCTTTTGCTCATTATCAATATGTGATATCAAACCCAACAAAGGAAAGCGTTGGTGAATACTGTCTACTGTATGACTTTTCCATGCTGCAACAACTAATTTCTCCCACAAATGAAACACCTTTCATATTATTTTGTCAGGGAAATACCAACTTGTCATCAGGAGGGTCTTTCAGCAGTGTAATTTATACATACTTTTTACCTATCTGTTAACATTAAGATTTTCTGTTGTTTTGGTGGTGTTTGGGGTTTTTTTATATCCTCTTCAAGTTCTCCTTGAAAATTGAAAGGGATTAGATTAGGATTAGGTTAGTGTTTTAAGTGAAAAGTCACAAAGATGGATGAAGACACTTTCAAAGAGATAATGCACTGGAGATTCCTTGATATCAATTGTCCTTACATTGGAGGATTTTCCATATTTTATTTAAAAAAAAACCCTCTATGTAGTTTGTAATAATTTTTTGCTGCTTCTGTCAAAGCAAACTGGCCAAAGTACCACTTAGCTTCATTTTCTGAGACCTGACCAAGGGTCAGCAATTACCTTGAACTGATGTCTGACATTAGCAAATAGACAATCTCCTCTTGTTTCCCACTTGGTGAATCAGCAGTCCCCATGCTAATCATGTCGACAGATTTTGCTAAAGCAGACGAAGGGGAATTCCAAGTTGACAAATAGGTCCCCGGAGAAATGCACCTGTCAGTTACAGGAATGCCTACATGTCACTGCAGAGGCAAAAGCAACAGGACAGATACGTGCCACTGAAAGTGATATTCACAGGGTCATGGTGAGAGCTAGCTACGCTGATGCACACAGGTTACCAGGGCAGCACGCAACCAGTAGGTATTATCCACCACAGACCTGAGAAAGAAAAACCAAAGCAATGCATCATTTAAAAGCACAGCAGTGCAGAAACAGGAGATGCACTGGTCAACTGAACTTTTGCTCCTTTTATTGGTTCTTGATGTATCGCTATCCAACACCTATACACCGTTGCGTTGGGTTTGCGTGGCACAGGTTTGGTAGGGGGAGGGGGCTGCAGAGGGGCTTCTGTGAGAAGCTGCCAGAAGCTTCCCCAGTGTCTGACAGAGCCAGTGCCAGCGGCTCCAAGACGGACCCGCTGCTGGCCAAGGCTGAGCCCATCAGCGATGGTGGTAGCGCCTCTGGGATGACATAGTTAAGAAGGGGCAGAGGGGAAATGACACAAAGCAACTGCAGCCAGAGAGGAGTGAGAACGTGTGCGAGGAGCAGCCCTGCAGCCCCCAGCCCAGAGCAGGAGGGGCAGGAGGGCTCCAGGCGCCAGAGCAGAGGGTTCCCGGCAGCCCCTGGGGAAGCCCCCAGGGAGGCCGGCTGTGCCCTCGCAGCCATGGAGCTCCACGGGGGAGCAGATCTGCACCCGCACCCGGGGAGGGCCCCACGCCGGAGCAGGGGGATGCCCGAAGGAGGCCGTGACCCCGTGGGCAGCCCGCGCTGGGGCCGGCTCCTGGCAGGGCCTGTGGCCCCGTGGGGAGAGAGAGGAGCCCCGGCTGGAGCAGGTTTGCTGGCAGGACCTGGGACCCCGCGGGGGTCAGGCTGGAGCAGCCTGTTCCTGAAGGACGGCACCCGTGGGGGGCCCAGGCTGGAGCAGCCTGTTCCTGAAGGACGGCACCCGTGGGGGACCCAGGCTGGAGCAGCCTGTTCCTGAAGGACAGCACCTGTGGGGGGGCCCAGGCTGGAGCAGCTCGTGAAGAACTGCAGCCCATGGGAAGGACTCATGTTGGAGGACTCATGTAAGACTCGTGTCCAGCTCCCTGTTACCCCAAAATATTCCTACACCCAGTTGTCCCAGAGGAAAATATTAAACCTCCTGAAACTTGCTACCCTTCTACAAGGTTTCTTTTAGAAATATTTCAGAAAAAAACTCTCTATTTTTTTCCCCACACTTTCTCTCCAGATAGGCTCATTACTTCCTCTCCCATAGTGAACACAAACCAACTCTTGGGCCAGATCCTGAACCAAACCAACTACAGCATTTGAAGTTTTATTCTTGCAAGAAGAAAATCTGGAACTGCTACACCATTCAATGTGGGAAGGAAAATATAGACACAAAAAACACCTTTGTGACCTGTTGTGGGAAAGGTGATTTTAAAAGGTGTAGGATAGGTGGAAGGAAAGTCAGGAGACTAAGGATGGGCAGAAATTGGCTGGGTCATGGTTTGGGGTCTCTCTTTTCTCTTCCTCTCTACTCTCAGTATCCTCCTTTCTCCCTGTCACACCAGGGCAAGCCAGGGCCCTGTCTGCACTCCGAGGCTATTTCATCCCACATTAGGAGTGCAGCACTGAAGGTACAAAATGCCTTTCTCAGAAATCTCCATTAACTCCCCACTTCTTTTGCAGCTCTGGTCACTGCAGAACTTTGCTAGGGAAAGTGAGTACCACCCTGAGCTGGGAGAGCATGCCACTGACGTCTCCTTCTCCCCACAGAGCAGGAGCCAAGTCTGTACAGTCCTACAACCAGGACACGGCAGGACAAGGCAGAGTGAAACACAAAATTAATAGCACCAATTTTGCTATTATCACATCAGCACAGGCTCCAAATCCTTTTGAATTATAAGACCAGCCTGGGATCAGCCTTTTCAAACAAGTCATGGAAAAGCAGGGAATATACTTCTCTGTAGCTGTCAAATTGTGCTCTTCTCTCAAGTAAAATGTATTTTTTGCTTTCAAAGAAGTGAAAATGAAATTTCATGGGAAGCTGGCATTTCTGTTTTAATAATGAAATATACATCAATAGTATTTTATTCACCAAGAACAGAGAAGCTTTAAGAGTGCCCTGAGTTTCCAGTATTCAGGTGGCCACTGATGCCCAAATTAGCTCTGTTTCACAGCTGTTATTAGTAGTGCTTTGTGCCTGCTTCACAACTAACAAAACAGTTTTATATTAACACAGGGACCTAAATAGATTTGTCCATTAAACGCTAGTACATTAGACCCAAGGTGTCCCTTACAAGTGTCCCAGAGGAGTTTTCTAAACAATCTTGGATAGAGCAACCTTGGGAGGCAAATTTACTGAGAAACATTGCTATTAATAATAACCCTTCCAGGGCTGAATCCATGGTCTAATGCAGAGCTGTTCTCAAGGTGTGACTAAAGCTACGCCATTCTGGTGGGGAGAGGGAAAAAGAAACTGTTAGAAGTAACATAAAGAAAAAAAAAATCCCAGCAGGGAATGATGTGATCAAAGATTTATATTCAAATTCCATTACATTAAGTAGGGTCTTTTTTTTCCCCCCCTGCATTGAAAATGATATTGCAAGAACAACAAAAGTATATTTCTGACAGATCAAAATAAGATTCTTGTCTCTAGAGGGCAAAAGAATGGGTAATTTCTTGGTGGGCTGGGCAAAGCAATGAGATTCATAGTGTTGTAATTATTAATTTCTTCAGTAAAGTGTTAAATCTCCAGGTACTTTACCCATTGGCTACATTTTTTTGTATTTCCAGTAAAGCTATTTAATGTCTCATCTTCTCAGAGGAAAGAAATCTGAATGGAATTAAGGATGCATGATCATAGCTATCAAAATGAGCAGAGACAGGAAGAGGGACAGAGAAAAAAATAAAGCTGTGATAGTTTAGACCGTCCAAGAACACCAGCGGAAAAATGTTCTCTGCAATGTTAATTTGTCCTTATTTAGGTAGATTCTCTATTCTGAACAAAGCCATTTTTCACCACTTTTGCTGTGCCAATGAGTAGATATTGGTCATATCAGACTGAAAATATTCTCTAGAAAGGGATATTCTTTCAAGATCTAGAAGCAGCACATGCACATAAACATACCCATAAACATATCCCTGGATACAAACATGCATACATATAATTTCCACCCACAATTCTTTTCTGAAAAGCAACCACCTGTAGCTTTTATTCTTGTTAAGTTGCACTAGGATCAAAGACTGTGTCTGCAGATTTGCCCCCAGTTTTTTCTCTTCCTGAGAAGTTACAGCCAGGGAATTTAGGCTGGACAGAGAAAGGAAAGCTGGACTGATGATCACTTACTGCAAGTCACCATTATTGTCTTTCCCTACTCCTCATTCCACGGAACAAATCTGATCCAGGCCCTCTTTCCCCTGGCTGTGACCTGCTGTGGCTCATTACGGCAGGATAGTCAGGGACTGGTAGAGCCAGTGGTTTGGGCAGCCTCCTGGGCAAGGGGACCACAGGATCACGCTGCAACAACGCCTGTACCTCACCACTCCTGGACATGTGCAAGAGAGGGGCCACCAGGGAGGTGAATCCAGACTCCTTCATCCAAAGCCAGTGCCAGGCTAGAGAGGATAAAGGTATCACATTATGTGATGCACTAAACAGGGGTCTGAAGCTTTTAGCAAATGTCTTTCAAAAATCTTTGAGTCCTAATTAAGGGATTTGTTCAGCCCCAAATTATTAGGGTTTTTTTGGTTTATTGAAAATGCCAAGATGATTGTGCTGGGGGACAAGCCAAAAGGTTTTGCTTTTAATCTTGTCTTTTTTTTTTTCTCTTTCTTCTTTTTGCTTGCTCAGTGCTATTCAGAAACATTACCACCTAGGGACAGGTTGCAAGGGGTCCAAATGTGATGATAGTTTCCATATCACTACCAGAGACTAGGAGAGGCCAAGGGGAAGCATACTTCTTAACAAGCTTAATATTTTCAAGGAACAATGCCCATTACAAATCCACAGTGCTGCTGGGCCCCAAATTCTCCTTTTACTAAGAATCAAGCAATGCAGCTCCACCTTGGGAAAAGTCAGTGTCCAAGCCTCAGCCAGGAGTCTTTCTCAGAAAAGGGGGTTCTTGCCATGCCTTTCAGGTTCCCTCCTTTGGCCTCACTGCAGCAGACCAGATTGCTAATTGGAAAAGCAAGGCTAATTAAAAACAGAGAGGCAAAAGAAACGGTGGAGGAGTGGAGGCAGAGGGGAAAAAAATAAAAAGGCAAATTCAAGCACATAATAAAGAACATTTCTGCCCTGCTGTTCCTTGGAGGAATCTCATAACAGTGGTGCAACAGCCCAGAGGCTACAAGGAAAAAATTAAGCTACTGTGTATAACAATGAAAATATCAAACCCTTTGTGTACCATCAAAATGGAAACCAAGAAATAAAGTTAAGATGCTAAACATGTGTTTGAGGAGCACTGAAGCATGCAGCATGTATTTGACTTCCAGCTCTGGGGAGTGCAGGGAGGCATGACTGAGATCTATTAAATCCAGCAATGGCCAAATGCTCCACAGGTGTATACAGCTGCAGTCAGGGCACAAACCCTGAAGTTCAGGTACACAGATTTTGAAGGGTCATCCCACCAGGTGAACACACTGTCTCCCTTTCCTCTGGAGAGAAGTATCTGACATCTCTTGGGAGAAGGTGCCATAATCTTTCTCAGTAAGGACACTTAGAGATGCTACATGTGCTCATCCTTCGACTGGACACTTTTGTCTCTCTCATGCTGGGACCAGCGTAAGTCCCACCCACCAGACCAGGGAGGTGCTTTTGCATGCAAGGAAGTCACTTAAGACCTGAAGTTTGTAGGAAACCTCTCCTCACAAATGTGACATCCCAATTCCTCATAGCCTCTATTGCATGGGTGTATAGAATGTCTTGCTGACGGAGAAGTGCAATTAACAAAGCCCAGAAAAAGTGAATATCAGGATTTAAAAGGTAAGAATAGAAGTGCTGCTTCTCCTCTCTAATTAAAGACCCTTTTTGTGCTTAACTTCTCGAAGAATGATAAGGCCAGGCTAAATCTCAGGTGATGTAAAAACTTTTCTTTTTTGTCCAGCAAATCAAAGAGGCAGAAAGAGGCAATCAGGACCAAGACTGACTTTTTCAATTCCCTCCTTGCACATCCCCTCCTCCTTTTCCTGCGGGGGAGTTTCATATCTTTTGCAGTGTCCCCAAGTGCTGCCAGTGCTGTTAACCCTGTTGCTGGCTCCATGCAGAGCTCACTGTGTTTCCTGCAGCTCACTGGATTCTCCACGTCCCAACCTGCACACGCAAAGGAAGAGCAACAATTATGGACAAGGTTATATTCCTGACTGCTCCGATTTCAGCAACCCAGAGGCGACTGCCTTCTTCAGTAATACAGCTTGAGACTCATTTTAAGGCCATTCACACACAGGGAAATTTAAAATTCCCCAGGAAATCCAAAGCCTGTAAGAATATATTCAAGTCTCTCAATAAGCAGGTAGGAAAGACTGTTTTTCCCCTAGAAGATCACTTTCATTTAATCTGAGAAAGAGACTTGAATATTTGAAACACACACAAAATACCAAAAGGAACACTCAACATACAATTCACTTTTTTTTTTTCCTTCTCTCAAGCTAACTTTTTTATTAGCTTAAAAAATTACCTCATTAATTGTCTGCAAGGAGGAATGCCATTCACAAGACATTTAGCTACTGGAGGTAAGGTTAAAAAAAGAAAAAAGGGGAAGAAACATAAAGCAAGACTTATGGAGACCTTGGGCACTGTTTTGCATCACAGCAAGCTTTGGGGGTGGGCATTAATTTTCAGCAGTTCTGTCCCCACTCATTTAAACCCCCCTTCCCCAGGCTGCTTCATCAGCTTAGAAAGAGTTTGTGTTTTTAAAGGATTTTGACCTCACTCCCTTTTCTTCTTCACCAGGATCGCAGTAAGTGTGATAGGACCTTAAGGACCAAGAGGAAAATAAATAAATAAAAGCAGGCAAGGACAATCGCAGAGCGGCCAGTGTTAATGTCATCATATAAAGGGTCTGTCAGCATTTCCATTAGAAACTCCTATTTTCAAAGGTTTATAACTTGGCCATAAAAATTCACTCTGAGCAGCAGCTGGAAACTTGGCAAACAAAATCTCACTTAGCTTTGATTGATTTTCTTCTTTCTTTTGTCCCCCCTGTTCCCCATCCACCTTCATCCTCTGTCTTCCCCCCACCCTCCCTTCTTTTGTCCTTCTTCCTAGACGGTAAGTTTGGGTTGATATAACCAAAGGAGTACAAGAACAAGGATCCTGCCACACATTGTCAGATGCACTAACACTTGCTCACATTTTGCCTTTTCTGGTACCTAGTGCTCTGTTTATAAGACCCATAATATTTTGGGGCTTTGGCTTTGCTTCTAGATATTTTGAATAACACATTCACCAGTTTTCAGAACCGAGCTCTACTTTAGGCTGACTGCAAGTACCATGTGTCAATATACCAAAACACCACAACTTCTTTGAAGAGAAATAATTAATTAAAAAGAGAGAGACACTCGTCATGGAATGCATGCCTCACAATGCAAAGTCGGGTCAGAAAAGTCAGGATGTCTCAGAAATAGGAAATGCTGCATCTCCTGGTCTGTGCTGGTTTTGACCCACCAAATCCCTTCTCTTGCCATACGAAGGGCTTATCTGCATGGGATTTTTAAGTGAATATGACAGCAGCCATCTTGGCTGACACTTGAGACTAAACTGGAGACTCTAAGCATGACGCTGCGCAACTTAAATTGCCAAGGCGGACGGACCAGGCACCGAGAGGGGATGCATAACATATGCTGAACAGCAGGAAGGCAGCTCTGTAGGTGTAAGGAGTGACTTGAATTAAATGCAGTTTGCCCTGGTACAAGTCACTCCCCCAACAGCAGCTCTGAGTATCCACAAATAAAGACAGGGAAAGGAAGGAGGAAAGGAAAATAGGTGCATCAGTATCATTGGACAGGGAGGTTTAAAAAGAAATCCCACTGAAGGTAAGATTTAAGATGATGCCAAGCAAACAAACATTGTGAAAGCGGAGCAAAGATAGTGAAAAGGGAGGCACAAAAGGCTGAGAGTTCAGATTCAGAAACATGCCAGTGTTTGAGAAGCTTCTCTGAACTGCCTGGGTCAGCAAAAAGGAGATGATGAGGGGGAAGCAGTGGCCTCTATCATGAGATTTTCCATCCCAGTTTGCATTGGTAAGGGCATAGACTCATACACAAAATAAAAACAAAAGAGACGTTAAATGAGGAGGAAAAAAAGACAAAATATTGAGGGTATGAATTTTGGGTCATCACATATCAGGGTGTGTGGCGATTATACTTATGCTTGCACACTAGGTGTTGAATCCCATTGAGGTTTCTTTCCATGGTGTGTCACAGTACAATTCAAGCTGGACAAAATGAGATGACAAGACCAAAATAGCCATGGTGTGTATTATGAATAATATGAAATATTCAGTACACTCTTTCTATTTTTGCATTAATCTAAGCAAAATAAACAATCATATTAGAAGAGCACAAGGAAATTACATCAGTATGGAAGTAGCCTTTTTATATCATGATCTCATTTTTCAGACTCTGCACACGGAATTACCTTTAGAGTGAGACGTCTCCCACTGCTTTTTGTTTTGCACATACTAACATGCCTAAGAAGAAATTTAGGCAGCGACTCTGTCTTCTTCCAGTTATTTTATATTTCTGCATCAGTGAAATATGAGAAGTGAGTTTAGATGCACACAGTTCAAAATGGAATCCAGGCTCTGTCAAAATTCATGTTCAGGTTTTTTTAATGAAATTCCATACAATCATGTTTTGTCAATGACCTAAAATGTAAGCCCACTTGCTCAGTGGCTTAGGGTTCCAACAGAACATACAAGCTCATCTAACTTAAACTCCTATCTCTCAATTACCCCTCACACAACTAAGGTAACAATACTTATCTATCCCTTCGAAGAAATGCTGCAAAAATTGGTACGTCAAAGAAAATTTTAAAAGTCAACATCAAATTAAACAAGAAGACACATTTAGTTAAAAATCATATGCTTACATTTCTGTGAGAGTACGTAAGCTTAGAAAATGCATGTTTTCCCCTATTAGAGTAGCGGTGTCTCCTAGCAGCGGAAGAAAGGGCAAGCAAATAAAATGTCAGGAGAGAATTTGGGCTACAAGGAAGCTCACAGAGAAAAGAAGGAAGACAGTAATTAGGAGAAGGACTTAGGGAAACAGTTACACCATCCCATGGAGTAAGAGATCAAGTGGAAAGGAGGAGAACCAGGAGAGACTTTGTTTTTGATGTTTTTAATTGATGCAATGCATGGCTGATGCCTGAAGATTTGCTACCAGTTTTGTTATTCTAATTAGCGAAGTCTACAGACAGGCAAACCGACATCAAAACCCTGATCCATCGCAGCAGACCTCAGGCAGCTTCAGCGGCAACTGAGGAGATGCGTAAAGCACCGTGACACCAAACACCTACACACTGAAAAAAGAGATTTATGGGCTAGCGTGCAAGACTGGCAGGGAGACTCTTCCTTATTGTGGGATGGATGCACCTTTGGTGAGCTATAGCTGCAGCAGCAGAAGTAAGGCTGAGCAGTAAAAGCACAGACACAGGGCTACTAGCTTAAGCCTTCACTTGAGGAGGGTGGGGGTGTTTGCTTTTTTTTTTTTGACAGAGGTTCATGAATATGTTTGATATGTAGATGTAGATTTATATCAGTTAAGATAGGCTAAGTAAAGTTACCGGATAAGAGAGGCTAAGGAGGTGTATGGTTAGGGATTAGAGTGTGATGATAAATGATAATATGGTTTCATAATTAAAGCAAATCTTATGTTAAAAAGGACTGGAGTCTGTTTGACTGGTAGATAGGTTTTTGGGTCTATTTACAGTCCAAAGGCACATTTTAACTGCTGAACCTCCCAGTCCCAAGTAGATCCTTTGACTGTGTGATGAGCATATTTTTAATTTTCTTACTGACTCCTTCTTATCCAGGGCACATCCTGGTTTCTGAAAGAATGAGTTTTTTTCTTTTTGATGGCTAGCCAGAAGTTGACCTTGGAAAATGTGACCTAGTTCTGTAAATATTTGACCTCTTTACCTGTTGCACATCTCATCTTCACCTTTCTCCATCACTCTACACAAACTGCCAGTGAAACACCTTCCTGATAGCATCATCTCTTACTGGGTAGGAGAAGGGCAGCACAAAACCAAAAATTGCACACAAAAAGTAGTGGTGCTAATGTTTTCCTCTGAGGGTATTCGCTTTACAGTTCACGAAATGGCTACCCAACTATAAAAACATCAGTGAGGGATTTAAGTGCATCTCATATATATATATCTCAAGACAAAATAAACTTGGATATAACTGGGTATATCACAGTCCCAAGTAAACAACTCGAGGCATTGCAGCTATGTAGGAAGCTAATCTTGGTATCGTATCATCCCAATTACTAGTTTATTATTTCTTCTGCTTCCATTCAGAGATGGATTTTCCAGTCTGATAAAGCATATGACAACTTGAAATCAGGAATTGGGGCTATTCACATGTAAGAGCTGGACCTGAAAATTATTCTTTGGCATCTTGAGTCTGAAATTATTTTAACAGAAATGAACACAGTTTTCATAATCAGTTTTTGGTTGTTTTTTTTTGTGTGGGGAAGAGTAAGTTTTGATCATTCACAGAGCTCCTTAAAACACAAACAAAATAAATTTCCCTAACAGCAAACTCCACACTTTGCAAAGATTTCCTACTCCCTGTCACCTCAATCTTCCCACCATGCTACTTTTTTTTTTTTTTTTCTTAAATGACTCCAGGAAAATCCATTTATTTTTTTCAAAACCTTCATCTCACCCCTCTGCCTGAACAGTACTTCCCTCACATAAATACCACGAAGTGCTGAACATATTTTTCTCCAAGGAATCCTTTAGATCATTGCTAAAGGTACAACATGGAATTTGGCTGGTTTTAGTTTCTCTGAATTCAGGGTAACTTGTGGCACACCATTCCCAAATTTACCTTGTAGCTTTCGCTAGGCTCCTATTAGTGATCAGTGTAGGACACGTGCACCCAGGATGCACACAGTACCATATACAAGCCTGAACATGTACCAAGTTACATATGCCCGTAGCTGTATGCAAATGTATACGCATGTTCTCAGTAGATTATTAAGCATCTTTTAATCAAAAATCCCTAAGTTATTCTATGCAGTTTTATGATGACCTCAAAATACCTTGATGTAGAAAGAATGGGGTTGCCTGAAATGATTGTTTATGGTGGAAACAGGAACACTATGACCAAGGAGGTCAGTAGAGAGTGCAGGATAGAAATAATGAATTTCAGGCAAAGCAATGCCTTTCAGCAGCAGCAGTGAGAAACAGAGCTGCAGAGTGTTGTCTGACCTCTGAGAACCATGCCTTAGACATGGGACCTTATGGACATAATCCCATACTGCTGGTTTCTCCACTTGCAACCTCCATCTACCCTGTCCCCCAGGCAAAAAGAGATGTAACACCATTCACTTACTCAGGGGAAATTTTGCATTCCCAAAAATGCAGATCACAATGAGATTCCTTCCCAAAACAGAAAGTTCACGGCGTCCCTTGGCACGTATAATTTTACACACACAAAGGGAAAGAGCAGGAGGACACAGCTGTATTCACCAGCACAGATTATTATAATTTCAAATAAAAAAACTCAAACGCCAGTCAAACACTCTCTGGACATCCACATTTGTATGGCTTATGGCAGGTGCAAACCTAGAGGCCATCAAGAAAAAAGTCTAGATTTTAGAAGACATGTCCACAGCTTAGTGTCTTTTGAATAAAATTGCTGCCTTCATTACACTGCATTTACTTTGTGAATCATCTTTCCCAAGAGCAGTTCTTTTTTTCCTCCTCATCTGTCTTCTTTTTCCATGAATGGGAGGCTTGAGCCCTTAAGCATTGGTTCCCACTAAAACTAGTGTCATTTTTGGCACTTTATACAGATATTAGATAAGAATGATATTAATTATGATGCTTTCCATGCCTCACTGCATTACTACAGGCTCCATGAAGAGTTAAACCCCTTTTCTAGGAATGATGTGTAGCTAAACTTGTGTGGGAGTCTAGTATATTCACAGCCTCAGACAAGTTATGTGTGGTATCTCAGAAAAACCCACGTTCTTTAAGAGTCAAACTTGCAGCAAACGTGTTTACTTTCAGCATAACCAACTAAACCAAAGCATTGTTTATTAAGTGATAATTCTGTAACCCACATGTACATGATGAAAGGTCTACACACCACCCAAGCAGACCCAATGCAACTTCTTGCATAGACAGAGAAAAGCAGTTAGCTCAAAAGAGTGATTTCAAAGCTGACAGTGAACATATCTCCTCTGAATAACTCTCAAGAGAGTCCTGTCCATGCTGTCTACCAAGGGACACCAACCACCTACTGGCACCTATATCTGGGTGGTCTGAGTATCCATCAACCCAGCTCCCATTCCGTCTCCAGTGAACTGACTATCTGTAGCAATTTCTGAGCGCTCCTGTCCACTGCACCAAGGACCCCGGATCTTTACCAGGCAGAGCAACACTGACTTTGCTCCAAGGTGCAGAAGGTCCACATCCAGCCTGAAGAGGTGACACTCCAAGGAGCACTGTGTCAAGACCCACCACAGTACACTCTATTCTGAGTCCAGGAACAATGTCTATGTGAGGATGGCTGCCTGCAGGAAGACAGGAAGAATTACCTAAAGGTTAAGTGACTTATTTCAGAACTTGACGCATTTGCAAGAGACATATAATGCCAGGAAACAGCTCCTATTTCCTCCTTAATAGAAAGGAAAATTACAGTCTCTAACAGCAACCTCAAAAGATGCTGGAAAATCTAAGCCTGGAGCAGGGTTCCTTGTCTGGTTATGGATGTTTTTTTCCATGCTTCTTTAGAATGGGTGGTTATGAAAGGAAAGGCAATAGAGAAGCTCTAGGTGCTTCAGCATCCTTCAGAACAGCAAGGGTTTTGCAAATAGCTATATTCAACTCAATTAATATGGACGTACATAGGGGCAGCAATTTAGGTGTAGGTTTATGTATTGCTAGATAGATGCAGATATCCTCAAAGTACGCTTGCATATAGATACATATTTATCTATGTACATATATATAAAATCTTCAAGACAGATAAAATGCACACAGCTGTTAGCAGCTGAAGCGGGCCTTAATTACACTCAGGTTGTCATGGTAACGTCTGACAAGCTTTGCCTTCCTGGATGGGAATGTTTGCCGCCTTAGAGTTTCAGCATACCAAGAGAGACGTTCTAAGGAAAATTAGAATAAATCACACAACTTTCTCCGGCCTTTGTGTGCTCCTGCCAAGGCAAAAGGGCTGGGGAACAGTATTGCTCCACAGGCCTGACACATCAGAACAAGGCAAGAGTAAAATGGTACAGGAATTTAAAGGATGTTGGCATGTAAAACACTTTGTTTTGCTGAGAACTAGCATCCAGCCTAAGATCTAAAAGCATTTATCATCATTATTTTTTAACACATATAAGGCATCATTAATGTCAGTAAGTCTCAGTACATAAATCTGGTAACATCTGAGCTTTTATTGCTATTATGCAGGTAAGAAGACTGATGGGAGAAGGATGTTACCAGTTTCACCCATCTTCTTGTATCAAACCAGTGACGCAGCCAGGGAGGGAACTATCCTCTGTTCTAACTACAAGTCCCTAATCTCTGCTTGAAGACAGCTGGTTTAATATGCAGTCATTGATGTCTCATAGCATTTCTGAATAAATTCTGTCTTTCAGTAGAATAGCATTAGAAAACATTCAAAAGTAGAAAAAAACCCCAGTAACAGACCCAAGTCGGGAAAAAAAACAAGAAATCTCTTGGACTGTTTATTTCAGTAGTAGTTTGCTGAGAAAATACTAAATGGTAAGGACAAAACTCGTTAGAGCAGAGACCTGAAAAAGAATTGGCAAAGCAAAACTCTTGCATTTCCCTCTCTCAGAACTAAATAATTCTTTATTTTCCTTTCAAATGCTTTGCAAAAGTAATTATTGTTATAAATAAGATGTTCAACAAATGCCGCTCCCCCCCTTCCCTTCCCATGTCTTAAAAATGAAAAAAAACCAAATCAAACAGGAGAAAATACCATATATCTAAAGCACCACACATCAAGACTGCTTTAATTCATCTGGCTCACATGTACATTTTCCTGAATAGTTGGCAAAAAAGCAGTGCCATGGTGCGCTACTTCCACAGTAAGCGTCCAGCTGGTGGGAGTGCTTTCAACATATTCAGAAAGCACAGAGTGGGAGTCAATGATCTGAACTTGGACTTCAAGGGGACTTCAAGCTTGAGTTAGTCAACCTAGATTTCTTTTATAGACAATGGAGATCAACAGGCACAGGGGAACGTGTCTCTGAAGGTGCATCTCCCTTTCCTGGCTATAAAATAGGCCCAGGACAGCCCACTTGGGCATGGACAGTTGACCTTCAGATATTGGGGGTTGGACAAGAGGTATTTCTTCCAACTGCTCTACAAAAGCTAATGAACATACAACAAGTGAGCATGTCAGTGGCAGCTCTGCTTAAATCATGCAGATGTGGCTCAACAGCCTTACTTTGCTCTTGCACAAAGGACGTTAGCAATGCAGAATTCATGTGTTTGTACAGCAGGCCTCCAAACACTACTGTAATACATCTAAGAAAGAACTGAAAATCCTAATGAAAGCAAATTTGCATACAAATGAAAGTTATTTTTGTATGCACTATTCCCCCACCTCCAGTTTCATTCTCTTCTCAGAACCTCAAGGATGCATAAGACACGAGGAATTACTGCTGGACAGAAACCTTGTTTCCATTTCCCACAAAAGGAAGAAACAGCAAAATTTCTCACAAAACATGCTTGGCTATTTCTATGCATTGAAGCACTTAGGTAAAGGGGAGAAAAAAGATATATCTTTATTTGTAACTTAAAAAGGGGGAAGAATAGTGTTTCAAAGTGGAAATTCAAAAAGCTTAATTTCAGAAAACTGAAGCAAAAATAAGAAAAGGGATAATCCCTCTGGGCCTCCCCCAAAATTTCAGAGGGCACAACGCTCTGAAAGGTTTTATTACAAGATGACAATTTAACATCAGAACATCTCTTTAAAACTAAAACTATTTTGAGAAAAAAATTACTATTTTTTACTGAGTGTTGAATGTGTGTTATTTTGTCTCTGAAGGCTTCTCACATATTAAATAAGAGATTTTTGCATCATCCTTTCCTGGGAACCTATGTTTCTAACTTCCACTCCCCTCTCCCCTCCTCTCCCCCCTTTAATTTTATTATTATTTTTTTCTTTCATTTCATAAGCTCTCAGCTTTTTAATATGAGAGCCTTTTATTTCTATAAAACTGCAGCTGCTTTCATTTAGTTTTATGGATTTAATGTATTTAGAGGTTCCAAGAGAAGCTTGGAGCTGGCGGTATTATCCAGACGTTTGCTGCTTAGTGCCTTTTCTAATGACAAGACTTATCTGATTCAGAACATTTCATATCTGTAGAAAAATTAATTCTCTCTCCCTTTGTCTTTAGGCCTCAAGATTTAATTTGTTCAGGGGATTCTTTCAAGCACTTTTTTTTTCCCCTTTGCAGATACCCTGATGACTTACTTCCAATGCTGAAGTTGTTCTTCCTGCTGGCAGTTGAGTCTGAACCATTTGCAACTTGGTACTTATGTGCCTTCCCATCACCATGGCCTTTGAGCTCCTTTCAGTACTCAATATATTTTGTCCTCCTGCTCTGTGATGTAGAGGTTGCTATCATCACCATTTTACATACACAGAAATGAAGCTAAGAAGGAACTAGACCTCATATCTACAATTGATCTATATTGATTTCAATACTCTTCTGAATGTAACCTTAAGTGACTTACTCAAGGTCAAACAAGAAGTTTCTTGAAGGAGTGGAAGCAAACTGGGGCATGATATTTAAGGTCACCATCATTTCTACCAAAATACATACCAATCTATGGTAAGGTGTCCCTGGAGACATTGTTTATTGTAAGCCACAGACACATGTCTATCAGACAAAATTGCTCAATGAATCGTTGAAACCTTTTTTGGACATTGACTTCAATACTGACAAACACAGTAAGTGTTGTGTAATATAAGATAGCTCTGGAAATTAAACTAAATAAGCTAAAACTGTCCTGCGCTGGTTGCAGGTGGACAGCACATGAGGTACCTGTCAACATTCACAAAACCCCAGGTTCTTTTCATGGGTTTGATCATAAGACAAGTATATTACTTTAAGACTACTTTGTCCTCTCATCAGAGTAAGCCAAGGACAGCAGTGGGATGCTAAGCCATGGACTAAGACTTTGCAATTACTGAAACACCAATTTAGTTATCACTTGCTATTACTCTGTCACCTCTATAGCACAGGAGAAAACTGCACCTGTTCAGAAGCACAGTTATTATCCATATCTATTTTCCCTATTTCATCTCTCTACTTTTTGTCCTCTGCAATAACTCCTGAGGACCTTTAGAAGGCCTCATACTAGCCTTCCTCTTCACCCCATATATTAACATGATCTGCAATGAAAAAGTTCATTGCAATATTCATCCATCTTTTTTAGGCTTTATGGTTAATATCCTTTAATACATTTATGGGGAATTCACACCTTGCAGAAGCACCATTTTTAATGGCTTAGGACAGCTCACTGTCTTTCTTGGTTAAAGTCTTCCTGCATTTTTCTTGCAATATTAAGAACTAGACTGGAGATAGTGAAGATTCCTTATGAACATTTTTCAGATATTTATTTCGCCCACACTGTCAAAAAAAAAATCACCATACATATATTTAAACCTTATTGGTTTTGTAATCAAAGCCTGAAAACATGTATATTAAAAATTGACAATAAAAGCAGTTGTAATTAGATCTCAATAAAAGCAGTTGTAATTAGATCTGAATTTAAATTTCTGAAATGGTGAAGTGTTTGCAAAAACAATACTGAGGAAAAAAGAAACCAACCCTAAGATCAGAGAATAAACTTCCTCCAAAATCATCAAACCTTTTCTGTCTGTCTTCCAAGTAAGCTACCTGTGTCTCCTCCTTTTCAGAAAAAACTGAAACCATGTAGAGATTTGAATTTGGGTGTACCTGGGACAGGGACTGGGTCTAAAGGTCAGAAGACAGTAAGCAACAGAAACAGTAAAATAAATTTCTGTGCCTTCTCCCCCACAGTAATTCTTCCGGGAAGCTAAACTTTAAAATGCTAAGAACAGAAGTCTGACTGATAAAGATACACATTCTCACATTTTTGTTTCCATTTGTTTAAAGATCTGGGTGGGAAACAAGACAAACCCCCTATATGTCAAAAACCTATCATCTCTACCCCTTTAAAAGCTCATGTTTACGAGGCATTTCAATAAAACTCAGGGGAAAAGATTTGATACTTTGCTGAAGAACAAAACCACAAAAAATATCTTCAGGTATATATAGCATAAGGAAGCTAAAGGGCACCCACTCAAACCCCATTATATGCATTCCCATGCACCTACTTTCAACAATTTTGATGGAAAAACTTATAAAAAAGTGTATGGTATCAGCTGATAGAGGCAGGCCAGTTATAACTGCATGTGCACAGAGGCAGATGGTATCTTTAAGAGCTTACGACCCAAAGAGTTAAGACAGCAAAAGGAGATGACAACAAGTGGCTTTTCAAGAATCACAGCCAAAAGGTCAAGCAAAAGATGAAGTGGAAGCAAGAGCCAAATTTTCAGCCCAAGAGAATCCCTAAGTAAGGTGTAAAGAGAGATGGTGCCTCTCTAACTCTACAGGTGGGCACCTTCCCTGCACTTGCAGGTCTGGGAAGAACCTGCAGAGGGAAGTGCTGCCCTGGGTACTCTGGAGACACGAACAGCACAGGACTGTTCTCCGACTCCAGGATGACACACACAGGCATCCGCCCTGGAAACCCACCCGATTAATGTAACTGTTGCTCTTTGGTTCAATGCTTTGCAGTTCCCCCATGCAGGGTCTGAAGGACAGGGAGCTTTTTCTCGCAGGGAGGAGGTGATACAGCTGGGATGGGGATATCACGGTGGTGGGTATTACCACGCATTGCAGCTCTCCAGGCTCCTCTGCAAACGCGTTCTCCCTTGTTTAACTCCCCAGCAGAACTGCACACAGAGCTGAACTCTGTATGCTCCATTTCATATCCCTTCCCTTATAAACCTTTATTAAGGCTTTATGTTACACAACTATCACCGATACAAAACTATTGCATTTAGGCTTCCAGGCGACCAAGTGCATTAAAACTCCTTGCGTGGAATGGCAGGAACCAATTCCTCATTTTTACTGGCTGGGAACTGAACCTTAATAGGCCACAGAGCACAAAACTCATAAACCACCGGAGTAAGGGGAGGAGGAGAGAGGAGGAATAAAGAGGGAGGAGGGGGAGAAGTTTGCTGCTGAGTTTATGAAATTATAACAGAAGAAAACAAAAGACGTGAAGCAGGGTGCAGCGAGGAATTCTCTCCACGCATGGTGGAGTTAACCTTGCCACCGATGCCCAGCAGCTGGAGGGGAAACAAATAAAGCAAGACCATGCTCTTAACAAAAGAAAGCATTGCTCCTTGACACTGGAATAGTAGCAACCTTCATCTCCAGCCCTCGCGCTCCTCGGGAGAGGCTGGGGATTGCTGGCTCAGGCATGAGTTGCCTTTGCCTAGCAACCGGCGCAAAGTCCGTCTGTCAGCTTGGCCTACAGTCGCTTCATCCCGCCTTCCCCCCTTCTCCACACACCGTGCAGGGTCTCTGAGCTCATTTGTCAGACTTCAGCTCCAACCACCTCTAAGCCCACCTGAAGAACGCGCTGCTCCTGTACTGACTGCAGGTAGCGTGATGGTTTGCACCTTTGGGTAGTTCATCACGTCCCCTTCATCTTATTCTGCTTTCCTGGCTCCTCATTGGAAAGCTCTTGGAGGAGGGACCACCTGCTCTGAGAAGATACTTAACCCAACGGATTCACCTCGGAGGCGGCACCAGACACTCCTGCAAGCACACACATCTCTTTCTGTCTGGCTGTGATATTAAAATGTCCGTTTCTGCTGACAGAAACACATCCTGGGTGCAAGGATGTTTTTAAAGCAAGATGTGGGACAAGGGGAAAAAAAAAGCAGCTGGAAGGTAATTTCTATGGACTGGTCTCCCTGGTATGTATCAGGTGCTGTAAATGCAGAAACAATTCTGCAGATTGGAGAGGAAAAGTCAAATCTGCAACTCGGAACACTTCCCAGTTAAATTAAATTCTGCAGACATTTATTTTGATGCTGAAAGTTCCTGCTGGGATCCTGCCACGCTGTGTCACTCTGACCTGAACCACAACAGGCTGGGGATGATACTGCTTCCTGGAATAGCAAGAAGTAATTTCACCCCCTCGCCCAAGAAAAGAACTTATTAGGAAATTAAACAAGCTAAAATGCACAAGACAAGCCCAGTAAACGCAATTGTGCTCCAGTCAGCATCAGAAAAGCTGGCCCGTCTCCAAAAGTTGAAGGAAGTTAGTCCCTGCATCAGGGTTTCTTCAAATCAGAATGGACGATAACAGCCCGTTTCAGACACCAGAAGGATATTTACTTACTGTGTTCTGACTTTGAAAACCGAAAATTATGACATATATGACAGCAGCCACCTTCCAGAGCTTAAAGTTATCATAATGCCATTCTTCTAATTACAAATCAGATGCTTAAGCACAAGGGCCAAAAGGAGCCAGATTTCAGCAGCAAGCACAGCCTGTATCAGGTAAGCTTACCTCTGGAGGTGCCTGGTATCACATCCCAGCTCAGCCTCAGGAATCCTCTCCCCACACCATCAGACTCCTCTTTCAAAGTATAAAGTGTTTTTTCATGTTTTAAAATTTATAGGAAATCAGTTTCAATAAGAAAATTTATGTGGACAGAAGGAGAACATCTGAAGCCAAGGAGAGATTTTTGGGGTGTGTGTCCCCCAATATTTTTCATTTGAAAACAAAATGCCTTTTTCTTATGGGAGGGAAGTTTGAGCAATACAGGGAGGCTGTTGCATAGATCAGCTCTTGGGATGTACCAAGCCTTAGGAAATTACACCCACAATCCAGTCTGGTGGCCAGCCTAAACACAGTGCTACAAGCTGTTGAATTCAGCCATGTTAACCCTAGACCAGCATTGGCAGGAGGAAGACAGACGGTCATTCTCACCCTGCTGGGTTGCTAGGGCAGCACCAAATTTTCTCATCAAAAAGCTTTTCTCTGTAGAAAGGTAGAAGAGACAAATTTTTTTTAACATTTTTAATGATATCAGATTCAATTGAAACAAGCTACTTTGTCATCACGGCTTGTTATCGATTGCAAGCTGAACATTCTCGGCAAAACTGGGACGAGCAAGAGTAAATCTTAGATAAAAAGCACGGTTCTATTGATCACAACAGCTGCCACTGGCCCTCCACTGAAGCAACAACCAGCTACTTTAATAAAAATGTAATCCTCCAGTAGAGAGGAACCCATCTGCTTTCCAATCCACTCTGCTTCATACTCTTCCAAACACTCTTGAGAGAGAAAGCAGACCAGTCCATCCCCCTGATAAAACACTATTACTATGCAGTGACACCATCACACTTGATTTAAGTAGATCTGGCATTTTCAGGTGTAATGCCTGAAGCAATAATACTAAAAAAACAGAACAACCCTAGTTACGCCCTCTGGGAGTTGCATGTGTGTGAACTAAGTAACTTACAGAGTTCCTATTTCCATAGTATCAAGCTCTTTACATTCTGTAATGTATTTATCCTCCTAGTACCCAGGGGAAAGAGAGGTCAGTGCTGCTCCTCTTGCTTTCTCAACGCTTACTTAGATCTTTATTTTCTACTGCGTGGGAGTTGGAGACCTGAATCTCGGTGGGGGTTTAAGGCTAAGAGACTTGGTTGTGGTCATGAGGGAAGACACTGCTGTGGCTGAGAGCTGGCTTTGATAGCAGTCACAGGTCAGACTCCAGGCTCTGATGGAAGCCATTTGGTCAAACCGAGTGTGATAATTACAGGTGTCCCTGAGGACGTATCGGGACTTCTCTCTCCATTTCTACTGCTAGAAAATTACATCCAGCTCTCTGCAGATGCTGTTGTACACATTTCCCTTAGCACCACCCACGCTGCCACATCAGCATGCACTTTTAGGCTAAACATGGGGAAAAGGAGGCCCAGAGCCTCCTGCCCTCTTGCTGAACACCGTGAGAAGTCCCTTGACCTGTCATTCTCCTCTTGTTCCAGTGTTTAGGCTTAGACCAAGGAGTCTCTGCCTCCAAAAGGTGCCTGGAGAGGAACCTTGGTGATGTCCTCCCGTTCCCCATCCTCCTTGCACCCCCCGGCAGCCCTGCCTTTATGCTCACTGGGTACATTTTAAAGCAAGGACCAGGCCAGTGGGCACACATATAGATTCAAGCCTGCTTTTCCGGACACTACCAGGCAGCTCAGATTCAGTAAGCAGAAGAGGTTCAGGAGATGACAGGGGGAACATGGAAACAAGAGCCAGGTTTTCATCTCACAGAGAACAAACGGGCAGAGACACACACAGACGGACAGAAGCCGTCTGCAGCTGGATATGCGTAATATGGATATTGCGGGATATGCAATTGTGCAAGGAGATAGGTGGAGCAAGGGAGCCATCCACCCTGCAATCATAACTTAAGAACAAGCCGGGTTTCCCCTTCTCGTGCCGTGACCCAGGGCTAATTCCTGCCAAATGGGTGGAGCCGATGCTCCACGGGAAAAACGATGAGGAGATGGAGCAGAAGTGGGTGGGGGGATTCAATTCCCCTCCATCACAGGCTGGACCCTTGCACAATAAAGGACACACGTAGCTCCTGTGTGGCCACATGATGCTGTGGACTACAGGGCCTCAGCTCAGCAAGCCAAGGAGTTAACAGAAGAAAAACAAATCCCCCTTATTTGCCTCAGGGTCAAGGGTCAATGTAAGTAAATCATTAATTAACACGCCAGCGCCTCAGTGCTATTGACAGGGTTTTATGTACACAGTGGGACTGTGGCACCCCTGCAATTAAGCAGGCAGTGAACTTTCCTCCTCCTTCTGTCTCCTGCTCAGCTCAAGCAGGCTCCCCTGCTCCCCGTCCTCATCGCAGGCTCCTCTCTGCTCCTCCTCTCAGCATGGGGCACCCCCCACATTCATACTTCTTGCCCGCCCAGCAGAGCTTTCTTCAGAAACCAAGCCTCCTCATTTTGTTGTTTTCCAACTTCATGCAGCACCTGCTCCTTTAAAAAAACCTCACAGGCTATGCATCCAACATATGCATTTATTTTACCTCCCTGCTCAGGTAAAGCTGCACCTACAGCCTCTGAAGGGCTCACAGGTGTTTGGTGATAACTCAGCATTTTTAAGATACTACAGTGTCTTAGAAGGAAAAAAAAATTCTTCACCGCTCAGCCCCTAGACTTTAATAAAAATCTGGGATCCTAATACCTTGCTAATGGCACCTGGATTTCTTTTCTTTTTTTCTTTCTAATCAAAACAGGTCTGTTGACAGCCTGATTTCTATTCCAGCTGGGAAATTGCCATGTAAAGAGCAGTCATTTCAGAGACTCCACAGTCACAGATCCTCTTAACAATCAGGCCTATGGTGTCAAAGAAATTTGTTTTACACTTTCTTTGCAGAGGAGTCTGCTTTCTTTTGGTTGCTTGGTCTTGGCCTGCTGTCTGAAGGTTTGAGGTTGATAACAAAGACCAACTGCCTCAGAGTTACATCAAGCTGAGATCAACCCTGATTTCAAAGCTGAACTTGAGTCCCAGGGAACTTCAGCTGGAAACCTAAATTGTTGTTTGTCATTCCCAAACCCAGAATTAAACATCCCATCAGTGTTACATGATGGGACAGCCCATGGTCTGCCAATTCCCAAACTATAAATCAGAGACTGTCCTGGCAAAATCCTAATGTGTATTTGTGTGGCTACTAATTGAAAACAATTACAGATGGTCTGATCTGCTTAAATTTTTTTTAAATAAAAGTATCTGGGTAGCCATCTTCCTATAGTCACATTGTATTAGTTCAATGTCATCTTAAAGTCTTTGGCATATGTTTCACATAAGATAGGAATGATGTGACAAACATGATCTTAGCACAGTAGGACCTCTGAAAATCCACCCCCAACACCTAAAAATTGCTATCATATTAATCTGATTCCCACCACAGTTTTTATGTTTAGGAAATCCAGGTAAGTGTCCAGTGATTTCTTTATTATACCATTGAGAAATTGCTACTTTGCGGAAACAGTACAGTAAAGGTCCTCTGGTACAAAGTTGATTAGCTTTCCACAGCACTTTCTAGAGGGAGAACAAAAGCACAATCTGTACAAAGCCCCTTTTCCCCCTGCCAGTCACAGGCACTGGAAGGTCTGATGAAAACTGGGAGGGGAAATAATATGGCTGAGCATCTCCAGAAGCTGTGCAAGGGCTTTGCTCAGATTTTGAGGCAACTTAGGTATGACAGACTGGTATGTCCAGGTACTCTCTTCTTGCACTTGCACATTGTTACCAGAAACGGTAATCGTCACCTGTATACTCTATCCACATGAAGAGAGCATCTACACACTGGCAAAATTTCTCTATGCAGCTAACGTATGGCTCATGCATCCTGGTATTTCTGGTCACCAGGACAAAGGTTGAGGGAATCAACACTTTCCTCCTCTTTCAGAGTATTCCACTGGTATTTGCTGTCTTTGCCTTTTAGCATCCAGTTCACAGCCCTTGCACTAGTTACATGAAAATGCCACTCTGTACAGTTCCCGACTCCAATGGATGTTAAAAGCAGAAAGCTGCTAGCAGCCAAATTAACAGCACATAATTAGTCTCATGCATAAACCTCTTAAAAAAGTGCAGGGCACTTGGTGTCAAGATTAGACAATTAACTTTGTCAGAGCACAGGAGAATGCGCTGAAATGCTTACATTTGTAACGTAGTATTAAGTCTGCAATTCTCACCGGGACTCATGTGAGTAAATACTCTAGGTCAAAGCCTTGACAGCCTTATTTAGATTTTGCTCACTTAGTGCAGGCTCTGCTCAAGTAAAGGCCACATATAATCCAAGGAAAGACGTCAGAGTTTGGCTCTGTGTTTTGACAGCCTATAAAAGATCAGCTGGAGCGTAAGCAGGATCAGCAAAAGTAAGCCCTCCCATACACACAACTCTCTCTGAAACCAGTGCTGTTTTACATGCTAGCCGAAACATGACTGTTTAAAGCAGCATATTCTGCAGTGCCCCAGCCAGCCAAAATTTAAAAACATCCCAAAATGGGGAAAGGTTTCTGTCAATTCCCTTTATGGTGAAATGTGGCATCAATAGAGTGATCCATCAGCAATTCCTATCTGGGATCAAATGGGCTCTTTCCCTGGGGAATGGGAGACCCAGGTAGATTAGCACCTGCCTCTTTTCTGTTTATCACTGGCAGGTGCTTAAGTGAAGCAGGATACTGGCTCTGCTAAAGTGGACAAAGCTCCCAAAAGATAAGATGGATGTGTTGGGCCACTGAGCTAACTCGCTCAGGAAAGAGAGCAAATGAGTCTCTGTTTGTTTAGCAAAGGTGGCTTTGTGAGCTGATAGGAGGAACATGGTAATTCATTAATACGGTGAGTATTAAGAGTCAGTGTACAGTTACTAGGAGAAAGCCTTCTGCAGCGCAAACAAAAGAAATTTACTGGTCCTGCTAAATGTGGGGACCTGGGTGACTCTACAATGTCAGGAGCAGACAGGCACAAGCTAGCTCTGTTCAAGCTAATCCCAGGGCTGAAAGATCAAGGGATCCCAGGGCAGAGGCAGGGATGTGAGCCTGCTCTGATCTGGAAGCAGTCTAGCCACATTCATGCAGCACCTGAGCTAACAAGCCCCTCTTCTCCCCAGATAGCACTTCATGCAGTTTAACTCCATCATCTAGATAGCTGTATCACATTCTATTTTGTAACCACCTGGTGTAATTACCAGATAGTAAAACAAATTTTGTACATAGAACATCTAGGTTAACTATTGTAGGAGTCTCTTCAGCATTGAAGAACTCAGGTGCATGGAAGGCAAAAAAACCAAGGTGAGAACTTAGCCGCTAGGCTTATGGTTTCAGTAGACCATGTGAAAACTAGAAGAGGATATTGTCATCACTATGTGATTAAGGAATGGAGGAGAAAAAATATCCCTCTTCTTTCAATTTTGCTTCAAGATTATCTAGATATCTGTAGGAGCACTTTTCCTCAAATTACTAGGCATATAGCAACAAAACAGTACAAAGCTTGCACCCATTCAACCAGAAGCAGAAGTTGTGTGATGCTGCTTGCACTACTGAAGTTTCCATGTTTTCACAATTCAGAGGCTTTGCAAAAATATTAACTCGCACAAACTGAAAATCTTGCCTGACACAAGAACGAAAATGTCTGTCAAAAGCTCTGACCCAACATGCTGGTGTCTAATGTCTTTTTAGAGTATGGATAATCCTTTAACATAGTAAAAGTAGATGTCATTTGGCCTTCTCAGTTTAAGGAAAAAATAGTTCCTTGTGAATTTGTTTAATGTAAATAAACCCTCTATTTATCTTTGTCTTTAATAAATTCATACATTATTAGAAAATCCTTTATACAAGAAGACCCACTGAGCTATATCATCTCATTTTAAGAGATTTCTTGTTGGTGGAATACAAAGCAGCCACCTGCAATCTCCTAGTGCTCGAAAGGATTTAAATAAACACACACAGATAATTAGATCAGTTAACCTTGCAAATTAAAACAAGCACATTGCATTATCTCCAGTTTATCCTAAAAGAAAATATGAAGTTGCCTCAGATAAATAGTTTAATAAAGACAAGGAAGAGCTTATACAAGCGGCATAATGCTAAATCTTCTAAGCATGTAGGCTAATAGGATGAAAACCAGCTTTCTGACTAGAGTCATTTTGCAGAACTGGCTACTGGTTTGCACAGGACCAATGGAGCAGATTTATTCACAAACCACGTTGTCAGAATAGTTTCACCTAATATCACTCAGGCAGCCTAAGCCATTGGTCTTGGGTCACTCTCTAGTCAGTGGAAAAGAATAGGTGGGATGACTGGCCACATTCAACTACTGCTCTCCAATGGCTCTAGAAGAAAGCCAAATATTTAACCTTCATAAAGCTGAAATTACAGCAGATGAATCATACTGATGGTCACAAAATGCCACTTTATGACTCAGGCATCCACTTACTTTTCATAAAGCAATAACTGCAGTTGAGGTAAACTTCCTTACACAACCAGAAAGCCAGGCACAGCTCATTAGTTATGCTACAGAGAAAAAAGTCCAGATTGAGAGTTGCTCTAGCAGCTGGGTGACACCAATTGTCCATTAGCACGGAGTCATAGTAGGTCACCTACACGCAGAGAAGTTTTCCTTGTGGTCAGCAGCTTAGGTGTGCAGCATACAAGCTGCACCAACAATTGCCTACCGAGTGTCAGTCTGATAGAGATCATCTGTGGGACCAGGGCTGGCCAGGAAAACACCACTCCGTTTAACAAACATTTCAAGGTTTTGAAGTGTATTTCTCTCCTGTGAAGAGACTGACATTTTAAGAGAAGAAATATCACTGCATATTCTCTAGTGTTTAGGTGTGATTTTAGAGAAGAGTTTTCTACCAGTTTCAGAGCAGGTTTACTTATTGGTTTTTAATCCTAGATGTCATCAAAACAGGATAAACAGAACACTTTGGTCAAAATACTGTCCTGGATCTCAGACACCACCACAGCAAGAAATACGCTGAAAGCAATATTGTTTCAGAAAACATTTCAGTGATTTCCAGGAGAAAAAAAAAATTTGTTTGCTTATTTTTCCATCGTCTCTGCTCGTAAGATTTAGCAGCACCTTATGTTTTAAACAGGAAAGGAAATAGTCACGATTTTAACAGTGAGCTGGACTGCATTAAAATCCTGCACACAGGTCTGCTCCTGCTCCTGCTCTTACAATCACATGTCACAGGCCACTTGCTGCTCACTGCTGGAAGGTGGTAGATGGTTGGTCATGTAGCCAGGAGCTGCTATTACTCTGGCAGTTCTGTCACTGCTGCTGATGGCACCTGTTTTCATGACCAAAACTGAAAACTTCTCAAAAATCTTTTGTGAAAACATGCTCTAAATGACAGATTTAAGGCTCTTCTGCCTGTTTTGGGTTTGTTGTTTTGGGTTTTTTTTTTGTTTGGGTGTATATGTATAGAGAGAGAGATACATGAATGAATCCCCATACAGTTGAAGTGAATGCCATTCAAGCACTAAGGACAAAACAGGTCTGTTGGTTACAACAGTGGCAAATTTGTGCACCAATATTGACCCCAGTACAATTTTGTGGAAGATTCAGAAACAAGATGATCTTATATTAAGGCTAGTTAGGAGATCTACAGAGAAATAAGCTAGTGCCCCAAATAAAATAAAGAAGTTTTAGAGTGAGCACTTGTTGCTAATATCACCTAATATGATTTACCATATCACATGGACCACTGAGGTTCGTAAGGGTACTGCAAGTCCTAGCAGAAATTGGTACCTACACAAGTAGACCTCAAAGAAGTAGACTGAAAACTGAATGGATCATGGAGGCTGAACTGACTTTTTTTGTTCAGCGTGCATTTAGATTGCACACCAAGCATATGCCAGAATCTCAGTTTGATTTTCAGGCTCGCTTCTGTACACATAATGAAATTCCTAAGTCAAGGCTTGATTACCCACTGCCCTTGGTTACCAAATTGTTCTGGTTAGCCTAGCAAACAATCTCAAATTTGCATCTGCTGCTCTGCAGATAAATCCCCTGGGCCGACACAGGAGAAGGTCATAGCATTGGGAGTGCATCCCTTAATGCCACAGGCTGTACTATGCAGTCCTGTAAATAAACCCAGGGCACTTAGTCACCAAGGCTATCCCTTCTGCACCTCTTACCGGAACTTGAACGTTAAGAGGAAGAAGACAAACAAAGTGAGAAACAACAAAATACAACACCAAGATAAAAAAAAGCCAGAAAATACTCTGGCTGCTGCAATGCTAAGGAACAGATCTTCCCTCGCCTATTTTACACCCCCCGCTTTCTGCTGCAGATCCAACACACTCGAGTTTCATTTCAGAAAGTAAAGCTGCTAAGCAGCTACCAAATGACCTTTGCCTCTCAGATGAGTATTTATGGCAGGCAACACGTACATCAACAACAACAAAAAGTTTCCCCAGTAACAAAAATGTTTCTGCCAGCAATGTATCTTTTACAAGCTTGCAAGATGTACCGGGAGTCTAATAATCAGATTAAAATCACATCAAACTATGTTGGGAAGTCAAGGTGAAGGCCTTTGGATTGTTCTCATGAACAGCCCTATCCAGACCTACCAGGTGATGATAAATTCAGGTTTTTGCTTGGTTGGTGTTTTTCAAATTTATTTTAAGGGCTTACAGTTTTTAAAAGCCAAGAGGTAGGAAAACAGTTGGTGTTTTAGCAATTCTTGCCAGCATCTGATGATAGTGAAATGGTTAAGAAAAAAGCCATGATTTTTCCTGTGCAGGGGAGGGGCAGGGGCAGTGGACCTGATAATAAACACTTGATCTTTCTATGCCACTTCACAAAAGAGTTCAAGAGCTTTGTCTTCCTTTTACAGGTGGAAGCCCAAGCCTCAGAAAGGCAAAGTGATTTACCTAATATCATTTGTATTTCTAACGGTTAACCTAGGAAGAAACTTGAAACCTCAAGTCCCAGAATGAGTATTTTCTCCCAGGATCACTGGGAACCAAATTAGCAGACGGGTCTACTGCTTCTCTTTGCTGCAGAACAGGAATGGCTAGAGTTTTAAGCTCCTAAGCACAGGGAGAAATGCTGAAGTCTCAGTGCTTTATTTCCATTTCCCATGGAGTGCTTGCCTGAAAGTCTGGCTTGAATCTGTCATTTCCAGATAGCATACAGCAGCCTGTGTATAGGTGCTTGAAATGGATGCTATGTCCATGTTGCTCCCGCTTTCCCCTCCCCGCAGAAGACCACCAGGGAAATACAGACAAGCATTAACAAACACTGTCCTCTGTCAAGGTGGATTATTAGGTGTGAGAACAAGAGTTCAAAGTGTTAATACCTGCTCTGCAGATGTAAAGAATAATAAAAGCCTACCCAGACGTCTGCAGTACCTGAGGTGAGCAGCATCCAGCCAGCCTAGCTACTGGTGAGCATCTAAACTACAAAGCCCTACCCAGCTCATGGCAGCAATGCCACGGTCACCTGTGCACCTCTCTACAGTACAGGGAAGCAGTATTCTTGCCTTCAGGCTCAGATTAATCAGGTTTGTACAGATCAGCAATTCAAATAGCTTCAACCACCTAGCTGATCGTGCACAAAACCAGTTTGGGAACATTTGGGTGAGACGGCAAAACCGATGGGCAATAATCTCATTCACCCTTTCCACTCAAGTCCAACAGAGGACAACTGTCCATAGCCTGTAGAATCACTCATCAGGGCTCTCCATATTATAAAATTGTCAGTGAACCATGGGAAAAAAACAATGCTGAATACACCCACGACAGTTTAGGGTGTCTGTAAGGGTGCCTATAATTCACTTTGCACTCTCTGGCCTTTGACAGCCAAACCAGCTAGCCTAGAGTTAAAGTACTAAATCCCAGGGAGAGAGGTTTTGAGAGAGTGAAGGGTAATAGCTGGATAAAGAGGCTGAGATCAGCGAGCTCACACAAAACACTGCAATGCCAGAATATCACACCCGCTTTAGCTTAATCTAAAAGTCAAATCACATGACTGCATTTTCCAGTTTAACTTGCATGTCTGCCACCACCAAGCCAGCTTCTGAGAACTGTATTCACCTACTCACTGCACAACTCCCACCAGCTTCCCAGCATAAGAAAAACTTCTTCCCTAGAAATAAAAGAACTCTATTGTTAGTGAGACTTGGAGAAAACTCACTAAGGCCCGTTCCACTTCTTCCCACACATACTGAGAATGGACAGTATGGATAGCTCGCACAAAAAAAAGGGCTTATTATGCCATCTGTTCTCAGAGAATCCAGATTAAGTTTTTTCATTGGTTCCAACAGGAGCAGAACAAAGCAGATAGTGAACACATATTTAGGAAAAATCTACTCACCTATTGCCAGAAAATCCAATCTACTTCATCCCTCCCCCCAGTCCTAAGTTGGGTTCTCTGCACAGAAGTGAGTCATTTGTAATTGACTAATCTGTGGAGAGATATCAAAACCAGCAACAGACAAAGGCTGAAGAGCCTCCTCATTGTCTTCCCTCTGGAAAGGTAAAATTGTGCTTTAATTCCAACTTCAGAAAGCCTCTAGTTTTTCTACACAACTGTTTTATCCCATGGACTCCTGAGATGACATCAGACAGACACCAGTGCGATCTCACCACATGGAGAGACGTCCTCTCCTAGACATGTGAGCACTGATTGCCGAGGCATCGATGAGTCAGCAGCAAGCAGATATACTACGTGTACACACAGGCCATATGCTACTGGATGTCTCATCTTTCTGGAGTAGATCTCACAGGCTCCAACATGCTCATGGAGCTCCCCACCTACCCCAGAGAGAAGCGGTCCCTCACATCCTTACAGCCGTACTCAAGGCTGGTTTCACTAGCAGACCAAGCAGAGTGATCTCAGCCCTGAATCACCTGAAGCCTGTGCCGAACGCCCAGGACCAGTGTCAGGCGTTATGAAACAGTTCACCCAGCCCAGCATCTTGAGCTTCAGCAAGGAAATTGGCAGCGGGTGAGAAAGATGTCTCAGCAACCTCAGTTATGCAGAGCAGTTTTAGGTCTGACCGGTGGAAAGATCTGCCCGTGGTGATGAACAAGCATGTGGTGGAAAGTTGTCCGTGGTTCTTGTGCCAGCCCTTTGAGGACTATGCTGAGCTGGTCCACGCAGTCCAGGTCATAATCTAGAGATCTTAATATAACAGGATTTTACCAATCTCTTCCTGTTAGAGTCTTCCCCTTCCCCACTGAAAGATGTTTCAGCACTTCTTGATGTATTCCAGTTAGGTGAGATTCCTCTTTTTCTTTTAAATCTGTTCTAAATCATTCTTTTACTTATTTTTCATAAATTTAAATCTTAATCAGAATTACAAGCAGTATTTTCATTTAAATTAGACTACTTTCATTACGTGAAATTGCTTCAGTGTACTTTTGAAGTAGATTACTATAATGCTCATTTTCATACAGAATCTGAAAAACTATGAAAACATTATTTTCAAGAAAGTAAAATTTTAACTCCATTTACCATACCAGCTTTCATATTTCTCATAAAACTGTTTTACTAGATTTCCTGTTGAATGTATTTCTTTGAAGGTAGGCAAGGAGGTGAGATTATGATTCAGAGGTGGATAGTCATCCATAGAATGGATTTGAAAATTTGTTAAAATTTAGATAAACTTACTGCAATTCACATCAAATCCCTCTATGCCTCCCAAGTATTGCACACATTTCCTCATATTATAATGCATTTGTACACACTACTATTTATTTTGTATAACCATTTTGTGCTTTGTGGAAGTTTGAACTTTCAGTCAAGAATTTGAATTCATAATTATTTTAAAGATTTTTACCCTATGCTGCTGCACATCTGAGTTACCATATCAGTTATCTGTAATGACCAGTGGGGATTTTTCTTGTGAAAGAAACTTAGACCCCATTGTAATTTACCTTGCAAGGCATATGAGGAAGGAATTTGAAGGGTTTAACTGTGGGAGAGAAAGGTACGCTGCCCTCTCACTTTGAGTGTATGCTGATTAGAGAACTTTTTCTCCTGAATGTCTCATCCAAACGAATAAACAATACAACTCTTCAGAGGGGGACCGGCATCTACGCACTTCAGACAAGATAGAAAATATGCGTTATGCAACAGGGAAATTAACAGTTATTTACCCTGCATGCACTCCAGAAGTGAGGCCGTTGAGGCAAGCCAACAAGTGTGTGATCCCATAATGAGTAATCACAGACTGAAATGGATTCGTGTCTTTTACTTCCTGACAAACAGTTTTTCCTGGTATAACATCTACATTTTTTCTTGTCTTCTGAAGACCTCTGTGCCAAATACTTGTACCCTAAGAAAAGTAGATGCTCAAAATTAGAGAAGAAATGCCAGTTAGGAATGAAACTGACTCTTCTGGCAAATAAACAGACCTTGATGAAGTGGGCATCAAGGGAGTATTTCTAATTTTCTTCTTGAAAGCAATATGTTTCATCTCTATGCCACTTATAAGTAAGTGCTTCTTTCCATTGCTATATATCAGGAAGAAACAGAACGGTACCAAACCCAGTAACATTATGAGTAAACAGTAACATCCCTGAACTTAATTATTAAAAAGAGCTTTTTACTGATTGATTTTTAATAACAGAATATGAATTATGCTGTATGAGGATTATTTGTTCAGAAATATTAATCAACAATTATTTTCCCTAGCAAAATTATGGATTTTTCTTGCATTAATGTAGAAAGGGGTATTACTTATTGCTTATACTCCTTAATTTTGCATTTTCCTGACTGTATAGGAAGTGGCAGAGAAAAAACATTGGGATTTTTTTCCAAGGTCCAAACAGAATTGTCTCTGAAAATAATTTTAAAAGGATTTTTATCAAATGTTCTGAAAAATAAACCACAACAAAACCCCAAGTTGTGCAGTAAACAGTGTTTTCAGAGTACTGGAAACTAATGTGAACCTCTACTAATGGGATTTGCAAAATTATTATTTGCGTGTAATTTTCAGTGTCTAAATCACTCAAATTTTCAGAAAGCTTTTCAGAAGCCTCAAGAGATAGAATAGAAAAGATCCAAGCTTACCAGAAAACTGTACATTAATACTTATAATTCCAGTGCATCTCCTTTGAAGGTTTGCTTGAAGCTGTACAAAGAAAAGACTCATAGGAAATAGTTGCCCATGATAATTAGTATCCTGTATTTAAAACCATTTATTCAACTTTCAAAACATATTCTGGACCCACCTATTGCTTCAAACAACAAAGGTTATATTGAAGGGTAATTTGAACAGCAAGAATCTTATAGGGAAGTGAGGACCACAAGATACTAAAAAATACCATCAGAATCATGTAACAAACACTCAGGTAAGTTTCTTAGTCCTCTCCTTCTTTCTTTCTACATTAGACACTTTTATCCTCTGCTAAAGTTCTCTATCTACCACTTCATGCAACAACCAAAACATACAACATGGGTATATTAAACGTCTCCCCAAAGTTTCAAGAAAGCTCTTCTCCTTTTTCTTTCAGCCAAATTGAGCCTTTTTTTCCCCTCCCCTTTCTTCTGAAAAATTGATGGGGGAAGGGCAGAAGATAGTTTCCTTGCGAAATCAAAAGCTACTCTTGAATCAAGTCTGATAGGCTGCTGAAAATGCAGCACAGAAATGTGTTTGTGTCAGTGAAAGACCTTGTTTGTAACCGTAAGGATCGCATGCAGCACGTTGTTTGATCCTGGGAGGACTTTGATCTATGTTAGCACCTCAAATATAGCAAAGGATGTCACTAGGCTTTGGAAAAAGAAGGGAGGGGAGAGGAGGAAAGGGAAGGAAAGTGCAGGTGTGCGGCACCAAACAGATGGCACTGAATTCTTGATGGATTTGTCAAGTGAAAGCAAGCTTTGGACAGAGGAGGGCAGGTGTCACACCTCTGGAGGGAACCAGATTTCACCACCTACCCCAGAAAATGCCATTCAGAAACAGAAAAGATTCAGTGAAAGCATCTCAGAGCAGCTCTGGGCAAGGAATTTGAAGCAAATAATTCCTTTACCTACATGACCTGACTTCACGGCCTTTTGTGAGGCATGAGTGAAATGAAATTCAGTGGTCTCTCCTCCTTGTTTCCAGTCATCTCACCAGAAGTGAATGAGGCTTGACTGAGGCTCACTGCTGAAAGTATTCTTGAGGGTTAGAAACAGATGCTGATATACAAAAGGATAGGCAGATCAGGGCTCTTGGGCCACCACACTGCTGTGGGCACTGATCCAGAACGGGGAGGGCAAGATGTATGAGGCAGTCAAGGCCAAGAACCATCCCTAAACGTGAACAGGTCGGAAGTGGATGCAGTTCTGTGACAGCACATGGACTTTTCTGGTGTGGGTGGACAGTGTACAGCTATGGCAAGGAATCTCAGTGCTAAGACAATACAGATAGAACCTATTCTGCATACAGGCAGGTGACTAAATTTTGTACACCTGTGAGCAGCATGGGAGGCCTTGAGCAGACAACACTGAAAGGAAATCACCTGGGATCACCTCTTTCATATGCCAGTAGATCATCCCTTCATCTCTCCCCAGGACACTGTTCATTCACAAAAAAACCAACATGCAACATCCTCCATGAAGTAATAGCAAGAAAAAACTGAATATCCCCTTGACAAAAGCCCTCCTTCCCTCCTGCAATTCTCACTCAGTTAGGGGGAGAGGACACATATGATTAAGCAAGACAATGTGAATGCTCTACCTTTTACCTGTGCTCATTGATGCTAAAGTAGCTTTGAAGAGCCTTGCTCCCTGCTAACCAGCTTCCCTTTCTGTGTCCTTTGGTGAGATGTGGTGGAACATGATAGGCATCTTGTATTATGTCTCAGAGAGAAGCAGAGAAGAAAGAAGTAAGGAATACTTAATACAATGCAGAGGTTCAGTGCAGTGACAATAGTCTCTATTATTCTTGACATGACCCTAATACAAGCATGGGACGGTTTGTAGGATGCCTCTTTCTATTGAAAATTATATCTGACCCAAATTTTATTACAGTTGTCAAATACAGTATGAACAAGTACAGCATGAGTATAAGAGAAATTCTCCTTTCTTTAAAAAAAAAAAAAAAAAAGCAATAGTAAGAATGTCACTCTTCCCTTATTTAGTTTCAGGTCAATCATGAGAAAGAGGAAAGAGACAGCCCCCTCCTGAAAGGCAAGAATGATCCTGAGCCATCACCTTATATTGGAAGAAAGCTTTTCCCTCCCAACAGTTACCATCCTTTGTCAGCATTACAGAAATGTCTAGGACACTGTAGTCAAAAGCAGGAGCTGTCACTGCTAAGCACTGTACACAAACACAGATGCATATGAAAGGAAAAATCTTACTCTGGAGAACTCTAAATGTCTACTAATCAAAGAGGTAACAATGAGGGAAGGTTAATTACCTCCATTTTGTAGGTAGGATATCAAAGCAAAGGTGGGTTCATTGACTTCTGTTACATAGGCAAGTACTAAATCTAGTTTTCTTAAATCCTGTTTCTGTTTCAGCCCTCAAACTCACACTTTGTCATAGGTACTTTCTCTATACATTTTCTCACAGCCTCACTTTCCCACCTAAAGGAAGTCAAAGAAGACCAAATTTGAGATAGACAACCGAGGAGCTGCCAACATCTTAATGAAATCTGAGATCAGCTACAGTAAACTGTATGCCTAGTTACAGCATGTCAACACACTATATATTCTTCTTAAAGTCAACTAGGTCTGGTATTGTGCCTCAATGATCCATACAAAAATCTTCATCCACTCAAAAAAGTATTCCAGGTAAATTATTTAGTAATTTCGGTAAAAGTAGAGGGGAGGAGAAAATAAAGGAAGCGCATGTGCAAACGTTGTCTTCAAATAGCCAAGAATCAGGTGAGTAGGAAACTAAATTGGGGGGGCACAGAGGAGAGGCAGTGTCTGTTCACTTCTTAGTTTGAATTAGGTAGGGCAGGGATTTGTATCAGGGAAGCTCCATATGTCAAGCAAATGTCATGCCTGCCTGTTTGGGTTGATTTCTACTTTTCTGGCCCTTTTATTTGAACAAGAATTTTCTAACAGATCCAAAAATTCAATCTCAAATAAATTCATGACCAAAACCACCATGATCCTTCAAATGGAAAGGTCTTGAGTTGACATTTTCTAGAGAAAATACTTTCATTAAAAAGAAAAAATCAAACATAAGGCCGTAGCAAGAGTCTTATGCATTATCAAGCCCACTGTCTAGGCTAGGACAAAAAGAAAAAAAGAAAGAAAAACCAAGCCAGATCATGAGATTACAAAGACTAGTAGACCTCTGAGTCAAGACAACAATGCTGCTTTCCTCTAGATATGCAGACTCAGTATCTAAGCATAGCATTTGGGAAACATAGGCATTGCATACTAATGTTATCATTGCAAGTGTGAGGGAAACAGATGTACCTGCACTTAAACTTCTTAAGGAAAAATCAGGGTTAGGGGGTTTATTTGCTTCAGTCAAAAGAGAAATGGTATGAACTGTTCATTCTAGAAATGTACCTTTCCTCACAGGTTGAAAAGTAGTTTTAGGATGGTCAAACTGACATACATGGTAACTCACACTCCAGGTTAAAAAGACTGAATCCAGGTTTTAGCAACTGGATGAACTGGTGATTTTAAGTTTGCATGATAGATATTATGGACCTACTGTTTTAGGATTTCTATATATCACTGACCTGGGCCCTGCTTCAGAAGCTAAACCACTTACAGAAAAGCAGTTTTGCTTAAGTGTATGTATGGAACAACCACCTAAACAGGTTTCAGAGCACAAAGGCAAAACACAGGGAGTTGTGATTCGACTCAGCTTTGTCTCATCTTGACAGATCCTTATCTATGCAGAGATGACCTGGGGGGAACTGCAGAAATGGCTCATCCCGGGGTTGCCTGAACACTGGATCATGATAAGAACCGAAACCCAAATGGAGCCTTGAGTAATCTCTTAACAAACAAAATGCCCTGAGCACCATTCCACCACTATTCAGTAACTTTGTGTGCTAGGCGTCACAAAGTTAGCAATACAGACTAAGGGGCTACCACACCACCAGAGATAAGCATTCCAGACAGTGTAATCCACTCGGGCATAATCCTGCACACCCATCAAATCAGGAAATAAAACCCATAAAGTTTGGGTAGAAAACTAGGGAGTTTTCTAGAAACAGAAAAGACTTTTCCAACAGCTGGCCTGTAGGACATTCTTCCCTCCTTGTCCAGGACGCTGTGTAAGGTAACTTCCCAGGCATTAAGAGACCTTACCTGAGAGAGAGGGTGAGTGATTAAGAAACACACGTATGGTATTTGGCATGCTTTAAGATCGTGATCAGTGCACTCTTTTAAGGTATTAATATCTAGCACGCCTGTGGTTTGTGTTAGTACATTCTGGAAATCACTTGTTGGTTGTAATAGCGTATCCTATGAATTGTTTTGTTTTTTTTTTTAATTGCCATAGTGCATGCCTCCATTGTATCCATAAAAACCTGCAATAACGGCGTATTGGACCTGTGAGTGAAGTTCAAATAAATCGTTAATTTGAACCTTACAGTGAAGTTTCTTTCTCACCGTCACGCTAGAACAAGAAGAAAATTGGAGCACAGCTTCTATAAAGCTGATAGTGAACACAAAGAAAAGGAATGTGTATGCAAGCAGATGAAAGTAATTGTACATTCATGTGATCTGCAACTGGATGGTTGTGTAGTCACTGCATGCTGAATGAAGTTAGTTGCTAACTGTTGCTTTAACCATAATTTTATTGAAGCAAATGCTCCATGACTAAACTCTTTCTGGGGAGAAAAGACTCCAACCGTCTTCCCAAGTACGTGGGTGTTGAAGGTTTTCTGGGGAATTATTTTGTGTATGTGTGGCTACCAGAAAGACAATGATAGAAAACAAAAATATTTTTAGGGAAAAAAATTTAAAAGATAATTTTCTCTGATGGAATAAATGCTTGCATTTTTAAACTTTCTTTTTTTTTAAACACTGTTGAGTCCACCTGGTACAGACCTAATCTTATCCTAGTTGATTTAAGTGCTTTAAAAATGAAGTAAGGAAAAAAAGGTCATTCACTTTGATTAAAAGGGCATTAGGCTAGATTTCAAAAAGCCACAGGGTAGCATATCATCTTAGTCTAAGTTCAAGGTTAGAGCTGGTATTAAAAGGCAAAGCAAGTGAAATCAAGAGGGTTGCTGTTAAACTTGGCTGTTATAACAGTGTCGGCTTCTGTTCAGAACTCTCTTGGCCTCTGGACAAGATATTGCAATTCAATAACAGCTAGCAGAGACTTTCTAGGACTCTCAAGGATGTTTTCCGAGATATAAATGGAGAAACCTCCAGTGGCTCTGGTCTGTATCATCAAGCCACCACGGTTAGGTGCAAGACTTCAAGCAACATCTGAGGAGCAGTCCTGGCTGACTGGATAGGCTATGAATAACCATAATAACGATTATAAAAAGCATTTGCACATCAATGTGAAAGAATGAGGAGCAAAGAGGATAAATGTGACTCTTAATCTTCAGCTATCTGCACGGGAAAGTATGATTAATAACTACAGAGGCTTAACATAACCTCCTCAGATAATGAGTGAGGTGGCCTTCTCTGAGACCTGATTATGCTGTTCTAATGGGCTTCATTTATTGTGTAAACTAATAACCAAGGCCTAAGCACTACACACCCCAGAGTCTTCAGGAAAAACACTAGGCCCAAATGTGATTAAGTTGGTGAAGATTTCCCAACACCACAGTATGTTGCTTGAGCTGGGGGGGCCAGGAGAATGGAAGGAAAAACGAAGAAATAAAGCAAAAAGTAGCAGTGATCTGCCTTTTAGTGTCGATCTGCTGGTGTAAATCCCCTGGGATCACCATGAGTTTTCAGCTAGAATTGGTGGAAAACCAGAATACAGACCACAGATGCTAATACCAAGAAAGAGAGGCATTGGTAATAAGAGGATCTGGTTGTAATGCTATCCAGAAAGTCAGCAGCAATTCCAGATCTGGAATGTAACTCAAGTTGTCAATCAGAGTTTCAGTGCTGGAGAGCAAAGACGTGCTCAAAGAAAGCTGGATTCCCCAAAGTGAATGAGTTCAACAACACAACCCTGGCCCAGAAAAAAAGAAAAGAAATGACCTTCCAGCTCCCCTGGCTGTATCTCTAAAGTGCAAGCACAGCTGAAGGGAGGCAGCTTTACAGAGCATCTAAAGAAATGATAAGATTCTCATTTGAGCTGCACTGATGTAAAGAAGCTTAAACTCTGCAAGAGTCTGTGGAGTTACTTTGAATTTACACCCAGCAGACAAGAGTACAGAATGAGAGCCCCCCTCTCACTGGGAAGCATATTTCTTGGTTGCACAATGAACATCACATTAGATTATCCAAACTGAAATAATTGTAAATACCCAATTTATCTGGACCCATTTGTGCTGTCTGCTTAATTGTTGCACTTCACTCAACAAGGACAATGAAATTAGTTTGGACAGGCTCACTTTAGAGGTATTACCACTGTGCTATGGCAGCTTGAGCTCAGAGTGCTGATGGAAAAGGTTTAAGGCTTAATAGAATAAAAATAAAAGAGAAACACATAGCAATGTAGATAAATTTAAGACCTCCACTGGGACATGAGACACTGTCTTTGAAGGGTGTCACATCTGTATTTTATTATTTGTAGTGTATACACTTTTGTAGAACCTGTACTATAGTTTCCAAAAACCATATAGAGCTCACAAATATACACATCTTCTCATGATTCCCTCAGCAGCAGTCTGCTTGTTAGGTGCTAGCAACACGTTGTGACCAGCTTCACAGGAATGTCTTAGCCTCTCCCCTCCCAGGTGCAGTGGTAGAAAAATAACAAGCTGGGAACAGCAGGCTGCTACCACCAGAACACATACCTGCAAGGCTCTCCCCCCCTGCACACACCCCACCTCCCTTCCCCTGCACAGGATAAATATGGGCTCAGAAATCAATCCCTAGTCACTCCCCAGTTGCTCCAAGGAAGAACAGGCAAGGGAACACCACAGGAACAACCCTTTCCTGGCTGCCTTGTTTCTCTTGGGCAACATGAACATACACTGAAAAGCTCACTCACTAAGCCTCATAATATCAAGAAACAGATTTAGAAGAAGCCAACTCTGCTATCTATATAGGTGTAGCATCACAAAACGTGAAAAGGATCAATAACATAAATCTCTCCCTTTGTCTGAAAAAAATATGCTATCTCCCAGGCAGAAGTAGTTGAGAAGCATGGTGTTCCTCCTCAGCAACTGTAATCTCAACTCATTTCACCAGGCAGGCATTACGTGATGTTTCCAGCAAATCTACAAAGGAGATAAGAGATGGCAAGGACAGACGTGCAGAGTGAGATGGGACGGAGGAGAAAAGAAGGAGAAAATGCTGTTCAGCTAGACATGAGGCACTAGTGTGACTTTATTGAGAAAGGACACCACAAAGTAATGCAAAAGACAGATGCAACATCTCAGGTGTTTACTGAGGATGATCTTGACAGTAAGTCAGCCATAAATAAAAAGACGTAGAAAATCTGATTCCAGTTCTACCCCCTGGAAGCAAAATGTTGTTCCACTGATCAAAGCTATAAATGAAATCAGAAACTCATGCCAGCATGTCTTATAACTTAAATATTTACCACACAAAGTCACTATAGTAGTATAGAAATGACTGAACTATTCACAGAACAAGAGAAAAAGAAATTCACTCCATCTGAGCAACCTGAGCTTGGAATGGATTAGTTATAGCTGGACAAGACTTGCTCTGTCAAAACCTCCCTACAAAGCCAGTGATCAAAACAATAATTTCTTGCAACATGCCAAAGAAAATATGCACTAGAAAATAGCAGAGGCTTTGAGGATTCTAGTTTACCATACCTAAGGGGAAAGGAAGGAAAAAACTTCATTCTCGCACCATAGGATTCATTTAGTGCTGAAAATGTATGCATATCAAGGTCAAAATACAGTACAGAACTTAAAGAAATTTGAAGGCATGTGTTTTTAGAAGGAATTGTATTTTAAAAAGATGATTTTTTTTTTAAAGGGATGGCATGGTGGGAAGAGAAGGGGAGAAAAAGTATGGGAAACAAGATATAAGAAGTTCCTATTAAAGAGAAAAATGGGAAATGCACATTTCTTTGAAAAATAGGTTAGGCTTAATTTTGTCCTTGTACTTACAGAAACTAATCAGAGAGATTTGACATTGCTGGGAACCTGCCAAGTGCAGCAAATCGTACATGCGGTGCCACTGTAAGTCTCTCACTGCAGCTACTCAACAGAGCAAAGTCACTTCAAATATCTACTTGCCTGAACTGATAGTGCAATCTCATGGTCAGTCCATTCCCCACCACTTTCTCCCTGCCAAAGTACGAGCGCAGCAGAAGTGAAGCACAGAAGCTAAATGGGTTACATCATGTCAAGTCCTATCAAAAGTTATCTGTAAGTGGAGAGATGGGACAGTTTTTGCCAATCCCAAAAGCATTCCAGCTCAGCTAGTTCTTTAAAAGTTGTTCTTAACTTTAAGCACAGTTTTAAGCTTAATGCACAGATCATGCTCTTAGACAATTTAATACAGCATACACAGCTTTTTTAAAAGATCTGCAACCAGTGGCTGGATTTCACATTGTAAGGCTTGCAGTCTGTCTACACTGCAACTGAAAGTCTGTTCCCAACATGCATAGATGTTCCTAACCTGCATAGCATAAGTAGTATTAACAGAAATAATGTTTCAGACAAGATTCAAGTCCTTATTGTATAATCACCCCCCAGGAATTATAGTCATGGAATATAGTTGCTCCACAACATTCAAGTCTGTGGTTTCGTGTTTTCATTGTTATTATACATGGTATTTAAATTAAATTAGACCAAGACTCCTTTATAGTTTTCAATGGTAATATTTTTGGTGGTGGACATACATACTTGATCCATCACTCTTGTGTATGGTCTTAAACCTTTGTACTTTAAAAAAAAATAAATTACTTTTGTCTCACCAAGTATCTGAAGGATTTAAAGACATGTATACACTGCATGAAGTAACACAGGGCAGACACCGGTGGAAGTCCAAAGCACATAATTACAGAGAATCTTCATCTAAGTGTTTTATTGAAAGCTTACATTGGCCTTGCATTACAGATCACAATCGGCACATGCTTCTCCATTGCTATGTCGTGCCAATACGGGAAGTATGTGTTTATGGAAAGGGTAGCCTATGAATAATGACCCCTGGACTACGTAATATCACACAATATCATCCATACGACTGAACAGATGAAAAGTAAATTGACTGTTACAGCGTGCCTGTTCTTATCTTCCTCTATCTCTCTGTGACTAAGAACACGGGATGAGAAGGTTTACTGCTTGCAAGTTATTCCTGGGTGTATTCCATCAGTTGAATCAGTAGGGTGATGCAACTAGAAACCCCAGTGTTTAGGGTTTGTTAGTATCTAATAACTAACTTCATTGAAACACCAAGAGACCAACCATCTTTAACTCCTATAGTTTGGAGCTGGGACCTCTCTCTAGTAAAGAGCCCATGGGAGCTACTGAATGGCCCAGCAGGTGTCAGGGATGCTCAGCGTTTTGTGAGATCAGATATTCAGATGCAAAGATGCTTGGTAGAAATATCTTTCCTCATTTAGAGCTATGGTACTGTTCACGATGACATCATTTCAGCAGTGACAAATATAGCTGAGTCTGTTCTTTCCTACACCATATAAATCCTTTGACCTCAATCAGATCACTGCTGATTTACACTTGTGTAAATAAAGTCAGAATCAAACCCATGCCATTCACAAATATAGGCCAGAGTAAGCATTACTCACAGACAAGAGACAACCCTTCAGAGGAAGGAAAAATATCATTTTCATGCAAATATCCTTAATAATAAGGAACAAGAGATAGAAATAAGAGTATGAATGAAATGCAATCAAGAACTGCTCTGAGATCAGATTTGCTTCTAACTTTATGATGCTGCATCAGCTGCTCTTAAAGTAGCTTAAGCTCAAAATTTGACCTACCTGAAACTTATTATGTATAATTTTTCGTCAGGGATCTGTGAGCTAACTCAGTCCCTAGGCTCGTCTTTGAAGGTAGCTGAAGGTGCTCAGCTACTTGCAGTGTCTGAAAAGATTTGATTGCTCAGTTCGATGAAAATTGAAACTTTTTTTTTGCTGAGATCCAGGTTTGCCCTCAAATAGTTATACATTATCTATTTATTTATGCATAAACAGTGGCATTATGGTTTGGAGAATAGGGGCCCTTTGATGGGAGGTAAGTTTGACTAGCCTATGGGAGTTTACTGCTATGCATATAAATGAGGCCATACATACAAATATGTAGAACAGACAAGTGAAAATATACAGCATCTCTTTAAAATGAAATACTTTGATTGCTCCAATCACAAGAAGTTGTAAAACTACCCTGAAGAATTAACAGCCTCAGTACATGCTAACTACATCCATCATAAATTCGTCTTTAGTTTCTGTTATCATATCACTGTCTCTTGGGACCCCCAGTCCTGTCATCATTTGCCCTTTATAATTTATTCAGCTTGTACTTGCCTGAATCCTTTCTACTTATCATTCATCTTTACAGTTGTACATAAAATTAGATTGATCCTCCTATGGCAGACACGTCAGAAAGAAAAGTTGTCATTGAATAACACATAAAGCAAATGAAGGTCCAGCAAAAGCTTTTGTTGAATAACTTGGAAATCGTCCTTTGAGAGACAAAAGGTGTCAAATTAGAAAGACAATGCCATCTTTATAATTTATTTTTGCACACCATTTTTCAATTCCCACCAAATCTCAAACACAGCTGAGAAGCCTGTTCCCGTTTTGCATATCAAGCTAAGCTTCATTAGCCACCACAAATGTGATGAATACACCAGTCTCAGCTGAGATAACAGCATGCATCCAACACACTGTTTCTGTCAGAATGATTGCACTGTACCCTTTTCCTCCAAAGCTCTTTGGACTGGGTTGCAAAGAGAGAGTTTACTTTGTATTCTAGAGGCTGCTGTATAGGGATACAGAAGCCAATCTTTAACTAGTGAAATGGAACTTTAATGTTTACCAAGCAGATAGGACCCAGGTGTTTCATCTCATCTGGTGAACAGAACAGCACTGTCAACCTACAGGGGCTTTTAGCAAATGGAAAGTGCATATGGTTTCCTCTCCCTCTCTTGTCCCCTCCTTTCCCCAAACCAAGGTCCAAAAGTCGTTTTAGTGGCTGGTCAGTCAGAAGGAGGAAATAGGGTAAAAAAAAAAATTAAATCTTTTTAATCATGGCATTGACACCCAAAGATTTTAAAGCACTGGAGAATTTCTACAGGACTGGTTTTTGCAAGTCTTACCTCAAATCTGTTTTTATTCCTTTTCATCTTCATTTTTAACTTCAGAAAACAGACACGTTTCTCCCAAGGGAACAATTAAATGTGTTTTCTTTCAAAATCTAAAGGGCATGATGAGCAGCCTGTGTGTTCAGCAGGCTACTTTAATCAATGGAACCCATCCAGCCTGCCACTGCTGACCAAATTGCAATTTACATTGGTGGAGAAAACTTTTGAAATGGGAAGGTGTGGGAATATAATACCATTTTTGGCATAACACAATGTGCAGGGTGATATGTGGTTTAATGTTTTTCTAACAAGGTTTTGGAAAAAGCTTTGAAACATTAAAAAAAACAATAAGAGTGTAAAATTACAGCAAGGTCTGCTTGAACAGTGAAATCCATGCTATATATGCAGGACTTCTGAAGTCCACATGACACTTATGTCTCCTTTAAGCCTTATTACAAGGATTCAAGAGGGGCTAGATGTTGCATGACACCCCACCCCGCCACACCCCTCCATGATCAGGTGTCTTTTCTCATATATGCATAAGAATTTTAGTGGGATAAGACCAATATCACTGAAAACCTTTTTTTTTTAAAAAAAAAACAAACTAAGCACAGCTTTAGTTTCATTAGAGAGGTTTTTTGTTTGTTTGTTTAGAACTGAGTTTAATGAATTTTATGAACTCATCTGTCTTCTAATGTAAAAGATGACAATTTTTGCATACAATGAATAAAGAAGAATGCATTTTTTCTAGATGGCAGAAGAGACAAAGGATATCAGAACAGTTAGGAAGAAAAATAATTATGTTATGGACTGAGAAATTTAGCATAGCAGTAGTACCACTCTCGCTTTCAAGAGGAATAGATACAGTAAGAAAACCCAGTCTATGTCCCAGCCTGAATAAGCCCTGCAGATTGCTGAGGTTAACAGTTTCTTAGATACTTAATTTCATAGTTATTCATTGCAAGTCTTACAAGGGGGTTTTAACATTATGCAAAGAGGCAGTGCCTCCAACCAAGTATACATGGACTATTCAATCCCATTGCCTGAGAGAGTCACAAAGAACTAGAGGCAAAAAAATGCTGCTGTGTTTATCATACATGAGCTTGGTTTATTTGTGCTATAAATAAAAGTAGATCTTGATAGCGTAATTACATTTCTCAGCATTATCCTCTGCCATTCGTTTCAGAAAGAAAAAAGAAAGGGGAGAAAAAGTTGGCTTCACTATAATTTGTAATCAAAATGACTACACTTAAAACATAATTTTATTTCCCTGATTTCGTTTCCTGTGGAGCTTTGTGGGGCAAATAGATAATATTATGCCAAATCTGCAGGCAGATAATTCTTATATCCCCTGCATTGTCATTGTCTAGATCACTTCCCCTCCCCCCCAAGCTTTCCCCAAGAACATGGACTCTGTTTTTTATATTCTATTTTATCATTGAGAGATGTATCAGTATCAGAAATCCCAAGGGTGAATCAACTTTTACTTTCTCTACTTTCTCTCTCTTGCTCCTCCAAATTACTCTTCTTCGCCTAATTTGCTTTTTATAATGTTGGCGAAAAAAAAAAAGGGGGGGGAGGGTTCCCACTATGAAGGATTAGCACAGATTATGGTGAACAGTGTTAATTATAGGTGGGGAGAGAGAATAGTGCATCTCTCCAATCTGTTCTTGATTTCCCCCGTGTCTGTCTGGCTGGTAATAAGCCTCCTTTAATCTGGCAGTCCCCTTGGTGAAATCAGCACCACGGACAGCAATATTGATTGCTTCTGAGAAACCATCACAGCTGCTCAACCAAATTACCTTTGATATGTGACCTTTAATGTAATTACTGCAACATCAAAGCATTTCTATAAATTATTAAAGAACTAATATACTTCATCATCCAGCTACTCTATTATATGTAAAATAAACAATCACAAGGAAATGCTAGAATTCGAATTGTCCCACACTCGCAAAGTACTCTTTACACATACATACACAGCCTGCTACATTAACCTTCTGTTCTAAGCAAGACAATTTCAAACTGTCCAAAACAGCCTAATTGATTTAGATGAAGAGTATTTAACTAATAATTTTATGTTTTACATTCCATTCTAGTTACTTCAAAGTATCTATCATGATTCCTTCCCGCCCAAAACCGAAGTGCCATAAAGACTTTATTCATCAACACATACCTGCTTGGAAGTCTTTTGATTATTCCACAAGATTACTTTATGTACCACATATAACATAGAAATATGTGAAACATATTTCTGTCATCTTACAAAGAACATCCAGAAAGTAATTACTGTAAAATATGTGCATGTAGCCACTCCACTAAAAACAAAGTGATACATAGCTAAGAGGCAAAGCATCTGAATCTGGACACAAACTCCTCATGCCTCACCATTTCCATACATTAGCATTCATGTACATATTATTAAAAATGACTGAATTCTATGTTTTATAATACAAAGAATACAAACAACAATATTGCAAGAGCAGGCAAATACACAGTTTATTGGGGGATGGGAAAGAAGTGTCTTGATTCAATGGCTCACTATAGTACTATTTTCTTTTTTCCTGTACCAGGCTTGTTAATTATTTTTGATACCTCCTCTGTAGTGCTGTTTGTGTCACAGACAGTAAAGGATCAAGGTGTTGATAAGGTGTTATATATGTGTCATTTGTGAACTCATGTGAATGAGGACTTTGACCCCTGACCTTATGAATGTTTTTTTATTTTATGGTGATGAACTATGCTTGATATTGTTGGTGCATGTTATCAAGAACAGTCAGGTAAGTCATAAATAATTCTCTGCTACTTAAATAAGAACCATAAAACAGTATCCAGGCATGATAGTTTATCAAGAGGCAAGGCTGGTTTCCTTAAATAAACTACAGTGACATCATTCAGAAGATGAGTTCAGAAACTTGGCAGAAAACTGTATGCAGAGGGTTTGCTAGTGGAAAGTAAACCTTTATCATGAAACAAACGGAACTGGAAATGAAAGGGGTGGGAAAAGTCAGTTTTCAGAACTCTCAAAAACCTGGTTGCTATCTTAGACTGAGAATTCACCGTTCCCAATTCAATCAGATCTTGATGTGTAAAACAAAACAAAGTGTAAAACAAAACAAAAAAGCCTTCTGAAGTCAGAGTGGTCAGTATGAGCTACATGTGGCAGAAATGACATAAACCAAGGAAGAAATCTTTTGCTTGTAGCTTAGAATCAGTCAACATAACTTCTGAAGGAAGTCTTGATTCTAATGCAAAAGCTGGTTGAATTTTGCCACTGTCCAAGACAACAGTTTTGACTTTAAGAGTTTTGTGATTTGAGATCCCTAAAAAGCAGGCTGGGATTCAGAACTGGGGACATATAAGGAAGTAATGTAAAAAAAAAAAAAAAATCCTAAATCATCACTTTCTCCCACACCCTCCAAATCTGAGCCCTCAGTCTCACTGACCCATTGACTTCTTGAAGATACTCCCTTCATTTCAGGATGAGATTTTAACCATGCAAGTGAGTGGTCTGACTCCTAATGAGGGAAGCAAATAGTTTCAGTGAAGACAATTGGAATTCCAGTATCTTTTAAATACACAACACCCTGTTCATCACCAGCATATCTCTAGTTCTGATAAATACATATTTGATTTCAAGCTTATTTCAGAAAATTTCAGATAAAGTGTTACCCGAAACATCCATATTCAAAATATTTTCATTTTTTGTACATCTAGTTCTATCATTCAGAGGAGAGAGAACTAAAAGGAAAAACATCACTTGTTAGGGGGAAAAAGGAAAAAAAAAAGAAAAAAAAAGAAAAATCTAACCCTCAACAAGTCTCAAGTCACTTTCAATCTGCGGCTAACGGGTTTCTAGAAAAAAATAATTCAGAGGGAGTTGTCAGCTGACAGAAATGTATTTTTAGAGAATGAAGTATGTATATATTTACATAAGGTATGACCTTTAAAGCAAAGATAGATATAGATGAGCAAGTGTGTGGGCATCTCCATACAGGCAAGGTGGCATAGAGATAGGTAAATAGACACAGAATGATGGAAACAAGCAGAGCAGAATCAACATTTTCTTCATCAACATAGAGCAACTGAAGTGTCTAAGGTTTTGTAGAAAGGTAGGTTATGGGTACACAGGACTCAGCCATTCAACACCAACTAATAAAGGCAGACTTCTGGATCAGTTTCCTCTCAGTTTAGATGTAAGCTGGAATCCTCAGGATCCTGCTTTTGATTACTTGATTGCTTACTTTTGTGTCATTGTGAAACCAGTCCTGTTCTAGCCACAGGAGTGCTGCACTTGGCTGTTTCCAATCCATGTACCCTGGCTGAATCTAAATAGTCTCTCTCCCTCCCCCTTCCTCCACCCCAGTTACTGCTAAACTGGAAACCTATCCCAGCAGGGCAGGTCTTCCCCACATAATGCCGGTTCTATTTTTAGTTCTGCTTGTGTTGTCTGAACCTTAGATCTTGCTCATGTGAATAATTTTCCTCATTATCTTGTGTTCGTCTCTCCTCTCTCTCTTTTCTCCTTGTCTCACCGCCTTTCCAATCTGCTACAGCTGCTTGAATACTAAAGTAACTGAGTCAAACCACTTTGTCATCAGGAATATGTTTTCATTCTGTGATAACTCAATAATGTGTTCTGTTTCTTGATTTCTGGCTGCCACACCTTGCTTTAGAGAAGAAAAATAGTAAGAGGTAGCAGCTGGTGAGCACTTCTAATATTTTATTGTAGTGGTCAGAAGCCTAAAGCCTTTCCTTAAGTGAGTAAGGCTGGTAGAATCCAGCCCATAATCAGTTAATTGCTGTTTTCCTGGCTCCCAATAAAAGCAAAAAGCTTTTCTTTTTGTGCATGGAAACCATTTGCGTGGGGTGGTGGTATCTTGAGTTTATTAGCACAATGCAAACAGTAAATCATCCAAGCAACCAGAGATAATAAACTTCCAAAACCAAGATGGGAACTCCATATGTAACCCATTTTAGATTAAAAAAAAAAAAAGTCAGTCTGGACTCACCCCTGGCAGTGTCTTCTGTTCATGCAGTGCACTCTGGGCCTTTAGAGCAGACTCCCTTTCGCAGTATGTTAGGAAGGCACAGCCTGTAAAGAAAACACAAAACCTACGTAAGAACAGTGTTTCCGAAGGGATCTGTTTAAAACTGAGACATAGAAGAAACCACTTTCCCATCATCACCCAATTCCCAGTAAATCAGCCATAAAAATCTCTCCTTAGTAGGTCAGTAGTAAAGAGTCAAGAAATGAAGCTATCATCACATCCTCTGAGACCTGATGAAAAGTGAGCAACAGTGTGGATATGAGTGCTGGATTTTGTTGGAACACATGCTTAAGTGTCAGGTACAGAGGGTTGTACAGGATTAGGGATCTCAAAGAATGTACATGGTGGCAAGGTGGAGCATGAGATTCCACTTCTACTCCAGCAGCAGGAACAAGCCCCTTCCTGCTGTATAACACTGAAAGTCTCATCCGCTTCTTTTGTACCAAGGACTCCAAGCAAAGGGCATACAAGGACTTGGGACTCCTTACTGCAGAGGTCTATGTCTATTGTTTAGCCTGACTTGCATCCACAAGTAGTCTCCCCGTTTGCATCACACCAGAGAGCTACCACCCTGCACTTGCTGCTGCAAGGGCACGTTGCCTTCCAGCCATGCATACAAAGACAATCACAGCAAAGCCCAAACAATCAATCCAATACATCTCTGTTGCTTTACAGATCATTAGAACTTCAGAGATGCTCCAACGGATCATGTCTTTGATTCTTGCAAAACATTGCCTTAGCAATTACAAAAGCTAAAGCCCTGTCATGGTAGGGCAGAGCAAAAACCCTTCCCCACCTTCTCTCCCTACCTCCATGTTCGCCTTCTGGCAAAACTGGTCAACGTTACAATGACTTACACCAGTTGTGTGTGTATGTCTGATGTGACCAGATTATTCCTTCTTACTGCAGTATACTGAAAACCTGCCAGTTCCTGCAGCAAAAGAAGTGCTTGTTATGCAGAGGACATTTTCTCTGAAGTTACTACAGAATGCCTGCAACGTGGCCAGCTCCTTCAAATGGAGGTATCATGTCTTTCAAGGTTCAGGCAGCATGTCCATCAAACTGTGGGCATCTTCCAAGAGGAGCACAAGTACAGAGAGACCGACAAAGAAACAAACGTGTCCCATAACCTTATCTTGGCCAACCAACCTTCTCCCCATGCCTATGAAAAAGCATGCAACAGGTGACTAAACAGTACACCATAAACTTTTTTCAGCTCTCATCACTACTGTGATATTTTTTCCATACAATGCTCACTGTTTTATCCAAGTTCATTCCTTAGACAATATTACTGAAGAAATATGCACTTGTTCTTTTCTTGTTTACAATGTTTTTAGTAGATTAGTATGCACAAGAGACTAGGGAGAATTTTTTTCTGTAAACATATATATATATATATTTTCTTAAAGATTGTCTCGTGGAAGTCACCCTAATCCTCTCACAACGATGCCACAAGCTGGATGAATGTTCCAATCTGGTACGGAAAGAAAACTGTTTTTTGCCCTATTTCTTACCCTAAATTCTTTCTGAAGGTCTCGTTTCTTTCACTTTATTCAAGCCGATTACATTTGTTATGTTTCAGTAATTGAGACTCAGAAACAGAAGCTGACAATCAAGGAAGGAGACTGAACAACAGCAAAAGTTTGAATCCTCTAATTGGAATTATTTGGATTTGTGCTCCTCTAACTTTAAATGGATTAGTTTCCAGTATCCATCTGCCAGAGAAGGGGAAGAAACTGTGGCAGAGAGTTTACAGCTAGTACAAGTAATGCATTGAAAAGGATTCTTAAAAGTCACCCATAGCTTGATAATCAAATGGGAAACTATGCTTAAATTTAATTTCAGTGCTAAATCACAAGCTGAGAGCTCTCTGTTGACTAGACACAATAAGAAATTCTCCCTTTAGTAGCAGACGTAGAGCAGCTGATACAGTCTAATTAGGCACATCATAGTGCACTGTTATAGAGATAAACTATGTCATGTAAAGCTCCCATAATGATAGCTATATTTTTCTCCTCATTGTGATAGCCATGACGACAGTTCAGGGTAATAATGTCCTGCAACTCCTACCATATCATGAATGTAATTCAGATTAAGTAGACAGAAAACTACTCCTCTCTGAAGGAGCAAAGTTTCCTTCCAAGATCCACCTAAGGTTCATGTGGGGGCAAGTTCTCATCAGGGGAGTAAGCTCTGTGAGGTCCTCCCCAAACATATTTGTAAAAATGATGGAAGTACAAAACTCACAGAAATGATACTTAGTAGAATGCATCCAAACATCAATGATTTCCCAAACAAGGTGTTAAGGACAGAAATACTTCGAAATGGAGAAGAAGAAATCTAGTCTTTCATACAGTCAGACAAAGAAAAAACATGTTTTTCATGGGCAAAAAATGTTTTGTGGAGGTGTTCCTTTTTCCCTTGCTCCTTAAAAGTGTCCTGAACATGAATTACACTCTATTCCACTCTTGTTGGGCAAAAAGTAATTAATTTGGGAAAAACAGTATCTCATTTACTTTAAGTAAATCCTGATTGCTTAGAGACAGTGAGAATTCCATCCCAGCAATGGCCAACTGGAGTAAAGCAGAGCTTAATGTTCCATAATAGGCCTTAAACCTGAAGTTGAAAAGTCCAGTCCATGAGAGTTTTTTTCACTTTCCTTTACTTATGACAAGATCACTCTGTCCAGCACAAAACCAGCATCAGCCATCAGGTAGAGTAGTATTTTTCAAAAACTTTAAAACCTGGCTTTTGATAAAACAATACATATGTTTTATTCCATCCTGCAAGAATTTCCATATTTCAGCTCCTTGTGCATTAAGATAAAAGGGAATCAAGTTTCTTGCCTATCCCCCCTTAGAAATGTCAAAATACTTATCATTTGTACTTTGTATTGTGATGCTGAATGGAATTACAACTGTAGCACGTCTTTCACATGTTACTTTTCCTAGACTACCTCTTTCAATGTGCATCTGCATTGAACTCCAAGGGGTTCTTCCTTCCTGGAGAATGTTGCTTAAAGAACAGAGCACTGAGAGCTCAGGTTAACAATACAGGATACACAACATCCTAGACAGCCGAATCTTGTAATAGCATTGTAGGAAGCAGCTATATTGGATTTTATAAAGAGAAGTCAAACTGGTGAAAAAAGTTATTTGTTTCATTTTGATTTCCCAGGTGGAAAACAATTTTGGAAAATCAATTTTCCCCACAGAAAGTTTTGATTGTGTACAGAACCACTTAATTAAATGAAAAAAAATATTTTGGTGGTAAACTCTTAAGTTTAAGATCAACTTAACAGCTCACTTGTCATCAGTTGTTTGGGCTGGATGTGAATCTGACTTCTAGGTGAAAGGCTTCATATTCCATTACAAATCATTTACACCATCCAGCCCCCTGGAACAGTCCATGTTCAACAGTATAATGAGTATTTCTGAACACATCTCTTAAGGAAAGATAGAGTGAAGGCTATGCATTATTTCTATCATCTACTTGTATGGGTGATAATGACTGAGTGAGTACACTGCTTGAGAATTATATATGAATTTGAACAAAAAAATCTAATTGACTAATTATTGATAATGAAGGACTTGCTCCTAGCTGTTCCTAATTTCAATTCCATTTCTCTCAAACATGCCAAGTTTTCCAGACATATGTCAATCAGATAAAAGATGCTTTGTTTGAATTGTATCTTTCCAGCTGTTCATTTGCTACCAGTGGACAGTTCTTTGGGCTAGCTCACAAACATCTGGAAACTCCCAGCTGGCAATTAACACACAACCTATTGAACTGCAGTCTCTTGGAAACATGAGGACGTATCAAGTGGTCTCCTGGGAAACAAGGTTGTTAAAGAGAAGGGGGAAACAAAAACAGGAGCTTGAGATGGAAAAAAAAATATAAAAGCTCTATTTTAATTTTACCTCCAGGGAATTCAATAACGTAAATAATAATTGCATGGAATACAGATGGATAATGATTGCACTTATAGCAACATGAATCCCACAGTAAGTCTCCTGAAGATTTTGCACAAACCTGGGAGACAATACAGTCAGGGCATACATTCTGAGCTGAACAGAATAATTCTGGAAACCAAGAATTATTTCACCTCACCAGTACTCATTTCATCCTGGGACAAATGAAAACACAATCTTTGTACTTGACATCTCAGTGCTTACCATTTCAGTGAATCAGCTGACTCTCAGTCACTTTAAACCAGATAAGTAGTTCTGACCAGGTGTCCTGGTTTCGGCTGCGATAGAGTTAATTTTCTTCCTGATAGCTGGTATAGCGCTTTGTTTTGGATTTGGGATGAAAATAATGTTGATAACATGCTGATGTTTTCAGCTGTTGCTAAGCAGTCAAGGACTGTTCAGCTTCTCATGCTGGCCTGGCAGCGGGAAGGCTGGGGGTGCACGGGGAGCTGGGAGGGGGCACAGCCAGGACAGCTGACCCAGGCTGGCCCAACAGGTATTCCATACCATACGATGTCATGCTCAGTATATAAACTGGGGGAGTTGGCCGGGGAGGAGCTGCAGCTCAGGAAGTAACTGGGCATTGGACAGCGGGTGCTGAGCAATTGTGCTGTGCATCACTTGTTTTGTATATTCTTTTATCATTATTATTAGTATTATTACTAGTATTGTCTTTTTTCCCCTGTCCCCTGTCATATTAAACTGTCTTTATTACAACCCACGAGTTTTACCTCCCACCCCCCCCTTCTCTCCCCCATCCCACTTTGGTGGGGGTGCGGGTGTGTGCAAGCAAATGGCTGTGTGGTTGTTTTAGCTACGTGCCAGGTTAAACCATGACACCACCTAAAAAGCACTGGTCACCTAACTCAATTTTAGCTATTAGTTACCTTAGGTTCTACCACGAATTAAAAGGTATTCATTTGACCTAACACATAGGAGAGGAATAAACCTCTGGAGGGGCCTATCCTCTCTACTGGATGTAAGAACCACGGACAACCAGCTCAGGTACAGGCTTTTGCTTTAAGGTTGCATGCTCACAGAATCAGATTCCACCTGCCACCTCTAACATCCCAGATACCTGCATTATCTGTACCTTAATTAAACCTTGTTATTTATGGTGGGAGATGAAGATGATGCATACTGGAGATCTGTCCATAACTGTAATTAAGGACTTTTTCCCTCCTTTCTTGTTTTATTCTGGCACACAGCCACAGGTATCCTGGCACAGTTTCTCCTCTTTGCCCATTTTTTAGATCAAAGAACAAGCACTTAGTGACTTATGACTCTTTCTTTGCGTGATGTGTTTTGGTGACATCTTTTGATTTTATCAGAACTATGTAACCTCACACAAAACATGACTTTAGCTTTTGCACACATCTAGATCCAGAGGCATTGTTTAAGAGCTAGACTATAACCATGATAATTTCCAGGTATTTGCTGTCTGTCTGAAAACAACATTAAGGATCCTGTCTAAATCAGATTAAAAAATACTTATACACTTCATCAGGCTTTGGGGAAAGGGCTCCTAATCTTTCTAGGCCTATGTTTACTCTTGGGCATTATAAGGGAAAACTAAAAAGTTTGTTAGGTGCTTTAAGACTCTTGGATGAAAGCCAAGAGCTGAAGCAGATTCTGAGCTCAGGGACATAAATCAAGTCAAGGGGAGAGCTTGCATGTAACTCAGCAGAACTATGCAATTACACCAACACAAAATTAGGTTCATGATTTGCCCCATAATCTATTGCCTCTTTTGGAAGAATCCTTGGCTCAGACACCAACCTCAGCTAAATTGGTGATAATCCAGAACAGTTAGGATAACCCTAGGTTTTGAGAAAGCTGTCTCAAGTGGTCTAAGTCAGTTTTTGATTCATGAACATTTGTGACTGTAGAGTATGCACTCAACCAGTTAGCTCAGCTCAGCTGACAGGTGGTAACTTCTGAAACTACAGCCCTTCTGATACCTGTAAGTGTAACTAAAATTAGAATCATTGCCCAAGAAAAGATAAAACTATCACAAGGCTGTCAGGGTTTTGTTGTTTTTTCTTCTTTGAGTCAATTAGCTTCATGCTTTTAGTTACAATAATATTCATTGACTTAAACAGCGAGGTTTCCTAAATTGGCCTGCTTAGGTTGTTTTATGTTAGACTCCTGCATAGCACATGGACTGGTGGAACAAGACACCGTTCTGTTAACTGTTACACAAGAAAGAACAAAGAAATAAATTCATAGTCTACTACTGTTGAACCTTTTCCCTTACCTGTGTTTAATGTACCTAACTTCCCAAAACCCCAAGGCAGAGAAGCCAAAGGCTTTACTCCAGCAGCACACTATGGAGTTCAAGAAAGCAAACTGCAATTCAAGCACAACTATCCAGGACCTTCATGATGTATACAGAAAATGGAAGAAAGTAATAATATTGCACGCCTTAGACCATGTGTTATTGGTCATGCTCCAGTTTAAGAATAGCTACAGTCTTGTAGAAGAGCTGTTTTGAGAGCAGAAAACTTGCATCTCTGGGAAATAGGAACTCTCAACTGGTCACATGTGTAAGCATCTCATTTAGTGACGCTTCAGTCTCTCTGTGTTCTAATTACCTTTAAAACATTTAGACCAAGGTGTACAAGTTATCTGTGGTGGACCAGAGATCTGTCCCCCATCTTCCAAGCTCTAGGTTTGTGTTTAAGAGAGCTCTTTCTCTGAAAATAAAACAGTTCCTTGCATCAAGATTCAGGGACCTGTTACACAGAGGAAGATTGCAACACCTAAGAAAACTCTTGCCTTAAAATCAACGTCTCCAATTATGTCGCTCAGCTAGGATTTCAAAGTGAAAAAGAATTCTTTGTTTTTATCTTAACTATCCTAGCTCTACAGGGCTAGTTTGAAACAATTCTCATTTGCTCTGTCTGCAGTGGGCTGCCCAAGGTTTAATCACTTGAAGGTTTCAGAGACTGAGCTGAATTTTCTTGAGGGAGACATAATCAACAAAGAATTTTGGAATTGGAAATGTTTTACCCATTTTCTTCATCTGTTTCTCTCTCAGTGACTAACCACTTTCTGATGAAAGTTAACATTTTTGCTGGTAAAGAACATTTAATTGGCTAGAACTTTCTTTTTCTCCATCTTCCCTGCTGCACAACTACTGAACACTAACTGTTTAGAGAAAAAGATAGGAATAAAAAACTTCCCAGATATCAGCTTCCCTGTCAATTATATTGCGAGGCAGATTAACATCCGAAATGCCCTGCTGTGTGGAATGTTAATTTTCTTTTTCCTCTTACGTTATTTTCCATTAACTATTATGAAGCTGTCATTTTCCTGTTATAGCTAACTTGATAGGGGTCTGTATGTAAAAGCATACCTTATATATAAGGTATATATATATATAAAAGATATATATATATATATAAGCACACTCATATACACCCATGAACCAATATTAAAAAACAAACTCAGAGTCCAAATCTGGAAATGCAGTAGTTAACTATATGTACAGAATATTATCTCACTTAAAATGCATTTGTGATATTTCAAAATGAGACATGGATATGCACAATCCAGAGTCCTTCCTCAGACTAAGCAATGCTTAATTACATTTAGCAGTGTCTAGGCAGACAGCAGAAAAACTTGAGCAACCGTTAGTGTATGCAAACATTTCAACAAAACACAGACAATGGTTTCATCTTGATTTTTTATAAGTAGGTTGCTAATGAAAAAAACCAGTTCTAAAAAGCAAAAATTTCTCATGGGAAGTTTCAATGAAATATTTCACTAAGAATTGTTTCTCAGCCCCATGGTACAATTTTTGACCAAAGCCTACAGTAGGAGAAACTTATTTCAGGAGCTTGTAACCTGAATCAGGCAAGCAGTGTCTCAAGCCCAGGGCTTCTACCCATCAGAGCAAAGTACATTGTCCCTGGCAGACCCTTAAGGGTCCATCTCCATTTCTTCTTAAGTAACTACACAGCTACCTTGCCTCTATCCTGCTGCAGAACTGGAAAGCTTTTGATCTCTCAAACTTTTTTTCCCCACGATGAGGAAACAGTTTCTGGCTCCAATTCACACAAGGATAAGTTTCTCCTGGCGTCTTGAAAGTTCCTTGCAAGTGGCTTTGAACCATCCTTTGCTGACTGGTACGCTCAAGATAAGGTACAGAATGAATCGTTGATTTGACATAGCATATACCAGGTCCTGTTTTCCCATAACTGCAAATATTTTAGCTTTAAATTTCATCCTGAAACTTCTGAGACACTTTTTGATCATCTGAGCCCAAGTCAACCCAAAATTCACTGCTCAAGTTTCTGCAAGTCTAGCCATCCAGAACCTTTTACTTCCCAGAACAGGTGTCTAATTTCCATACATACAGCAAACTGTCAATGAGTAAGCTCTCTATTAGAGAAATAAGAATGTAGATTATTGCTTAAGGTAGTTGTCTATCAAAGAGATTGCTGGTGTTCCTAATAGGGTCTGCAAATATCTGATACTTTGAATTAGCAGAAATAAGTAGAAAACTTATTTTTAAACAAACGAGCCTCACTTCAGCTTCTCATTTGTTGCCTAATAACTGTGGACTCCATGTTGTAAGGAGAGATGCACGCTCTCAGGTCCTATCCATCAAACAAATAGGGCATGCTTTTGATTTGAAAGTATAAAAAGGCTGATATTAAAGTGAAACTCAAGATCAAGTCATTTTCTGGACCAAGCAACAGTGTTCCTAGTTCCCAGAACTCAGTCACTAATGGGAAAGTCATGGCCAAACTCTAAGGATCACTCAAGTGATGATGAGCATAAGTAGGTTCCAGCTTCTACTCAGTAAGAAAACATCAAGTTTAAGTTAAAATCCTGATCACCTCTAAGCTTGGCTCACTTCAACCTATGTATTACTTCAAAGAAAAATCCAACGTATTTGTGTTATCCATTTTATATTGCAGCCTCAGAAAAAAAAAAAAAATTATCATGAAATCTTCAAGATTTCTTGTTAGCAATGTGGTGATAAACAAAGGAAATATATAAGGTGTCTTTTTTGCCTTGTGATTCACTGGTGAAAGTCAGGAATATAACTAGAAACAATCCTGCTTGCATTCAGTCAGTTATGGGTTAAACCTCCTTAGAGTACGCGCTTTAATTAGAGTCTGTACCTGCTGTTCTGGGTCCTGCCTTTTGAGTTCTGTCTATTGTTAGTAGCATATAAATAACTCGGTAGATTTTCTAAAACACTTAGCTGTTTCAGAAAGTTTTCTTCCTCTTCTTCATTTTTTTTTGATTTTTGCATCCACTTCTTTTGAGGAGACTTCTTCAAGAATTCTTAACCAGTCTCCAGAGGTTATGCTATTGTTAAACATTCACCCTGAATACCTTGAATCTTAGCAAAATAAACCTACAGCAAAACCATCTCTAAATAAATTAGACTGTTCTGCCACATACAACTTTTTCCAAGCCTTGCCTTTCTGCATCAACATAGAGCTGTTTTGTTTTGTTTTGTTTTGTTTTAACTGCTCATTATCTTTCACCAGGGTGAGGAACAGACATTTCTTGGAAAGATAACATTAAGTCTGTGTGCAGAAAATGTGTTTGTACTTAAAAAACATAAGAAAAATTGGTATTTTCACCCTTAAAAAAATACCAGGGCCATGCCATGAATACCTTGTTGATGGCACCATCAAATGATCAGTTATTTATGCTTTTGTCGCAGGAACATGCAAGTAGCCTGTTCTAAATACAAACTTGTGTGCACTCCAAACAGCCTCATATTCTTTTTTATCTGAGAAAGGGCATGTGTCAATATAGACTTCTGACATTCCCAGCTCAAGGTTGAAAGCAAAATACACTGAAACAACTGCAGGAAAGAGCTATTATTAGACAACTTCTAGCCCGTTCAGAAGTAGACTATTGTAATTATCTCTCTAGAGTTGTTGTTCTTACCAAGTTGGCTAGCCCACTTTTCTCCTATTCAAGAAGTTCAGGTTCAGGGTGGAACCTTTAAGAAACCTCTCAAAATCAACCTCGATACCTTCCTGTTACTTATGATCAAGTTTTTCTCCTCACCAAGTATATAAGAACTATAAACAGGACAACATTAGAATCTCTTTGCTAAGTTTAAGTTTAAATTCAGGTAAGTGCACCCAAAGCCATCTTTAGGTCTTTCATATTACAAATCAAATCCAAACCCACAAAGAATGACTTTTCTGATTCCAGCTGATACAGAAATGAAAATCTTAAAACAGCAGCTGCTCCTGCAAGATGATCATCCTGAGACTGGAAGTCTCCAGAAACTTGTAAGAGTCACAATATGAGCCAGAGAAAACTCTACAATACCAGCTGGCTTCATGAGATTTCTGGAGACAAATTTCAGCTGTCAGAACAATTAACATCCAGGCTCCCATAACCAGATGCTGTTTTCCATATGTTTTGACTTTCAATAGTTTCTTCTATCCTCTAAGTGATGTTAGGAGCAAACAAGTATTGTCTCTTCTCTCTTATTTCTTTCTCCTTACTTCTCTTTTCTTCTTCATTTTGACTTGTTCATTAACTATAGGCAGTGAAATGACATGAAGTAGGATCAAGTTCTTCTGCAATCAGCAAGAGATGAAGTAATCTTCTTAATCAACAGACCTCTATCTGTTTAGGGCTGAGAACCACAAGACACATTCCCTTGGTGTGTGCATGACAGAGAAAGCAACATGAAATAAGGTGCTCTGGGAGTATGGCAGGAGAAAGATGGCAAACGCTTCTCAAAGGTCCTATCTGTTTTAGCACAAAGGAAGAGCAGTAGGTCCCAAGAACAAAGGCCTTCAACAATTCTCTGGCAAAAAGCTCTAAGTTGAACCATCATTGCATTGTACAAGCTTGCTTCAAGAGCCTGGCTCAAGCATAAATTATTTAGGAACACAAAAAGGCATGCAAAGGCTGGAAGAAGATTTAACCACCTGTCCAAAGCCACACAATTACTTTGTAGTAAAGGTTAGCCTTGAACCAAAACCTCCCAAGTCTCTACCCAGAGTTATGAACACCTATCAGTCTGCTTTTCTTAAACGTGGACAAATTCCTGCATAGACTCACAAATACATTATGACCCAAGTAGTTTCTCTCAAATGAGTAAACTAAAAACACCATTGTCCCTTGCATTCAGGTACGCTTTCCCATCCACTATTGTGGGACTGAGTTCCTGGGCAAGAAGTTAAAAACAGTGTGTGAATTTAAGTATAAAACTTCCAATTTTTACAGAAGGTATAAAGATGTAATCTTTGAAGTGAAAAAGAAACAGTGAAATTAATTACAAGATCTGTGTAATTTACAAAGCTTCACTGCACTGAGTTTAAAAGGGCTCTTGTCACTGTGAAGTGAAGGAAGTACAATTTCCTGATGAACAGAGAACACAAGGTAAAGTGTGTAGTAATCGCTACTGGGCAGATATTTTGATCACTTTTTTGCTGTTGATCAACTTAAAAATTAATGAATAATGAGTATATAGTAGATTGTTTCAGTTAAACATTTGGTACAACTTCGAGCAGAAATTTTTGCTTTGAGAATTGAATTCATATTAAATTGGATAAACACTGTAGCCCCCAAAGCACTGAGTACTTGCAGGAGGAATGTGCATGATAAATGTCAGTTGTATCAAGATGGAAGAGCTATCTAGCAAAGTAGAAGATCTGATCTTAAATTTAAACAGTGCAGCAATGAAGATTTCACATGTGAGGAGGAATGGATAATAAATCGCAACAGATCGTAGAGGATGCTGAGACCCTTAATAATGTGCCCAGTCACCTGAATCCCTGCTGGGGAGGATTAGCCATGCCTAGCACCTTGCATGATTCAGCTCTTAAAATACAGGTAAAGAGTAGCCACAGAGGCAAATGTCTGAATGTCCAACAGGATATATAAAGCTGAAAGGCAGTAATGTCCAAAGTGACTTTCAGATGATAGTGGACAATATCACATACGCTATTGTGTATGTCATTTCCAGATCAAAAAGACCTCCTTGCTTTGGTGTTAATAGAAAATCTGCATCTCAAATGATCCTGTCAGCTATGATCACCTGGAAGTGTTCAGAAACACATGGCTGGAAAAAAAGGAAAAGAAAAGATGGAATTCAGAGATGAGTAATAGAAATTCTTAATGGGCTGGGAGGACTGACTTATAAGGGAAGATTAGGAGAACTAAATATGTATAACTTGGGTAAATGATGACTCAGGGGGATAGATGATAACCAGCTACAAGCCTTGAAGTTTTAACACAAAATATGGAGAAAGGTTGTTCAGACTGATACCAGGGAATAATTACCAGGGGTAGCAAAACAAAATTCAACAACAGAACATTTAGTCTGAGCATCAGGAATGCTTCCTGACTGTTGGGAATATCAGCATTTGCTCCCCAACCCGAAGGTGGCTTTTGCATCTAACTGATCTGTTAGTCAAGAATATATTTGATTTCACAGAATCACAGAATCATTAACGTTGGAAAAGACCTTCAAGATCATCAAGTCCAAACATCAACACCACCAAGCCCACTAAACCATGTCCTGAATTGCCACATCCACATGTTTTTTGAACACTTACTGTCATGGTGACTCCACCACCTCCCTGGGCAGCCTGTTCCAATGCTTGACCACTCTCTCCGTCAAGAAACTTTTTGCTAATATCCAATCTAAACCTCCCCTGGCACAACTTGAGGCCATTTCCTCTTGTCCTATTGCTGGTTACTTGGGAGAAGACACCAACACCCATGTCGCCACAACCCCCTTTCAGGTACTTGTAGAGAGCGAGAAGGTCTCCCCTCAGCCACCTCTTCTCCAGACTCAACAACCCCAGTTCCCTCAGATGCTCCTCATAAGTCTTGTGCTCCAAACCCCTCACCAGCTTCGTTGCCCTCCTCTGGACACGTTGCAGCACCTCAATGTCCTTCTTGTAGTGAGGGGCCCAAAACTGAACACAGGATTCAAGGTGCGGCCTCACAAGTGCCGAGTACAGGGGCACAATCACTTCCCTACTCCTGCTGGCCACACTAGTGCTGATACAGGCCAGGACGCTGTTGGCCTTCTTGGCCACCTGGGCACACTGTTGGTTCATGTTCATCCAGCTGTCAACCAGGTCCTTTTCTGCCGGGCAGCTCTCCAGCCACTCCTCCCCAAGCCTGTAGCACTGCATGGGGTTGTTGTGACCCAAGTGTAGGACCCAGAACTTGGCCTGAATGAACCTCATACAGTTGACACTGTATTTTGAATTTTATTTAAGTTTATATGCATGAGTGTGGTGCATGACCACATAACCTAAGGTTTTCCAGATCCTGCAAGTTCATGGACAGTAGTGGAATAATCCCTTAAAAATGATTGAGGGGTGTCTATGTATGTGTGTTGGAGGTGGGGGTATAGAAAAGGCAGGGAGGGAAAAGGAAGAAAAAAGAATTAAATCAGCATGGGGGGCTGCCTCTCAGCGCAAAATTTAACTCAGCAATTTTCCAACATCTTTCATGTCAGTGTTCCGTATGAGAGTTCTGGAAGCTTTTTGTCTCTCTATTGCATTGCAAGGCATAAGGAGAGAGAAATGCTTGCAACCCTAGAACAGAATCACAACCACAGATTTTTATGCGATTTAGGACAGTTGCAAGTTATAAGATGGAAGTTTATGACCCTACAGAAGGTAAAAGTAAACATTACTAGCTGTCTCTCTCAGCCATTAGAGGAAATCGGTCCTTCATGAAACTTTTATTACTCAAGTCACTTGAAACCATAAACAAAAGTTAATACTGATCCAAGAGCAAATACATTCAGAGGGCCTCCATTTCCCTCTTTCTCCCTATTTCTAACTTTTATGATTCTGTCCAACAGTTTAACACATTGTCTAACCCAAAAGAACGCCCATTCTTTTAAGAAAACAGTTTCAATAACCTTTCTTTACAGAAAGTTCACCTTTCTTGTGTTTTCCTGACACAGCTCGTGAGTGAGCCCACCAGGGGAGGTGCCTTGCTGGACCTGCTGTTTACAAACAGAGAAGAACTGGTGAGAGATGTGGTGGTCGGAGGCCGTCTTGGGCTTAGCGACCACGACATGATAGATCAGGCTTGCCAATGTGACGCCCGTCTACAAGAAAGGCCGGAAGGAGGATCCTGGGAACTACAGGCCTGTCAGCCTGACCTCTGTTCCAGGGAAGATTATGGAGCGGTTGGTTTTGAGAGTGCTCACAGGGCATCTGCAGAACAGCCAAAGGATCAGGCCCAGCCAGCACGGGTTCATGAAAGGCAGGTCCTGCTTGACCAACCTGATCTCCTTCTATGACCAGGTCACCCGCCTAGTGGATGAGGGAAAGGCTGTGGACGTTGTCTACCTGGACTTTAGTAAAGCCTTTGACAGCGTCTCCCACAGCATTCTCCTGGAGAAACTGGCGGCTCGTGGCTTAGACGGGTTTACTCTTCGCTGGGTGAGGAACTGGCTGGATGGCCGAGCCCAGAGAGTTGTGGTGAATGGCGTTAAATCCGGCTGGCGGCCGGTCACGAGTGGTGTTCCCCAGGGCTCGGTTCTGGGACCAGTCTTGTTCAATATCTTTATAGATGATCTGGATGAGGGAATTGAGTGCTCCCTCAGTAAGTTTGCAGATGACACCAAGCTGGGTGGGAGTGTTGATCTGCTGGAGGGTAGGAGGGCTCTGCAGAGGGATCTGGACAGGCTGGATCGATGGGCAGAGGCCAACTGTATGAGGTTTAATAAGGCCAAGTGCAGGGTCCTGCACTTTGGCCACAACAACCCCATGCAATGCTACAGGCTTGGGGAGGAGTGGCTGGAGAGCAGCCCGGCGGAAAGGGACCTGGGGGTGCTGGTTGACAGCCGGCTGAATATGAGCCAGCAGTGTGCCCAGGTGGCCAAGAAGGCCAACAGCGTCCTGGCCTGTATCAGCACTAGTGTGGCCAGCAGGAGTAGGGAAGTGATTGTGCCCCTGTACTTGGCACTGGTGAGGCCGCACCTTGAATACTGTGTTCAGTTTTGGGCCCCTCACTACAAGAAGGATGTTGAGGTGCTGGAGCGTGTCCAGAGAAGGGCAACGAAGCTGGTGAGGGGTCTGGAGCACATGTCTTATGAGGAGCGGCTGAGGGAACTGGGGTTGTTTAGTCTGGAGAAGAGGAGGCTGAGGGGAGACCTTCTCGCTCTCTACAACTACCTGAAAGGGGGTTGTGGCGATGAGGGTGTTGGTCTCTTCTCCCAAGTAACTAGTGATAGGACAAGAGGAAATGGCCTCAAGTTGCGCCAGGGGAGGTTTAGATTGGATATTAGGAAAAATTTCTTCACTGAGAGGGTGGTCAGGCATTGGAACAGGCTGCCCAGGGAGGTGGTGGAGTCGCCATCTCTGGAAGTGTTCAAAAAACGTGTGGATGTGGTGCTTCAGGACATGGTTTAGGGGACATGGTGGTTCTGGATTAATGGTTGGACTTGATGATCTTAAAGGTCCTTTCCAACCTAGTGATTCTGTGATTCTGTGATTCTGTGAATTCTCAGTTGTGAGCAAAGTAAGGAGAGGGGTCAGCAAAACTGCTACCATGGACTTCCGGAGGGCAGACTTTGGCCTGTTCAGGTCACTGGTTGAGAGAGTCTCTTGAGAGACAGTCTTGAAGGACAAAGGGGTCCAGGAAGGCTGGACAGTCTTCAAGAAGGAAATCTTAAAGGCGCAGGAGCAGGCGGTCCCCATGTGCTGTAAGAAGAGCTGGCGGGGAAGGCGACCGGCCTGGCTGAACAGGGAGATTTTGCTGGGACTCAGGGAAAAGAGGAGAGTTTATCACCTCTGGAAGAAGGGGCAGGCAACTCATGAAGAGTACAAGGATCACATTAGGTCAAGCAGGGACAAAATTAGAAAGGCAAAAGCCCAGCTAGAGCTCAGTCTGGCCACAATTGTAAAGGATAATAAAAAATGCTTCTACAAATATAATAACAACAAAAAGAGAGGCAAGGAGAATCTCCATCCCTTACTGGATATGGCGGGGAACATTGTCTCCAAGGACGAGGACAAGGCTGAGGTACTTAATACCTTCTTTGCCTCAGTCTTCAATAGAGAGTCCAGGTATCCACAGGGTATTCAGCCCCCTGAGCTGGAAGATGGGGATGGAGAGCACAATGTACTCCTCATAATCCAGGAGGAAGCAGTTAAGGACATGCTAAACAACCTGGACACCCACAAGTCTATGGGACCTGATGAGATCCACCCGAGAGTACTGAGAGAGCTGGCGAAGGAGCTTGCCAAGCCACTCTCCATCATTTATCAGCAGTTGTGGTTACCAGGGGAGGTCCCAGAAGACTGAAGGTTTGCCAATGTGACGCCCATCTACAAGAAAGGCTGGAAGGAGGATCCTGGGAACTACAGGCCTGTCAGCCTGACCTCTGTACCAGGGAAGATTATGGAGTGGTTGGTCTTGAGAGTGCTCACAGGGCATGTGCAGGACAACCAAGGGATCAGGCCCAGCCAGCACGGGTTCATGAAAGGCAGGTCCTGCTTGACCAACCTGATCTCCTTCTATGACCAGGTCACCCGCCTAGTGGATAAGGGAAAGGCTGTGGATGTTGTCTACCTGGACTTTAGTAAAGCCTTTGACAGCGTCTCCCACAGCATTCTCCTGGAGAAACTGGCAGCTTGTGGCTTGGACAGGTTTACTCTTTGCTGGGTGAGGAACTGGCTGGATGGCTGAGCCCAGAGAGTTGTGGTGAACAGCGTTAAATCCAGCTGGCAGCCGGTCAGAAGCGGTGTTCCTCAGGGCTCGGTTCTGGGGCCGGTCTTATTCCGTATCTTTATGGATGATCTGGATGAGGGGATCAAGTGCTCCCTCAGTAAGTTTGCAGATGACAACAAGTCGGGTGGGAGTGTTGATCTGCTGGAGGGTAGGAGGGCTCTGCAGAGGAATCTGGACAGGCTGGATCGATGGGCAGAGGTCAACTGTATGAGGTTTTATAAGGCCAAGTGCAGGGTCCTGCATTTGGGTCACAACAACCCCATGCAGCGCTACAGGCTTGGGGAGGAGTGGCTGGAGAGCAGCCCGGCGGAAAGGGACCTGGGGGTGCTGGTTGACAGTCAGCTGAACATGAGCTGGCAGTGTGCCCAGGTGGCCAAGAAGGCCAACAGCGTCCTGGCCTGTGTCAGAAAGTGTGGCCAGCAGGAGAAGGGAAGTGATTGTGCCCCTGTACTCAGCACTCATGAGGCCACACCTCGAATCCTGTGTTCAGTTTTGGGCCCCTCACTACAAGAAGGACATTGAGGTGCTGCAGCGTGTCCAGAGGAGGGCAACGAAGCTGGTGAGGGGTCTGGAGCACAAGACTTATGAGGAGCGTCTGAGGGAACTGGGGTTGTTGAGTCTGGAGAAGAGGTGGCTGAGGGGAGACCTTCTCGCTCTCTACAAGTACCTGAAAGGGGGTTGTGGCGACATGGGTGTTGGTGTCTTCTCCCAAGTAACCAGCGATAGGACAAGAGGAAATGGCCTCAAGTTGTGCCAGGGGAGGTTTAGATTGGATATTAGGAAAAATTTCTTCACCAAGAGGGTGGTCAAGCATTGGAACAGACTGCCCAGGGAGGTGGAGTCGCCATCACTGGAAGTGTTCAAAAAACATGTGGATGTGGCGCTTCAGGACATGGTTCAGGGGACATGGTGTCGCTGGATTGAAGGTTAGACTTGATGATCTTGAAGGTCCTTTCCAACCTTAGTGATTCTGTGATTCTTGGTGAAAATAAATCAGAATGTCACCTGGCTGGGATGGAAAATTGTATTAAAATGCAATCCATCCATGGTCAGCTGGGCAATTGCCTACAATTTCTAAAGGATTGGACAGAGCTGAGCAGCCGCTCACGCAACACGTTTTTCTCAGTGGTGTATTTGGTTTATTTTATAATGATCGATTTCAGGGAATAAATTGAGAGTCAATTATAAAAAGCAATTATAATTCTACTAGGTTTATTTTAAAGGTTTAATATGACATCTTGCTATGTATTTATGTGTCCACTGATTTTATATAGATGAGAGAAGTTCTAAACTAAGAATGAACACAAAGGCATGTCTCTACCAACACAGTATCAGCAAACAGTTCCCAATGGGAAAGTATTCAGACTGTAGAGCAGTCTCCTCAAAAGAAAATTTTGGAAGCTGTTTTGCCCAAGACATTGAACGATAAATGAAAGAAACCTTCTAGGACACTTCCTGAATACAGTGGCCTACCAAAACCTTCCCTGTTACCAGTCTATGAATCACTGGCTAGTGGATGCCTGGAAACAAACATGCATTAATGATGTGGTTTCATTTTATTTTTTTTTTCCATCAGGAAAGCCAAAAATAGCGAGCCAGCTGCTGAGCATCTCTGGGAGGCTGAAACCCACTGGAGAATCCCTGCTGATGTCAGAAAGTAGGAGCGTAGAGTTTAATGAGTTTAAAAAAAACCCAAACAACAAATAGGTTGTCTTCAAAAGGAGTGGATTAGAACATTATATAAGGATGATGGTACTAGGTCAGACAAAGTCCATCTTGTACAATATCCTGTCTCCAACGGTGGCCAAAAGCAGATGCCCTGAGAAAAGTATAAGGAGAGGATGTGCATAATGCCTCTTCTGGGTATTCTTCTCCATCTCCAGCCTTGTGGCTCAGGGATTTCTGGACCAAATGTGATCTCTGTATATACAGTAATCACTTGATGAAACTGAATTTCTCCTTTTCCACAACCGTTTACTACATTTTAACAGTTTAGTTGTTGTTCTTCCTGTAAACATATTTAAGGAGTTTTTTGGTTTGTGAGTTTCTTTATGATTTATAGTGAGTAAGTTTTCCAGGAGAAGTAGTAGAGTCCTGCCTAGAAAGCTGCAGTCTTAAAAACATGTACCATAAGAGTCTGCTTCCAGGACCACCTATAATCTGATCTCACTGAGCAGTCCAAAAGGTGAATCAAGAGGTTACAGCTTTAGAACTGTGACCCACAATGCTCCCAGCATCTTATCAACCCATTTACAGACAGCCAGGGAACCTTTCAAGACTCAAGCAGATCAGCTGGTAGAAACTCTGAGTTGAAACATTTTTAAAATATTTTGGTTCCAGTAAATTGACATTGCTCAGTATGGAACTAATTTATCATGCGATTTCTTCTTTAGTTCTACCTCTGCAGATAAACCAAATTTCTCATGATGATATCTTCTGCATGATAATAAGAAAATAACCACAGGAATACTAAATAATATTCCTCCAACCCCCCAAAAAGAAAAGATTATATATACACTCCCACCAAAGGCTAGAAAATCTCTGCATGGTCCTTACATTTTTAAGAGTAAAAATACAAGATTTTGAGTCGTTTCTTTGGTTTTTTCTTTAAATGCAAATCAGAAGTCAGGAAACATTAGAATTTAAATTGCCCCTATAGCAAAACTACATTAGTATACGCATGCTTTATAGGAGTTGTCAGTTATATGATTACACACTATTTTTCCATTCTCTGTACTCTAGCTTCTGTCACTGGACTGTCTTTGTTCTGTACTTGTACAGATCCTAGCAAATCAGCATCCTCATCAAAATAAATGCATGCAACCACTTTCTCCAATATAACTGAAGTAATTCACTGCCTGAATTGAAACGTGTGATATGATCATCATATGATTTAATTGCAACAGATTAGGTTTATCAGGGCATGTAGCATCTTATACTATAGCTAAGAAGGCAGGACTCCTTACCTTGGGAAAGGAACAAAAGAATGAAAAGCGGAAACTTCTTGTTCCAACTATTATTAAACAGCCCCAATACTGGACACCTCTGAAAGGCCCGTCTTTTCCTCCCAACCCTGACATGCATACAACCCTTCTTCACACCACTCCGACTCCACTCATGCAGTACTTTGGTTTTTTTCTCTCCTCTTTCTATAAAGACATTTCAGATGCATTACCAGGGATGAATCCTGTAAGAATTTCATACCAAAAGATTATGAGGACATGTCTGGCAGATGCTTGCTTCAGTTTTAAGCATCTTACCAAATTTAACAGCTAAATGGATGAAACTTAACATCTATAGCTCATACAATATCAATATATTATGATGGCACATATATACCATCAACATATATTGTGTGCCACGCACAATGTTGTTTTCGCACATGGCAGTGTGTTATCATGACATCTGACGATTCGTGCTGAGGTCTGTCCAACTGAAAAGCATTCTTCAGTGACAACCTATTGATGCACTGGACTGGGGGCTGATCTTTGTAGATAATGGCTGTGTTATTCTACCTTTGTCTTTGCTGTCCAAGGAATACAGCCTGGTATCCACAAAGTCTCTCATCTTCTCTGTATTACCACGTCTAAGACCTTCACAGTTCTTGAGTGAATGGCCTGCAGCCATACCACAACCCATAACTTCCCACAGAACTTATGAAGCTGTGCCCCCAGAACTCCACTTACAAAGGCTTTACTTGCAGCTCATATGTCACACCAGGAAGGGCTACATGACATTGGTCTTTCCCCTCACATATGGTTTTGCATTGTATGTTACTTTACTTTGTGAATGAAAGGGCAAGCCAGAGCAAATCGCAGTTACTCTTTCTCTGGTTTTGGTCAGCAGTCAAGATCCAGGTAGGTCTTTGCAAATGTCAGAGACTGCCTGGAAAGGTAGAAAGTCATGTAAAGCCCCCCATCCAGTGGGCATTACATGACAGGACATGTTATGGTACGTTGCAATGCACATCCAGAGGTGCTGCTATTCCAAACTAGTCATTTATGGTCTCATAAAATTCCTTCCTTCAAGTGCAAAATGGAAAGGACAATGACTTCAACTTGATGTGTTACTCTAATGCTGTCTCTAGCAGTTAAAAACAAAGCCCGTGCCAAGAGTAACATTCAAGATCAGGGAAAAGAGTACCATTGCCATTAACAAGGCTGTTGTGAGGCCTTGGCACAAACAGGGTGTAGCATTCCCCACACCTGTGTTCCAGGAGGTGGAATTTAAAACCTGGAGCCAGAGAGATATCACCAAGTTCGCGTTTTATGCAAGAACTAAGAGCTTGTTCTGTCTGTCTAGCAAAAAGAAAAAAAACAGCATAAATAGATACATTCCCACAGTAAATATCAAGGAGAAAAGAATAGTTTTTTAAAAAAGAACAATGTTGCACCGGGACAAATAAGTATAAATTGACCATGAATAAATTTGATTTAGGAATTAGAAAAAGGTTTCTAACCGTAAGAGGAATGATGCTCTGGAACTGCTTTCCAACAAGGATAATGAGAGCAAACGACCTAATTAGTTTAAAGATGAGGCTCGAAAAACTTATGAAAGGGGTTATGCGATGTGGCTGTCTGCAATAGTAGGGAATGAATCCTGATGAGCCAGGATTCCCCCCCCGTCCTGTGTTCCTGGATGCACCCCGTCAACCTATATTCTCAGCTGCAGTGCAGTGAGTTATCAGGCATTACAGAGACTACCCTGCTCTAAAACAGGACTGGTTTCTGTTTTCCAAAAAGCATACGTTTCAACTTACATTGAAAGGGAACATTTCCTACTAGGCTGAAAATGCAAGAAAAAAGGAGGCGGGGAAAAAGCCCCTAGAAATCTTTACAGAAGGTGCAAAATTAGAAACTTTGAAATGTTTCATTGAAATTAAGGATGGAGAAGAAGGGAAAGATTATTTCTATTGGAAACTTTGGCGAAGCACTCCATTAGTTTGGGAAATAATCATATAAGCAGAAAACCATTTTGATATTTAATAAAAATCAGCCCATATATTTGTAATTTTTGTTGCAAGAGATAGCATATCTGGATAAGTATATTAGTCATGCAAACCGTATTTTCTGTTCAACTCTACAAATTGAGAGCAGCACTCTTGGCTGCATAGCAGTAGTAGGTGAATCACAGAACTGTCAATTCACACCTATTACTATGAAATGGAGCTTGAGAGGTCAGCTCATCCAACCAGGTACTAACACGCACAGCATATGTAAACCACTTAACATTTTTGTCCGATCCATTCCTAGAAACCTTCAGAAATAAAAAATAAATAAAATCTGTATTTTGGAATCATAATGCAATATACATTGCTTCAGTCTGAATCCTATTGAGCATTAAGGTGGCAGGTGGAGGAGATTTAGAATATAACTATTCCTCCTTTTTCAATAAAAAACCTTATGTTGTACTTCTGTACAGTTAAAGCTGTCCCAGGATTACCCCAACAGTAATCTTGATATTAGCCATTATTTTTTCCTTAATATAACTGATAACGTTCTCAGGAAAGATCAGTCTTGATATGCAAAGCAGTCTCACATTGCAAGGGATATTATTTTCTACTAAGAACATAAAGCAAGTACTTCTGGACTCTAGAGAGATCTTAAGGGTGTCTTAGATTCACAAACAATTCACAGTGGGGTTTTGCCTGACCGCTCCAGCACTTAAATGTTTCCTGAATTAGATCACTGCAGTCGTGGCTATTAAAGCCATAGGGACAGACCTCCCCATTTCTATTGTTACCAGAAGGAAACCAAGCTGCACAGACACAGTCCAAGATGTCAGTTCTCATCTCAGCCTTCACCTAACATAACTGTCCTCTATACAGAAACACAGTAGCTGATGAGTACAGTGTATTAAACTTCCTAAACCATAGGGTTTTCTAGCCATGTTGCAAGAGTCTTTTGCAATTTTGAATCCTTTTCTGAACCAGTGCTACAGAAAAAGGAAGAATTGCTATCCCCATTTAACAGTTGTTGAAAGAATGTTTAAAAAAAAGTAGCAAGACTCTGACTACCTTTCCTATTTATGCATACAGCGTACTTAGTAGGTCAGGGCTGTTTATCCTAGATACCAAGTTAAAACCAGTATTTTGCTTCTTTCAGCTTTTCCCAACTTGTCCATAGTGCATTTTACCTTCTCTCAACTTAGTCCATAAAGAGATTTGGGATCTTTTCTGGAATGGAAGATGTTCTACAGTTACAAGCTGTTATAGCAACCAGCCTGCCTACTGCTCTCCTGGGCACCTGCATTATGCAGAGCTTCGTGTTCTCACTCTTCGCTTCAGGATTTGGTGCGACACTTCTGAAACACAGCAGACTAGAGATAGGATATTTAAAAGAGATAAAAATCCTTAAGAGTAGCTTCAAAAACTAACCTTTTACAAAGTTGTTAGTAAAAGAATTTTTGAGACTAAAAGAAATACAGATGTGTTGGAAAAAAGCACAGGCTGTAGGAAGGATGTAGAGTAGCCAGAACAATCTAGTGGCAGACACTAATGTCTTCCCACTTTGTCTCCCCTACTTTGATTTTACACATTAAGAAAGCAGAATAGGTTCTTCTCTAAAACCCATCCTCCAGCTCACTTTCAGGATGCATGACCAGCCCTTATTCAGCAGATCACAGTATCACAAGGGTTGGAAAAGACCTTTAAGATCATCAAGTCCAACCATCAACCCAACACCACCATGTCCCCTAAACCATGTCCTGAAGCACCACATCCACACGTTTTTTGAACACTTTCAGGGATGGCGACTCCACCACCTCCCTGGGCAGCCTGTTCCAATGCCTGACCACCCTCTCTGAAAAGCAAATTTTCCTAATATCTAGTCTAAACCTCCCCTGGTGCAACTTGAGGCCATTTCCTCTCGTCCTATCATTAGGTCAACCAAGTGTCTCTGATTTTGACCCGTGGAACAGGACTAATACTTCCAAATACCTAAATGGTTCCTGAACATTTAAACTTCTTCATGAAGGAAAAACAGCTCCTTCTTTCCCTCCCACTGCATTGTCAAAGTCTTTTCCTAGCTCCCTTTTACTTCTGCCACACAATATTCCTCTGAGATTTACTTTAAAGATGAGCCTGTTCTGGAATCACCCTCCCCCCACTATTCCTACAGGAACAGAAAAACATATATTCTGAAGCACACTTTCAAAGATATTTAAACATATGTGTGATGGTTCATCATCCTGTATCTTTAAGAGATGAACGATGAATATCAGAATCTTCCTTAAATTCTCCTAACTCACTTAGGAATCACTTTCTCAAATCACTCTGGAAACTTCACCCAATGTTTTATTCCTTTACTTATGCCCTTTTAAAAGCTGCCAAGTTGCATCTTTAAAGTTTGGGCTTTATTCCACCAATTTTGTGAACACAAGCCATTCATGACTCAATTCCCTTAGGCATGCAAGGGTCAAAGAATAAAAACATATGCTAACCCAGCCAATTTCAGGGAGGTTATTTGGGAGTGGGGAAAGAGAGAGAAGAATGTGCAAAGCCAAAACAAAGACATTATTCCTGAAAGTCACAAATTTGAAGTTTATAAGGATCTTTGTTCTGAATCAAAAGACTGTGATGAATCTTTCTGTCCAAGGCAGGAGGCAGAGGGACTAAAAAAACTTTAAACAAAGCCTCATTTTAGTGTGAGTTTTTTTCTGACTGTGTTAGTAACCTACTGCTGCATCTGTAAGTCCACAATGGTGGGACAAAGAATAATGCCCACTTTCACCTCTGAGCTTGATTTGTGCTGAAATCTCAGTGTTAATTTTAGAGAAGCTGAAGGACCATTCCAAGAAAGCTTTGGAAAAAGAATAAGTGGAGTCCAACCTATCCTCAATCTTATGATTCTATGCCAATGACACAAAACATCAAGTAAAGGCTTCCAAAATACTTAAGTCACTGCACAGTGGCGTCCTATGTAGCTCAATACTGTTCCTGTGAAAGGAGTTCATGCACTTTTATTCAGGCTTTTCAGACTAAGTCCCACTAAAATCAGTAAAAATACAAGATTTTTCTGTCACTGAAACTATGGTTTTGCCTTTAGGATGTCTGGGTCAGCAAAAACATTGATGGCCAGTTCCTTCCCTGCCCACTTTCTACCCTTCCATGTTCTTGCTTGGGGCTTTGACTCCTGATGTCCACTGACAGAGATTTGTTTTGGGAGAGGTTGCTTACAGATCCCATCTGCTTTGCAACAGCAGATGTCAGGCTCTTTCAGGAAGGATTTGGCAGCATCTTCTGCACTGTTTGGTGTTGATCAACCAGCATGGCTGCAGGAAGCATTAAATAACAGAAAGAGACAGGCCAGACACAGCAGACTGGTCCCTCCATGACATAGATAAATATGCACTTTGAGCACAAAGCCTTTATTCCCTCTCTTTCCCTCTGTCCCTTAGATCAAGCACACCATGGGCTTGCACATGCCTTGCATCAGTGGCCACCAGGTTGGGACTCGAGTACAGACTTAGATCCAGCTTCCTTACACAGTGCAGAAGTACCCTGATGCATTTGAGGAAAAGCTACAGTAAGACCAGTCCTCTTGCTTCGAGCACAGAATATAGACAAAACAACAACGGATCTGGAATGGGAGCCGTTGGCATTGTTACAAAGTGTGGGGAGTGAGAACAAAAGTAGGCTCTGGGCCTGTTCAAAGTTTGGCTCTAGTCCTCCATGGCTTTATTCCTGCTGTAGGTACAAATGTGTGAATCTACAATTTAGTAATAATATACTTCTTGACTGACCTTTCCTGGCAAGTTAATGACAGGAGAGAGTAATAAGGACATGCTTTTTAATCTAATGTCAGTCAATAATAGTATACAACTAATAGACTTAGACATCATACATTCAATAATTGTTTTTACTTAAAGCCCTTACAGTTTGCCCACTGAGACACAGCACGTCAGCAGCAGTCGCTGCCTATTGATAGGCACTGGCAAGACATTTATTCATACCTTTCTGGCTAGCTTGCCTTCTCCCAGAGCATCCATCATGTGAGTATCTAAGCACTGAGATATACATTCATTTATATACACACACATTTTGGCTCAGCTGCCACAGAAGCTGAGATCATTATATGTTTCTCAATAGAAAGCTAGCTCCCATACAAGTACACCCATTTACTTCACTTCATTGCAAGAGGAGCTTATTTATACCTACTAATACCTAGTAATCCCAACCAGAATCAGTACTTTCTTCATGTTGAGAGGCGTATGCATATCTGGGATCACATTCAGATAGGTTGAACACAAAGCTTTTTCCTATATTCATGTATGTCTCAATTGTTTTTCAGAAGATTAAATGAAATATTGAAGAGGGAGACAGTGAAGAAGAAGCATGTGGGACTTCAGAAGGATTGAGTCAAGCAGAATATGACTTCAACTACAGCCAAAGAGTTGAGGGATCCCTGCACCAGGTCCTGTAACGCTATGAGAGAAACAAGGTGCCTTACCCAAAGTCACCCATCAGGGAAGAGCACCTGGATTTTCTGTCACCCAGCAATGATCCACAAGCACCCCTCAGCTATTATTGCCACTCAAGCATCAATCTTCTTGGAGAAAAAAGAACAGACTACCAGGGGTTCAGTTAGAACTGAGATATCTAAAATGACAACAATTAACTTTCCTTTTTTTTTTTTTTTCATATGACCATTATTCTTCTTCTTCCTTTTGGTAGGGGCAGGAGAGGCACATTAATAGTTATTTAGATAGTAGCTGCCCCAGGGTTAAATTGCTAAAAACACCCTTCTTGCTTGTTATCTTTATTTTGTTGGAAGGATTAGGTTCATCTCATTTTACATGGGAAAGATGAATGACCCAGTCCACTGGCAAGGTCTAAATTGCAGCCTTTTGCGTGCTGAAGTCTTCTAACACTAACTGTTGTCACAAAGAGCACCCTGCAATCCATTTCGTTTAATTTACAGCAGATTAATTTCTCTCTGACCTTTGGCTCTGCTGTCAAACAGACCTGAGACAGACAAGAGTTTAGGAACAGCAAGTGCATTTGATGATGTCAATCACGGAGACCTTGGGGATATTCTTAACTTCTCATGTGCCAGAACACCACAAATGAAACCTGTCTCCTGCTTCTGGATAACAGTGTCCACACAGCTGTGTTGTTTCTCAGAAAGCCCTACACAGACCCCCAAACTGCCCATAAACGAAGATGGAAAACAAATATTTTACTTATTTTAAGCTTATTTTCAAATCTTACTCCATTCCTCCTCTGACAATTAGTTTTATTTTCTTTAGGTTAAATTTTAAAGGCAAATTCCTTAACATAAGGGTCATACTGCTCAAATTACTACTCCAGCAATTTTACTGCCTTATTGCCGTTTGCATACTATTACCCAGTGGGCCTTGCAGCATCATTACTTTGCTTTCAAGACACCATCTCTAAGAAAAGAGCAAGCATAGTCACTCTGAATAAGGAAAAGAACAGCTAAATTCAACTATTGCCTGTCTTATTCTCCAATAAAAAGGTCTTTCTCCCATTCACCTCCATCAAGAGTAAATTCAACAGAATGCCCATCCGGAGCTGAGATTTGTCCAGAAGAGATAGGAGACAATTTTCTTTTCAAGGCACAGGGATTGTCTGTGGTTAGAAGCTAGGAACTACTTTTGTCTGTCTTCCTTTCAAAAGGAGAAGAAACTATTCATATGAGCTGTCAGAGCTCTACTCATTGCTGGACTTCCTTAAGAGAGAAAACAAGGCTGAAAGAAAGGGAAGGCAGTTAAGTTATAAGGCCTGGTTGGGCACATCTGCACTACTTCGCTCCCAACTCAGCAGTGCTCAAGAGCATGATGGAAGTTGGACTCCTTGCTATTTCCAGGGCACCACCCGGCAGAACTGCAGGATTTCTCATGTCACCTAGCCTCAGTGCCAGTCTCTTCCGGCAGCACTATGTAAGTCCTTAGGCTTTCTTTCTCTCCTCCATGAATTTTTCATGGGGACTTCAAGGTTTACTGCAACAAGTTAGACATTTCCATTAAAAAGAACACCCTGAGTAGAATCAGAGGCATCTTTTCAGTCTCTGTACAGGAAGTCCTTCTGCAGAGTTGGCAATCGCTTGTGAAAAATTATTTTCCAGAGCACACACAGACCCTCTTCCTGTAGCCATATGCTAAAAAAAAAAAAAAAAAATCATGTTTCATAGTCTGAAAGGCTCAAAACGATTTGAAAGGCTGTCATTTTTCCTTTCTCACAACTGTAAAAATTCTTAAAATAAGTTCCCCATTACCAAAAGAACTTAGATTTTTCAAAAGCAAGCAATAAAAGGAAATTTGCAGAACTGAGTCATTTCTGCCAGCATGTTTCTTGAAAATAATCATCTCCCTCCTCCAACAGATATCAGCAACTCCACTTCCTCTTCCAGGAAAAAAAAAAAAAGCATAGATAGTTCTCACCTTCATTTTTAACTATTGATTGTTATAGCTGGGATTAAAGACAAACCTGCAGCAATAAGAATAGTTTCTGCCATTAATCTATTACAATAAGCATTGCCACATCGTTTCACATATTGAGCAATGGCTCTGGCAAATCTTTCCCTGTCTCTTCCATTTACACAACTATTTTAAAATTATTTTTGTTTAGTAGCTAATACGATGGCCCCACTGATTTCAGATGGTGCACTATTACATCGAGTGATAAGTTAAAACATTAAAAAAATACAAACACAAGAGCACACTTTGTCAAATCCTTCCCTATATTTTGTTGTATTCAGAATATCTGATAGCGTTGGGCTTTAAGAAACATTATTAGCTTTCATTAGAGATTATTTCTTTAATTTAAAAAAAACCTTGCCAGAGATAGCATCCGGTTATTTCATACTCTGTCAATACTTTCTAACTTCCTATGTCAGGTTTCTATATACATGAGAGAAGCTTTAAGTGTTTTGATCTCCTTAGACAAAAGACCCCGCACAAACCTGTGTGATTTTTATTAACGGTACTGTGTAATGTTTTATATCTGTGAATTTATATGCATGACATTCCAGGCATAAGAGTTCATGCAGAAACACAGATATGCAACATTGTACAAAAACACTAATGCATAGCATTTATGTGGTGCTTTTTAGTAAATAATTTTGAAAAATTCTCCAAAGGTAAAGGAAGCCTCAGAGCATAAATAACATGGATATGAAGAGGATACAGACGTCCTAACTAGCTCAGTGCTAACTGCTAGGTCATACTCAACCATCTGATGAGTAAGGTTATGTCCACACCAATCCACCAGCCACCTTCTTCTCTAGCCAGGAGTTTTTGTTCCTCAAGTGCATGTGTGAAAATGAGAACAGACAAGGGTGAGTGCTTAAAGAGTTCACCAAATACCTAACCGTTTCATGCTCCTCTAACCAACACAAATATGTTTTTCTTCTTCCCTCCCTATCTTCTCACATCACAGAGGTTGATCTGACACACCGGTATGTGCCTTCTCTCCATGGTCTCCCCACCCCTTACACATATCTTCCAAAAGCAGCAAATGCACAAGTGCCATGATGCGACATGGGGATTTGCTCTGGGAAAGTTGTTATATTTTTAAATGGCTGAATACATTGGACGGTAAAAGCTTGCCTATGCCACCAACACATGCCTGCTTCTTACTGTTAACTTAGGGCTTATGCAGCTTATTTTATAAAAATGTTTCTGTTTTTTGCCCACCTGATTTGGGACTGCTTCTCAGTGGCTGCTTTCCAGATATGGGTGGTCTCCCATGATGCAGAGCCTAGAGGAAAAATTATGGGAGCAGAACTGGGGAAAACAAAAATGTAATTTCAAGTGGCTTGATAGAAGAGAGTTTAGAGCTTTCTCAGTTGATTGTTTTAAATATTGTCCCTCTTCTCTCCCCATCTCCAGCTGAAGAAATATGCTACATAAGCTACCCATATCAAAGTTATAAAAACTGGTTATCCCATGCTAGAGACACCACTTATTCACAGCAAGAGGAGGTTGCCCAACTCCTCCAACATTATCATCAACAGGTAAGAATTGGACAGCTGTCAGGATGTGTTGCTGTTCCCCAGATCTGGTAACCTGGAAACCAAATCCAGGTCTCTCAATTCCCACCCCACCCCAAAAAAATCCAACACACAAACAGAAACAAGTGTCCTAGTTTCCACCCTGGAGTTGCATGATTCACCCTCTAACCTCTAAGGTGGCCACGGAGAGTTGACTTGTGTTTCATACAAGAGATTTGCAGAGAGCAAGGTAAGGATGACTCCTTCACTTCTCCAGGGAGAAACCTGTATATAAAAACTTCATACAATCTATATATAAAAACTCTCTATAAAAACTTGCTTGAAGCTTGTGCACTCACCATTGCTTTCATGGGTACCCTCTGTGACACTACAAGACTACTCCAGCCCCAGAGAAACAGCTGTTTCTGAGCCCCACTGCATTGCTATAGCTGCTCAGGAGATAGAGTGTCAAGTCCTAAATAATGGTACCCTATCTTGCACCTAGATCTCTTCTGACTTATTTTCAAAGGCCATATCTTGGTTTCTGAATAGTGACGGATTTTGTAATTATGTACTTTTAAAAATGAAGCGGGAATCAAGAGCAATTTTAACGGTGTGTGGATCTGGTCTTCTGCCAAAGTGCTTTATTCTATAATGAACTCTTCCTTTTAAGCCACTTTGCAGACACTTTGGTCTGAACCCAATATCAATAATATAGGTTAAATTTCACATGCGTAACAATATTTAACCCTGGGGCCTCTTCTTGGACTGTTAAGCACCAGACAGTACACCAGCTCAGGGTACTGGGGTAGGAGGTGATAGCTGGGAAGGCAACCCATCAATGGGTAACTAAAAAGAGAAAGGAAAACCTTGACCTGTGCTGTACGAGTTTGGCATTGCAAACGGTAAAGGAGACCTTCTCTTTCAGGCTGTTTGTAGTCACATTTAAATAGTCAATAAACATCACTTACAGTGAGAGTGTTAAATGCAGAAAGCAGCAGAATGTAAACTGAAATGGCTAATCATTTTTGGCATGATCGTTTTAACAATAAAATATTAAAGGTGAATGGGAGAATGAGAAGAGACTTCATGGGCGAGGGCAGTGGCCTTTTGCCTCTGAGGAAAGGTCTGTACTCAAAACTTCATCAGGTTACAAGCGTTAAGTGGGTCACGCAGGCCTAACAGACATTTGTCCATATCACGAAACCAGTGACAGTCTGCAAGTACAACCCAGAGCCTCGGATAAAGCCGAGGTTACGAGAGGACCCTGTTCAATGCTGTGCATCGCCAAGCTGTGTGTGGTACTGAGCATGCTGCTTTGTTTCTTTAGCTCTGCCTCCCATCTGCAAGGGCGTAGTAACTCCTGTGCATCTCCATAGTGCTGGAAGGATTAGCAAGTTAAAGCAAATGCTTGGAGACTGTCATTATGGGGGAAGGGAGACGATATTACAAGTGGTAATGTCACTATCTAAAATACTGATGTCACTGTGTATGAAAACTGGGATGTAGCAGCTGAGCTGAAGAGTAAAGTAGCAAGAGAGGATGGAGATTAGCATGCAGTTTTACACTTTTACTGTGTTTTCATTCAAAATCCTAACAGAACAGTACGATGTCAGAGGCAAAGCAGCTTAACAAGTACTCCCTGTTGATTTGGTATGATCTCCAAACTCTTAAAACAAATCAAAAGATCAACTGTCCCATTTTATCCAGGATACTGAAAGACTAAAGGACCAGCTCTAAAAATGGGCATTATAACCTTTCGGTGCTTAAGTTTAACCTATTCAAATTGAACACTGACATCACTACAGATGTTCTCTGCAGGTCCAGGAGTTTGGTGCTAGAATAATGTTTTCAATTGGTTGTTGAGATACTAGAGTTCTAAAGAAGCAGAAAGTATTATCAGAGCAATGTATCAGAACTGTATATATTGATATATACAATTATATATATTGATATATATAAATACCCCTCAGGGGTTTTTTTGGGGGGTTTGGCTGTATTCCTCTGGGAGTCTGTTCATTCATCATCTCTCCAAGACAACTATTTACTCCAAGATTTCTCTGGGTGTTCATGATCTGGGTACCTCCCACCCCACCACTACTTTTGCTTCTGAAATCTGTGCTCTGAAGCCATTTCTTTCTAGGCTCCAGAACATAGCATTTCTACTGGGAAATGACAACTGCAAACAAACATAGCATCTACTTAGCAACAGAAAGAAAGAGAAGTGGGTTTTCTTTCAGTTTTTATAAAAGGCACAATAATCTCTCGCCTGAAGAGTAGTATAAGTGCTTCTCATAAAACATCATAAAACAATACAGTCGTGTAAAACCAAACAACATGTCAAAGCCCTATTTATTCCTTTCATTAACCTGATCTAATCCCAAGAAGTTTCTAATGGAACATGCATTGAATTGATGAGTCTTCCTCTAGCCCCTCAACTTACCCAAAAGAGATTGAACAAATATAAATATATCTACACTTTACACTCAGTCTTAATTCATTCAAAGCTTGGAAGAGCTTAAAAACCCACCAGTGCCTCATGGAAAACTGACAAATATTCTATTTAGAGAGATTTTGGCTGCTTATGCCCTTGTTTTTCCTGTGGTGTTCCCTTTCCCTGCAGCAAGGGCTCATTCACATTGGGGACATGAGAGTTTTATTGACATTTGCCCTGCCTCCCTCCACAAACCACCCTCCCGATACAGAGGAACTGTTTCCCACAGCCCACAGTTGTAGTATGAATAGTCAGGTAAACTACATCCTCCCTTTTCAAGACCACAAAAAAATCTTACTGTGCTTTTTGCCTAAGAGAAATACATTTTTTAGATTTAATTTGTATGCTCTCCCTTACCTCTATAACGTTCATCATAGGTTTTCCCCTGTTTAGTTTCATCCCCAGCTCTTTATGAACCCAAATTCAGAACCCACCTCCCAGTAACTAGATTTTTTCAACGGTCTTGCTGCATGAGGTTAGATAGGAGGAAGACAGGATGTGATCACTGGAGGGGAAGGGTCCATTGAGTGAAGAAGAACCCCTCAAATTTTAAGCAAAGGTCTTTGTGATGCCAGTGGTTTTTGGAAAAGAAATGGATGTATTTGACCTAGGAAGAACAGGCAAACATGCTGCACTTCATAGCTTTATCTCTACAATAAAGCAAACGTTAGTAAGGGTGCTGCTCTGTGGAAGGCAGCAAGAGTATATAAGCAGATGGTGTTTGAGCATTTAACCACCGCAATCCAAGCATGACTTGGCAATGAATATACTAGAGGCCTTGTTTACCCTAGAGTTTTGGACAGTGCAGCTGCTACTCCAGTTCTGGTAGAAATTTTCAAGCACAGGTGTGCTTGGTGAGTGGCAGGGATCACTATCCTAGATGGGCAAGAGACACTGTCTCAAATTCAATAGTGTACTCTGTACACAGGCTCTCCAGACACTCTCCATTGCTGGTCTGCACACTGAATCCTAATCAGGGTAGCTGACAGGTGCATCAGCATCTGAGAAATAAGAAATATTTGGGCCAAACAAGCTTTACCAACCAGTACTTGAGGAGCTGACTGTCGTCTCAGCCACCAGGAATGTAGATGTGTTTTAACTGCCCACCTGTAAGCGTCATCCTACCCACACCCTCCTCACACATTTCTTCTCCACTGCATGAGGCTGACAAGACGATCTTCAACAGAAGCCTGTCTTTTCTGCTGTCCCTGGTGAAAATAGCCATGGATATTTGGAGATGCTACTTACACATATCTAAAGATAGGACGAGAGCAGGATGGACTATACAGGAATAGAAATTAGGGAAATAACCAATAACTCCACATTCTCAGGCAAGAACATTAATCGTTCAATGAATTGCCATAAAGTCCAATAGGAACCTGATAGAAGTCTAGTTCTCTACTGAAAAGCCCACACCCTGACCTCCAAAATCAGATCCCAAATATCCCCTATTTCTTAAACAGCCAACCAAATATGAACAAGTACAAAACCAAATCCAAATTGCCTTAACGTCACACTGCCTGCAGTGCAATGGAGAGGTGATCCCTCGCCTCCCATTACCCACCCCAATAATTCTTTTATATGGAGTGTGAAATAATTAGGAACAGCAAAAATAATTTAGGAAACAAGAAGAAACTAATTGTATAAGCTTGTTTGGGGAAAACACAAAGGACAATAGCAAACCTGGTAGAGATGCTGACAGATACAGTACCGGTATATTAAAGCCCACATATGTATTAATAATAAGCTAACTAACGGTCCCTTGCACAATACACAATGAATTTACTACACAGCAGCCTGCTGCTGTGGTGCACTGTGGCTCTACACCATAGAGAAGATCACGGTTTGTGAAGCAGGAGAGTTTAATATTATGTCCAGTCCAATGACTTTACACTGTGTTTAGGGAGACCAAGGTTTCAGAGTGCAGCTCTGGGAACCCAAAAATCTCCAAGCCAGCAATGCTGCTGATTACATCCTCTGGATCCAGGTAATTCACAATCTACCTCAGTGCCCACCGCCCCAAAGTGTTAGATCCACATACCAATAAGTGGCATTACCCTGCAGCAGCACTGCTCAGGCCTTTAACTAATGCTGTGGCTCAACCTTCAGGGTTTAAACTCGTCTTTCTGCTTCAAAATGCAGGTCGCCTCAACTGAGTCAAAGGATGCTCTCCATCAGCAATACAAGCCAATGGAAACATTTGTTCATACCTAAGGTCCTTTTTCCTTTTTTCAGAGCATGCTGGCAAGACAAGACATTATCTTAGCTTGCTAAATGGGGAAACAAAGGTACGGTGTTAATTGGAAAGGTCACTGAAGGTCACGCAAGAAGCTGAGGTTGCGGGGAAGTGAATCCATAACTACTTCATCCATGTCCTACCTTGACAGCTCAAAGATCTTCAAAAACCACGGAGAAAAGTCAGAATCCTGAGGTCAGTTAGTTTGTCCCTGACTACAAGGCGTGAAGTCTGCTTGACTGGCCCAGCAAACCCTGACCAGCAGGTCATCTGTAGGCAAGACCACATTTTGACTTCAAGACAGACATGTGCACTCTCTTTAACATTGTTTTGTACCATGTCCATTTGTGCCAAGAATAAATGGATGCAAGATGTGGATTTGCAGATGTGAACAGGGGTCTAAACTGATCACAACCGTTCTGGAAGCTGTTGTGTTCCTGAGTAAACACTCCTCAATGAGCAGGCTCTGTTTAGAGAGGTGAGCAGCAACCAAATAAAATTTAAAAAACCTCAACACACACAACCACACAATCTTATAAAATACAGTTTTGGCTTTATGCTAAAAGAGACAGCAAATGGGGCACTAGTCTCACAAAAAAAAAAAATCAATTTAAACAGCTAGGCTTTCAGGTGTCTAGTCCTGTGCATTTTAAACTCAGCCAGTGTTAAAGTTGCTGACTGTCTACACAGCCCAGCCTAGGTCTGTTTGCAGACTGTTGTTTTCTCCAGCAGCTCAACTTCACTGGCTGAGCTTAGACTGAATTCTGAGTTTCAGTTGTTAGAAAAAAGCCCTCTGTCCTTTGAGTCACTGTCTCAAAGAAACTACCCAAGTACACTCGATCCTTCAGAATTACCTTTCCTGATAGTAAGCTTCCTAGCTCAACACACTGATTTAGAAACAACACACTAAGATATTTTGTAAGCCCCTTCCAATTTTTCTGAGTGAAAGGCATTCATTCAGGCATGCTCCCCAAACTCACCTGAGTTGCCTACCCAAAACTCCTTTACCACTTCGGTGCACCACTGCTTCTTTCTCCAGCACCTACTGCAGCCGCTGGGCAGCACTGCTGTTTGTTTACCCGCCTACTGCACATGACCCCAGCAGTGGCTGAATGTCAGTGCCAAGGCTAAAGGTTTCCTCTGTGCATATGCACAGTTTGGTAAAGCACTTCAGGATCAAAGGTGCCAGTGAAAAGCGAGGGTATTATAAAAGCCCAGAGTTTCCTCACAGCCAGATTGTCAACTAATTACAGTTGTGTGCTTTGCTGAGAAGCTCTGAAAGGTATCGAGAGCAAAACCCCATGGCACCATTTGACACTGACAATACTGTAGCCGGGAGTGCTGCCATTTTTTATGCTTTCAGGATTGGCTTTGAACTGGATGTGAACTTGCATAGATATGTTCCTGATGCACAAGTCAAGTGCACCAGTGCAGTGATCCACCACACTTTCCATCACTTTACACTTAACTGCATGCCAAGCCTTCATAAATTACCCTTGCTGCTTTCCAGTCTGCCTCTGATGAGAGCGCAGTCGACCTCAGTGTCACTTCTGCCAGCGTTGCAGAGTGCAGACAGCAGCTTGGATGGAGGACTGCTCAGCAGAGCTTTTCCTTCTGAAGGAGTCATCACAAATTCACTTCTTTCTGCCCTACCCTCCCTGAAAAGCTGCAGGTAATCTGCAGCATGAATGGACTGACAGCATAGAACTTGACAAGAAGATTATTTGACTGGGGTTACTCAGGGCGAGTCCAGAACAAAATCAGAAGTAGAACTTGGTCATGTGAATCACCATGTACCATCTTAGACTATGACACTGTCCTTCTCTTGTGGAAGAACTGGTATTTCAGTACCAGATGTTCTTTGTTTGATCCTGCCTAGTCTGACACACATGGATAACACCTGCAAGCAGGTGACTGCATGGGTTAATCGAGGAAAGGAAACCGAGCGCGCCACATCTTACAGCTTCTTATTCTAAGCGCTCTAACAATGCATCTCCATTTCTTTGCACTCTGTATGAGAAACATCAGGGGTTGAGGGTTTTTTCCCTCCCCCTCCTTCCTCACAATCACTTAGAAAGAGATTGTTCTGGCTTTTAACAGGTAGTTTATGAAAGGAATTAAATGACGTGGTCTCCTGCAGTAGCAGGGGGCCAGACTCAGTGACCAGGGGGGTCCTTTCTAGGCCTGTGTCAGCCTATGACTAACGTCAATAAAAAATGATTTCATCTCAGCTTTTATGTGTAGGCAGGAGAGCAACCAACAAATTAATGAGAACAAGAAGCTTTGAAAAGCTGGAGAGATAGGGGTGGAAGAGAACGACAAAGCACACGTACAATGTTCGGTGTGGGGAAAGCAAGCGTTCAACTTGGACTAAAATATGACTTACGAGGCTGTTCATTTCCACCCCTACTCCCACGTACCTGAAGGGAATAGAATTTAAGTGTCCCAGCTCTGGCTTTGTAAGTGATTTGACAAATTGTTTTCTATGCTGTCGCCACAGTCACCCAAAATAGGTAAAATATTTCATTTTGGAAAGGAAAACATTTACATGAGGACTTGACCTTTAACTCAATGTCAGAAGCTCCCCAGGTGGGAGGCGAGACTTATGGGAGCTTCAGCAGAGTCTAGAAACCTCCTGGAGTAATTACTGTCTCCATGGCAACAAAACACTGACATGAGAAGAGGGGGGAGACAGGAAGGAGGGGGGCTACAGACCTAAAAAGCACACGGGTTCCCACCTATGTACAACTTCCAGTCATCAAAGAGGCCTGGATCACTCTCCTGGAGTGGCAAGGGCTTAGACAGCCCATGTGGGCTTCTCTCTTGGCTGAATGGGGGATCTAGCATGCACCTTCGGAGTACCACGCTGCAAGGCAGGACCCCAGGAGAGAAACAGTATGAGAGCAGTCTCCACCCCTGCTCATTGCTCAGCTTTCTGCCGGGGCCCTCAAACAAAGGGTAAAGAGGGACAAATGCAGAGAAGCTGCTACCAGCTCTAGGAACTTCAGTTCACCTGCAAGTGGAGCTACAAAGTAGCCAAAAGACTGGATACAAAGAAATGCAAGTTTTTAATCAGAACTACTCAAAAGCATTCCATTTAGAGAAAAAAAACCAAACCAAAACACAGAAAAAAATGTTAGAAAAAACAGACTTCATTTCAGAGTACTGTTGGCCTGCTCTCATCATCACTTAACGAGCCAAGTGGACTGACTGATTTTTAGATGCTTCACCATAAAATTAGTGTTTCTGATCAGGAATTTCTGCAGGGCAGAGGGATTCAGCAAGTCACCATAACAAGAAGCAAAATGAAACCCTTTCAAAACCAAAGAAGTGCGCATGCTGATAACCATCTTCACAGGATCACAGAATAGTTGAGGTTGGAAGGGACTTCTGGAGGTCATCTTGTCCAAGATGACTAAGATCTTCCCTCTCTTTGGTCTGTATCAGCTCACTCAGGACATGGAGAGGTGATGCAGGGTTTGCTTTAACTCCGAAGACGTTCTCCACTTAGGAAAATGCCATCTGTCACAGAAGCAATGCTATGTTCAGGTCCTATGTGACACTGTGTACTCAAGTCTCTTAACCCAAATTCCTCGCTAATGGCTGGAAGTGCTTTGAGGGAGAAAGGAAGGCAGAGGGGGAGGAACAAGAATTTTGCTTCCTTATTTTAGTATAGAGAAGTTAATATTTTTTATCTTGGTGCTAAGCAACAAATGTTTCTTTCTCTTCCATTCAAGGTTTGTGTTTTAAGCCATTTTCTCCTCTTTACTCCCTTCTCTTCCTCCCCTCCCTCCACTTACTTACAAAAGCTGTTCCATTCAGTTTAATTGGAACAGATGGAAATATAGAAAGTTCCTTTTAAAAATATAAATAAATTATATACACACACTTATATTATGATCCAGAAAGGGGAAAAAAACCATCAAAATCTCTGAGAGCAGAGCATATGAAAAGCTAGTACTCATTGTTCTGATGCTGAACTCTAATTTTAGATGTGTTTACAAATGTGTGCCTCAAAAAAATTACAGAAAGTGCTGCTCCATAATATATGTTTTTGCTTCTCTTGCAGCTAATGCTTTTTGCTAGGAGTTAGCAGTCGAAATCTTCATGCAAAACAATTCCATCCTTCAGAAATAGGGAAGAAGCGGTCTATGAAGTTCACTGAACACTTTCTCCCACACACACACCCCTTCCCTCTCCACATAAACAACTTCTCTCATTTTCCCACCACCCCCTTCTTTTGACCCTGGTACATTTAACATTTTCTACAATTATACATTTTGCATCTGAATTTAGTGCTTCTGAGAAGTGACAGCTACTCGATTGACAACCTGAGAGAATGACATTCTATTTATCCAGAAAACGTGTAGAGGAAGACATAGCTCTCTACCTACCTACCACATGAATCCTACCGTGCTCTTGGAAAGGATTTTTCAGGGGTAAATCTGAAAGCACTTAAGGAGGTCAGTATCTTTACATTTGCCAGTGAGAAGACAGAGGCTTGGAGGAATGAGAAGTGACTTACCCAAGGGAAACCAAGAGAGGTGTAACAAAGCTGTGTATGCAGCCCACGGCCCTCAGGGTCAGCCCTCCATCCCACTCGCCCACCTGTCCTCTCCATTGTAGAAGGCAATACATTTCCTTCAGCTCTTACCCCAGCCAAAGTGCATTTTGAGTCAGATGAACACACCACGGACAACACAAACCGCAGAAACCACTGGAGCTGCCAAAGGCTTCTTCATGGTGTCCCTCTGCTTACCATAAATACTAAGATACATTGTTTCCCTCTTGTTTCCCGGAGGCTATTAAGGCAGCAATTAATAGTATTAGTGCCATCATGAATAACCCTGATTTTATACATTGACTCTTTTTCAGGTGTGAGGAAGATCAAATTTGCAGACAAAATAAAAGTCTGAAAAGTCTACTTGCGTGTCTCCTCCCAGCACCACTGAAGAACTTTGAGGAGGAACATAACACCTGAGCGAAGCTACCAGTCTGCCAAGGAACAGAAAACCAGAGCAGAAGGCTATATTTCCTTCACACTGAGAAGTTCAGATGAGATGAATTTAATTTACTATTTAATTCAATGGCAAAAATATTACAACTAGAAGTGTCCTCTTATCAGCCCTGTAGACTACCAAAACTCTTTGACCATATCATATAACCACAGCTAAAACATCACAGTACCGGCCAGAAAGCAGAAAGATGAGAAATGAGGGGTGGGTGGAGGGAGGGAAGTAATAAATCTAATCTTGTTTGGGATGTTTTGTTCACATGAAGATACTTGATGTCTTTCTACCTGTACTAATACTACAAAAGAACATTAGACTTCCCAAGATCTGCAACTGAGAGTTAAAGTTGCTAGAAATATACACTTAATACAGGTGGAAAGAAAGAAAAAAAAAGCTGAATAATTTTGTTATTAGCACTCTCTCAGTGAACATTTCTCCCACTGCAAATCTCCAAAAGGAACAGAAAATCTGATGTGTAGACTCTCTAGAGACACACCACCAGGTCAGGCTAGCAAGACTCATAGGCTGAACCTTGAGTCTTCTCCAGATAACCCAAACAGTGTCCAGATGGATCTCTGCCTCACCTTTGAATCTTACATTGAGACTGTCAAGATTTGTACTAGAACTTTGCTGAAGGTGGATCAGAAGTGATCTGGATGAGGAAAGAAACAGAGGTACATGGATCTTCTGAGGGTGTAAAGGGGAGAAAGAAAGATAGTGAACAAGTACATGTTAGATGCAGACAGGCAGCAAGGTTGGACTCCATCATTGACCACACATCAGCCCCTTCCTCCCAGAGAAACAACTTTATCTCCCTGCCTCTGATGTTTCAACCTCTTCTGTAGAAACAAGACAAAACGCTCACAATATGACTGATGTCTCCCCACCCTACCAGTTCTTTGTATAAAACTTAGAAATATTTCTACCAACAGACCTCCTCCTTGGGCTTTCTATCACTTTCTGTGAGTTTGCATCATTAGGTAGTTTCATGGCAAAGAAAGATGAGAGGAATCAATGTAAATTTGCATCCCCTTGATGCCATCCTAAACCAACCCTCTCCATCCTTGAAGTTGTTCCAGTCAAACACTGCATGAGAAGATCAACACCATGCTGCCTGCTGATGTGGAAGATGTAGGTTCAATTCGCATCTTCATCACAAGCTTCCTAGGTGACAGGCAGGTTTTATTTTCTGTTTGTAAAACAAGCATTGCACTTCATTAACCCACAGGGAATTTGGGAGAATAAAACCCCAGTGATGTTTCAGCAGCTCAGATTCAAAGCTGGTAGAAATTTTCTATTAGAAATACTTTGGAACAGGGGGAGGGGAGTTACTTTGCCTCCCAGAGTAGTAAAAACACTTCCACATGCTCATTTCTAAGGCTGCTGTAAAAGAGAAGGAAAATTCCAGCAAAAGTTCCAGGCAAAGAAACAGTGTCCCTTGTCCTATCCCTGCTCCCGGCCAACTTATTCAACAAAAAGAACCCAGGAACCATTTGAAGAGACACATAACAGTACCTTTTTTTTTTTAATTATTGTCTCTTTTTAGAAAAGCAGTGAATTCTGGTCAGTTCCCTAAGACAGGTCATCCTAGAGCCCTGCTCTCTTTAGAGATATCTCAAGACAAGCACTCTTTTTCCACTCCACTGACAAACAGCACTGTGGAACTAATGGATGAAGATCAGAAAACTTTTCCTCTAAACAGGCAGGGCCCATGAAACCAGGAGTTACAAGGTACAAGGGTGAATAGCTAGAGGAGACAGAAAGGACTGTAATTTCTTACAGAGACAGATCATTCTAATCAGACAAACAATTTAAAGATGCATTTTGTCTTTTCTTCTTTATTGATAATGAACATAAATCACAAAGGTATCAAAATCCTCAGTGCTCCCTCCCAATTACCTGCCCATGAGTTCTAAGAGAACAGTAAGCACGAAAGAAATTTTGGCATGTTTTATTTTGGACCATCAGGCAGCAGTTTGTACTGATAGATGTATTTTTGAGAGCATACAGCTGCCTTATTCACTAATTAAGGCTTCTGAGAGTGTAATGAAAAACTGTGATTTCACTGCATGGCAAACGGCCAGCACAATTTGTTCCAGATACACAAAAGAGATTTGAGTTGCAGATTATCTGAGTATGGGTAGGGTGAGTTTCATGCAGGTGTGCAGCAAAGGCAAGGGAAAGGGGGCTGGCACCATACTCCCAACACACTTGCAAATCCTACCATTGGAATTTCTTCCAGAGACAAAACCCCACAAAGCACCGGTGACACTTACAGCTTGTTCCAGTGTAACAACCCTTACCTGAGCAGCAGGCAGTATATGCCATACGTACCTGATAACACAAGAGGGAGCGTTTAGAAGAAGAGGAGGAAGAGGAAGAGAAGTTACATTTTTGTTGAAAGTGGTAAATTTGCAAGCTAGTGTAACTTCTATAATATGACAAAAAGCATATTCAAGTAAAGGACAAGATCCCTGCTTTCTATTCCTTTTCTTGATGTGTATTAGCTGGTACAAAAGGCCCTAACCATTAAACATCTTTTGTTCTTGCTACCAAAGGGAAGAGAAAAGCCTCTTTCACATTGTGAGAAGGGACACCCATAAAGCAGTTTAGCCTTGCTCAAAATTGAGCAGTGCTCATGCAACACAATTCAGACAAACCAGTCTCCAGACAATGGCTGGTGTATGGACACATCTCTAACTAAAGTTGGTATTTCAACAGTCAAAAAGATGGAGCCTAGGCAAGACACCAAGACCAGGAAACCCCAAGAATGGCTGACAGGCTAAAAAACCTCCAACTTCACAATAGCATCTATCCCAGAATATCATTGCAGTGTATCACCCTGTCCACACTGGCAGCAACCCTGAGCTAGCAGAGAGCATGAAAGATGCACCATATCAAATTTACATACATCAAACAGACAACAATATGACCAAAATTAAAAAGCTACTAATACATAGCAATCTGCCAAATTGAAATTCTGGACTCTGTGATATCCAACTCCATGTCTGTATCTATTATATTATGAACATAATCTCTATGGCTATCAGCAGCTGGAACATACAAGGTTTGCTTTCCTCAGTATTTGGAAGAAAGCCTTACTCTTTATCCCACTGCTCCATAAATAGCAATTTTCCCGCCAATTTCTCTGCACTATAATCTAGATTATATCCCAAACCTTCAGTCAGAAGCCACCAGCTTTCAGATATTATGGAGAATACTGATCCATGGAGAGAAGACATGTCAGAGAACCAGATCCCTCTCACTGATGGAAATAAACACATTTTTGGAGATAAACCTCAGCTTCAGGCACAGTTTTGACAGTCTGATCAGTACAAGGAAAAGTTTTCACTAAATACATGCAGGATCTTTAAGAGAAAGCATTTTCAATTGGAGAGGGAATAGGCAACTTCTTACAGACTCATTTCAGTTTAGCAGAGGGCAACAGGGCTGTCATGATCTTCATTTTATCTACGCAGTTTTAGAAGTCATTGGGAGTCATTGGAGTTTTTAGAAATTTATGTTGTACTTAGTAAAAATAAATTGTTGACAACACCCCTGTTTAGGCATCCCAAGTTCCCTGTACAGGGACCTTTCACCCTTAACATAGCTGCAGGGAACAACTATGTTTCTTTGGTAAATTCTTTTATTATTTCTAAATGATTACATGATCTTTGTTTGCTTTTCAAAGAATGCCTTTTGTTTAGTTGCCTTTTAAAATAATTAGTTGTTACTTAACAAATAAAATCTCATTAGAACTTGCAATGCATGTATTTCCTACTTTTTTCCCCCTCAGAATAAAATTTACAATTTTCCTGCCTGCCCTAAGCTCACAGTGAAATTGGTCAGCTGTCCTGTGCCTCAACAAATCACAGCAATTAGCAACAAACACCAGTACAGCAGAAATACTTCTAAAGACTGTCCACAAAACACATTCAGAGACAATATTCAGAACACATGTATCATGAAGCTCTTAAAACACCAGTCATGCAAGACCTAATTAATCTGATTCAAAAGGAACACTGTAGCCAACATCAACCAGGGTGCAAAAGACTTACACGGGAGCAAAGTGAACCTTTGACATGGTCAGCGAAGCAGCACTGCAATTCAGAGAGGGAGGGAAGTTTGGGGGATGGATTGGTGCAAACCACAGTGTGCTGAGAGTAAAACATGCAGGAGAGAAGCTCCGGTTCGAAACACTGAGCTCCGTACAACCCTAGCCTAGATATATCTCACCATAACACATTATGGGAACTAGAAATCAATGCTCTCACTAAAACAGGGGCATGATTTTTCAGAACTGCTGAGCACAGATGCCCCCATTGATTTCAGTGGGATCTGCTGTGTATTTGGTATCTCGGAAAGCTAGGCCACACACTTAGGTGCCTATATATAGCCTTAAAAGTCTAACTTTAAGCACCTGCTTAAAAACAAGTTACAGAAAACTCAACCTCTATTCCTGGAATTACTGTCTTTGAGAAAAGAAGTGGAGCCCAGAGGGGGCCAAGCATTGCCCCGGCATTTCAAATCCTGTTGACCTCTCCATAAGAGTAGCATTCAATGTGTTGATGTGTCTGTAAATACTCTGCAGGATGATGCCATGGGCCTACCTGTGTTTGGGTTGAACCAAGGCTTCATGGTCATGAAGGAATTCAGAAACAAAGACCCCTGACTGGCTTACTAAAAAAAAAGATGTCAATATTGTGATGATGGTCAGCAACAAATTGTTCAGTCCTTTAGTCTGGCCAGGCCACAGGTCCTTAGGTACTAGCTAAGAAACAGTGCCCCAACATGGTTAAAAAGCCGTTAAGAACCACCCCAGAGCAGATGCATTTCCATTCTTAAAAAAAAAGAAAAAAATCCAGTTTATAGTGAGAATGGCAGGTCACCTTGAAAATATCAGAAAAGAATATAGCATTGGCAGCTTCACATGATTTAGAGATGTTATCTAGTGACTTTACCAGCCAGCACAGCTTCTGTAGTATGTTAGGTGCTTTAAAAAGTTTATGACATTGCCTGTTTTTAAGCATGATAATATATGAGGATATTACCTCTGAACAACTACTGTGCTTCATTTGACAGAACAGGTCATAACGAGCCTTCACTTTACACCTTTGAAGCTTTGAATCAAGGGTAAGTTTTTTTGTCTGTTGCTGCTAAAACTGAGGTCCCTTTTCTCTCCCCACCACAGAGCCTGAATTTTTTCCACAGCCCTAAAAAAGTGAATACTCTTAAATCAGGGACATATGTTGTTCCAACACCTAATATTAAACTGTTACAACACTGAAGTATGAAAGGATCGAATGTATTGCTGCAGTTGCCACACTGATGAACAAAAGGTTTATACATGTCCAGTTTCCTTCAGTAAATAGTTTTTCATTACCAAAACTGGGCAAAGAAAAAGAGCACCAAATATACTGCATTGCCCAACACCACTTCTGGGTTTTGGAGAGCATTTGCCAGTCACCATTATGGTTTTGGTTTCTAGTTGACTAGAATAGACCCGGAGACAGAGATTCCTTCCACCTCACTTTAGATACATGGCTGAGGCACTCAGAACAGAGTGTGATGGCCCAAAGTTATTTATGCAGCCCGTGAATGCAGAGAGAGGGGTCTCAGGAGGGCTGTTTATAACCACAGCCTGTTGGGTCAGGCCCAATGTCCATTTATTCCAGTATCCTGCCTCTGGCAGTGGTCAGTAATGGCTATTAAGTGAAAAAGCACAAGAACAGGACAAATATGTACACTCTCTCCTTAGTATACTCTCTTCACCTCTGTTATCTGCATCTCAAAGACTTGCTGTCCCCAAGGTAGCAACCTTAGATTAAAACCCCCTTGAGTAGAGTTATCTGAACATTTGCTTAGTCACTTCGAGATAGGGAACTTCTGCCAAGCCCATCATGCTGCAAAGAGCTCATCAGTGCATAGGCGATGATGTAGAAATCACTGCCATACCACTGCTTCAAAATCTCAGGTCAATGCTCTCATCCCATTGCAAGATACAAGTAGGGATCAATAAAAACATCCAGGGAACTCCAGCCTCTGGAAGCAGAGGTAGAAATGCCACAGAACCAAGATCAAACTACTTTTTGAGCATCAGGTAACCCAATAATGCAGAAACACTATGGGCACTTCTAACAAGAGAAGCCACCAGCATTACTTTCATTTTGCTGGAGAGGGGCTGACAGAGTGTCTTGGTTCAAGTTGTAGAAGAGTTAGGAGACAATGAGTCTCCTGATGCTCAGCTCAGCTGTGTAATCCCCAGTCCAGGCACCTTCTGTCAGATCTACAGCAACTATTTATCAGGAGCAAAGACACTGCTGCATGTTAGAAAGGTTTCTGTGGGTCTTCCTGGGAAACACTTTGAGATATTGATATGTTTTTTTCAAAGGGGTTTTCTAAGCAATATAATTTCTGTATTTTTTAAGCTTTATAAACTCAGCTTAAAAGCCTGAAATTATAGGGGTAAAAAAACCAACCAAACTCTCCTGGTTTCAACCAAAAAACCTAACAGCAGAAGACTTTCAAGACAAGTTGTTTGACAAATCATTTTTCCACTGTCTGTTATTCAGCTAGCAGCAAACACACAGTTGTACCACCTTTCAAAAGGCTTGTCATGAGTCAGTCGGATACCTGCTGTGTGCTGCTTACAATTTCCAGCATCCCGTGTAAAACAGTTTCAGGTCCTACCGCTTTTTGCTCCCAAACTGATACACTGATCCAGTAATTGGGTATCATGTTATCTGTTTAGCCAGTCCAGTCAATACCTTGCTATTTAAGTTGCATTATCATCAAGATATATTTGGTACAACATTTGCAGGGATTGTCTTACAGAACGCTTAATTGTTTGCTACCAAAACGCGGGGCTATTCAATCTGCCCCACGCTAGTCAACAAGAGGCCTTGAAACATGACCTTATCTCACCCCCATTTGCGTTGCTTTCCCAGACAGCTTTAGGGACGGTACCTGACCAGTGTTTTCTGGACTCCAGGACTGGCTGCAATGGCAGTGGACTGCAGAAAACCTAGCACTTGTACGTGCAGACTTCACAGCACAGTACTGAAAAAATATCACAGAGCTGCTCGATGTCCTCACCCTCCACTAAAATATAGGCTGAGTTGAAAATCAGCCAGTGATGCCCAGTGTGATTCATAAACCGTGTTTTAGGCCAGAGTGAAGGAGGAGAGCAAATACCACTAGTAGGTGGCTAACGTTTAAAAGGCAGAATTCAGAAGGAGGAAAAATAGTGTTTTAAATTAGCTCTAAGTTAGCTGTGTCCAACTGAAAAAAGGGAAAACACCTGGAGTCACAGGAGTGACTACCTCTGCACAGATCTGCTAGCCAGGCCCAGAAATGAGGGGAAACATTATTATCTTCTGCTTTGCATGAGCTGCTGATTACCACGTTCCTTCAAAGCCTCCCAAATGGAGAGAAAAACATCTCCCACCATCAGGCTCCACCAAGGTGACATGGGTGCTGGGAGACTCGCTGTTGCAGATACCTACTACAGAGAAGTAAAAAGACAAATCCATTCTGTGTGTGAGACCAAGCCTTGTGGCTCAGCCACTTCCAGCTTGCTGCTGGCAGCCTGGATATTACCTCTAAGATAAATGAATAAGAGTTTAGGTCTTATTGGATTACTGTTTATTGAACTTTATAAATTCCAATTAACAGACCCCTGAGCAATAAGAGACATGTAGTGTACTCTTCATTTTATAGTGCAATTATTACTGAGTTTATCCTCAGCTGAACAAGAGGTATTAACGGATAAAACATGGGAAAGAAGACATACTAATAGATAAAAGCAGATATTGGAGACAAGGAGATAAACAGATACAACTAGGAGAAAATGCACAAGGCAAGAAGGAGCACACGTGTTTGGCTGATTAGGTTATTTCATTGCTTATACTACTATGCAGAAGGCCTACAGGAAATAGATGAGACAGTTACACAGATGAGTAAGTGTCCTAAATATGCAAGCAGGAGAAAGGAGGTAGGGAGGGGGAAAAGGGGGAAAAAAAGAAGTAAACAGCAGTCAAAATAGGACAGAATTTGGAATTTATTGTTTTCACAGTTGCTCTAGAGGCATGAACGTGTTGAGAAAGATCTCCCTATTCAGCATTTTGCCAACGGGCAGAGAAAGTTGTACTAGTGAAACTTTGGTGCTATTTAAAAGTAGGAAACATGCTCAGGGTGTTCATCCATCAACTAATTTATGCGAACAAGATGTAATGCAATCCCTCCATCCCCACTCCAATATCGGACAGATATCAAGCTGCTAACACAAAATCTGTGGAAACTCAGTTCCATTAAAAGTCATGATGAAAGGAAGGTGTTTTTAAAGCACTGCCGCTACAGTTTTTTCAGGCCATCCTTGCCCCCCTTCCTCACTCCCACCTGTCTTTTTTTTTTTTTTAAATTGTATTTATTGAACATACTGTCTTCTTCAGAGGTAAGAGGAGCACGTATGTGTATAAACTCCAGCAGTTACTAACTACATTGATCCAGTCCTCATTGCCAGGCTTCCCTGGTAGTTTCACGTGCTAAATATAAGAGCTCCCCTACCTGTCTGCTGCAGGTATTATGAAGTGCAAAAAGGAAAAAGATTCACGTTGTCTTCATTTCATGCTTGAACTTCCACATTATGATTCTCCGCTGGTGGGAATATTAGTGTGGTAGTTTCCAGTTCCTTCTCCCCCGTCCCACCATGGTGTCAGAGCCTAAATGTCCTCTAAAAATTCGGGTGTACATCAGAGAACTCACAGCTTACAAGACAACACAAAAGGTGGGTGGTAGGTGTTTTGCTTCTTAAAGTTCCAAACACAGTTAGCATTAATTACGTAATTCAAAACATGGAGCCAAACAAAAGATCATTTCTAATGTTAGATGGCTTCTTCTTGGCCCATAGAAAAATCAACCCAGCAACACTAAAACAAGCTGAAGATATGGTTTCATCAGCAGGCTTGACATTCTCCTCCCTGTGAACTGATGTCAAGGGAGATGAGGGTCAGGGAGATGATCAGACATGCTGCGCAATCACTAGCAAATTAAAATAAGATCAAGTGGCTGTACCTAGGTGTTGTGCATACTTGTGATGAAAGAGAGCCATGTCCCAGCACAGTTACAGTCTGAACATAAGCCTTGCAAAGAAAGGGCATGATGGCAGAGGAACACCATTTTCTACCCTGACAGAGCTTGAAACTGGATCTAGACCTGTTCATCCACAAATTATTTCTTCCAGTTACAGAAGAGTTGCAAGGGAGAGCTTGCAATGATGGTGTTCAGTCTCCCTGCTCAAAGGAAAATATTTTAGTTATTGTATTATTTAGTTATTGTATTGTCGCAGCCTGGCCCAAGCTTTGTCTTCTCCTAAGGGTCCTGAATGTGAACTCCACTGGAGCTGCTGGTGTCAACTGCAGTAGGTAACAGACTGCTCCAAATACTCCACATACTAGTAAGAGACCCAGGCTTTCATCATCCTCTCTGAATACTGTATAGCAACTTCTGCCCATGCAAAAGGGTTGTAAGGTTGATTTGGTATTGCTTTGAATGAATGAGCCTTTTCTAACATGAGGAAGAAGATATAAAAAAAGACAAGGCCTATAACTTTTTTAAAGCTTTACTCCAAACATCAGGATGATTTTTCCATAATACAGCAACGATCAAGTTTAAGAAACTTGATGGCCTCAGCCCTCTTTTTTCCAGCTCACCTCCCTGCAACTACCTCCAGCTATATCAACCACAGGAGTTACATTTCTCAACTACTTTCTTGCATTCTCTTCCCCTTTAGAGGCTTGGAAGCTCTAATGTCCATCCCCTTTGAAGCTATTAAATAGCAAGTGGAAGCAAGATATTTCTGCATGAGTACGTCTCATTAACAAAATACAATCTGCTTATGCAAACACTGACACTACAAAGTGTCAAAGGCCATCAGTAAAGCTGCGAACTCTCCTTCAGTTTAGAGGTTGCACAGCACCTCAACAGTTACATGAAAGACAGCAAATGAGCCCCAGGTCAGTGAGAGTTAATCTACTCCAGGCACTTAATGTATCTAAGAAAGTATTGCAAACTAATAATAGCCAACCCCCTGCCTACCACCCGTACTACCTCCCAAGCCCCCCAATCCTGCAATAGATCATACAGAATGGATTACATTAATTTTCTATAAACTATATCAACTTGAGTGACATGTCCTTAAGGGTTAGGTGATTGATATCCACAATGAAGTCTTATAATCTAAAATCATATTAATATTAATATTAAAGATTTTCTGTCCTTTATGTGCATCATTAAATTCCGAGTATAAGGTGAAATTGACAACATACATTTTGACAGCTTATCTATAATAAATATGCAAATCTTGATACCAGCGTGTCATCGCAGACTTTGCTGCTCCTTGAAATATCAGAGACATCCTTTCTTTATATGACATTTACAGTGAAAGATCAGATATAAAGCATTTTGTATGACTGAGATTTTCATTGGTTTAGTCTTCAAGCACAATGATAGGGGCTTCATATTCCATTGGCACTAGCATCACCCTTCCTCCTGTCTCCTCTTCATGGCACCATGGTGGGGAAAAAAAATTCAAGTGTTTTCACTCTTTCTTTGCTCTTCTTCCAGCAAATTAATTTAAAAAACATCATACTTTCTGAAGGCATTTTAGCAACATCTTCCCTTAGGCTCACATATATTCCCAGAGGAGATGGTTCAACACAATAGGGTTAGATTTAACCCATGAGAGGTATTAAACAAGTTAATAGACAGGATGCCAGCTGCCCTTAACCCTGTGAGGGTACCTCAGACCTGTACAGTGCCACCCCATTCAGATACAGGGCATAAGGAATTTAGAAGCCCAGCCCTGATGGAAGTGGTATTTCGGAGCAGTACCCTGCCTGTTCCTGCCCAATAGTCATACAATCCCAACCCATAGATACCCACTCAGTCATATACAGCTGGTACACATCTCATGCTTCTGTATTCATGGAAGTTCAGCAACATGATTTTTCTTTATTTCCACCCTGTTGCTTGCTAAAACTCTGCACATGCAGCATCAAGCAATGCCACTCCTAGGCTTCAACACAACTCTTGCAGTGAAGAGATCCAACCCAACTGTCCTGTGCTGACTTGAATGCATTTTGCAGTCCTCAGCCCTTTCCTACCTCTACTTTCCTTATCAGAAGCTGCTGCCAAAGAGGAACAGCATTTTATTATGTGAAATTGCTGTGACTAGCACAACAAACACCTAATTTTGATTGGGAATTTGAAGCATAACTAATCTAAACAACTAATCACAATTTTTACACTACCTTGAGAGAGAATGTGTACATGTCCATGTGCACATACAACTGCTGTCATTATCTTCTTCTAAATTAGTCCTTGCATCTTCTTGTCAGTGGAAAAAGAATTGAAAGGAAATATAAAGAGATTTTCAATGAGAACAATAATTCATAAGAAACCAACCTGGGACTATGAAATTTATTGTTTCAAGGACTTTTTAAACTGTTTATTCCTGACAAGGGCATGGCACAGGTAGAACAGGAACAAAAAGACCAAAAAAATCCACTGAGCCATCTTTACTTCCGTTATCTTCTGGTCAAGGTCTGACACTGGCCATGAAATGTGGGGTATGACCAGGGCAACATGAAAGCCTGAAGTGTGCATTAGGGACTTTGCTGTAGAGTCCATATGTGTATATGGACAGTTGTGCTGAACAGAAGATAATAATGCAAGGTAGCTTACCCTACACTCACTGAAGGATTAAACGCTGAGCCTTTACTATATAGCAAAAGCATGAGCCCCAGCAGTTTGAACAGAATAACACCCTTCATCCTCAGGGAAGACAGAAGATTTATAATTTATTCAGGTGTTGAAACCTTCAGGGTCTTCTATGTCCCCAAAAAAGGAGTCAGGATTGGCCAGTGAAGACCAGCACCTTTTTCCATAGTTTTTTGCAGTGTTGCCACATCACTGTTGCCCTACAGCTACAACTACTCACCTTTCACTAAGGTCACAGGAACCTATATTTAAAAAACATCTAGATTTACTCAACAGCATCCTCCCTCCCACGACAGCCTTGCATGGAAAGTTTTAGTGCTTCAGAAACTCCACTTCCCAGTATGGTTAAGTCATTTGGAACCTGTAAGGGAAATCCTGCTGCTGGAAAATGAAATCTATGTCAAATAAGGCACCTCCTAATTCATCCTGTCAGCAGCCAGCCTCTGCTCACAGCCACACCACACAGCAGCTGCACACCACGAGATGTGATTGAGGGCTGCCACCTTGCCTACCATCTAGGAACCAAAGCAGGAACTTCCTAAGCTAGGTGATGCAACTACAAAACCTGAGCTATAACAAAATTGAGCTCTGCGAGAAGGGCTGCAATCTCTGCAAACTACAGAGACATGTATCAACAAGACATGTTGCCAGTGCTGACCCCAAGACAGGCTGTGTCTTCAGAGAATGAGGGGGCAAATAACGGAGGTTTTATTTCTTCTTCCCCTGCACCATTCTCACAATTAACGCTCAGCTCTTGTGTTGCATTCATCTCTGACTAATCCCCCTTGTTTTATTTTTTATTTGTGTTGACTTGACACGCCTTAATCCCTGAGTCAGCTCCTATTTCTTCTTAAACCAAAGGTAAATTATACCAAGTCTACCCAGCAATGTTAAAGCTGGCAGGATTTATAATGCAAAACACCTGCTAAAAATACCCAGGCGAGCATACCAACTGCAAGAACTTTCCATAGTGCCAGAGACAAATACGTCTCACCCAGAAGATGCAAAGCAAGACAGGAGTAAAACACAATGCAGTTTATGAAACCAAGGTTTCTATCCTGCATCCAGGACCTCTATCTTGCACCCAGGGTTTACCGAAGGAGAAGGCAGAGGCAGGCGAACTTCCCTCTTGGCTTCTGCTCATGCAACAATTTTTCACACTCCCTTTCCCTGGCACCATGGTTGTGCCACCTCTCATGCCCACCACCCACGCCACTTGCCACACCACACTCGTGTATTCTCTTGGAGCCAGCGGTGTGCTTGCTTGCCATCAAGCACATATTCCTTCTTACGCACAGGGACTCCGCACAGAGTCGTTTCATCTCACCCAGGGCAGTGCCTGTGCGTACTCCTTCACCCTCAGCTCACACATGTTCCATCAGTACCGTGCTCTCGCACTCTATTTTTGCCTCTCTTCCCATTCGTGTCACCGTCTCGATGTCCAACGCCCTGCTTGCCTCTGCCTCTCGCGCTTGTACGCGCTGATGCGTTCCCCCTGCACCCGTGTCCCCAGTGCTGCATGCGCTTTGCTCTTCCTCTCCCTTCCTCCTGCCTGCCGCCATCAGTCTCTCTTCCAAGCTTACAAGAGCCCCGGTGCCAGGCAGGAAGACAGTTTCTTGATTCATCCACATTATCAGCAAAGTGCATCCAGATCTGAACAGCCCTGTCAGCTCTTGAGAAATGAAACAATAGCAAGTATCTGGTGAATTTCATGGTTATCAACACTCCTAATCAGGCAGATGAACTGGAAAAAAAAGCATTCATTACTTTGAACTAATGATTCCTTAACATCTTTGCTTTTTGAGACTTGACTCTCTTCAGTTTCCTATTTTTATTTTTAAATGAATTGAAAACCCAGACCTTTTTGCCCAGGAATTTCTGCAATATCCCAGAGCCTGAGGTCTTGTTCCCTCCTCCCTCTCCTCCGGCTTCTGTTTGCGGAGCATCATTACCATTATGTAATGAAGTTTCTGTCGAGCTGGCAGAGTTGCATAGTAAAGCACATTAACCTGGCGATAACAGATCACTTACATTTTTTATCATGATCTATTGCTGAGTTAGCACACAGGGCCACTTCCAATAGCACCACACACTCGATAAATTAGTGTGCTGGCCTAGAACCCATGATGGAATATTGTTTGGATTTCTGGTGGCTCTGCAACTAATCGTATTTTTCCCCATCTGTTTGCTTTGCTTTGACTCAGGGCTGTCGAGGGAAGAGGTTGTAGGGGATGAGAGAATAAGAGATCTGTCTGTGTAAGATTTATTCCTTGGTACTAATTGTCTCACCCACTCTTTCATTAAGACCTCTCTCATCAACTCATTCCTCGTTGATAGCCTCCAACTCTGCCTGAACCAAGCAAGGTGCTGAGCCCCTCCCTACTCTTTGTAAGGAGACACATTTTTCACGCAGCTGCTAGCAGTTTCTGTAACCAGATCAGTTCAGGAACCCTACATCTCTGAAGTTGTCTCAGTCAAATCTGGAACAGGACTGGGCTCTCCAAAGTTTTGATTTCCTACTGTATTAGTCTCATTTACAAACCCATATGCCTCAAGAAAAAGAAAAAAATCAACCAGCCAAAGCATGCCTCAAGCTGAAGGAGAACTCAAGTAGTTTATGTGACCAACGGCAAATCCCATCTGACTTCCAGATCCTCACCCAAAGTAGAAAAGGTAATGGTTTTTGAACTCAGCAAGTTTTTGTGAGGGTAACAACACTGAAGATTCTTTCCAGGCTCAAAAGTCAAGACAAGGTCCCTGCACAACAGCAGCAGAACCAAGAGATGGATGCCTGCAGTCATCGCAGCTGACCTTTCAGGCCAAAGAAAGAAGATACATATTGTTATATCCTCTTTGCTCATAGTTTCTGCAGTGGACATACCTACCACAGCTGATACAGAGAGGGGGTTTTTTGTTTCCTTTTTCATTAAAGCCTTGCTTATTTTCCTTGCACTTCAACAATTGGGGGCAAAAAAAACCCATATTGTCACTATTTACATAGGGCCCACAAAGCCAGATTATGGCATTAGGTATCTCTATACATAGTCCATTGAGAGCTGCCACGTTATTACTGCAAGCTAAGCAGGTCACTAGAGAGACCTAGAGGTCCCAATTCTGGAAACTTATGCATGTAATCCTTATGCCACTGCTGACCACAACAAGTTTATTTGTGTACTTAAAGTTAAAAAACTCCATGAAGTGCTTGCAGGATCAGAGTCCTATTTCCCTGGATGGTAGTTCTGCTGCTGGTAAATAAGTGCCAGGAAATAGAGCAGAGACATGCTGGTTTGTGCATCCCCAGGCACACAGAAGACAGAAGCAAACTCTAATATTTACCAACCTGAGAAAACTGTAAAAACCTGGAGTTTCCAGCTTCCCTGACAGTACTAGCAGCAGAAGAGTGAAATAAATTAAATAATCATGCCATAAATACTAATTAATTGCCATTAAAAAGTACTCAAATCGTTTAAAAGAAAAATGCAACCATTAATCAGAATAACTCAGGTACCTAAATAAATATTTACTATTATGTGTGCATATTTAATCTACCTACCCATCAAATACTAATGCTCTGTTCCATGCCAGTGAGGCTTATTAACATCCCAGATGGATAAAACAGTGCCCCAGAACTGTGTAGGAATGGGGCATAGGGATTTAGGAGTGAAACAGTTGCATAAGTAAAAGCATAAGCCTGGAAATGCGGTCCTATATATAGACTTATATACAGGAATAACCTCATCTTATTACTTGTGTTTAACATCTCTAGGCCCTAATAGACAAACTCATTGTCCCAAGCAAGCCCTTCTTAATGGATAGATCCCATCCTGAAGAGCTCCTAAGCCCACACATCAAAGTCTTCTCAAGATCAGGATTTAACATATTGTATTAATTTAAGCAACTGTGCCAGAACAGGACTATCTATAGCTTTCAGAAAACAAAAAACCTCCATGTTTGAAGTCTGCTCAGAGATTATTTGTTAGGGAGGTGGGTTGGAACAATTTTCAGGAGAAAAAAAATCAGCTAGGAAAGACAAACAAAACTTCTAAGCTTTAAAGGAGGGGAAAAAAAAAAAGACATAACTGATTTTGTTTGAGAACACACAATCCAACTCAAAGCTCACAAACAAGAATTAAGGATACTTACCACCTGGAACAAAGAGATTTAGCAGTCTACTGCCTACTGCAAAATAGACCCTTTAGGGCCTTTGCAATGTTTCTGTCCCTCATCTTAAAGGGTCATCTCCCTAAAAAGCAAGCTAGAAAGTGCTCTTATTGAAGGGAAAAATTAACAAGGTACAATTTGGGGGAAAGAAACTGTAAAAAGAGAGGACATCGGGGGCTTGTTTAGATGCTATTATGTGATGTTTCTGGGGTTGTCCTGAACTTGTGTGCTCCTGTTTTTTGAGTAAATTGCTTTTCCAAGTGTCCTTAGAGGAAATGAAATACAAACAATTAATAAGGATTGGAAAGATTATTTTTAAGTATTGTCAACAGGCATTTGCTATGGTTTTCTAATTATTTCATATTATTTTTAATAAAATAAATGAAGGCATAGGGTTTGAGGGGGTTTTCTTCTTAATTGGTCTTTGTTAAAAAGTATATTTTTTTTTACTGTAAAGATTGGGTACACTTGGCTTGGAGGACATATCTGATGGGAGAGGTCTATCCAGGTGTTTAGTTTTAAGGAGCATGAACATGAAACATCTGTTGACAGCAGGTGGACAATGTCTTTTAAACCTGATGTTTATTCTGTGACTGTATAAAACTGATATTCCCTGTTCTTGGGTTGCTGTAGTGGCAATGGAGAGCACCAGTGCTGTTTTGGCACAGAAGGAAAGAGGAAGACTCTCTTGTCACTCACCTTCTCACCTTTAAGTAGTGTTGAAGAATCTCCTGCTTTTCACTGATGACGTTGTGCTTTTGTTGCTTTCTTTTCCAAACAGCATGTGTACTGCTCTGCCCTACCTTGTGGCTCTGAACTGCGGCTGTACGGCCAAGCGCGGCACCAGAACATGGAAGTGGCTCCATGTGGCTCAGCTGCAGTCTAGGACTTGCACATGCAAAGATGGAGCAGGTGTGACATGTCACTATAACTGCATGGGGTCTCTTGCATGAGCAGTCCAGCGTGTGTGCCTGTCTCAAATCTATGTCAACCTTCCAGCTGTGATGCTTTCCAGAGATGTTTACAGGAGGGGGATAAAATGACCTTGGTGACTCTGGCATCCCCTTGAGGAGAAAAGTCTTCCTAGGTTGGTTCAGCAGGAGGACCTTAATGTGAGCAGTTTAGATTTACTGTAAAACTCTGCAAGTTTTAAGATGATGGGTCTGTTTTTTGCTGATTCCTTTTTAGGTTTTATTGTCTTTCTTTTTTGCTTTAAGTGTAAGGCAGGTTCAAATCAATGTTTTAGAAAATAGCACCTTCTCTGTCCTTCACCCCAGCCTGTTTTTCTCTGCAAAGAAGCAATGTTTTTCTGTCAACTGTTAGAGAAACTACAAGCTTTGTGTTTCCATGACCTAACCTGGTTTTTACTGCCAAGGAGATTTTAACAGAAAATCCTCAAAAAAGCCAGTTCCCTAAATGCTTCAGGTGAACATTTGTCTCGTATGTATGTGGAGAGACAGTGGTTTCAGTTGGGGAATTCAGGCATAGAGGACAGGCAGCTGACCTGGGGGTGCAAAGCATAACTACTGGATGCTGATGCTGGAGATGGCTCTCTGGACTGATACAGGTGAGTGAGTACCCCCCCAAGTACGTGGCAGTGGTTTGATGTGACAGCTACGATTGTTCCCAAAGTAAAGGGTGTGCACCAAAAAGAATCAAGATGGTGCTTTGGATACTGCATTAGCAGGGGATAAAGACGTTTTGCTGCCTCTTGTATCTTAATGCTGGACCACAGAGAGTTTGAGAGAACGATGTTCTGGTAAAGGCATTTATGTGACTCAGAGGAGACCTCAGATTTGGGCCCTGTCCTAAATATGGATTTGGTACAGAAGATGTATTTGTACTGATAGAATAGGTGCTTTTGAGATTGCGTAGCAACTGAGCAAGACATTTGAGATTGGGACATAAGGACCATAAATTATGGTCTAGACATTTTTCTTTATTTATTTGTGGCTATAGCTCCAGCTTTTTACTATATCTCAATTCATCTTATGTAACTGGGAACAGAAGCAGTTTTTACTTTCTAGGGGCAAGATTCTTATTATATTCTTATACAGGTTGTGGGGTGCTCTTGCATGATGATGATGGAAAGTGTGTAAGTATATAAAACTTTGCTGACCTCACTGCTGGCACAGTGCATGGTACAGCATAAGGAACACAAGCGGTCAAAACAATTAAGTTCATTTTTCCCCTTGGCTGCTGAGTTTCTTCACGGCCTTGAGTGTATCACTTCCTCTCTTCTGCTTCTTTTGGGTTGCATTTTTGTTAAAGCATGAACAGCACCTTGCACTGTGGGGCATTGATCGCAGCTGAGATTTCCAAACACAACCATATTGTATAAGGCAAACTTATGAATTATTTCTATTGGTTGCCTGATAGAAAACAAATTTATTCTTACTCTTGTAGTAGAATGTCATTACTATTGCAAGGAAACGGAGTTTCTCCCAGCTGTGCAAAACTGGTGACAGAACTAGGGAGCTTTGAACTTCCCGTGAATTTGCTAATGCATGAATCGTCACTGACTGCCAAGTAGAATTTTCCTTCATGCTTGTTTGTGGGTGAATTTAATTCCTTCTTCTTTAGGTTTACATAGCTATTTAAGCTGAGGCTGATGTCGAGGTCTTAAGGATTGCATAGGTGTACAATTGCTCTCTACAGAGCAGTTCAAACTTTTCATCTCCTATCTGCTCTTAGCTTTCCTTTGAGATAGGATATGTGTTGGTGATGTTGGAAGTCTCTTCAAATAATTTGGAGTTTGGAGCTAGAATCAGAATTGGTGTTGAAAAGTTAAACAACACTGATTTCAGTGGAGCATCATCTATTTACAGTAGTGTCTTGAATCAGACACTGGGAATTTAGTACAATGACTTTTGGATTTGCAGTGGTTGACTGGAAGTCACATACTGTTTCCTGCATGCTGTAAGCACAGAAAGACCTAAAGACCTGCTTCCCTTTGCATAACAACTTCTCTTCTAATGCTAGACAGAGGCACTCATTTAGATCCAGACCTCACTAATCATATCTTAAACCCAAAGACTAGATTAAGTCTGTGTTAGTGCAAAACTAAAAAAGATATCTGGATTGCTCACAAGAAATTCAGGGTACTGTGTATCTTTGCAGACTACCAGAAACTGTTCTGTGGAGAGGGGTGAAGACAGCTTGAGTGGGGCAACCTGCCTGCCAGCTGGTGTTACTCACTTACTTTCTCTCCATGGAAAGAGGGTGTATTTTTAGCTTGGTTTTCAGAAGACAAGACCTATGTGATGGTGGTGTCACTGCCTCTCACTTTGCACTTCTCCACTCTGATGATTTCTTAACCTCTTATCCAACCTCAGATAACTTGACTAGGTCAAAAATCTGAGTGACTAAACTGGAAGAAATTTTATGAGACAGGTGTCTGGGTAGAGAAGAGACAGTCAAATTAAAGGGGCCTTAGAGAGACCACAGGGATGGCCCAACAATATTAGCTGAAATAACTCAAGTTCTATTGACCAAAAAACCTTTCAGGCTTTCTGTGTTTCCCAGCACATTTAGCTGTCTCAGCACCTGTTGAAGGAACTCTCTTAGTGAGACATTTCATATCAAAAGCACCAAGGAAAAAGAAAGGATCCAGCCTGGTGCCCTTGGGTGACTTCAGTGACAAGTCAGTGCAGCCAGCCCTGCTTTCCCCTGGACCTCTGGTTGTCCATACTGCAGACTTAAGGGTCAACTTAATCCCATTTGTAGGTCAGACCAGGTTGTCTACATTATGGTCTGCTATGTGCTCTTACAGGGCTTCAACTCATTCTGTTTCAAGTACCTCCTAACACAGCAAGAGTTGTGGTCTCACTCAACTTAGGCATTTCTGAGAATGGTTGGGCTGGTGGCCAGATGAGGTTGTATGTGATCTGGAAGAGACCACCATGGATTTAATCTACAGAAACAACAAAAAAAACTCCTTTGGCCTGCATTTTCCTCCTGAGTGTATGAATGTTTCACTATTACCTGCTGCCTAGGACAAGCCCTGATTTTATTTCCTTCACTCTCTCATGACTATAGTTTTAAATTCTTCCTCTGACTCCAGGTAGCCACACAAAGCTCCAGTGTTCGTGACATGGCAGTTCATCCTGATGGACCCTCTAAAAAAGTAAAGGCAGCATCTGGAGCACTGTACCTCTGCTCTGAGGTTCCTAAAATCATTGTATCTAATTTGGTTCAAGCTCATGAAGTTCCTTGGATGCTTGATGATTCAACACTTCTCATATCCTGTTAGGAAACAAGCACTGAACTCATGTACAGGAGCTGGAATGTGCCTTTCCTCATCAGGGATGCATCTGTGTGAAAACGCGCAAAAGATGACTTACAGTAATTATGCTAGTGGGTACTTTTTAAGTTGATTTCTTAAGGAAATGTGTTTTTTCAAGTAGCTATGATGTCTGCCTACTTAGGGGTGGCTCTGTCTGTTGGTCTGTCCTTCTTGTGTAACCCTGAAACTCACTGGGCAAATTCAGCGCAATAAGATGGAGAGGAGAGGTCTCAGAGACTATTATAAACTTCATTAACGGGATGACTGATAGTGAAATCACTGAAGAAAAGGCTACTAAGCTCAACCTTTAGTAGACATTAGGGAATCTGCATTGAGAGCGAGACATCAAAAGTGAAGCATCACCAGTTTTTTCTGCTCTCTGGACAACTTGTTTTTAGCTCTGCTGGACCTGAGTGAGACAGGGGAAGGACAGATTTAATTCCCCCGCCCTGGCAAGGGAATATGCTTAGCCCCTGACATCATTATAGACGAATCCCTCCAGGGATATTAAAGATGGAGAGCATAGTTCAATCTTGGTGGCGTCATGTCCAGAGGACCAGTGGGAGAAATCCTCCTTGCCTAGTTAGGCTTAAAGGGAAACTTAACACGAGGAGGATGACTAAAGTGCATTTAGAGTGAGTGATTTATGTAAAACTATAACCTTTATAAAATAGGATTAAGTGCCAATGTGCTTACATTTGGATGGGGAACACTTGTTATTTGCCCTGAAAGAGTTATGGCCAATAGGTCTCTGCAAACGGAGACTGAGGAAGAGACAGAGAGTCTCAGTCGCTTTTTCTTTTTCCCTTTGCTCCTGCCCCCCTCCTTCTTTCATTAAAGCTACACATCATATGAAGTGGCACCAGCCTCAGAGCATCTCTTACAAAACCATTGCATGAAGCCTCAGGACAGAACTTGCAGTTCATGTTCTCTCCATCTGCTTTTCCTCTCCCTGTCTTTTGCTTTCTGAGTGTACATCCAGTAAGTCAGATGAAACTTAATCTTGTTTGGTCTGTCTCTAGTTCTCTCTTCCTTTCTCTATTCTCCTTTTCTCTTGCTGCTCTGCTTCCTTGTCCCTCCTCTACCCTCCAGCTTCAACTTGTGTTGTGTGTTGCTCTAGAACAGCAGCACTTTTCAGATTTACCTTTACTCTTTCCTGTTGCTGACCTTCTCCCTTAGTTGCAGGTCCACAGGTGTAAACAGTGGGCAACAGAACATCAGTGGAATAAAAATTAATTGATACAACTCAGTCCCTATTTTATGTCTCCTAAACTGCTGAATGGGCTGATTTTACTGCAAAGGTGTGCTTGGAGTGGTGGAAGGAAATCTGCTGTTTTGCTATGAGGCCCACAGATATTGGGTGCTCCTGCTCAGAGACCCAAATGCTGTCTTGAAGATGAATCCCTTGTCCAGGAGGTGCAGGCTGTCAGCTGAAATGATGCTCTGGTCTGTGGTGATTAGTAGGGAGCTAATATCACAAGGCTCCGTTTGCCACCAATTCTCAGTGCATATAGCACAGTCCTGGGTACATTTGGGTCCGGTTTGGGTTTTTTTTTTTCAGGTTCTGGGTATCTGTAAAAATCTACCAACAAGAGATCTGCTCCTGCAACATGAACTCAGCTCTCTAAGAAGATGAACTATCATTGGCTTGCATTTTTAATGGTTTGTTGTTTTCATTGTTGGTTTTTTTCCTAAAAATATCATTTAATTAACAGACAAAGTTTGCTATAATTACTGAGATGGGAAGTCAGTCTTCTACCTTTATTTCTGGGCAAACACTTTCTCCTTTTTAACGCTTTTCTCTGTAGAAAATGGGAAACATCATCCACCCAAAATGATGGAATTGGGGACATCCAACCACTTAAAAAAAAAAAAGACTGTCCAATGAAATCTGACTCTAGTAATTTCTTGCTTTTAGGATAATTTTCCCCTTCGCATGCTGGTAAGAGAACAGAAATATTGGTAGACTTTGCTTTTCACATCCGCTGTTGCTATCTCAAAAGGAAATTGTGGGTATAAATCAGTTGGGGTCTCTGATCCAGTTATTCTCTTCTCTTCCTGAGTGCAGATTGCTATGTTTTCCTCCCTGTGAAATGGGAATTGGACTCATGGAAATGCAAGACCTGTAAAGCTGATTCTTATCATGCTCCAGTTTTCTGCTGGTATTATTGCAATGACTTCCGTGTTCTTTGCTCATGGTATATATCAGGATTTATGAAGATAAGGGTTGATGCAATAAGGTTCCTCAATATTAGTGAGAATAATTAATTTCTAGTCTAAGCCCTAACATGACATGTGCCAGTTATTGATGGATGAATAGTAAAAGGGGCAGAGCCTTTGCTCAATTTGAATTCTTGCTCCTCCAAACCTTTTGAATATATTGCCTCAACTTTAGCCAGGAAATGTAATGTTGCATTTCTGCGATAAGTCCTTTCTCAAATTCTTCCTCTTGACTCAGTATGATCTCTCTCTCAAATGGTTACCTTCAGCTGTCAGGATCAGAAGTGTTGATCTGCTCTAGAGACAAAACATGGAGACACTTTCGGGACGCGGGTTTCTCAGAATTCCTCCTGCTCTTGGCTAAGCTGGGCACACTCTAACAACAACTTTTCTTCCAGTGACTCTGCTTTAGCGCTGGAGCTCAAAACACCACATTAAGCAGGGAGCCAGGAGAACACCAAAGCAACTGAGCTCCCCCCTCCCAACACCCAAGACATCCCAAATCAGTTTGATTACAGTTTTGCTTGAAAGCTGCTGGGTCCCTTTGAGCCTAAATGGTTGTTGTGTTTACAGATGGATTATTCCAAATCCTTAGGGAGGGGAAAAAAATTAACAAGGAGGATAAAGTAGAAAACCACTGTTGCAATCACACCAGCTTCAGCTACCCGATGGCTGCTGTTGTGTAACGCAATCCCCGTATACGGTGCATTACCAACTTCCAATATGCGGTAATGTTTACATTAGCATTAGGACACCATCAAGCCTTTACTTATCCACATAGTTAAAATTGTTATCTGTATATGAACCCCAGAGATGATATATCTAGTTGTCAGCAGTGACCTGATGATAATAGCGGTGCAATTTAGTTACAATATACAATATCATTAATCACCCAAATGTAGCATAAACAGAATGGACCATTTGCTAAGGTCTTGCTGGGGGTGGGAGGTAGGTCCTTCACTCATAACAGTTGTATACGCCAGGGGCTTCCCGAAGGAAAGGGGCTGGCAGGATGGGGGGGTGTTCTTCCATCGAAACCAGAATCACCTTCAAGGGTGGTACATGCCTCTATTTATTAGCATTATGCTACATATGCTAATGGCAGACTGTACACTATTTCTGAGCATTAACATCTGCTCAAAGCAACAGACTTTCACTTACAGAAACTGATTTAAACTCAGTGAAGCAGATAAACACAGAAATCTAAGCAGGTGGCTGCGACTGAAGGAAGAATTCTCAATTCCTGCACTCAACCGATGAACTTCACTAAAACCATAATTAATATTCAGATAACTATATTCCGACACATAGAATAAACAAGATCATTTAAAGGATGCAAATGTCTACCTGTGATGAGGGGAAGCAGGGACTCGGCTTTGGAATACAGAGTGATTTGAATAGAAATCCAAAGCGCTCCTTAATTTCATACTGCTGCCTTTGATGTTGGCCTGGGCCAGAAAACACAAATAGCAAGAGGGGGTTATTGCATCGTTCACAGGCACAAAATGGGAATTAAACTTTTAAACAAGTAGTTTGTGGAAGGTAATGATAGAAATGAATTTTTCCTTGTAGGATGTTAGGTGGTGTAAAGATCTTGTTACAGAAGTGCTGGTAAATTTGGTCACTACTTTTATTCCCCCAAAATTTCATTTGGGAAATGTTGTACAGAAATAACAAAAATAAGAACAAAAGAAATCTTTTTATTTTCTCTCCAGTCACAATTACTCAAGTTTTGTTTTGAGCACTGACAAGTCTTTCCAAGTGAAAGACTCACCAATGTTTCATCCACCTGATAATGTTTCAAAAGCAAAAGTCCACCCTGTTTTTCTCAAACTCCAGACTCATCTGAAATGTTGGATGGACTTTAAATCTAATCTGGCTGAGCCTGAAGCTTACAGTGAAATGTTAAACGGGGGTGAATTTTACATGGATTCAGCTTTTATTGCAGGTATTTGATCTAGTTTCAGATGTACCAATTCTCCAAAGAATTATGCGATAGTTCTTTTTCTTATACTAGGGGTACATATCCTTACAGCCAGTCCTAAAAGACAAATTCAAGCCTTCTATGCTCCAGCTAGGTCTGTGGACTGGTGTTTCCTTTTGGATGCTCGTGTACTCTGTACATCTGAATCAGTATGGCTGTACTTACGTTCTTAAGAAAACAACATTTTTTTTCCTTTTTCTTTCTCTTTCTCTTTTCATCTTTAATTTTTAAAAGCATTTCTCTTCAATCCTCAAAGATGTAAGCTTTATTTATAAAACTTGTACCTGGGTTGACTGGACAACAGGGGAAGGTGAATGGGAATGAATAACAAGTAAAGCAAAATTTAAAACATCATTTTGAGACCTGACCCTCAAAATAACTAAATGCACCATGTGCATACTCAAAGAACCAATTTGCCATTCTTTTTTTGGTATTGCTATCTCTTCCAATCTCTACAAGCCTGGTGTGCTTTGCTGTGCTTCCTCACAAGCAGCCCCAGAATGTGTGAGAATGTAGGAGAATCTCAAATTTTTTTTTTTTTTACGTTTTCCAGCCTGTGTGTTAACTGAAAAAATCTGAATCTTAAAGATGAAATATTGCAAAACAACAATTAGAAATCTCAAAATGTACTGTTTTGAGATAAAATGATTGAGTGTCTTTTGTCTCAACATTTTTAATCCAACATTATAATTTGGAGGTTGTCTTCCATTTATATGAATGCATCAGAGCTGGGAGTAAAGCTCTATTAACCTTTAAACTCCAATTTCCTGTTTTCCTTGAAATCAAAAGTAGCAACTTCATGGCCTTTCCAAACTCTAATAGCAACTCCCTCTTCTGTGTACACTGGGAATCACAGGGTATAACTATACTACCCCGATCTTTTGGGAGGAATCCTAGGATACTGGATACCTAAGGTACCTATATTACTGTGAAGATTTGAGGTTTTCTCCTGCTAATCCACCCCCCTGCATTTTCACTCCCCGAGTACAGGTGCCCCTGTTATTCCTCTATGGATTCTGGAGATTGGAGTCCACTAGGTATTTTTTGTACTACCAATTATCAGAAACGCAGGGGCAAGTTCTGCTATGCCCATGCAATCCATTTGACTTGAGTGAGGCTGCACCCCATTAAGCACTTCATCATACCCTCAGCAAAGTCAATAATAAAGCTCCGACTGCCTTCAGCTGTGCAGCATCATGGCCGAACTGGGGGCAGACTGTATGAAGTTATTATGACTTTAAAATTATTAGCTTCCATATGTTCCCAAATTTGTGGGTATTTAAAATGACTGTTAGAGGCATGCATGACTTTTTGAAATTCTGTTTGAAAGGTTTTGTTACTTCAGAATATTAACAATCTGGAGGATTTTTCAGATGAAATTATTAGGCTGTTGTAGCTTTTTTTTTTTTCACCCTTAATTGTATGCACGCAAATGGTTTCATTGACTGCTTTGGAGGGGTGCAAAAAGATCTGCCTGAAAAAGTGTTCTGTATAAAATCACAAGGGGGAAATGAAAAGAATGCCTACCAATCTGTTAAAAAAAATAAAATCGACCAAGTGTGTGGTATCAATTTCCAGGGAAGAAAAAAAAGGGTGTTTTCAAGAGCCCTTAATGCAGTCCTAAGTAAGTCTTCGCTGCCAGTTTAAAAGAAGAATTTGTCTGAGGAAAAGAAAAGCAAAAGCAACCACCAAAGAAGGAGCATGCTTGCAAAAACAAACTTTCTTTAAAAAACATACTTGCAGCCATTGCCAGACCACGCTGCAGAATGCGACGCAGCTACAGCCATTTTCTCCCCTTGAATTCCCCTGCCTTTTTCTGCGTGTGTATTACATGCCTGCCTGTTATCCACTCAGCTCAGTAGGGTCACTAAAGATCGGATGGTATTCTTTTAGCCAGCTACGACTGAGTGAAATACAGCATCTATGTTTGGAGACGGGGCCCCAGTTCTGCACCGTGTTATTTATCCAACCATCAGGAGACGCGGACTCCCGTTGCCTCAAATAGGAACTACCATAGGGTTAAATCAGAAGGTGTGGAGACGTTTTCAGGATGGGGTTTGCTGTCCTAGAGGGCAGGAAAACATGTGTAAAGGGCGGGCTGACCCTGCAGCCAAGCCATCCTACTGCCCAAACTACGTGGGTCATCCTGTGCCCCAGGCTACCCCTTTGGGTACTGGGAATGCTGCCGCTTTCCTGCTCCCTGCAAGCAAAGGAGAGGTATAAGGTTTGCAAAGCAGTTGGAAATCTGCGTTTGAGTGGTAGGACAGCTGTACGAAGATGTATGGTTATTATAGACATATATATAGCAAATAAACCCGACTGGAATCAGGACATCAAAAGACTGATGCTCTCTCCCAAGTATTCATCCTTTAAGTACTGTGTCTTTCTTTCTTTCTCGTTTTGTTGACTGCCTATTAGTGTGCTAATCTCTTGGGGGAGATTACTGAACAAATAGCTGTTGGACAAAAATAATGACAGGGAAGGAAAGCATGGAAAAAATGTAAGAAATGGAGGAGGGACCAGTGTTGGTAGACGCAGAGGCGTATGAAATTTCTCGCTGGTTTGAGGGTGAAGGAGGACAAAGAGCCTAATTTCCCTACAGGTCAAAGGGAAAGGGAAACCGGCTCTACACAGAGGGGACTCAGCAGCCTTGCAGGATCTGTCCCTGCCTTCCCCAAAAGGTCTAAGTCCACATCCTATATGGGAGTGGTACTAGGCCACGCGCAATTCCCCCCTTCACTGTTCCCGCGGCGGCAATGGTTGCCGTCCCTCTCAGTGCTTCAGATTAAAACGACTTCCCGAGCTAAACAGCCTGAGTGAGAGCTGGGAGTCGTGACGGACTCAGGTCCTCGATGGATGTGGTGTGGTCGGGACGTGCGAAGCGTAGCCCGAGCCACGGGTGATGCCAGCCATTGGAGGGGACCTCCACCAGCTCCGAGTTGAGCATCTGCAGCTCCTGCTGCTGCCCAGCCCTGGCCTCACCTGGAGGCACAGCTCAATGTGAGGCAGGGCCCTAACTGGTTGTCCAGCTAACCCATTCAGGAGACAAATCTACTGTCCACATTGTGTGTCGCACAAATATTGTCGCTTCCCGGGAGGAGCTATTTATCTATATTTGCCTAGGATCGCTTCTGAACTGGACGTTGAGCCTATTTCCATGCAACGAATAACACTGGTGGTAGAGCAAACAAAGGGAAATAGCTTGGAGTGAGCTGATTAAAAAAAGAAGAAGAAGAAAAAAATCCCTGTGGTCTGATAACGCTACAGTCAAGGGAAGGCATTCTGTAATCTGGGAACAGTCCTATATATAGCAATATGCCTGAGTGCCTCTGGGGATCTGAAGCACTTATAAATCTCACGTATTAGATGGAGGCAGAGTACAGCACTCTCTCTGTTCATATGGAAGTGGCTGTTTCTAGTGGTTCTTCTGCATCTCAGAGTAATATCCCAGTACTCCAGGCTGCTGCTTTAAGAGAAGAAGAAATCCTTCTTGCTTTTATTCTGGCCTCTTTGGCTCTTTCCTAATTTCTTGTCTATTTTTTCTACTTTTTGCTTAGTTTGGAGAGACTGAGAGCAGACCGTTAGCTTGATGACTAGACTTGCACGATTTTTTTGTCAGCTGATATTTGTAGAGGAAAAATAGCTTAGCAGGAAGGAAAGCTGTTCGCAGATTTGGAGGAAATTTGGCAAGTTGTTTCAAGCAGGACATAAAAAAGGATAAAGCCAAAACATTTTCTTTGATTCTCTAAAAAAAAAAAAAAGTATTTCTCTGGAAATAAGTTCTTTTCTTAAATAACCAGGACTCGGTTTTGTTATTTTAAGAAAAGTATACAAGATACCCCAACATGAAGGTTCTTAAAAGCAAAATACCTTGAGATTTTTTTTACTTAGAAAATAAAACAAATTAATTTTTGTGTTTAACCTAAACTTCTTTTTTTTTTTTCTCTTTTTTTTTCCTTCCCCACTGGTAAAAAAATCCCAAACTTCCCAAGCCAGACTTCATTAACTGTTTGCAGGTCTACAGTTCTGATTTCTTTCTGGAGCTGCAGTCCCTGGCTTTCACTGCCACCTCTGTCACTGATGTGCCCTATGTCCTTGGTCAAGTCATCAAATCTCTCACTAAAGGTTTCTTTCTCCTTTCTCACGTGAATGTGCAGCACCTTGCACAGAGGGGACTGGTTTTGGTAGCAACCTGAAGGTGTCACTACTACACAATGAATACTGGTACCCTCCATGGCCTGTTCTTTAACAGCAGGATGGCTGCGCTGCAGTTACAATGAACATGCAAAAATTCTATCACAAAGTATAATTTTAGCACATAAAAGACACCAATATATTGACCCATTTGTGTCGATGTTTATTCCCCAGCAGCTGCATTACGTTGGCATATAAGCCCCTATCTAGCTTTCATTAAAATCAGTGACAAACTCCCATTGACTTAAATGGCGCAGGATAGAGCTCTGAATCTTTAATGTAGCCATATGCATGTTTGTTTTTTTCTAGATAATGTAACCACTACAATGTAAAAATGCATCTATTATGTGCACTTTGCTCAAATATCTGTAAATGTGACAGTAATCATCCTTTCATATTATATGCTGTGTATCAACAAGTTATTTCTACTTGGTGAGAAAGAAAAAAAAGTTCTTAAAAAGTTCTTTTCCAAAAATGCAAATGTTCCTCTGTACAGAAATTCCCAGCTAAGACTCTCTATAAATATTAATTCTTCATAACATAAACCAAGGCTGTCTCACACTAGGAATTTCACTCTGAAAGATTCAATCCTTATGCAGACACTGCATGCAAATATTCCTCGGTGACTATACATCCCCTCATTAACAACACCAATTGTGTTAAAATAAGGCTGGCGCTTACACCAAATAGTGTTACCAGGGATGCCAGATCCTTTTTAACCTTGCTGCAGCCTGATCCTGCAGTTAGGATCAGGTTATGGATGGTTTTACGCTCCGTAATCAGCAGCTGAAGTGCCTTCCCCGCTGCCACCCTGCAGCGATATTTCCACCCGGCGGCAGTGAGGAGGTCTTCTGGGCTGCCACAGCTTCCAGGCTGAGTGGGGAAAGGATGTCACACCCGTGCCTAAATGTCCCATCTGGCGATCCTCATAGGGCCAAGTCCTCAGTGGGTGGAAAATCGAGAGCTTCACCCTTCTACCTGCTGAGGGTTTGGTCATCTCGAAACGAAGAAATGGAGGAAAATGCTTTCCTCAGACATATTTGCAGCCTTTCCCACACACTGCTTCTTCCCTGCCCCATCCTGGTGGTGTACATCTGCATCTCCTAATTCCTTAAAAACAAGGGCAAAGGTCTGCAGAGGTGTCCCTCATGTGAAGATAATGCGGATAAATCAGACCCTCCCAAGCCAGACATCTCCCCAGTGCCCCTGTCAGAGTGGCCAAGACCCAAAGACATCCCTCCTGCCCTTTCTCAGGTTGGGGTAAAGAGCTGGAAGGGCAAGAAAGGACTTGCTGGGAGACGTCCCAGGGTGGCTGTCACGTTTGCTGGGTTAATTAGCCAAGACCGAAAGCCATCCCGCTGGCTGCCGCTGAGCCCCTCCTCACCGCTGGCTCTTGCCTGGGCACCTGGAGTGGTTGGGCCGCTGAGATGGCTGCCAGCCACGGTGCCAAATAACGTCTCAGCGTCTCCTCACACTTCCCCCGTCTGCTGGTATCCATCTGCTGTCTCTCGTCCCCTGCTCGGCATCCCAGCGCCTTGAGGCAGGAGGTATCTTTTTGTCCCCCATCTGTGCAACACCTAGGACGGGGGGGTCCCGGCCCCCAGGGAGGTGACACAGGGGACAGCTCTAGCCCAGAGCTGAGGCAACCACAGGACGCAACTGCGCTGCATGAAGCAGGAGGGTGCATTTAACGCAGAGAGACGGCTGAACTGCCCTGCCTCTATTTGCTCTCTTTACACCATCGTGTGGGTTTTCTTTCACCTGAAGAGGAGATGTGGGCTCATCCTGGGTAATGGGTGCATCCCAAACCTGGCTCACTGTACCCTACAGAAAAGAAACAGCCTTGCAGAAATGGAGCCAGTTCCCCCAGCAATGGTGTCTTTAGGCCTGATCCACAGGAGGATTTGGAAGATGGGAATTAACATACATTAATCCTGCAGCCTTGTTGAAGCAGTGTCTAAATAGCTTATATGTATTAAACACTCACAGCCTTTGCTGCTGAGCCTGTTACCGCCTTTCAGCTAATGCCTCTAGAGAAGGTCCTAGCCAGACACCAAGACAGAAAAGAAAATAAAACTTTAGACAGCCTGATTTTAAGCAGGGATGTTTGGAGAGGGGGAGTTAGGGGCACAAATTACACCTCAAGTGACCCTGATGCTCTTTTAACTGGGAGGTTTCCTATCATCCTGGCAGGTAAATGCACAGAAAACCATAGCTACAACATAGTGACTCATGCTCCTGTAGAAAACTCTCCAAATCTTTGGAGAAAACTCTCCAAATCCTCACTTCAACCCTGCAGTATCAGAGAGGAGCCAGCAGGCTTGTAGGAGATGACTGAACCTAAATCAACATCTTCAGCATAATTTTTTGGGTAGGCTTTGAACCTGTTCCATGAATCAAAGGAGCTTTATCGGCATAAGGGCTCCCCCACTGCATCCCCATATATAACTGTATCTAAACTAGTGATCCGTCAGGGCTGTGAGCGTTTTGGGGTGTATAACACATGTGTTCAGCTTCTGAAATGTCTTCTGGCCCTGGTGACTTTGCAGTGGCTTTCACAAGGTTTGGATCTGGCCCCTCCTGTTGTTCTGTAGCTGCGTCTCTGATTATGTGAATGTCATTGTCTGGGGAAGGGAGATCAAAAAGGTCTCCATCTGTCCTGATTCTGAGAGACGTGGGCCTGATCCTTCCCTTCCAGTCGCTGTGAGTAACGCCGCCCTGCCAGCCTGTCCCCAGTAATAAGGGATTGCTTGCGAGGAGTAAAGGTGGAAGAAGAGGATGTCAGACAGCCCCTCCTGGAAAGATTTATAAATGCACCATAACCAACTTCACAGGCTTAGTACCTTGGAGAGTAATTGAAAGAGATGTTCCATATTGATCTTTTCAGAAAGTTCAGTTTGTCTAATCCATCCCCTCCCCAGAGCCAGGTGAAAAATGTTTGAACTTGTAGCGCAGGGGTTGGCTTCTGCTCCCTGTCACCTGAGTGTAAAGCTAGGGAGGCAACTCTGAAGACCATGGCAGTTTCCATGGTGTAAGGGAGAGCAGAAGCCAACCCCAAGTGCAGACAAAGTGTACTGGTGTGTCTGTAGCTGGGCTTGGTTTGAGGAAAACCATTTTTGTCACTGCAGGTTTCCAGCAATTTTATGGGATGGGCATTTTGTATCCATGCTGTGCTGTGAATGCCAGGGATTTATTGCACAAAATACGGAGAAGAAAGATGATTTTGTTATTAAGAAATCAAACTGGGACTTGTATAATCTGTCTTTAATTCCCAACCCAGCTGTAGATTGCCGCTCTGCCCTTGGATAAGTCACTTGCACTCAGATCCATAAAGCTATTTAGGTACCTAACACCCATTGATTTCAATGGGAGCTGGGCTCTAAGTGTCTTTAAGGACCTGAGTTTTAATCTCAGTGAAACTCAGGGTTAGGAATCAAACCTATTAGATCATGATCTGGTACTCCTTTTCTCCTGCTGGCTGTGTGCTGTTTCCTTTTGGAATATGGTAGGTCTGTTTGTGCTTGTACAGCATCTAGCACAGTGGGGTCCTGATCTCAGCTGTTGCTGGAAGAATAGAATACAAATGTGATCACAATTGCAAAAAAAAACCCCCAAAAACCCCAAACAAAACAAAACACTGAGGGCTAAATTTCAAGAAAATAATCCCAGGACCTTAATATTACAGTCTATTTTTGAATGTGTTCTTTTGCTTTAAAAATTATTAGCAAACCCATGTCTTTTTCTATACATTGATCTCCTGTGGCCTTTTAAATTACTCAGCTCTTCTAGTGACCTTTCTTCAAAACATCTCAAGTATTTTACAAGTGCAAATTAGGCTTTGCATCCTACCCTTCCAGACATGGGGTTATTACCTTGCTTACTTTGCAGTTCAGGAAACTGAGTCACAAAACTTTGCCCAAAACAAAAGATACATAAATAAGCACTTAGGTCTTAATAAAGCAAAACAGCCTAGTAAATGCTGCCCTGGAACAAACCCACAGTACCCTTGTTTCAGTCAGAGTTACAAGTATCCCGTCTTTAACCAGGTCTCTGGGGATGGGAGTCCCAGTTCCACTCCTCTGGTTACTAAACCACTGTTTTCTGCTGCCTTCTGCTCCTCCTCACTAGATTTGTTCTGCTAACCGCAGCATTCTTCACTCTAAGGTTGTCCCTCTCCCCCGGTAAAGGCAGGCAATGTGTGGTCCTTCAAGTGATTTTATGCCAAAAAGAACATAAAACCAAGCAGCCACAGAGAACAGTTTTGAGGGTTGTGGATCCTTTCTAAGAAACTCTTTAAACCTTGCACCATCAGGTGTCTGGCAGTGTTTGCACAGCATGAAGACTGTAGGTGTATGCTTTGCTAATAGCCACCAGGGAGAGATGGAGAAATAAAGGAGAGTTTCCTCCGTTCTCGTTCCCCCAGGCTACCCAACTCTGCACATGGGATGTGGGGAAATTCCCCACCTGCAGTGGTCGGAGTTTGCAGGCACCCATGCATAGCTGGGTGTTATCACACCTGAACAGGAAAAGCCAACCTCAAAATCTAATCCTTCTTCCAGGAAGAGTAAGACACTTCCAAGGATGAGCATTAGATTCCTCTTGTTTGGGGCACATTTTCCCCAGAAACAGAGATTATCCTTGATATTCTTGTATTTTTTTAACGTGCAAGTTCCTGAACTTCTGTCACTGCCATCCTGCTCTTTGGATTTCAATACCCCCAAGGGCCAGATCCTCTGAGGATTCCCTGCACGGAAGAAAACCATCCCATTTGGGGAGCACCGAGGATGAACGGGGAACCAAAGACATCCAGTTCTTCCTTGCTGTAATGGTTCACATCATTCTAAAAGAGCAAGAGGGTTTTGAGGGCGATGTTATGGCCTTACTTTGAACAACCTTTCTGTATAAGGCAATTAATTAATTTCCTGTATTAAAAGGAGCCTTGGAATGCCTAGTGGTGTTGCTGTACACCTAAGACTTGCCTAATCCAGACAAAATGGAGAGAGTTGCACCAGGAGGAGGCCATTATCCTTACTGTATCCAGGAAAAAGGGAGCAGTCCCACCTGGCGTTTAATTCATGTGAGTGTTGCTGATGGGTTTAAAGCTCTTCTAGTTTTCTCATGTGTGTGGGGAAAAAAACAACAACAGACAACAGAACTCTCCAAATAAATTAAAAGTTTTTCTTTCCTCTACTCAGTTGCCCTCTCTGTCACATCCCTCTCTCTCACTCCTTCCTTTCTCCCCTATAAAAAATAATCAGTGCAAAATAAATGAGTGAAAAGCCAGCATCTTACCAAAGCATCTTTGTAGAAAGGTTTAATTTCCTGCCCTGCTGTGTTTTTGTATGTGTGTGTTTTTCTTTTCCACAAAGGAGGGAAGGGGATAAAAAAAAAAAAGCAAAGGGAAAAAAATAAAGATAATCAAGAACTTCACAGCCAATAAAGAGAATGTTTAGGAAAACAGCAGCCTGATCCTGCCTGCATTTCCATGAATATATTTTCCTTGCACCAAAAGGATCAGCCACCTCTGTAAGGAACTGGACAGGGGGGTAAAACATAAAGCAGGTGGTGTCTGTCAGAGAAATGAAGTTTGCATTCCTACACCCTCGCTTCCAACTTGGAGCCTCTTTGTACAAAGCAACAGCAACTACACGAGACAAGCTGTGGGAGTGCACAAGGGGCTTGCAATTTATGACCACTGGCAAGGGGGTCTTTTTGTGGTTTCTGCCTACTGTGAAGGCAAGTGGGGCTGGGTGGTGTCCCCAGCTGTGTGGTGTGTGAATCAGAGTGCCACAAGCCCTCCCTTGAGAGAAAGCTAGGATGCTCTCTTCAAGATCCGAGCGCCAGGCGTGTGTGCAGCAGAACAGATAGGAACGAGCCACAACGTGGCAGCATTGTATCTGGTGTGTTGAAGAGACAGCGAGAGTCAAGCTAGACTGACCTTGGTCCTGCCTATATCAAATCCGAGCCGATTTATTAGGAAAAGGGTCAGTGCTGGAAGAGACATATGACGCGTAAAGTTTGTTCTCAGGTACTCGTGTCTCAGTAACTACGCCTCTCTGGAGAAGTGGAAAAAGAAGCAAAAAATTGGGGTGGTTTGATTATTATTCACCAAAACAGGCTGGATTCCCTTGCGCAAGAATCTGGCAAAGCTCTGCCTTTTAGGAAATATCTGTTAACTCAGTATATGCATGTCCAACAAAGTCTGATCCCTGATACTTTAAGTGAATGTCAATTTGTTAACTTTCTGGAAGATCTCAAAGTTCTGCATGAGGAAGTATTATTTATCCAGTTTTGTAGAGCAAGGATCAGAAATGCAGTGCCGACAAGTTAAATACCTGAGATTTTTAATCAGTCCCTATTTTATAGTATCCAGCTTGAACCATCAATTGCAGCAGGAACCCCCCTCCCCAAAGCACATACACCACGAGCATACAGAACAAGTAAGCACTAAAAAAAGTGACAGCCAGTTTTCATTTTTCTCTAGAAATTACTTGCTCAGCGTCTATGGAGTAAACCAACAGCTGAGCTGGGGAAAAAAAAAAGCCGTCTCTCCTAACTCCCAGCTCTCAACAACACCATAATGGTGCATTAAAAGTCTGATAGGGCTGTGAATCAAAGATTGTCCTTGTGCCAGGACCTGGACAAGGTGGGTGGCTTTTCTGGGCGAGCCCCAGCAGCTCACCTGAAACAGAGAGCGAATGAGCCACCAAGACAAGCTGCTTGCTCGTGAGGTTCATTTTGTCTGCAGCTCCTCGGAAGGATTTCTGTGCCTCTCTTTCTCCACCCCTTAGAGAGAGAACGGCTCCCATCAAAAAAAAAAAAAAAAAAGGGAAAATGCATTTGGGTTGTATAATTTGAGCACGAAGCTGACATAAAAATAAGGGCTTCAGCATCTGGACTTGGGGAGGGAGGGGAAAAGGGAAGAATTGGAGGGGTGTAGGGAAATAACAATTTGCTGTCACCTGAAGTATTGTTTAACGCTTTGCTTAAAAACGCTGACAGCTTCTGCACAGCTGTATCCACGATAGAAGCAGCCTGCTGGCATATTGATAAAGTATTAAGACGAGCACAGATCTGGGCATGATACAAAGAGATGAGAGCTCCTTGCAGCTGAATTAAGGCAACGCGCACAAAGTAATGGTTACCTGGCAAAGGATCGTTCTGATGGCGACGTCTTTTGTTTTGATTTCAGATCAAAGGGAGGCTAGGTGGTCTAGGGCTGGCACTCCAAGCTGCATGGCTAACTTATCTGTGCCATTCAAGCAGGCATCACATTGTCTGCTTTGTAAGGAGAGAAAGATCTGAAACACATGAGGGAGGGACAGGGAGACAAGGTGGAAAAGCAACAGCAACTCCATTCTGGGGAGAGGTGCAGTCTCCAGTCCTGCAGAAATGCATCTAAATGCCTAGCTTTCTTCTTTACAAAAGTCCGGGTGCAAAGTCCTCCTGCTGTTCTCAGACTGGAAAGTCTCACTCCAGATCCGGATCTGAGGTTGTCTCTGCTCTTAGGAAGCTCTGGCTCCTGCACTGCGATACCCTCTGGTTCCGCAGCCCTGAGCCAGTGTAACACCACCTTGCTACGGAAAACATTATCCCAGTAGACACCGGAGGGCGGGCACAGCTGTACTGGTGTAAAAATGCCCGATGCCAGCATGCTTTTGCTTTCCTTCTGCTATTAGGGTGTGCGCATATGTATTTACACATGTACATGTCTCATTTACACGTCAGCGTAAACATTTCTATACAGATATCACAATGTCACTAATAGGGGTTTGGTCATCTTAATCATGCTGCTGCAGCTAAAACAGTGCAGCTTTTCCCCTTCAACAGACCTAAACACAGTCCTGCAAAGTGTTAAGCCCTGGCAGTTCCTGCTGGCTTCAAGGGAACCTCAAAGCCTCTTTTGAGAGGGTCTCAGCACCTCTCTCTGCACCCCAAAAGAGAACTGGGCCCCAGGTAAATGAAAAGTAGGGCAGCCTTATACTATCGGCTGTCTGAGAGGGTGCCTGGCATTTTGACAAAGAGCAACAGAAAAAATTCAAGTTACCAAGGCAATGGGCAACCTCAGCATAATGAAAGCAAACGTAAAAATATGGACAGGAGCCAGACACAACTGCTCCGAGACAGGCTCACTGCATGTCCCGCCTCAGTTTCCCTTTGATTTTGAGACGGAAGATGATGCTGGCTCACCGTGAATCAGCATGATGAAGATGTTGCAGTCAAGTTTTCTGATGTGTTGCTAAATGACCCACACTCTCTAACATGTGAATATCTTGTTTGTGTTGCATCAGAGTCAAATAGACTGTTTTTTCTGATGCCTCTGCTGGAGCCCACCCAGAGATGAGTTGTGACCCCATCCCAGCCCATGCACACTGCAAAGGAAAAAAGAATACTCCAACTCTTTCTCTCCTTTCTTCCTCCCACCAGACTGGACCAAATCCTGATCTCATTTATATCACAGTAATCCTAGAAGAAATTCACGGGACTCACTTCCTCTAGATTTACATTGGGTATAACTGAAAGCAGAATTCATCACCACGTCTTCATAGATGGCTTCTAAGCAGGGAAAAATACTAAGGCCTCCTTTATCTTGACGGCAAAAGATGGCTCAATAAATGTAAAGCACATGTTATATAACAGTAGAATAATCTATGGTATTGAGGGCTCACAGATCCTGAAAGTCTTTTCTGCTTGCAAGGGGGGGAATTAAATAAGGAGAAAAATATATATTGAATAAAGTGCTTGTTGCAGAATATTTTTTTAAATACTGAACTGTGAAACCTAAAGTAGGGCAATACCCTCCCTTTCAACAATACTTTGACTTCCTACAGTCAGCAGATGCAATATGCATAGGATTCAGAAAGATCCCATTAAAATTCTTTAAACCATGTTTCCAGCTATTTAGTAAATTTTGAACAAAAGAAAACTATTGCCTATTCTGCTCTCTACCATGGCCTCCTTGAATGTAATTAACCCTTCATTTATGGGTCTTTCTATCCAACTAATCTCCCACCCTGTGCCTTCCGATGCATTTTTAATACCACAGCTAATACCATCACCTAAAATCCGCCAGCAGCCACCATGCAATAGAGCTCTTTGCACCGGCAAGGTACTGTAAATCTCCATAAACAGTGCTTGGATGAACAGCAAATTCAGATAAGTGATGTGTTCTTTTCATGCCTTCCAGTTACAAACGGGGGATGCTCTTCATCCTTCAAGGTAGATTTTTATTCAGGAATGATGGTGGTTTCATACCTGCCCAGGGGATTTAGCCATTGGATTTGGGGAAGCTGGGCAAGAAAGGGTGTAAGGAGGGGCAAGAGGGCATAAATAAATAGCAAAACAATAAAGAGAGGTCTAGTAATACACATGCAAATAAACCTTCAAAATTAAAAGGCAAAACAATAATGGATCCAGGAAAATCAAGAGATGTTATACAAAGTGTCAACTGCATCTGTCTGAAGTGTAAAACTCTGGTCTTTTTATTATATGGTTGACAGAGAGCCGGGACCCAATCTGGTCTAGTCCTGAGTGCGACAACCTGTGACCAATTTCAGATGGAAGTTCCTATTTACAGAGGTGCTAAGTGGAGAGGGGGATTATACCATGCAAAACAGAAGCAAGCAAAGCTATTCCTGTTCCCCTCTTCCTCTTTTCCCATCTGATAAATGAGCTGGTTTGTCAAAAGAGGGAGTGGAGCTGGAGGGGCAAGGGAAAAGGGTTTGGTATAAAAAAAGAAAACTGAAGATGAGAACTGAAAATATTCTGTGTTTTTCTTTGCTCAGAGCAAATCCCATTCCCAGGACAAATCTAATCAGAATCTGTCCATTAAAAAATCGGGAAGGAAATACTTTGAAATATAGGAAAGGTCTCAGCCCAATCCACGCTGCAAGGTGTTCACGGTACATGGTATTTCTTTCATGATTTCAGCGTTCTGCTACAGCTATGAAGGAGTGTTATTTCTGAGTCACAGAATTATGCTTTTCACTTGGCTTCTGTAACACCCCTACGCTTAATTATTTCATCTGAACTGCAGATTTCCACAGATCCAGCAAAGCATTTAAGCACCTGCTCAACTTTAAGAACCTATTGCGTTCTGGGAGGCTTTCCACAATATGAATTAAGCGCAGACTTTGCTGGATGGACAGCTCTATACCGTAACTACATTGCATCTGGAAGAGATACGGGCCCTTTCCCAAAGGGTTTGCTGCTGTTTAGTACATTGGTCTAAAATTCGTCCATGAGTGTATGTGCCTTTTTTATTGAAGACTTTGTCGTATCTGATTGAACTCTGGCACAGTGTTTGTGATCAGTCTTGGACAACTCAGAAAGGACTAATCCTGGCGTTGCAGGACAGGACACGAGTGTAACAGTTTGTGTATCAGATGTGAGTATCACCCTAAGCCACTGGGAAGCCAATCTGAAGTCTGCCTGCTTAACAGAGAGGCACTGCTATTGCCTTGCTTTGCCAAATCAAGGTATTTTGAAGAGAAAGCGGAGCGATTCTGTTTAAAATGCACAAGATGTCTGTAGAGAGGATGAGAATTTCAAAGTACGGCACAAGTCTTGCTTTATGGGGAAGTATTATTGTCATGGCTCTTCCAGAGCTGGAAAGGGAGGAGAAAAAAACATATAGGAGCTCAACTCTGCAAAATTTGCCTACCTGAGTGGCAGGCTAAACACTACTCAGCAAGCTGTGGAAAAATATCAGCAGTCAAAAGCCAAAAATCTGGTCTCCGAGCTTCCCGTTCAAAGACATGTGATGTACTATCCTCCTACCCAAGAAAGAGTAGCAAGTGCGCACTAAAAATTCAGAGGTTAAACACCAGTATAGGGGATATGTTCACTGCTCCACACTCCACTGGCGCTGGGCATGTTGCCTGTAACACCATGGAAGTGTGTGTACAAATTAACAGCAAAGTTCAGTCTCTGCAAGAAGATATGTATGGCTTCATCCGCTTTAATTGTTTCCATGATTTAAGTGTTAGGCACCAGGAAATTTATCTGGGCAATAGTCAAGACAATCTGCACAAAGCTGGGTCCAATGTTGCTAAACAAGCTGGCTGAAATGAAAAAGTGCAGCTGTGACTCTCTGCCTGATACCACTGCGCACACACACACACACACGTGCACATGCACAAAACCGGCCTCGATTATTATTCTTATTATTTATGGACACAGATGAAAAGCCAAAGGGGGCATGGTAATGCACACAGATGCTGATTAGCTGCAGATTATATTGATGATGTAATAAAAATTCACTTTGTCTCTTAAGATGCACCAGGACAATCAAAGAGAGATTAGATGAAAATCAGAGGGAATGAGTAATAGAAAGGAGAGGTAACATCATAAACCATAACTCCCTGCAAAATGCTCTACCTCTCAGTGCCCCCAGTCAGAAGGGATGGAGGGTGTAAATACAGCCCAAATGTATGTAGGAAGGAGGCAGATGTGGCTTTGTACGTGTATTATTTATCAATAAGTACCCAGATATGCTCATCTACCTGTACGGGTCTGCAAATACACATCTACATGCACATCTACATGCACGCACCTTTCTAACTCGGTTGAACAGATGATAAGAGGGAGCACGAGAGAGAAAGCATTGTATTTGGAGAAGGACAGATGGACAGAGAAAGCATATGGGGTCAACAATTAGAAGCGTATGGGAAATGATCTGAGCGAGAAAGATGTGAACTTCTGGGAAAAAACAACTGGGTCTTTACTTGTCAGGGTGAGAGACACACATGCAAACCCCCACGTGCACATGTATTCACCTAAACATACACCAGTCTGGGTCCCTGTCTGGAAAAAGGATCCTTCAGCCACAAAAAATCTCAATCAGAGAGCTGTGAGAAAACTTTCTCCTCTTAGAGCGCTTGCTTGGAAAGGAGCAGAACTCGTGCACGTCCAACATTGGTTTAAGTTTACTGACCATGTTTAATATTTGATTGAACCTTTGGCATAGCTGACTATCCTGATCTGAATAGATGATCTGATGCTTTCCCTGGTAGTAAAGCCAAGCATAAGTAATAGCTGTCCTCTGACTACTGCTGCCTTACGCATACAAGCAGGAATTTGCTGCATCTGAAAGCCTGTTACCTGCTTCTGGATTCTTTTCAGCTGCTCGGTATTTTCAGCCATGTTTTATGAAATCAAACAAAAAAAAACCACAAAATGCTTCTCCCAGTCATGGTGGGGGCTGCAATTTATTTGTAGCTGAGGGAAAAATCCCTTCCTTCCAAAGTCTTCCCTGGCTTCTGTATTTTACCTGTTCTCCTCACTGTACTTTCCACCTGTGGTTTGCATTATTACTTGCTAAATACATTAGAAAATGCTCATCAGCTTGCTTGGCAGCTTGGGGATGTTTGTGTGGTTGCCCACACACACGCTCCCACACACACACGCAGCAATTTTATAAATAAATCACAGTCACAGGGGTGAGGAGAGGGCATGTGGTGCTTCGTACGGGAGCAAAACAACAAAAAAGAAAGGACATCTCCAGGATCAGAAAACAGGGGCTGTCAGAGCTTCTCTGCACCTCTTAACGCCTGTGAGATGGCCACTGCTGCTGATCACAGAAGGTGAGAGAAGGGGACACCAACCTGGGCTGCTTTTCCCCTGGCCACCTAGGTGAGGAAATGCCTAATCCCTCAACACAGACAAAAAACAGGCCTAAATAATCAGCCTGCATGCTTTACACCTCAAATGAGACAAGGCTTTCCGGGAGAGGTAATATCTTTTATTAGACCAACTGATATAACTGGGAAAAAATAGACAATCTTTCAGACACATAAGGAAGTCTGTCGTTTTTTTCCCAGCTATATCAGCTGGACTAATAAAAGATATTACCTCTCCTTACAAATGTTGTCTCATTTATAACCTCAGACCATCACTGCCAAAGCTACAGCACGACTTCTACCTTAAATACACACAAAGCTCTTTGCAAAGCTGGATATCATAAATTCCTCTTTACACATAGCAAACTGAGGAAGAGCAAGGTCTAGGAACAGGATCTGGCAGGACACGGAAGGTTAGTAAGAGGGCTGGGCTAGAAGTAAGCTCCTAATCCCTTCTTGCCTACCTCTGAACGAAGAAGACTCTGATGCCGCACTACATCAAAGCTTTATTTTGCCGTCTCATTTTAATTTGGCGTTGCTAGAGAAGGGTCCTGGAGCTGAGGTGTAGTTATGTTTCAAAACATCATGGAAAAATACTTTTGCAAGAAGCTAAACTGTAGTCCCAGAAGGGGCTGCCAGGAACAGTTAAGAGTAAGATCAGGATTTTAAGAATTCAAAGGAAAATGTATGCAGGATTCTTGTTCAGGTGTGAGAAATCTGCTGCTGATATAACGAAACAAGAAAACGTTAAAAAAAAGGGTGAAATTGCCTTGGTGAAATTATAGACTTACTGCATGTTTTATTTTTTTAATCTTTCAAAAAGGACATTGAGCTTTGAACCTCAAAAGAAGAAACCCCAACCACCACCTTTTCTGTCTGCTCTCTCAGGAGTTTACATACAGAACTATGTCTGTGTGTGTACCTGTGTGTGTCTAGTTCGTGGGTGTAGGTCTTCCTGCTGCTACCCATGGCTTTTTTCTTTTTGAAAATACTTGGTCAGTATGGCTCCCTTTTCCCAAACCCTGTTCAGGGAAGAGGTGAGAAAGGAGAGGAGAGATAGTGAAAGTGGTCCAAGAGCATCAGAGTGGCAACTCGTGACATGAACCGGTGAAGTGCTCTCTATGGGGGTGTCAGCCAGCGACAGCACGAGGGTAAAACGTCGGTGCAGAGCTGAAGCAAGGGAAGAGGAGTGTGAACAGCAGCGGTGAGAGACGGGAAAAGAGGTCTGCAGCGGCAGGGTTTGGCTACGGAAAATAGACAGCTCGTGAGCACAGGTAAGCTAAGCAGGATCCTGTGGGAAACGGGCAGTGAGCCTGGAGTGGTGCCAGGGGAAAGGACCTGACTGTGGAGACAGGACTGAGCTTGTGGTCCACGCACCCGCGCTTGCCCCTGCAACCAGGGGAGGAAGCTTGGCAAGGGAGGGTGAGGAGCTGGTCTTGGATGCAAACCCAGGCAGCGATAGCCCAGGTGCAGCACTTGGAAAGCAAAAAAAATTAAAAAAGCAGGGGCCAGGGATGGAGAACTGGGAGTGGGGAGTGAGCCGTTCGCCCGGCAATCCGACCCACGTCTTTTGCCGGGTAGCACGGGGCAGGGTCACTGGGCTCACCGGTGACTCGGCTATTTCTTTTTGGATTAAGAAGCTGCTGCCAGAAGTCCTGTCCCTGGATCAGCATAGGGGAGAGGACAGAGGAATGACACACCTATCGTGCAACTCCATTTATGAATAAACTCATAAAACCTAATTCTACCAGCACCTCTCTGGCCTTTTTCAATGAGCCGGTCAGTAACAAATGATCATTTAACAGCACAAAGCAGCCGTTATATGGGAGAACAGATTGAGGCTAATACAACACACGTTCCCCTCCAAACAAGAACCCAACATTCCTTCTTCATTTTTTTTTCCCCCATCTGCAAACACTGTCAGTAAAGCTGAGTAAATATATAAATAATTAAACAAACAAATACTTTCCCTGCTGCCCCCGGGCCTTTGAAACTGAGACTTAGTTGGATTTCAGGCAATCAAACAACATCACGTTCACACACTCACACTGCACACATGCTTCCTCTCCACCTTTGACAGAATATCATTGACTTGGGTGCACTGTGATGATTTCAAATAGACTAGGGGTTAGATAATCAACTCTACACACACACGTACACGCATGCACACTCCAACTCCTCCACTTGTTTCGTAAAAGACATAAGCACAGATGGGATGGAAACACAAAAAAAACACTGAACCACATACATTGCTGTTGATGAACTAATGAAAACTGCAACTAAAATAATAAAATAAAAAAACAGGGAGCCTGATTCATTTGCTTGCCAGATCTTTGCTGCAGGAGATCATCTGAAAACCCTCTTTTAAATGAAAAGGTTTCTAAATTAATTTTGCTGTGGCTGGATACTCGAGGTCACTGGAATCTTGTTTATTCCCCACAATAAGCTACTTCTTGAGTAGCAGCAGTGAAAACTCCCTTCTGGACTACCTCGCTCTGCCAAAGTCAGGGACATTCACATCCCTGCTTAAGGATTCACATGGTGTCTGCCTGTTGTTTGTGAGGCTGGGTCAGAGTCTAACTATTGACTTCAGAGAGTGTTGGGTCGGTCCTCAGCAAATGGACGACGACTGCCAATTCCATCTGCCCGCACTGAGCACAGAAGTACACTTGTCTAGAGGGAACTTGCTCTTTTTACTGACCGGGTGAAGGCAGATGCCTTCGGCTTGATCCAAATCATATTGCAAAAATTAGATTTGGATCAGGCCCTTAGAGAAGAAAGGTGGGATGCAGCCCTTTGTCAAATCCTTGAGCTTTGCAGCTCCCTCAGTTGCCATAACAATGAAGAGTATATATGTGATTCACTAAAAGAAGAAAAAAAAAATCGAGATCCTGAATCAGTGAATGATGATATTCCTGTAGACAGAGAAATTACAAAGGCTGAATCCTACTCACACAAAGAAAACTGGAAAAATTGCCATTGACCCTTTCTTGGCAAAACAGGAACAAATATGTATTTACATGTGAAATGAGCAAAGCTAATTTTCCACCTCCCCACCGTGTGTTTTTTGAAAGCATGTTTTTCTGATCTGCACTGAAAGGGGCTCTGATGTAACGCATTTGTCATCAGAGACGCACCACAACCTTTACTGAGAAAAAATAAATGTCAAATTTATGCCATTAACTTCTCCTTTCTAAAAAAAAAAAAAAAGAATAAGTAAAAAAAAACCCAACTGGCTTAATATTGTGGATGGGGAAATGAAAGATCAATAGCTCACTGGAGCCAATGGAAATCTTCCCATTGATTCAACAGGTTTCAGATCAGGCCTGAAGGCACTGGGCTTAAATGACTCCATCAGAGAGTGTTAGTGTGTAATTATCCACGGGGTGATTAGAACCCAGGCGTCCTCACCGCCCACCCTTCCCCACCAGCTAATGTCCTTCCCTTGAAGGAAGCTGCAGGTGCAGGTAGCATTTTGGAGGGGGCATCTCTGAGAGGTATTAGCCACTAGAAAATAATCCAGAAGGAATGGTAATGCTTGCTTTTCTTATTTATTTATTTGTTTGTTTAATTTGGTGTTAATTTTTACTAACCCAATAGTAGAATGTAAAACCTAGCACCACTCTATCACCCTTATCTCCTGCAAGACCTTTATGTGCGTTCCCTTCCAGTGTTTCTATGGACTGGTTTGTGGGTTTTTTTTTTTTTTCCTTCTCTGTCAGTGACTAAACTTGGAGTTAAATCATTTGTAAGACATTCTTTTTTTTGGTATCAAAATTGGCTGGATCCAAACTCTTGCAAATAAACACGCAGCAATGGTATGCTTTTAAAGACATTGCCAAAGGATTTTTGTTGGTTGTCTTGCCCATTCCTCACTTCCACTCCTACTTTTCTCATTCATTGCCAGTATCTTGATGAGATTTCTTTTTCTTAAAAGAAAAAAAAAAGATAAATCCATAGTTTAAAAAAAAAAGGAGAAAGGAAAACAAAGCAAAACAATGACCAGACTCCCTCTGAATGCACAAAACAGAAGAGAACTTGCAGAATAGCATAAAAGAATAACAATATATCTTTATAAAAGAGGGTGAAAAATTGCATCTTCATCCATGTATTATTGAGGATGGAATAAGATCAAATAAATTGCTTTTAAAAGCAATTAAATGCTCACAAAAGGAAAACACTTGCCCCGCAAACTGAAAAAAGGCATAATGAAATGCAAACCATCTTGAAACTACCATACGGAAACTGGAACAAGACGCTTCAAGCTGCATGGTGTGGCGAAAGAAGTGAACTAACATACCTAGGTACGGCAGCCTACTGCTGAAGAGGGAGTAGTTAGGAAATTCAGAAACAAGCAGGTCTGTGTTTCGGGATTTAGGTGAGTAACAACTTTAAGGCAGTCACATTGCATATTATCGGCCGTTCCTGCCTCAACGAGAGGTATCTTGCAGAACTGCCCGTAACTTAGGGCCCAATCCAAACACTGTTGCAGGCAAGGTGGAGTTTTCCTGAAGGCTTCAGCAGGCTTCGGAGCAGGTCTGTATCTGCTCTGCAAAGTCCTTCCCCGTCAATTATAGATTATGCATATCATAGAATGTATGTTATTTCCACCCTCTTTTCCTCCCATTTCTTAAATGTTGTTAAAGGTGTGAAATAATAAAATTAAATAAATCAAGCGCTTTCATTGCATTGTTGTGTTGAAAAAGAGCGCTCTGGGATTAATCCAGTTCTGATGGGGGCTAAACTGGTTGACCAGAATGGTCCTGGCTGTTCTGAATTTCTCTGGCTTCTCTGCAGCTGCTGGGCAAAGACCCGATCCTAGAGAAAGAGGTATCCCTTTTCTGTCTGGGTCAGGTGAAATAATGGGCAAGAAACAGAGCCCTGCGTGTAAGAGGCAAAAAACCTGAGTTTCCTCTGGATTAGCTTTCAAAGAGGTGCAAGACAGTTCAATCTACTCGGCAAAGGCATCTCCCTCTCTCTCCCCCCCCACACCCCCATGCACCATTTCAAAGAAGCGCGTCTTTACTGTATTATATTATTAGAATCAATCAATATTATTAATATTACATGTGGACAATTCTGTAAATTCTTCATAATTCTCCTCCCTGCCTGTTAACAGCAGGTACATTATACAGTCTCTGGTTAGATTGGTCAACCAGGCTATCGATAGTCTTAATAAGAAATATCTATATTGTGACCTTTGCTCACAGAACTGAATCGCTCCTATAGGGCTGTCAGATTCCTTAAAGAAGTATTGATAAGCTCATTACTGTATTGCTACATATAATTTTAGGTGTGATTTTCACTCACCCTCAAGCATCTAGTAACCTAATACATTTTTTTTTCCCTCCTAAAGCGTTGGCCCTTTTTACAATTGATCAAATAGTGAATTAGAGCATTATAGAGAGGAAACATAATCAGGGGATTTCTACAAGCACACTGTGATATATCTTTTGATCTTCTGACAACCTTCATCCTTCTGGATCCTAGGAAGGAAGCACTGTTTTAGAGGGATATTATTAGGCTGATGCTGCTTTATGCATCTACCTGCAAGAAGCTACCGAATCCAACAAAGAATTTCTGTGCGTTTGCAGTGAGTGATGCGTACTATGTGATGCGAATCTATCCTTAGGGACTGAAAAGGAGAGGAACTATGTGCAAATGTAAGTCTGCCCTTTCAAT